>NC_090932.1:477991763-478605208 GCF_040938575.1 Ambystoma mexicanum | reverse complement strand
GTCTGCACCAAAATCTGACTCTCATCTTGCACATTCATACCTTCTCACAGTGAAGAGAATGGGACCTTGACAGAGGCCATAACGTTGCTAACAAACCTACATAACAAGATGGAAGACGAGATAGAGGACATTACTGACAACAGTTGGTTTGCTTCCATATTCTCATGGATTCCGCAGTGGATGGCAAACATCTTCAAGTTTCTTGGAGCGATATTGTTCATGGCGATGTTTGAATTCTGTGTGAACAGGATAATAAATTCCCAATGTAAGAAGACAGCAAAAGAAAGCAGTAGGGATGAAGATAATGATCAATGACAAATCTGGGTTTAGACCCAAGGAATTGACTGATGAAGATGTCAGAAAATACATAGCGGCTTGTATCTTAGCACCTGAAGGAAAAAAGTTCCTGTATCCAAAGAAACATAAGAAGTACGTGGGACGATGGGTCTTTTGTAATCCGAATGGAAAATGCAACTCCATGACCCGGAGTGTGGATGAGCATGTCAAATCAGCCGGCACTCTGAGGGGGTGATGAAGATCTGGACTCCAAAGAAGCCCTTCTTCAAAAGAAAATGAACCCGTATGTTTCTTTTAATTAAGGTAACACAACGTACAATGAATGGGATGGAGAATAACTCTCATACCAAACAAGAAGACTGACTCAGAAAGTTGGCAAAACTTCTGTTTTAATGTCAATTGTCTAAAACAGGGAGTACAATGAACATCCATGGAAGTCACACAGAACAATCTCAATCTTTCATAAAAAAATACACTTTTATAGCAAAAACTCATCATACATGAAGTCATACTATGTAGCAAACTAAGAAAATCTATGCGGGGTTGTGATAGGACTAAGGGGAACATCTAAGTTACTTTCTATATGGGATAACATTGTGATCTCTTTAGTCAGGTGGGCAAATCCTGCCCTCCCTTAGTGCGAGTCATCTTCGGCAGTGATTAAAAACACAACATATCATTGTCTCTAAAAGTATAAGGCCCTTTGTTATATGGCCTTCTACAATTGGTTGGCACACTTGAACCCTTGTGGAACATTTGATTCTCTAGCAGCACATAAGCTGGTACCCCAGGTGCTGGTAGGTGGACTTCACAGTACCTCCCACTCAATTAGCCTATCAGCTCTCATCACTCATGACGTTTGCCATTCAGATTGTCTTTGAACTTGGCCTTGTGGTTACGTCTTGTTCCTGGGAATATAAGGGAGTATGAGCACGTTCTTATCAATGTTCAAGCTTGCATGGCAATTTCTATTTTCATCTTGGACTCATGTGATCAGAGACCGTGAATGAACCTATTTTATAGCATCTAATTGTCCTAAATGAAGAAACTTGGCTCTCATAGGGCCTCATTACGACCCAGGCGGTAAGTTACCGCCTGGGCCGTGACTTTACCACCATGGCGTAAACTACGCTTACGCCATGGTGGTTGGCGGATTTACCGCCCCATTCCAACCTTGGCGGGGCGGTAAATCCCCATTTTCCCATTTCCCCTTCCCCATTCCCATTTTGCCCCATAGGGCATAATGGGATTGGGGAAGGCGTTAATTACGCCACCGTAAATTACGGTGGCGTAATTAACTCCATGGTCCCTTAGCGCCATGGATTTTAACACCTGCTAAAAGCAGGTGTTAAAACCTCCATGGCGCTAAGGGACCTCGTACTCAGGCGGTAAGGGTCGGCGCTGTTTACGCCGCCGTAAAACCCTTACCCCCTGAGTTGTTATGAGGCCCATAGTGTTTTCTTCTTGCAACTTAACAAGGGATGCCTCAGCGTCTCACATGCCCTGTTCTTCAAGGACTGATAACCAGTTTTGACTGCTCTTAGCCTTTGACACCAAGGCAAGCAGTCTTTCTTTGGTCCAGCTATGAGCTTCGGCTTATTTCTTGCTGCAACACACACACACACACACACAGCTATCCATCGTCCTTTCTCCACGGGTCGAGCTTACTAAAATTGTGGCATTGAATTTCCAGATTCTGCACACATATATATTTACAATGGCGGCACTGCTTGCAGTCTATTCACTACGTATATCCAGCTTGAATGATTACTTAGTCTACTTGCAATGCAGCATCTGTACAGTTATAAAACAACTTGTATTTTCTGCAGTGCTTCTTCACACGTGTAATCTTTATTCCACACATAAACGTCTTCCTGATTCTTTACTTCTCCATCAGTTTCTGTATCGCCTGTGCATTCTCTTCCTTCGGTCATCCTCCTTAGTGCATCTCTCACATTTCTTGTGATGTCACCAGCCTCTCTTGTTCACATCTTTATCACACTTTCTCTGGCATCTCTCTCAGGAGTCTGTCATCTCTTCGGGGATACATCATGTAGGGTTTTCTCAATGGATATCTTATCTCAAAGGCTTTTGGTGGTATAGGTACCATTACTGGTGTTGCACATGTTGCAATTTCCGGTTTCCAAAATATTGGCAGAATAGGGGCGGGACTCCCTGCAAAGGTATTCGGCTGCTCCTCTACATTCCCCCCTCTGGTTGAATTATCGACCAATCCTTCAACAGTCTCCACATCTTGGTATTCTTTCTTGAAAGAGTGCTTCTTCGGAGTCCAGATTTTCAATACTCCCTTCCTTGATCCTGCTGATTTTACAGGTTTGTCAACGCTACGGGTCATACGGCTGCATTATCCATTCAGATTACCGTAGATCCATCATCCCACATACATCCTGTGATTTTTTGGATGCAGGAACTTTGTCCCATCTGGTGCTAAGATGCTGGCATCCATCTATTTTCTGATTTCCTCATCTGTCAACTCCTTGGGTCCAAACCCTGATTCGACTTCGATCATGATCTTCATTCCTGCAGCCTTCTTTGCTTTCTTCTTGCACTGTGTGATTATTATCCTGATCACACAGAATCCAAACATCACCATCACCAGTATTGCTCCCAGGAATTTGAAGTTATTCACCATTCATTGCAGAACCCACGAGAAGATAGATGCAAACTAGCCGTCATCCGCAATATCTTCTGTCTCATATTCCATCTTGTTTTAGAACTTTGTTAGCAATGTTATGGCCTCTGTCAAGGTCCCATTCTCATCATCATGAGATCGTGATCAGAACTAATTCCTGTGGAGGAGGCCTAGCACTCATTGCCAAAACTGTTTTGTCAATCAGAATAGAAGCACCCCTGCACACCAAATCCTGTGAGTCCTTTACTGTCAAGCTTCTAACATCCAACTCACAAACCATTAACATACACCTTATCTATAGGCCACCAGGACCCATTGGTTCTTTCGACAAGGACATCTCTACGATACTCTCTGATAATTTACAAAATACATCTCAAGCCATACTATTAGGAGACCTGAACCTGAGCTTCAATGATCCCAAAGACACACAATCCACAAACAGTGCCAATGTCCTATCAGAGCTTGCTATACCCAAACAGTGACACAGCCTACCCGTGAGAAAGGCTGAAAACTTGACTGGGTGGCGGACCATAAATGCAACACAACTATTACCTCTATCAGTCCACAAGCTTGGACAGACCATGCTCTTATAGCCTTCTCTATAGATGTTACAATCCCCCACGCCCAACAAAACAGTATAGGACCTGCTAACAAGGAACAAAAAAGACAAAACCACAGACAGGTTATTACTGCTAAATCTATCTACCCTAAATTCACTGGCCAACAATCTTGATCCTTCATCGCTAGTCAACAAATTCAACACAATTGTGGCCAATGCCCTTGACAATATTGCCCCGCTAAAAATGAGAATCAGCAAATCTAGAGCACACCTAAATGCCTGGTTTACTCCTGTTTTGAAATCACAAAGGCTAGAAAAACACAAGTGTGTATCCTCCTGGTGGCATGCATCTTCAGAAGCGAATAAAGCTATCCTTACCGATATATCTACAAAATGCAAATCTGAAATCAAGCAAGCTAAAAGAGAAAGCTTTGACACTAGAAAATTGTAAGTCAAATCAGGAACTAAGGAGCTCTTTACAATCCTAAAGGAACTGGAGAACCCTATCCAGGTACCTGATGACTGCATTAAAAACTAGGTATGGTGTTCTAACATGCAGAAAGCCTCGGGCGACAAAATCGCCACACTCTAAACTAAAATGGACAAGAAAAAACTAAACCTATCTCCCACAACTACCCAAACTAAAATGCTGTCATGGCCACTGGACAAATGGATCCAGTCCTGGCACATCTGGCACCAGGCTCATGCAAAAGTGTGCTGTGCACACTTTATTCCTAAGGCATGTGCATCCAGGCCGGGCGTGGCCATAGGAGAACATTGGGGAGCATGTGCAAGAACCTCTGGGAGTGGCAAGGTGGAGCCACTAGGGGGGGCCAGAAGGGAGGGGCTGGGGCCAGCCTATTTAAGGCCAACCCATCCGTATCTTGGCGCTTCGGGTTAGTCTGCTTTCTGCAGTGTAATGCTTACCAGCAGAGTCCTTACCTGTTTTCCAGTTTATCACCTCAAAGCGCATCATACCCGGCTCCAGCTACACCATCACTGAAAGCGCTTCTTACCTGGCTCCAGCTACACCATCACCGACAACACTTCTTTCCTGGCTCCAGCTACACCATCGCTGAAATCGCATCTTACCTGTGTCTGACTACACCATCGCTGAAAGCGCATCTTACA
Source organism: Ambystoma mexicanum (assembly GCF_040938575.1). NCBI lineage: Eukaryota > Metazoa > Chordata > Amphibia > Caudata > Ambystomatidae > Ambystoma > Ambystoma mexicanum. The sequence continues at coordinate 478,600,568 of NC_090932.1, read as the reverse complement.
CCAGATACCGAAAGTGCATTATCTGGCTCCAGCTACACCATCGCCTGCAGCACATCACATCTTACCTGGTTCCTTAGTCATCGGAGTTGGAGCGCATCCTTACCTGTTCCGGACCGCCAGCTATGCAAGAGCTTCTTCCATCAATCCTCTTCACGGAGTCTTCCATCCTGCAACCGTGGACAGGCCTTTGGACAGCCGCTTCCCGCTTGAATAATGCCAGGCCATCCCTGCAAGAGAAAAGAATACACAAGATTAGAAATTGCATAAATAACTTACGCTTGGTCGTGCAACATCCAAGCCTCACATTCTACCCTGAAAGCCAACTTACCACCTACCTGGGAGCATCACTATTCTCTTGGGCTCCATCGGGGACCGCTCTAAACACAGCGACTTCATGCAGTCATCTCCACTCCTATAAGGGAGAGAAAAGACATTGCAAGAATTTACAAACTGTAATCACGACAAAAAGACATTGCAATAACTACGAACTATAATCATGGCAAAAATGGCATTGCATTAGAACACGGACAATAATGATTGTTAAAAGACTCTTACCTTCCAAGTGATCGGTTACAGCCTGTCTGAGCCGCCACATCCACAGACCAGTGAAGCAACTAGGACCATACACGGCGTCCCTGCTAATGAGGAGCAGGACCAGAAATCAGGTGAGCTTACATGGGCAAACACTTGCTCATCTCGTTTTGAACAAAGGATTCGGGTGGATCGCAATACCATCATACCATTCTCATTGCCTCTCGTATTCCCTCAGAGGCAGTACCAGCCACTGGAGCAGTCCACATTGCAGCAGGAGGGAGAGAGAACCAATCCAGGGGAACCAAGTTCAGGGAGGACTCCAACCGTGCCCCTACGTCCCAGCAGAGACCAGGTGAGCATAACAGAATGCAAAGCCTCTCTGAATCTCTGCCTAGGCGTTATGGAGACCTCCGAAACTGACCAGTTGGCCCAACTACTAGGGGAGCTGCGGGCTGAAGTGCATGCCTCTAGAAAAAGAGACCAATGTCCTGAGGAGTGAACTTATTGTAGCCCACAAACGGACAGATGTTTTGGCAAGACAAATGCTCCAGGCACACGCAAGACAGGTTCCTTTACCCGGGATTGCACCTGCTCCTTTGCTGCAGCCATCACCATCAGTGCAAGTGGTGTTTCCACGGGCAGTTCCACTGGCCCCGCCAGAGCGTTAAAACGGCGACCCCAACAAATATGCCATATTCCTGAACCAGGGCCGGCTTCATTTTTTGTGTCGACCTGGGGCCTACCCTAATGATAGCGCCAAGGTCTCTTTTGTACTTTCATATTTGGTAGGCAGCGCTGCTGACTGGTCCCTACCATTGCTAAAAAAGGATGATCCTATACTTCGAGACTTTGGGGCGTTCCAACGGGAATTAGAAACATTGTTTGCCAGACACACCCAAGGACAAGCCTTAGATAACAAACTGTTGTCTCTCAGACAAGGAAGCCATGATTTGTTGACTTATATTACCACCTTTAACCATCCCTTTAACCGTCTTGTAGCACAGACTAATTGGCCTGTGAAGAAAAGGACCACACTGTTTTACCGGGGGCTACATGGTGAGCTAAAAGATGTGTTAGCTCAAGTAGTCAATCCTCCCGAGTGTTGCGCAGAGTAAATCAATCTGACGATGCAATTGGACCATAGTTTACAGGACCGAAAAATTGATCGCACGAGAACCAAAAGGAGGTCGGTTTACATGCGACTCCGAGATCTCCAAACCAAGACTCATTAACCCACTGAACCCATGCAGATTGGGGGATTACGAGCCCCTATTTCCAAGGCTTAAAGGGAAAAAAAGGATGCAGCAACAACTCTGTTTATTTTGTGGAAAGGCTGGACATTTCCTCCGTGAATGCCCCATAAAACCCCCTAAGAAAATAGTAGGTGCCACAGATAACAACAACAAAGAGAAGGCACTGAATCCAGAAAACTCAGATGCCCGGCAAGTGTAGGGGTCCACTTGTCGTGCGGAATAAAGAAAGTTGTACAGACCTCAAACCTGGTTATCCCGGTACTAGTGTTCCACCAACAACAACCATCAAAGGTACATGCTCTAGAAGCCTACATTGATAGTGGAGTGGTGGGAAACTACATCGATCAAAATCTAGCCGCCCGGATAGGCCTTCCTCTCCAGCAAAAACTACAACCGAAGAACGTCACTGCTGTGAATGGCTCTCAGTTGTCCTCCAGCCCAGTAACACAACATACCGACAAAGTGATGCTAATATGTCAGGATGGTCATTGGGAGCCATCTTTTTCGATCTTATCGGGGCCCGCTAATTCCAAATGATCCCAGGAATGCTGTGACTAGAAGCCCATAATGCTAGAATTGACTGGCGCACACAGGAGCTGACCTTTCATCAAGAATGTGCAAAGGGTTGCTATCGCAGAGATGTGAGGAATCTACAACTCAATGCACAACCAATCCTAGGAATCTCAGGTTCATTACCCCACGAATATCAGGACTACTTAGATGTGTTCCTAAAGAAACTTGCAAACACTCTACATCCACACAGACCTTACGACTGTCAAATCGACCTGGTTCCTGGAACTCAAATCCCTTGCAGTCAAATTTATGCTCTGACTAAGCAAGAAAATCAGCACCTGAGGACATACCTAGACTAGTACCTAGCCAACGGATTCATCCGCCCATCCAAGTCTCTTGCCTCCTCAGCTCTCTTCTTCATACCAAAGAAGGAAGGGGACCTCAGAACTTGTATAGATTATAGGGCATTGAACCAGATTACCGTCAAAAATAGATACCCTCTGCCGCTCATCCCCGAGCTACTAGACCAGGTGAAGAATGCTCGAATCTATATAAAATTGGACCTACGAGGAGCTTACCACTTGGTAACGGTAAAAAACTGTGACAAATGGAAAACCACATTCTGAACTAAATATGGGCTCTTCGAGTATCAGGTTATGCCCTTGGGGCTATGCAACGCACCAGCCGCATTCCAGTTCTTCATGAACAAGGTACTTCACGAGTTGTTGATGTCTGTGTTCTCGTGTACATCAACGACATTCTTATCTACTCAGCATCCAAGGAAGATCATGTTGGCCATGTAAGGGCAGTTCTGGAAAAGCTTTGCAAGCAGCGCTGTTTGCCAATTAGAAAAGTGCTTCTTCCATGTTACAAAAGTCCAATTTTTGGGCTTCATGCTTACCCCACAAGGGGTTCACATAGACACTCGCAAAGTGGATGCTATTCTTCAGTGGCCATCTCCAACATCGACTAAGGGAGTGCAGAGCGTACTCGGATTTGCTAACTTTTCAGGCGTTTTTTTTCCAGGGTTATCTCAGATCATTCATAAATCACTTCTCTATTAAAGAAGAATAAAATGTTTTTCTGGTCTCCTGAAGTTGAAAAGGCCTTGCAGGAATTAAAACTTGCCTTCACCTCAGCACCAGTTCTTCGGCACCCCGACCTGACCTATGTAGTTGAGACAGATGCCTCCAGCGTGGCCATGGGGGCAGTGTTATCACAAAAGGACCCGGGCACAGGGCAATTACATCCTATAGCCTTTTGGCCCCCTAAGTTTACTGCTCCAGAAATGAACTATGCCATTACAGACACAGATCTACTGGCAATGAAAGGAGCTCTTAAAACCTGGAGACACTACCTGCTAGGAGCAGGACATACAGTCACACTTATCACAGACCATCGTAATCGGCAGTATTTGAAAACAACAAAGGCACAATCCGCGTCAGCTTCGCTGGCCTCTTTTCTACGCAGACTACGACTTTGTTATCACTTACAGACCTGGAGTGCGTTACGGAAAAGCAGACGCTCTGTCACGCATGGGAGAGGACAAAGACACATTTATACCATCGGACCCAGTACCCATCATTCCCGAAGAACGGATTGAAAACCAGATCGCAGTAACCACCTGCTGGGAAGACTTGTAGGTCGATCTCCAAGCTCACATGGACCAAACAGCCCAACGAGAATGGTTAGCTAAAGGGGACCATTACTCCATTAAGTACAACTTATTTTCAGGGAAGGCTGTATATTCATGACAAGGAAATACAAACCAAAAATATAGCAAACTACCATGAGTCATTATTGGAGGGACATCCTGGAATTACCAAGACTCGGGCCAAAATTCGAAAAAACTATTGGTGGCCAACCTGGAGAAAGGACATGGTTCAGTTTATAGCAACCGGTGGTGTTTGCGCACAACAAAAATCTCAAAAGTTAAGCCCTGCAGGGTTATTACATCCATTGACTGTACCACCAGCACAATGGCATTCGTTGTCCATGGACTTCATTACCCATCTGCCACCCAGCCACGGCTTCAACACAATTCTAGTCGTAGTAGACTTATTCTCCAAAATGGCACATTTCATTCCACTAAAGGGGCTTCCCACTGCCGTAACCCTGGCCACCGTATTCTTGGAACAAATAATTAAACTACATGGCTTTCCTTCGGTACTGGTTTCGGATCGTGAAACTCAATTTGTTTCAGCTTTCTGGAGGAGGTGTTGTAAGATGGCGTAAATCTATCTTCACCTATCTACCAGTCACCATTCCCAAACCGATGATCAAACGGAAAGGACCAATCAGACTCTAGAACAATACCTGAGATGTTGTTAAGACGGATTTCTGAACTCTGTCCTGGTGGCGCAGAAGTTCAGAAGGCCAACCTAATTACTTGGAACAGGGTAACCTCTGGACGAGCCAGACCAATCAAGGTAGCGATCGCGGCGGTCAAGACTAGGTCTCAAGAGGGGTGAGGGTGACTGAAAGCCCGCAATGAGCACACAAAGCAAGAGCGCTTACAAACTACTCCAAACAGTTGTTATATCAAAAATATATACACATTTATTTTAAGGCCTTTAAAAACAATGACCGTAGCGAGAAAATCACAATATCACAATATTAAACCAACACATACCATATCAACACAATATATATACAAATACGACAGTCTTAAGCATTAGAGGCACGAAATGTGTAGTCCACCTGCAAGGGAAGGAAAACAGGCAGTGCGATAACGCTTTAGACTCAGTTCGCCTTCAGAGGCACCTAACTAGATGGAAGTCCGAGCCCTGCGAAGAGTGGAGCCTTGTGCTCAAAGTACCTGCCACGCCGGTGCCAACGGGCAAAAGGGGAAGCTCTTCGGAGGAAGTCAGGCAGTTCGGGTTAGTGCACAGCAGAAGGAGAACAGGTTCCGCAACTCAAGCGCAGCCTCCACAGCGGGCATAAGCAGAGCGCGAGTACGGCCAAAAGGGTGCTGTTTTTACACAGCAGGGAAAAGCAATGGGATACTGCAGGAGGGTGACCAGATCCTAGCTAAACTACTCACCGGTCCCCGAAGCAAGCAGACCCAGGCTTCTCCACGTTAGTTTCAGCAGCTGGCAGGTTCAGAACAGCTGGGAATGCCTCGTCGTCGTGTAGAGAAAAAAGACGTCCCAATCGAAGAAACCTGCACAGTTTTGTCACCACCGCAGGGCAATGGAGCGGCCGTGTGTATCTGAGCCAAATGTACACTCCTCCCTTCAGACCTGGGAACGCCAAGTGCACGAAGCGTGGGAGAGTGACAAGGACTCGGGATACAACACAACCTGGCGGCAGTTACAGAGCAGGACTCCCTTGTAAGCTGGTCAGTCAACTGGATGGCCCAGAGACGCTTCCGAAGGCTTACTTGGCAGGAGATGATGAAGTCGCCGGGAATAGCTGTTCCTGCTATTCCAAAGGTCGAAGCGCCAGTACAGGCCTTCTGGTTCGATCCAAGGAGGAAAGGGTTTCACAGGACGACAGCAGTGCAAAGGAGGATTCCTTCAGCGGGTCACCAGCGATTCCTCGGTCCAGCCTCTTGGTTGCAGGATACTTGGCTCCTGTATTCCTTCGTTCGTGAGAACTCAGGAGATCGACATGGTAGTGGTGTTTCCAGCCCCCTCTTATCCATGGTTCCCTTCGCGCCAAAACGGAGGGGAGCCAATGGGAGATCCGCTCATCAACACACATACCATACGTGGAACAATCACGGACCACGGTGGTCCCAGGCATACACACCACCCTAGACTCTCTGGCACCCAGGATGTGTATTGGGACCAGACATCCCAGCCCACACCCTGGAGGCACACAAACGACATGTAGAAGCCCGCGAAAGCAACCACGTTTCGCGGGAAAGTACATGCCCAAATAAGGAAGGCCCCGGGTCGCCCGACCTGGGGAAGGTGAAGGGAGCAAGACGGTCAGTGGACAGGACAAAGGAGCCTCGTGGTCTGGCCATTTTGGGAGCCAGGCCACCATTTTGGGTTCAGTGCGAAAAACGTGCTCAGAACGCCAAAAGGAGCTCAAAATAAACAAAACGATTGCTGCCACCATTCCAGTCCCTGAATGACTTGCACCGATCAAATACCATCCTAAAAGAGTATCTAGGGCCTGTAGAAGGCTAGAGACCCAAGAGAGCTGTAACTTAGCTTACAGTGCCCTCTTGTGTCATGTTGCACTAAAGCCGCAACATGATAAAAGAAACTACGGGAAACAGCGTTCCCCGGTACTGACTGTCTTAAGGGCATGTCAGTTTCCCCATAAGAAAAGGAGCGAAAGCCCAGAGGAGTGCGGCAGAAGGCTGCACTTCTCTGGCAAAGTCAAGAACAAGGTGTAAAACAACAGCAAAAAGTTTAGGGGTTGCCACATGGAAGGAAAATTACCTACAATTACGAAATCTTTCCTAACACTCGCCCCTCCCAGACTATGGACAGGGGGAACTAATCCACCCCTGGATGAGTCTCTTGTTCAGGTTGGTTAAACATTCTGGACAACCCATCAGCATTGCTATGTTGGACACCTGGCCTATGCTCAATAGTGAAGTCGAAGCCTTGTAGACTTATGGACCACCCAAGCAACTTTGGATTCTCCCCCTTCATGTTCATTAGCCACTTTAACGGCTTATGGTCAGTCTGCACAGTGAAGTGGGTCCCATAGAGGTAGGGCCTCAGCTTCCTTAGGGCCCACACAACAGAGAAACATTCTTTCTCTACCGTGGACCATCTGAGCTCTCTGTCCTTAAACTGGCGACTAATAAAACCGATAGGGTGTTCCTTACCCTTCTCATCTACTTTTGATAGTACAGCTCCTATCCCAGTGTCAGAGGCATCCGTCTGCACGATAAAAGGTCTTTGATAATCAGGGGCCCTAAGGACAGGGGCCTGGCACAAGGAGTCTTTTAAGCCATTAAAGGCCTTCTCACACTCGTCGGTCCAAGTTACCTTCTTGGGTTTCTTCGGAGTTGTGAGGGCAGTCAGAGGAGCAGCTATGGTGCCATAGTCTGCCACAAAATTGCGGTAATACCCCGTGAGTCCTAAGAAGGCTCTCACTTGGGTTTGCGTAGTGGGGGTAGGCCAGTCTTGTACTGCTTGTACTTTACTGGGTAGAGGCTGTATCCTCCCTCCACCTACTTCATGTCCAAGGTAAACCACTGAGCCTTGTCCATTTTGGTGAGGGGCCACTCGGACACCCTCAAAAGAGCTAACTGAAGGACTGCTTGGGAACAGGTCGGGGAGAGGTTCAGACTCCTCTTCCTCAACGTCTGAAGCCAATAGCAGTGCTGCGATTTCGACGCTTGGGACGAAAGCCTTCAGCCTATTCACGTGAAACACTTTTAGAGCCTGTCCAGGCCTTCCAAGGTCCACTGAATAGTTAACCTCACCCAGGGGCTCCACCACTGGGTAAGGGCCTGACCATTTGTCCTGTAAAGCTCGAGGCCTTATGGGATTCATGATCAGGACTGGCTGACCAAGTGTAAAGTTGATGAGGGAAGCTTTCTGGTCGTACCAATGTTTCACCAGCGCTTGCCCTGCCTTCAATTTATCACTAGCCAAGCCCACCAGAAGTACCATCCGTTTTCTGAGCCCTAGCACATAATCAACTACATTGGTAGTACCAGGGGGAGTGGGCATCTCCCATCCCTCTTTGACGATGGCTAAGGGACCCCGTACGGGATGACCGAACAGAAGTTCGAAGGGGCTGAAGCCAACACCCTCCTGTGGTACCTCTCGGTAGGCAAACAGTAAGCATGAAACAAGAAGATCCCATTTTCTTCTCTGAGGCTCCTCCAGAGCCCCAATCATGCTCTTTAACGTCCTGTTGAAACGCCCCCCCAGACCATTGATCTGGGGGTGGTATGCAGAAGAGAACCTGTAGGTGACCCCACATTCTTTCCACATAGCCTGCCTATACTTCGACATAAAGTTGCTGCCATGATCCGACACAACTTCTTTAGGGAAGCCAACCCTAGTAAATATGCCGAGTAAAGCTCCTGCAACTGACTTGGCAGTTACAGTTGTAAATGGGACGGCCTCAGGATACCGGGTTGCATGGTCGACCAGCACCAGGATAAACCTATTGCCTGAGGATGTTTGCAGGTCAAGGGGACCAACGATGTCGATCCCTACCCTTTCTAATGGTACCCCCACAACTGGGAGCGGTACCAACGGAGCTTGGATTGTCGCGCCAACCTTACCAGACAACTGGCAGGTGGCACAACTCCTGCAGTGACTTTCTACTTGCTCCCCCATCTTGGGCCAGTAGAAGTGCATGGATAACCTTTGCTTAGTCTTCCTCATACCGAGGTGACCAGCAAGGGGAACTTCATGCGCCAACTGCAGGAGGAAGGGCCTAACAGCAAGGGGAACCACCAACCTCCTATGGTCTCCTTCTGTAGACTCTGTGGGCTCACTATACAGGAGTCCACCTTCCCAATAAATCCTATGCTTCCCAGGAGGTTCACCCTCAAGCTGGGAGCAGGCCTGTCTCCTTAGGCCTTCCAGAGATGGGCACTCACGTTGGCCTTTACTGAATTCGTCCCAATCAGGACCTCCTTCAACTAACAAGTCTTTTAGTTCAGGATGATCGTTGGGGTCGAATACTTCAGGCATCGCCACCTCCTCGTCAGGCCCGGGCGATTGACCAACTTCCTCCACCGCAGTGGTAGGCGAGCTCGGGGGAATATTCTCTTTTCCTCGTTTTGACTTGTAGACTCCTTTTGCCTTGGGTTTCCCCTTCGGCTGGGGCGGCGTATTGGACTTGGCCAATGCTGCCCGTGCTTGAGACCGTGTGTAGGGTCTTTCGTCAGTGTCTCCTACGAGCCCTAAAGCTCTGAGATCATTACCCAACAAGACCTTTCCTGGGACGTTTCTCTGAATGCTCACTGGAATCCTGACTGCTGTACCATTTAAAGTAAGATTTACAGGTATTACTGGAAACATACGGAGGGGGCCGTCAGCCAACTTAGTGGGCATCAGAGTAGCTCTGGCAACTTCCTCTGAGTCTACCAAGGTAGAATCCACTACAGTGCGACTGCACCCACTATCCCTAAGAGCTGGAGTATCCACTCCATTGATCAGCACACTGTCTTTAAAGTAGTGCTTGGTATTATCCGGAATCCTAGCATAAGCCTCTGCGACTTTAGGCTCCCAGGAACCCAGGGACACTAAAACTACCTCAGCCTCTATCCCGCTGGGAAATGAGTCTGAGGAGAAGGATGCTCCTGTAATCTCTTCTTCCTCGTAGGAGGAGAAGGCCAGATTAGCGGAGTGGACCCCCAAAGGTCTAACCTTACAACGGGGATCCCCCTTCACGTGGTCAGTTGCTCCACAAGAAAAACAAGCCCCAGTGGGTCTGTTTACGTAGGGAGGCTTATTGTAACCCGAGTTCTGTTTCGGAGGCGGACCTCCACTACCCTGTGAGTTCTCTTGTGTCTTACCCTTGTTTTTCTTTTTGTGGCCCTTAAGGGAAGAAGATTTAGCAGATTCCCCACCCTCCATATCTTTGGACTTGTTCCCTTCCTCCTGCTTACCAGGATGAGTTTTGTCCTTATGGGACACTCGATGTGACACCCATAAGTCTGCTGCAATGGCCAGCTTCTTAGGATCTATCTCCTTCGAATCGGCCAAATGCTGCTTAAGCTCCGGGGAAGAAGAAGCAAAAATGTGTTCCAGCATGACAAGATTTATCATGCCTTCGAAGGTAGAAACCTTATAACCTTCGACCCAGCCAGTTAAGTTTTTCAAAGATTCAGCGACATAAGATACCCAAGTACCACCTTCCTTTTTCTTATACTCTCGGAAACGCTTTAAATATTTGGCCGGAGTCTTCCCAAACTTTAAAATGAGAGTTTGCTTTAACATTGCGAAATCAGCTCGCTCAGCCTTCGACATTTCCATAATGGCACTACAGCCAGAATGGGGCAGTCTACTGAGCAACCACGCAATCTTATCAGCATTGTCAACTTCTTGAACCTCGCATGCATACTCAAACGCATTCAGCCAGTCCATAATGTCATTCCTTTCTTCATACACACTGAGCAGATCTTTCGGAAACCGTGGATGAGAGGAAGCCCCAGACCCATGTCCAGGACCCTTGGACCCATTTGCAACCTGAAGCTTGGCCAGTTCCAACTGGTGATCCCTGTCTTTCTGTTTTTCTGCCTGTTCGATTTTTAGTTTGGCTATGCTGAATTCAAGCTCCTGCTGCCTAAACCGCAGCTCTTGCTTCTTGAATTCAAGCATAGCATCCCCATCAACACTGGCAGAGGAAACATTAGACATCTCGTCCTCCCTGTCCTCGTGGTCGCGATGGATCTGTGCGGCGGCAGAACCGTCGGTTCTACCAGTGAGAGCAGCCCCACCACCTTCCGCACTGTCCTCAGAAGTTATAGCGTCAAGCTGAGCTTCTTGCCACGCCACGATTCTTTGGATCATTTCCAATTTCGTGCCTTGAGAGGAAACACCTCTCTCCGCACACATCTTTTTCAGCGTTTCTGATTTGGAAGCATTTAAAGTTAACAAGGTATTTGTTTCCATACTGTTTGATAGGACTATGGCCTTTTTTTTTAAGTTATACTACAACAATTCACTACGTGTACTGGTTGGAATAACCTGAAATGCCTTAGTTCGAGCGCAACACTGGATACCTTCAGTCGTATCCCACCGCTGTACACCAATTTGTTAAGACGGATTTCTGAACTCTGTCCTGGTGGCGCAGAAGTTCAGAAGGCCAACCTAATTACTTGGAACAGGGTAACCTCTGGACGAGCCAGACCAATCAAGGTAGCGATCGCGGCGGTCAAGACTAGGTCTCAAGAGGGGTGAGGGTGACTGAAAGCCCGCAATGAGCACACAAAGCAAGAGCGCTTACAAACTACTCCAAACAGTTGTTATATCAAAAATATATACACATTTATTTTAAGGCCTTTAAAAACAATGACCGTAGCGAGAAAATCACAATATTAAACCAACACATACCATATCAACACAATATATATACAAATACGACAGTCTTAAGCATTAGAGGCACGAAATGTGTAGTCCACCTGCAAGGGAAGGACAACAGGCAGTGCGATAACGCTTTAGACTCAGTTCGCCTTCAGAGGCACCTAACTAGATGGAAGTCCGAGCCCTGCGAAGAGTGGAGCCTTGTGCTCAAAGTACCTGCCACGCCGGTGCCAACGGGCAAAAGGGGAAGCTCTTCGGAGGAAGTCAGGCAGTTCGGGTTAGTGCACAGCAGAAGGAGAACAGGTTCCGCAACTCAAGCGCAGCCTCCACAGCGGGCAGAAGCAGAGCGCGAGTACGGCCAAAAGGGTGCTGTTTTTACACAGCAGGGAAAAGCAATGGGATACTGCAGGAGGGCGACCAGATCCTAGCTAAACTACTCACCGGTCCCCGAAGCAAGCAGACCCAGGCTTCTCCACGTTAGTTTCAGCAGCTGGCAGGTTCAGAACAGCCGGGAATGCCTCATCGTCGTGTAGAGAAAAAAAACGTCCCAATCGAAGAAACCTGCACACTTTTGTCACCACCGCAGGGCAACGGAGCGGCCGTGTGTATCTGAGCCAAATGTACACTCCTCCCTTCAGACCTGGGAACGCCAAGTGCACGAAGCGTGGGAGAGTGACAAGGACTCGGGATACAACACAACCTGGCGGCAGTTACAGAGCAGGACTCCCTTGTAAGCTGGTCAGTCAACTGGATGGCCCAGAGACGCTTCCGAAGGCTTACTTGGCAGGAGATGATGAAGTCGCCGGGAATAGCTGTTCCTGCTATTCCAAAGGTCGAAGCACCAGTACAGGCCTTCTGGTTCGATCCAAGGAGGAAAGGGTTTCACAGGACGACAGCAGTGCTAAGGAGGATTCCTTCAGTGGGTCACCAGCGATTCCTCGGTCCAGCCTCTTGGTTGCAGGATACTTGGCTCCTGTATTCCTTCGTTCGTGAGAACTCAGGAGATCGACATGGTAGTGGTGTTTCCAGCCCCCTCTTATCCACGGTTCCCTTCGCGCCAAAACGGAGGGGAGCCAATGGGAGATCCGCTCATCAACACACATACCATACGTGGACCAATCACGGACCACGGTGGTCCCAGGCATTCACACCACCCTAGACTCTCTGGCACCCAGGATGTGTATTGGGACCAGACATCCCAGCCCACACCCTGGAGGCACACAAACGACATGTAGAAGCCCGCGAAAGCAACCACGTTTCGCAGGAAAGTACATGCCCAAATAAGGAAGGCCCCGGGTCGCCCGACCTGGGGAAGGTGAAGGGAGCAAGACGGTCAGTGGACAGGACAAAGGAGCCTCGTGGTCTGGCCATTTTCGGAGCCAGGCCACCATTTTGGGTTCAGTGCGAAAAACGTGCTCAGAACGCCAAAAGGAGCTCAAAATAAACAAAACGATCGCTGCCACCATTCCAGTCCCTGAATGACTTGCACCGATCAAATACCATCCTAAAAGAGTATCTAGGGCCTGTAGAAGGCTAGAGACCCAAGAGAGCTGTAACTTAGCTTACAGTGCCCTCTTGTGTCATGTTGCACTAAAGCCGCAACATGATAAAAGAAACTACGGGAAACAGCGTTCCCGGTACTGACTGTCTTAAGGGCATGTCAGTTTCCCCGTAAGAAAAGGAGCGAAAGCCCAGAGGAGTGCGGCAGAAGGCTGCACTTCTCTGGCAAAGTCAAGAACAAGGTGTAAAACAACAGCAAAAAGTTTAGGGGTTGCCACATGGAAGGAAAATTACCTACAATTACGAAATCTTTCCTAACAGATGTATGTTGCAACAGACAGAAGGGTCTTGGAAAAGCATTCTTTGGTTGACTGAATTTGCTTACAATAAATCCATTCACACTAGTACAGGACAAACCCCATTCTATGTCATGAATGGTCGGCACCCTCAGACATTCTCCTTTGATCCACCTGATGAACTAGAAATGCCAGCAATCACCACCTTACATAGAACCATTACTCAAACTCTTAAGGAAGCAACCAAGAACCTGATCAAGGCCAAATAACAACACAAAAGGTTTTCAGACAGGCATAGAAGGGAAGCCCCACATTACCAAGTTGGTGATAAGGTATGGTTGGCGTCCAAGAATATCTCATTGAAGGGACCGTGGGTCTTCCGTCCAAGATACCTCAGACCTTACCCCATCAAGGCCACCATTAATCCTGCTGCCATAAAACTAGATCTACCTGCCAATATGCGGATCCATCCAGTATTTCACGTTTCCCTCCTAAAATCCGTGAAACCAGAGACTAGGATTAAAAAAAACACCTGAGTCTGAAATCATAGAGGGAGAACCTGAGTACGAGGTTAAAGACATCCCGGACTCTAAGATAGTATATTCAAAACTGTACTACTTGATCGACTGGGAGGGTTACGGACCTCAGGATCGCACATGGGAACCTGTTGAATTTATCCATGCGCCTCAACTAATCAGACGGTTTTACCGTAACAACCCCGCCAAACCAGGATCGGGGAGAAGAACGCCCATGAAAGGGGCCTTGAGGGGGAGTGCTGTCATGGCCACTGGACAAGGCCCCATGTTTCTGCCACCTACAGGGTCCAAATGCCTCTGGCACCAGGCTCATACAAAAGTGTGCTTTGCACACTTTATTCTTAAGGCACGTGCATCCAGGCCGGGCGTGGCCATAGGAGAACATTGGGGAGCATGTGCAAGAACCTCTGGGAGGGGCAAGGTGGGGCCAGAAGGGAGGGACCGAGGCCAGCCTATTTAAGGCCAACCCGCCCGCATCCTGGTGCTTCACGTTAGTATGCTTTCTGCAGCGTAACGCTTACCGCCCCCTGCAAAGTCCTTACCTGTTTTCCAGCTTATCACCTCAAAGTGAACCATATCCGGCTCCAGCTACACCATTGCTGAAAGCACAGCTACTCCATCGCCGAAAACGTTTCTTTCCTTGCTCCAGCTACACCATCGCTGAAAGTGCATCTAACCTGGGTCCGACTACACCATCACTGAAAGCGCATCTTACCTGGGTCCAGTTACAGCATCGCCGAAAGCGCATTATCTGGCTCCAGCTACACCATTGCCTGCAGTGCATCGCATTTTACCTGGTTCCTTAGTCATCGGATTTGGAGTGCAACCTTACCTGTTCCGGACCGCCAGCTACGCGGGAGCTTCTTCCATCCGTCCTGTTCATGGAGTCTTCTAACCTGCAAACACGGACAGGCCTTTGGACAGCTTCTTCCTGCTTGATGATGCCAGGCCATACCCACAAGAGAAAAGAACACACAAGGTTAAAAAGTGCATAACTTACGCTTGGCCGCACAACACCCTGAAAGCCAACTTACCACCTACCTGGGAGCTTTGCTATTCTCTTCGGCTCCTTCAGGGATCGCTCTAAACACTGCGACTCCGTGCAGTCATCTCCACTCCTATAAGTGAGAGAAAAGACATTGCAAGAATTTACAAACTGTAATCATGACAAAAAGACATTATGAAATATAATCATGGAAAAAACGGCATTGCATTAGAACACGGACAATAATCATTGTTAAAAGACTCTTACCTTCCAAGTGGTTGCTTGCAGCCCGTCTGAGCCACCACATCCACGGACCAGTGAAGCAACTAGGTCCATCCACGGCACCCCTGCTAATGAGGAGCAGGGCAGAGGGCTCATCCTTACCAGAAATCAGGTGAGCTTACATGGGCAAATGCTTGCTCATCTCATTTTGGAATGAAGGATTCGGGGGGATCGCGATACCATCACACCATTCTCATTGCCTCTCGTATTCCCTCAGAGGCAGTACCAGCCACCGGAGCGGTCCACATTGCAACAGCAGGGGGAGAGATCCGATCCAGGGTAACCAAGTCCAGGGAGAGCTCCAACCATCCCCCAACATTCCCACAGAGACCAGGTGAGCATAACACACACCTCGCACTACAGCCAAACCTGAACTAAGATTCATCTTCACCAAAGTGTCCATACTGGAGGTTTAAAAAATAATCCTATCACATAAACCATCAAACTATCGAGGTGATAACTGCCCGGCATTAATAATAAAAGATGCTGCTAGAGACCTATCACCATTTATCTCAAACCTCATCGACTCCTCATTCTCATAAGGTATTATACCAAGTAATCTTAAGCGATCTTGGGTACTCCCCCTCCTCAAGAAGCAATCTCTAGACCCAGCCATACTCACAAACTATAGGCCCTTCACCACAGTGCCATTTTTACTAAAGAATTTAGATAGAGTGGCCTACTTACAGATCCAAAGATTCTTGGAACTGCGCCAACTCATAGGCTTATGGCAATCAGGCTTCTGACCACAGCACGGAACCGAAACAACACTCATCTTAAGACTCAGGTCGATGAGCTGAGAGACCAAGGGAAAAGCGGCCCTGCTTCTCCTTCTGGATCTCTCTGCAGCTTTCGACCTGGTGGATCATAAAGTGCTCTGCAACCACCTAGATTCTGCAGCATATTTCTCACCCCAAGCTATAGCATGGATCAAATCCTTCTTAAGTGAAAGAACCATGAGGGTCTTCTCCACCTCAGCATCTGCAGACCCCGCTCCTATTACGTGTGGTGTCCCCCAGCGATCATGTGTCTCCCCTACTATGTATAACATTTTTACTAAGCCCCTGTTTCATGATTTGGACCTTCTAGGCGTCACCTACACTAACTATGCAGATGCCACCCAGATTCTCATCCCACTTTCTGGGGATTACAAACAGGATTTGGCCTTGGTGAATAAGATATACCTCATCAGCCAGGCATGGATGCCACGTCATGGTCTTTGCCTGAATGATGAAAAAACGGAACTCATCATTCTGGGGACCACACTGAACATCAGGAAACTTAGCCAAGATTAAACAACTTTTGTCATAGATGGCAATGCAATTAAAATTGCCAAGGAGGTAGAAACACTAGGTTTTTACCTCGACTGCTGTCTCACCTTGGCTAAGCAAGTGAACGCTATGGCATCCTCCACAGCCTATACTTGTAAACTGATCAGATCAGCTAGACCTTACCTCTCTACAAATAATTGCACCACATTGGCAAGAGCACTCGTTTTGTCCAAACTGGATTATTGCAATGCCCTCTATTTGGGGTCTAATAAATACATCATGCAAAAAATCCAAATACTGCTAAACAAAGCTCTTAGTGTGGCACTACAAAACTCCAAGAGAGCTCAGATATCATCAACTAGAAGACAATTTAACTGGCTTTCCTCAGTCAACAAAATTAAACAAAAAACTGCTTCTCTAACTTTCAAGTGTCTCAACAACCTAGTACCAAGCTACCTAACAGAGAGATTTAAAAGAAGATTCACATCTAGACCCACAAGAGCTTCAAACTGCCTATCAGTTCCCGAGTTCAAAATGTCCACAACTGGAGGAAATAGCTTCCCCGTCAAAGCTGCCCAGTTGTGGAACTCCCTCCCACCCTCATTAAGGACAGACCAATCATACCCACATTTTAGAACAAATATGATTAAGTAGCTTAAAGAAAATGACCGATTGCCCAGCCACACGACCCAGGTGACCTAGCAAACAAAATGGTCTTTTTGACCTTCGTGCGCGACCCACACCTGCACTGCACTTGGACTACTTATTGTATTGAATATTCATTTGTAATGCATATGTATTACCTGCTGCATTTATACTAATCTGCATTGTTGTCTGTGTAACCTATGTAACTATAAGCAACTTGTAAGCCTAAAGTATTCTTGTTCCCGTGCCCTGATACCTTCGGGTCTGGTGCGTTCTACAAATAAATAAACAAACAAACAAGGTATGAACATGCAACATGATTCTCTGATTTTGCCGCAAACTCCTCCATCCATTGTTGTGATCATATCAAGGACATATTTGTTCTTGAGGCACATAAGCCTTATGGCTCCCAATTCCTCCTTGATCGCATTGAAGCTCCCATCTGCTCATCTGTAACCATTTCACATTGGCCATATTTTGGATCCCTGGCATGAAGATCGTTGTGAAGATGGAAGCAGTCTTGCTGAACAGCCTGTGCTCATACGGAATAGCATCGAAAGCTTCTATTGACTTAGCAGATAAATAGTTCTTCCTCCTTGTTTGGATTAAGGAATTCAAGTGATCTTCTCCTCAAATGGTCATCTGCTTATGGAAACTCTCCAATGTTCCGGTCACTTTGGGGAATCATTAACGCTGGAACATGGATAAGCGCTATGGAACACATCCCTCCCGAATACTTGGGCAGCTTAATGTAGGCTTTGGACCCACGGGTCCAGTAGTGATCACGCAGAACTACTGTCCCATCCTTCATGCCTAGTACATAAAAAATTCAGCCACACTGATGATTTACTCCACTTTCTTTGTGCCATTGTTTCTGAAACATAGAGCTGGACTGGCCAGAGGTACTACCTGCAGCAGTCACCTTTATCATGGACCCATGTTAGCAACTTCACAATTTTCGGCCAATGATGTTTGCATTAATTCTCTGCAGTATATATGACTGGCTCATAATATCCTGTTAGTGCTGATGCTTTACACACCATCAGGCCTTCCAACCGTCCTTCTGGAGTCAGCACTGTTCCCTTGATTTGCAATTGACCCTTTTCTTGCATCCCCATATTTCTTCTTTATTGTTGCCTTGACAATCTCACATCTTGTTTTCTTTTCTTATGATTCCTGCTTCGTTTATTCCAGGCTGTTCATATCTTATCACTAGATACCGTATTTCTGACTCTCTTGTCTTTAAATATTGCACATAATTATCTTCTCTTGGAGATGTCTTTTCAGTCACCCATATGAAGAATGCTGTTCTACCCTGGAACTGTCTGGCAGAGTGTGAGATGCATTAGGCAATGAGCTTTTTGCATTGGCACCTCTGTAGCTATGAATATCTTGGAGGTCCCCATAGCATACAGTATGAGGGCGCAAACATAGCAACTTTCCTTGAAAGTACTCTTTCACAGCTTTTTCATGTGTAGATACCACATGTTATTACCCAAGTGTCCTGTACTGTCCAAATATGTGTTAATCCATTATCATCTTCCTCTGTACTTCTCCTGTGTCTTCCCAACATAATGGTTGCAGCCCACGGAAACAGCTTTGAAGCAGCTTTGATCTGAGCAGAAAGCACTTGAGACTTTGGCTCATCAGTAATGGCCAAATCTACATGAGTTCCTAGAGTAGGGAGAATTAAAGGAACTTCCACTGTACCTGGACCAATAAAGTCAAGAGTGTGAACCAGAAGAAACAGGAAGACAAAGATAGATACTGCACATGCATATATTATACACAGAATATTAATCCACACCATTTATGCCACTGAGGTATTTCTTGAGTTTGCTCATTCTCTGAAATTGTGCCATTTTAGAGAGTCCTCATTTTTGCTATACTCATTTAATGAACAAAAAACACTACTGCTGCAATTACTTTAGGTCTGGTAGTTGCAGGATTTCTTTATTATCGCTACAAGCAACCCTCTAATCACAGGGCCATTTTTAGGATCATGTAAGAAAGTATGGATGTCCACATCTCTTCTAACAAGGGTAGGATAAGCTTGAAGAATAAACACAAAGACAGCAAGTAGAAGTCTATGGGTGTCTCCATCTAACAGGACCATAGACTCAATACAACAAGTATTCAGTAAGGAACGAATCGTGGTACTGTTCCCCCTTCCAGTTATCAAAGCCAAACTCGAAATCTAGTTCAGGCATACTTTGTAATGCATAAAACACGTTCTAAAGTTCATTTTCAAAGAACTCTGTGGCTCAAGAAACAAATGTGCACATGTTCAACAAAAACCCATAGGTGGGAACCTCAACTACCACTGGCACCCTGAGGTAGAACAATAATCTATAGAACAATGGCGGTGCCAGGAGAAATTCAAAGAACAAACTGGTGAGATCGAGACTAGAGCTATGAATGTGAAATCATTTTTTTTTATTTCATTCTGATTTCAATATGTAAACAAGTAAAGAGTGTGAACCAGAAGAAACAGGAATACAAAGATAGATACTGCACATGCATATATTATACACCAGAATATTAATCCACACCATTTGTGCCGCTGAGGTATTTCTTGAGTTTGCTCATTCTCTGAAATTGTGCCATTTTCAAGATTCCTCATTTTTGCTACACTCATTTAATGAAGGAAAAACACTACTCCTGCAATTACAGTAGGTCTGGTAGTTGCAGGATCTCTTCTATTATCACTACAAGCAGCCGCCTAATCACAGGGCCATTTTTAGGATCACGTAAGAAATTATGGATGTCCACCTCTCTTCTAACAAGGGTAGGATAAGCTTGAGGAATAAACACACAGACAGCAAGTAGAAGTCTATCGGTGTCTCCGTCTGACAGGACCATAGACTCAATGCAACAAGTATTCAGTAAGGAACTAGTTCAGGCATACTTTCTAAAGTTCATTTTCAAAGAACTCTGTGGCTCAAGAAACAAATGTGCACGCCTGCTATACTATCTATAGGGAGTGTTCAATGAGAGTGTTCAATGAGAGCCACAGTCCAAATGCAAATCTGCATTTATTAATTAATCCACTGGTTTATAATCCTTCTTCTCCATCATCGATTGAGTCTGCACATGCCAAAATTCTTCTTCTTGCTTCTGAATCGATCATTGGGGATGCAGCGGTCTCAACAGTGTAGAGTTTAATGTTGGTGAGATGATTCCACGCACGTCTGTCTTGACCTTTCACTGCTGACGGATTAATGCACTCCACAACATGGGGTCTGACAAATCGTGGCTCATGCCACTATCTAGTAAAGTTATGGATCCAGGTGCTGATAATAATTTTTAAAATCCATTTGCTGAATGATTTTCATTGGTGTTCTGAGACCGACCCCCCTGACGCTTGAGTTGACCTGCAATGACAGAGATACTAGCGGTCATACATGTCAAATATTCATTTAATTAATTTCCTAGCAATTTTGCAGTGCTCTGGGCATCACTTCTACTCCTCGATGGAGGGATGAAAGGCATTTTCATTCCTCTTCATGTCACTAATTTGTGGGTGTGAGGTGGTGGTCAGACCTGGGCTGATTCCTTAAGGCATATAGAGCTTGGGGTAGGCAATATAGCATCCCTTCTTCAGCGTCAATTTATGCTTGGTGAGTCTTTCCTTTAGGAGGCCGTTGAGTCTCTCACATATTTTGTTCACTTGCGGGTGGTAAACACAAGAAAACTTGTGCTTAATATTCAGCAATAATGCTATTTGTTCAAATACTTCATTAACAAAATGTGTCCCATTGTTGGATTTCAGCATTTCACACGCCCCATCCAGGAAATACTTCTCGTACCAAAAATGTTGCTACGCAAGTTTCATCAGGGTGTGTACAAGGACCTGCGTTGATCCACCTGGGGAAGGGACACACCACACATTTCAGATAACTGTATCCATTACATGCTTGCAGCATGTCAATATAATCAATATGTAAATGCTGAAAAGGACCATTTGGCTGAGGAATTACTCCTCTAATCATTCACAGTGTATGCCCAGCAGTAAACCTTTGACATACGATGCAATTTACTAAATAAAATGCAACGTGTTCTAACAGGTTCGGTATGCACCAGTCTTCTGCAATTGCTGCAGCAAGACTTTCCCTAGTTACATTTTCCCTAGTTACATTTGCAGGGTAGTGCAGCTGTTAAAGAGCTACCTTTAACAATGTTACTGGAATTACTGGCTTTCCAGTATTGTCCTGCCGCCATAATGCTTCTGTGGGGGATAAACAACACCCTATTTTGGTGCACTGCCTTGAATCTCCATGAACTTTGCTCTTGGTAAATGATTAAATCCTTCATTCACTACCATAATCATAAGTACTTTCTCCTTTACATTTGGAGTATCAAAACTTGCAATATCTGGTGAATACGCAACCCTTTTGGCCTCTGCAGATTCATTTCTGCAATAAAAAAGTCTGTTTTCTTAGTGTGCGCTGCACATTTAACTATCGCTATGGCCACTGAGAGTTGCAGTGGCTTAATAAGCCTGTCTAATAAGGATGCATGCTGCACTGGAGTACCGCCCGCTCAGAGGTAACCCCTCCTTTTCTAACTTGCTAACCCTGCATGTATGGTTGACGTCACATTGGCAGAGCCACTGTATGCTTAACTTCCTGCCCTTTGTGTTTCTCAAGCACTGCATTAAGCACTACCAATTCTGCTGCTTGTGCTGAAAAGTGAGATGGTATTTTTGCACTTGCCACAACCTCAAAATCACTGGTTGCTCTATGCCTCACTACAGCTGTGCCAGAATGCCTTTCTCGACTTGTCTGATCAATTTTCGAACAACCATCAATAAAGAGAATCTCCCCTCCTGTCTGTGCATTTTCTTTAATGCGCTGCATGTCATCGTAAAACTCTTCATAGTTCACGCAATCATGCATATGCTCCCCCTCTGCCATTGGCTCAGCCATGAAGGTGGCAGGATTCACTAATTTACACCTGACAATTCTAATTGCTGGATTTAATATAATCACTTCATCTACAGAGGCTCTCTGAGATGTCAATGTACACTTAGGTTTCTCTAAAATGGCAAACAAGCATGCTCCACAAAAAGCGTCATATAAGAACCCATCATAATACTTGTAGATTTCTCAATTGAGAGCGCGGCTGCTGCCACTGAGTGTTTCCAAGGAAAACGCCCTTTCATAACTGGGTCTGAAATCCCACTGTAATATCCCAAAGGTGTATACCCTAATGTAGTCCTCTGTGTAAGCACTGCTGTCATGATTGTCCCATTTGTATGTGAACACAGGAAAAACTCCTCAGCATAGTTGGGAATTCCTAAACAGGAGCTGTACAAATTGCCTTATTCAATTCTTCAAACCCTTCCTCCATTTCTTCAGTTCATTCTATTTTCTCTTTATCCATCTGTGCTTTCTTTAAAGCCTGCAAAAGCAATCTTGTATACACGCTATAATCAAACACACATGCTCTCACATAATCACATAATCTCAAGAACTGTTGCATCTGCTTCACTCTGTGTGGTTTTACAGTTTTCATAATCGCTTCAGCTCTTTCAGGTGTTACCTTCTTTCCCTCATGTGAGATCAACTGGCATATGTACAACACTTCTTCTTGACAATACTGTAGCTTCCCTCTGTCTACTTTGTAAACTTTGTCTGCTAGAATAGTCCTTAATTGTGTCAAGTCTTGTCTGCACTCATCTTCTGTGTCATCTACATACTGTATCACAGTGCTTTTCAAATCAATATTTCCTAGGTCCATCTGTAGGACTCTATTAAAGATCGATGGAGACTCAAAGTATCCTTGAGGCAGCCTTGTGTGCTTTAGCCAGAATTGACAAAATGAAAACAAAGTCAAGTCTTGTGAATATTTGTGAAACAGATTGTGAAAAACAACTTTTTCAAGTCAATCACAGTGAAATATTGCGCCTCTACTGGGTCACTGCATAGTATCGTCGCTGGATTAGGAACTAAAGGAAACTCTGCCTCTTCAATCTGGTTACTCAGTCTCATGTCTTGTATGAATCGCCACGACGTTCCCTTTAACTTCTTCAGAGCGTACACCACAGTATTGCACAATGACTCTCATGGTACCAAAATACCCTGCTCTATTAGTGCTGAGATAGTCTCAAAAATGCCCTCATCTGCCTCTCGAACATTGGGTATTGTCTCACTCCAGGCAGAATCACTCCTGGTTTCCACTTTATTTTAACCTCCCCTACCCCTTTTAGTGGGCCTACATCATAAGGGCCTTTAGTCCATAAAACACTTGGCACTTTCTCCAAGTCTTCATCAAAAAATGCTGGACACTTTTGCACGATTGACATGCGCTGTGGGATCTCCCCTTTCTCTATTCTGATCCTATATGTAATGCTCATAAAGAATAACACTTCATTTGATGGATCGTCTCTAAACATGTCATCATCAGTGACGTCAATCAATCTACACCCTTCCCCGGTGGAAATCACTGTTCTCCATGGTCTATCCTCATCGTCTGTTTCTTCAAGCATTGCCATTTCCCATCATACTATGGCTACATCTAATCTAGGTGGATGGTCTGTCCCGCCTTTTCATCCATTGGTACCTCCAGTCTAAACAACAATTCATCAGGTATTCTCATAGTCCTTCACACTAAACTAGGTAGCCATGTTAGCAGAATGCTAACCCCATAAAGGAAAACTTTGGGTTCCATCGGCACACCTCAAAGAGCTATCTGCCCTGTAAATGGCAATATAAACTCGCTTACTTTCAAATAGTGTATCCCAGAAGTGGAGCACACTATACCTTTGTCAGTAAAATAAATTGTCATGTTAAGTTTTGTCATTAATTCTCTTCCCAAAATATTAACTGGTGCCTGCCGTGAATACAACAATGGAACAAACCTATGGCATTCTCCTACATAAACTGGTAATTCATCAGTAAAAGGAACTTGACTTGTAGCTCCAGAGAATCATTGAGCATTCATGGCATTTTCCAACATTGGATATTTGCCCTCTTGCATACATGTACGAGTTGCAACCATGTCTACTAAAAACGATAAAAATGTGCCTCCTATTGTCACATCAACCCTTGGTTCCTCTTGGGTTTTAGTGTCACGGATAGTACTGAACACATCAAGTCGCCCTGTGAGCTGTCCTATTGTGGATACATGCATACACCTGTACCTGTGAAAGGATTCCATCCCAACATAGTGACACCCCTATTCTAAGTGTCAGTAATTGACCTGTGCTTGCATTCCGCTATATCTGCATGGGACGTGCTCTGGCTGCCCTTGCGGTAGATTCACTGGTGTTTGCTGTAACTGTTGTGGTTGCTGTGCCTGCTGCGCTTGCGGTGCTTGTGTTTGATACACTGTCTGATCTTGGGCACATCCTTCTCTAAGTCGTGAGCTACATGCTGGAGGATAATCTGTCCCCACTTTTGAGAACGGACTGTCTTCTACATACCCTTGGCTTGGAATGGGCCTGTCATCCCACTTGTCCAACATATAGGAGGACCTCGTCTGACTAGTCCCCCTTGGTCAAACCCTCCTTGCCCATTCTGATTCTCATTCTGCACATTCTGAAACCCTTTTTGAGTATTCTGAAATCCATTGTGAGTGAAAGGACCTAGGCTTGTTAGCCATCGGTGTGGGCCGCACTCCTTAAAATACCCAAAAGAGGTTTGAATCGCTTCAATGAAGTTAAACGATGGTGCTGAGAATGTTGCTTAAAAAAATGATTTTATTCATAAGCAAAATCTTTTGTTGCCTCCTTATGGTATTTCACTTTGTTTGATAATGATTGGTTGACCTGCACCAATTCGTTAAATGCTGAAATATTGGCAAAGAAAAATAACCTGGGGCTAATGCATTTCGGAAAAAAATCCTTCTTCAGAGCCTAGTTATATTCAGAAAAACTACTGAATGTTAGAATATTTAACAAATCATCAGGTATACTTATATTAAGGCAAAACAGGGTACCCACAGTTGACAGACATATACATATAACAGAAAGAAGAGAAAAAAGGAAAAAATATAAATAACACATTGTTAATGAATATCTTAAAACAAGCTACTCATGTTCCATTCCAGAATACTGTTAATATTTATGTCACAGATATAAGTAAATCACATAGTTGAGTTAATTCAGCTTATTCAGTGATTAAGATATCTCACACGTCCTCATTACATTAACTGACTTAGTGCTCTGGTAAAGCTTGTGCTCACTAATGTATTAAGAAAAACAAATGGTCCCCAGTTAGTGTTTCACCTTCACCCTGTTATAGCACTGATCTGAATCTGTTATCTTGCTATTCAAATGAAAATGTTGCGCTGTTTATCAATGCGTGTATAGGATTACCGCCGTACGCTCGCTCTGCCATGTCTGCACAACGTCTAATCCGCTGTTAGCTTCCCTGTGTCTGCACTGCTCACGCTTACCTTTCGTGCTCTGCTCTCGCTCATGGAAATGATGCACAAGTGACGGTCTGCTTGAAACTGAGCTCCCATCTCAGTTTGCTTGGAAAGCGTTGCTGTAGCAACGTTGTCTCTTAAAATGGCCGTGCGCGTAAGGGCGAGATGGCCATTTTGGTGTGGGCAATATTCAAATGCAGTAGACATGAATTACTAACTAGTGACTAAGTATTAGGAATAATAATGGTGATTTGATGCTACCGACTGATGGTGACTTGATGATAGAATAAGCATGGTGTCGTGGATAGGGGATGTTACACTGTGTTTCTGTATTGATAACGCTTGTATTACAAAAAGAGGAACAATAAAGTTTTAAAAAAGTGTTAGAATCAATCGAAAAAAATGGAACAACTAAATAATGCCTATAGGGAAAACTTATATTTTGGGTGAAGTTTGACATGCAAATAAACACTTTATTGCCGCTCAGAGCATATTTTTGTTGCATCTAGTGTGTCAATGTGCTCACGCAAGACTTGTCCCTATGAAGATGCGTGTATTGCTGCTATAAAAAAAAACATATAACTTTGCTCGTGGTGATAGTGCCTCTAGTCTATCAATCCAAAAGGATTCTCTCTGTTGTCTTTTCTTCTTGGTGTCCATGGAGGTATCCTCAATAATTTCCAATACCTGGAATTTAATTTGTGAAATGTTATGTTTCTTTCCATTGAAGTGCTTAGCCACAGCTGAATTTGTATTATTGTTTCTCGCTGATGTCATTGCTAGGGTCATGATCTATTTTCAAATAAACTGTCTGGTCACTGAGTTGTCTTTCGCATTCCCTTTCATAATCGTGTGTTCTGTATCACCAACGCCCCTCCTTTATCCGCTGGTCTTATAGTGATACTATCATCGGAGTATAGGTTGCGTATTAACGCCATTTCTCCGTCAAATTAAGTTTTTCTTTCGGGGTGCCCCATATTTAATTTTTTTCAAATCAGAAATTACCATTCTTCAGAGTGAATTTGAACAGCAATTAGGCAAATTAAACAAGAAGTTGGAAGATCGAGGATATCCAGAGGAAGATATCAAAAGAGCAACAGAGAAAGTAGCCACTATAACAAGATCAAGTACCCTTATTCCTAAAGATAACAGAACATCACCACCGCTAGTATACATGCCAACATTTTCAACTCAAAGTATGAACATTAAGAGGTGCATTAATAATTATTGGCAAATCTTAAATAAAGATGAAAGAACGAAAGATTTATTTACCAACCCACCAACATTTGCTTATCAGAGATCTAACAACCTGAGAGATTTTCTTGTGAACACATGAGATGACAAGCCAAGAAAAAGTAACCTAACAAAAAGAATTGGCACGTACCCTTGCCTAAACTGCAGTAACTGCAACAACATTATCAAGGGAGGTTTTGTATTACATCCATATACAGGAGAAGAAATCCCGATAAAATGCCACACCACATGCAATACCGAAAACTGTATATATTGCATATGTTGCCCCTGTGGAATATATTATGTTTGTGAAACAGGCCGCAAACTGCGAATACGCATCAACGAACATAAATCTTGCATAAGCAACAATAATCCAAATTCAGCTGTGGCTAAGCACTTCAATGGAAAGAAACATAACATTTCACAAATTAAATTCCAGGTATTGGAAATTATTGAGAAAACCTCCAAGGACACCAAGAAGAAAAGACAACAGAGAGAATCTTTTTGGATTGATAGACTAGAGGCACTATCACCACGAGGAATGAACGTTGAGTTCGATCTTATCTGCTTTTTATAATGTACCTTAACATGACTGTTCTCCTTTATGTATGAATACTCATGCACTTAGGATCAAAGTACCAGCAGTAATGCATCATTATATTCGTAGTTGATTAACAGTTTTGTGTTGATTATTCTGCGTTACGCATGTATGAATCTAGTTGATGAATATTTCTATCTCCAAAACATAGGTAGTAGGTTTTTTTGCACATCATGACAAATACCCGCCCATGTTAGCCCTATGTACATTCATTTGACACATTAGTGTGTGCTAATTTTTATTAACAAAGAACATAGATCTAGGTTAACTTAGGGAACCAGTGATAACAGACTCATTGGAAGCGTACAACATGATCTATGCAGCACAGTTATATGCTTTTTTTTTATAGCAACAATACACGCATCTTCATAGGGACAAGTCTTGTGTGAGCACATTGACAGACTAGATGCGACAAAAATATGCCCTCAGCGGCAATAAAGTGTTTATTTGCATGTCAAACTTCACCCAAAATATAAGTTTTCCCTATAGGCATTATGTAGTTTTTCCTTTTTTTTTATTGATTCTAACACTTTTTTAAAACTTTATTGTTCCTCTTTTTGTAATACATGCGTTATCAATACAGAAACACAGTGTAACATCCCCTATCCACGACACCATGTTTATTTTATCATCAAGTCACCATCAGTCGGTAGCATCACATCACCGTTATTATTCCTAATACTTATTCACTAGTTAGTAATTCACGTCTACTGCATTTGAATATTGCCCACACCAAAACGGCCATCTCGCCCTTACGCGTGCGGCCATCTTAAGAGACAACGTTGCTACAGCAACGCTTTCCAAGCAAACTCAGACCCCAGATCAGTTTTGAGCACACCATCACTTGTACATGATTTCCATGAGCGAGAGCAGAGCACGAAAGGTAAGCATGAGCAGTGCAGACACAGAGAAGCTAACAGCGGATTAGACGTTCTGCAGACATGGCAGAGCGAGCGTACGGAGGTAATCCTATACACGCATTGATAAACAGCACAACATTTTCTTTTTTTGCAGCGTTCTGCGAACGCCCGATGACACCTAATCATTTGGCTCGATTTGAATAGCAAGATAACAAATTCAGGTCAGTGCTATAACAGGGTGAAGGTGAAACACTAACTGGAGACCATTTGTTTTTCTTAATACATTAGTGACCACATGCTTTAACAGAGCACTAAGTCAGTTAATTTAATGAGGACGTGTGAGATATCTTAATCACCGAATAAGCTGAAAGAACCCAACTACGTGATTTACTTATATCTGTGACATAAATATTAACAGTATTCTGGAATGGAACATGAGTAGCTTGTTTTAAGATATTCATTAACAATGTGTCATTTATATTTTTTTCTTTTTTCTCTTCTTTCTGTTATATGTATATGTCTGTCAACTGTGGGTACCCTGTTTTGCCTTAACATATGTATACCTAATGATTTGTTAAATATTCTAACATTGGGTAGTTTTTCTGAATATAACTAGGCTCTGAAGAAGGAATTTTTCCGAAATGCATTAGCCCCAGGTTATTTTTCTTTGCCAATATTTCAGCATTTAACGAATTGGTGCAGGTCAACCAATCATTATCAAAAAAGTGAAATCCCATAAGGAGACAACAAAAGATTTTGCTTATGAATAAAAGATTTTTTTAAGCAACCTTCTCAGCACCATCTTTTAACTTCATTGAAACGATTCAAACCTCTTTTGGGGATTTCAAGGAGTGCGGCCCACCCCGATGGCTAACAAGCCTAGGTCCTTTCCCTCACAATATATAATGAGTGTCTGACACGGAGGCACTGAATAGTGGGCTGTACCCTACTAAGCATCATTACATCCAAGTAAATATCAACATTAATTTCATCTAATACAGATCAGGAAAATAAGCTGTGCACCCTCTCTCACTCTTCTATTCTGAAATCCATGCCTTCCTCTGTAGACCATTTCTCTACCTCTTGGTACAAATCCATGGCCTCCTTGGTCCATCAGACGCTGATTATTCGCTTGCGATGTACCCACTGCTTGGTTTGCTCATAGCCCTTCTCCGCTCATCAGTACCGCCCCTTTTATGGCATACTTTGACAATTTCTGCTGGACTAACTTGGCATCTTTCTTCCTGTTTTTCTCCTGCAACAGCCGACAGTGATGCACTATAGTCAATTGTATTTCAGGCCATGGGTTCGCTTCCATTCCCACTTGCCTCTTAAGATGCCTCTAAACCTGCTCAGCAATCCCTGACATAAAATATGGTAAAATACTGCTGCTGTCTTTCCCCACGGCTTGGGTGTTTCAAGAGTCCAGAATTCCTTAATATCCTGAATATAAGCAAGCAGATCCTCATTATCTTTCATCTTACGTGTCATAAATGCACCCAAGTCTGATACATCTGGATACTGTACTCTGAGAGCTCTCCAGACATCCGCCCTACAATTATTAAATGGCGCTCAATCATGCATTGTGTTCTCTGCCGTGGCACTTGAATATCCTGCTCTCGTCCAAATGTCATCAGCTCTTTCCCCAAGAATGGCTGCTAGCAGACCCTTAATATCCCCTATTGCCAAAGTATTTCCTCCCATCATTTATTCTAACCCATAGATCCATTTTCCAGCACCTGATGTAAACTGGCGAGTTTGTACTTTAACTTATCCTTATCCATCTGTAAACATGGGATATACTGTGGCCTTGCTCCCCCTTTTCCAATAAGGGAAACTGTACATCTCAATTCACAATCAGCTCCCATCATCTGCCTATCCATAGTAGGGACATTGGTTCCTGATCCCCTACTTCCCGGCAATATGGCGGTGACTCCCCCCTCTCGCTATATGATTGTTCTTTAGGGTGATCTGGATATGCTATATGATCTGGCATTCTTTCCTTAGGGTGCTCTAGATCAGACCAACTCACTTCCTTGAAGGGCTCCCTCTGGGGCACATGCACCTCCTCCTTCTTCCCCATGAAAGAATCCTCTCTCCTCATCTGACATATCTAGTCCCCAACTGGTATGGCTTTGGTCCCCTTCGCCTTTATCTAATGTCAGTCTACTTAAAGACAATACAAATAGATCCTCGCCAAGAAAATGCGCCACAAGATGAGTAGGGTTAAATACTGTTTATTTTAAACAAAATATTAAGTGCTCCCTTTGATGACAAGTGTTTCTGCACCTAATTCCTTTCTCAAATCAAGTGCATTTGTTATGTGATACTTAAGTATTGAAGCAACATTTTGGTTATGATTTGTAAATATTATTTGAAAATTGAGACAGAGAAAAGGGAGAGGTATAAGGAAGGAATGTTTTGGGTTGAAAATTGAAAAAAACAAATAGAATGAAGAAAAATAAACAATGAAATAAGAGGAACCACAAATGCAAAAACAAACACCAAGTTACTATTTGATTCTCACTGTATCATCCAAATAACATTCTTTAGAATACTCATATACATCTTTACCAAAACGTTATTGCTCTCTATCTTCATGTAGTTCCTCTGATGCACGGTCTGTATCATTACAGTGGGTTTCAGAACCTTCCAATCAACTGGATTGTTCTTTTGCCAGAATAAAAACAATCATGTCTTTAGTACATGTCTCATAGGACACTATTTGTCCATTCGATTCACATGAGTTTAATAATAACAAACCCGCCAGTTCAGAGTAATGGCTTTCACAAATCTGTCGGTTAGGAAGTCCACATAGAGATATTTAAAAATGATGCCTTTCTCTTACCTAATGTGTCCAACATTGACTCTCACTTTAGATTGATGTGCATGTAACGGGTTAATCCCATCTGAAACAGAATACACCTTGCCATTTAATTTCAAATCTTCTGCCTGTCATAAATTTACATGAGAATGTTCAGTGCGGATTGTCTAAACAAACTCAGGGCCATGTGTAGAAAACAA
Organism: Ambystoma mexicanum; assembly: GCF_040938575.1. Lineage (NCBI taxonomy): Eukaryota > Metazoa > Chordata > Amphibia > Caudata > Ambystomatidae > Ambystoma > Ambystoma mexicanum. The sequence continues at coordinate 478,569,705 of NC_090932.1, read as the reverse complement.
ATGTTCAGACAGTATTCAGGCACTGCTTCGAATATATAGTTTTGAATGCCAAAATTCTGAGAAAAAAATTCATCAAATAAATGCAATTTTAGTAGCTAAAGGTTTCTTTTTAGTATAATGGATTTTAAGGGGTAAAAAACAGGGGTTGGGGAACCACACCATTAAAAAAATAAAGCATTTTTTCGATGCATTTATTTTCAAAACTTTGGCTTTTGAAACTTTGGCATTCGATACAATCACCAGGAACCGTTGAGACATAGTGCAGTCTCATAGCGAGAGTTTAATGTTGCGCGTAACCATGTGGGAACCGCGCATATTTGCCATTCTCACTATTCGCTCTTTCAGCTCGTGGCCTTCGGCATGAGGTCACTCCTCCAATCGACCACTTTTGCCTTCCGTTAGCAAGGCGCCTGTAGAAACCAGGAGGGATTTTATCAAAGAAGGACCCGACCCACCTGTTTAGTTTTTCTTGCAAGATTTCTATATAGGCCGCTCTCCACAGGAAACCACGCAATCTTCTGGATAGATGGCGGAGGGTACTCGATCGTCCAAAACCCTAGAGTCTGTAGGTTGAACAGTCTTTCTATTCAACCATCTGACATGCTACCACGTGAACCCTTACGGTCATTTTAATTAAGGTAACACATTGTACGATGGATGGGATAGAGAGTAACTCGCATACCAAAGTAGAAGACTGACTCTGGAAGTTGGCAAAACTTCTGTTTTAATATCATTTGTCTAAAACAGGGAGTAAAACGGACAGCAATGGGAGTCACACAGCACAATCTCAATGCATTTCATAACAAATGACACATTTAAGCCAAAGCGTGTCATACATGACGTCGTACTATGTGGCAATCTAAGAAAACCTATGTGGGATTGTGATAGGACTAAGGGCAACATCTAAGTATACTTTCGTTATGGGATAGGATTGTGATTGGGTCTCTAGAGTCAGGTGGGCAACTCATGCCCTCCCTTAGTGCAAGTCAACTTCAACAGTGATTAAAAACACAACCCATCATTGGCTTTCAAACTTTAAGGCCCTTCGATATATGGCCTTCTTGTCATGGGTATCAGGCAGGAGGTTGGGGCAAGCTGGGTGGAGGCTTGGCAGGCCTGGCATAGGCACACAAAGAACCCATAAAAAATCCCTCCTTTCATTCCTTCTTAGTGTTTGTAATAACTTCCTGGTTACCACTTCCTGTTGCCAAACAGGAAGTTCATGATAACTCATGAGCTCTCTAGTGTTTGGGTGTGGCTGGCTTATAAGCCACATCCAAGATTCTTCCAGTGCTTCCTGTTGCTTACTGTAAGCTGTATCAGCAACACACTTGCCGTGCTCTGGATCAGCCAGCATCTGCTTACCTGCTCTGGATCCTCCTTTTTCTGCTTACCTGCTCCCGATCATCCTGCTTCTGCTTACCTGCTGCTGATCATCCTACTTCTGCTTACCTGCTCTGGATCATTCAGCTTACCTGGTTCTTACTCCACGCCGCAGCTATCTTCAGTCATGAGGGGACTTCTACACCAGCACCTGTAAGAACAAAGAAGAACAGCGTTAATACACGCACAGCAGTAAAGCTGTGCTTACTCACCGAATCTTCCCGCGACGCTCGAATCCAGGTTAGTTGCACGAGCTCACAAACCCCTGTAAGAAAGAAGAGACATTATTCATTGCGCTCGCTCCAATAACGCGGACATTTATTTCACTGCTGTAACGCTCACCTGGTATCCACAGGGATGTCAGTCAGCCTGTTCTGACCTCTTACGACCTCAAACCCTTCCCTGGAGGCTATTCGACTGGAGACTGGGCCTGAAACACAGGATTGGTAGAGTTTAACTCCCTATTGTCTCTGTGTGCTTGAACCCCTTCTTCCCCAGGTTCCAACCCTTCTTTTTGATCCACAGCTCACCTTGTTTTCATGTATAGTGTGCTCTCCGTCCTGCTTTCAGCGCAGGGGCGCGTTGATTGATGCAGGCTCGTTGCTGCCTAGTTACTTCACTGGCAAGAGTCTGACAGGTAAGTATAATGAGTCATTTGAACAGTTCTCTAATTTTGTTCCTTTCGTTCCTTAGGTGAGGGCCGGCGTCCGGGGATGGCGGTGTGCTGTTGAGATGAGTTGCGCTGAAGGTGAGTGAGAACGAGATGTGTGATGCACCCCTTTCGTATTTGTATTGAACTGAGTTATTTTCCTGTGTCTTTTAGGTGCCGCAACGTTTTCAGCGTGGATGCCCAGTATGAAGAACAAATGTGGTGAGTAAGCGCGGTATGTAGCGCCTATAGATGGAGTGTCTTTTCCCTCTTGCAGATGGATGAGAAGTTCCGGAGACAGAGTTCCCCCCGAGTGGCTGGGATTCAGGTAAGCGTTTGAAGCTCGTACAGTATTTAAAAATAAGCGAAGATTTGCAGATTGCTTACTAATGCCTTTTTTCTGTTCTTTTCTGTTCTTTTCCCTTTTCCTTAGGAAGTGGCGTGCCGGGATGGGAATGACACTGCTGAAGATGCCCGCAGAACAGAAGGAGCGATGAATGATGGGCAGAAGCGCCACAAGGTAAGGCTGTTCCTAACGGTGTTCTTGTTCTTGCAGGAGCTGAGCGCAGAAGAAAGATGCAGTCCTACTGGAGACTGATCCGAACACAGTGAGTGTCACGCTGCAGCTGCAGAAAACACAAAGCATGTTTCTCAGCCTGGGCGTGGCTTAAATAGTCTCTGAGTATCCCAGGTGTCTTTGGGCTACTAGACTGCACATGCAGTTCTGGGAACTGAAATATGTGGGGCATCCATCTTGTCCCCATCAATGCATTACAAGTCCAATCCCCAATGTTATCCTATGGGAGTGAGTGAGTCTGGTGCCACAAGCGCCAAGTCTGACTCCAAGTGGGTATTTGGAGGGACGGAGAGGCCCTTGACGGCCATGTAGGTGATCGTGGCCTGGCTCCAGCCTGACATGTTGGAGGGCTGGGGACATGAGGGGCAGGAATCATGACAGCACTCCCTCCCAAGGCCCCTCTCAAGGTGGCTCTTCTGTCTGGTCCTGGTTATTTGGATGGTTTTGATGAAATTGTCTAAGCAAGTGAGGTGCATGGATGTACTCACAAGGCTCCCATGTCCTGTCTTGTGGACCATACCCCTTCCAGTCTACTAAGTAGTATAATTTGGATCTGATGTACTTTGAATGTAGGATGTCCTTGACTTCGAATTCTGGTTCCCTGGCGACTACTACTGGCTGCGGTGGTGTTGCTACCCGGGTCCCAGGTTGAACAGGTTTAAGGAGAGACACGTGGAACACAGGATGAATCTGCATGTTTGACAGCAAAGCTAGTCTGCCCGCCACAGGATTTATCACGCAGGTGACAGTGAATGGACCCAGGTATCTTGGACAGAAAGTTTGGGTGCCCTTAATGGACACGTGTTTAGACGCCAACCAGACTTTGTCTCCTACTTGGTATTTGGGGGCCTTTGCTCAGTGTTGATCATCAAACTTCTTTTGGCGATTCTTACCTTGAAGTAGTTGTTCAGCTGCCCTTTTAAAGGTTTGAGAAATGGTTGTGTGCAAGGTTTTGACTGCTGGCATTTCCAAGGTTGTAGGAACGTCCAACTCAGAAGTACGTGGGTGCCTGCCATACATGGTATAAAAGGGTGTCTGCCCGGTGCTGGTGTGTAGGGAATTATTATAAGCATATTCAACTATCCACAATAGGTCGAACCAGCCTCCTTCAGCTTGGTGTACCATGCAATGCAGAAACTGCTTGAGCGTCTGGTTTGTCCTCTCAGTTTGACCATCCATTTGGGGATGGCGACTGGTGGATAGTCGGATGTCGATCTGGACCATAGAGCAGCATTTTCTCCAGAAGTTAGATACAAATTGAGTACATCGGTCTGCGACCAAAACTGAAGAAAACCCATGGAGCCGTACGATGCCTTCAAGAAATACCTTTGCCAGAGTGGAAGCATTTGGGAGCTCCTTAAGAGGAATGAAATGTGCCATTTTTGAAAATAGGTCCACGACCACAAGAATAGTGTTAAACCCTTGACTGGGTGGTAAGTCAGTAATAAAATCGAGGGACAACATGTGCCAGGGTGCTGGTGGGATTTCCAATGGTTGTAATAGCCCAGCTGGTTTCTGCTTGGATGACTTGTTTTGAGCACACACTCCACAAGATAGGATGAATTGGATAATAGCTTTACGCCACGTGGGCCACCAATAATTTTGTTTTACCTTGGCTAGGGTTTTAGCGATTCCGGGGTGGCCCTCGATCAAGGAATCATGATAACCGGACATGACTTGTTCTCGTAGTTCTTGGTTTGGTAAGAATAAACGATTCCTGAAGTAGGGCAACTGATCTTTTATCATGTAATGTTCTCCTTGTGCACTCCACGCTTGTAATTGCTCCGGACTCATCAGGTTTTGGATTTCTTCATGTAATTCTTTCTGAGTTATGGTTGATGTGATTCCTACGAGCTTGTCACTCGGGATGGTTGCTATTGGGTCGGGGGTCTGATAACCTTGCTCTTCGATCCCCATAGGGGAAAGGGCATCGGCCTTCACGTTTTTCACCTCTGGTCAAAATGTAATCATGTAGTCATATTCAGCAAAAAAAGAGCCCAACGTAGTTGTCGTGCGGATTGGGCCTTTGCTGTTTTTAGGTACTGGAGGTTCTGGTGGTCAGTTATTACGGTGATTGTGTGTCTGGCACACAAGAGGTAGTGCTGCCAGGCCTTAAAAGGCTGAATTAATGGCCAGGAGTTGTTTGTCTGTGATAGCATAATTGAGTTCAGGGGGGGTGAATTTACGCGACCAGAAGGCAACAGGGTGTAACTGGCCCATTTTGGGGTCCTTTTGTGAGAGGACGGCTCCCACAGCCATGCTTGAGGCATCCATTTCCACCAGGTATTGGAGATAAGGGCGAGGGTGGTGTAAGATTGGGGCAGATGTGAATTTTTCTTTGAGTTCCTGGAAAGCTTCCTCGGCTTTTGTTGTCCACTGGAACTTTTTGTTGCTTTTCCTTAGTAATGACGTGATGGAATGCACAATTTGCAAAAATCCTGGGATGAATCGGCGGTAGAAGTTTCCAAAACCCAGCATACTTTGAACCCCCTTGAATGAATTTGTGGATGGCCAGTTCAGGATAGCATCTACCTTGTGTACATCCATTCAGATTCCATTCGGGCTGAGAATAAAGCCCAGGAATTCCACTTCGGAGACGTGGAATGAGCACTTTTCGAGCTTGGCGTAGAGCTGGAGTTGACAGAGTTTCTCCAATACGGATCGGACATGTATAACGTGGTCCTGCATTGATGCGGAATATACTAGGTTTTGTTGATGTACACTAGAGCACAAACATCAATCAATTCCCGTAGGACTTAATTCATGAAGTATTGAAATGCAGCAGGCGCGTTGCAAAGGCCAAAGGGCATTTCTTGATATTCGTGCAAGCCGTATTTGGCACGAAAAGCTGTTTTCCATTCGTCCCCCTGTTTTAAGAGAACAAGGTGATATGCCCCCCTCAAGGCAAAGTTTTGTGTAGATTTGGGCATCTTTGACTTGATCAAGCAATTCAGGGATCAGTGGCAGGGGGTAGTGGTTTTTTACGGTAATCTGGTTCAGTGCGCGATAATCGATGCACGTTCTCAAGTCCCCCTCCTTTTTTGGTATGAAGAATAGAGGACTGGCTGCTGGAGACTTCGAGAGATGGATAAACCCGTTGTCCTGGTATTGGTCAAGATAGGCCCTCAGGTGCTGGTTTTCTGGTTCCGTGAGTGCATAAATTCACCCACAAGTGATTTGTGCACCGGGCATCAGGTCGATTTGGCAATCGTATGGTCTATGCGGTGGCCGGGTATTAGCCTGTTCTTTCTGAAAGACATCTTGAAAGTCCTGGTATTCACTTGGTAGGGTGGCGATTGCCACAGTCACAAGCGTAGAGGTTCTGGTGTCTATTGGTTGTTTCTCTTGGCGATAACATGTGTCGGCGCAAGTCTCGGGAATGGTCAATTCTTTTGCTCGCCAATCGATTCGAGGATTGTGAGCTACCAACCATGGCATTCCCAAAATCAACCAGAACAGTGGTGCCTTATTGAGGTCAAAAATGATAGATTCTTGGTGTCCATCATGGCACAGAAGGGTTAAAGCTGCAGTGCATTGGGATACTGGACCAGAAGCTATTTCTGTGCCGTTGACGGTGGTAACAGTGTCGGTGGTTGATTTAGGGCATAACCGAAGCCCCATCTTTGCTGCAAGATCCTGGTCGATGTAATTCCCAACGGCTCCACTGTCTATGTATGCTCTTACTGCGTGCATCCAAGATGGTTGTCGGTGATTGATCAAGACCACAGATATTGCAAAATGGGAGGTCTGTAGTTCATTTTCTTTGCTCGACATGTGGACCCCTACACTTGCCGGGCTGGGGAGTTTTCCGATTCCTTGATGGTATCTTCCTTGTCCGTGGCCTCTACCGTCCTCCTTGGTGGCTTCACAGGGCACTCTTTAAGGAAATGACCTGACCTTCCACAGTACAGACATAACTGCTGCTGTCTCCTTTTATCCCTTTCCGCTTTAGCCAAGGGGGATCTGACCCCCCTGATTTGCATTGGTTCTCCTGAACCTTCCGTTGTTCGGGCAGTATTGTCCTTTGAATGCACATACATAGGGCGAGGGTCAGGTCTTGGTCGATCTGCTCTTCGGTCCTGCAACCTATGATCCAGTTGAACAATAAGGTCAATGAATTCTGAGCAGTCTTTCGGGGTGTTCACTACTTGTGCAAGAACATCCTTGAGCTCCCCCCGCAACCCCTGATGAAATAACGTGGTTCTCTTCTCCACTGGCCATTCTGCTTCAACTACGAGTCTATTGAACATGGCTATGTATGTTAATAGGTCTTGATTCCCTTGGTGTAGGGACAGAAGTTCATTGTCTAATGCCTACCCATGAGTATGACGGGCAAACAGCTTTTCTATCTCTTGCTGAAAGCCCCTGAAGTCAAGCAGCAAAGGATCATCTTGGGCCATAAAGGGTACAGACCAGTCCACGGCGCTACCACTCAGGTAGGATAGCACAAAAGCGACCTGTGATTGGTCATTCGGAAAGGCCCCTGGCCTACAAAGGAAGTGCAGGTGGCACTGGTTCATGAACATTGCAAACCTCTTGGGATCCCCCGTAAATCGTTTGGGTGGGGCCAAGGAAACTCCCCCAGGAAGGGTTAACTGAACGAGATTGGCTGATGGCGCTGGCATCGAGGGCACGCTTACCGGCAATGGTGCATGCCCTGCTTGTGACTGGAGAAGTTGCTGGCTTAAATCATCAGTGCATTCTTTGGCTACCATCAGCTCTCTCCTCAGGGTGTTGGTCTCCTGCCTGGCCACATGTACTTCGGAACGTAGCTGCCCCAACATTTGGGCTAACTGGTCGGTTTCTGACGTTTCCATGATGCCCAGGTGGATTTTAATGTGAGGTGTTGTGTTCTGTAATGCTCACCTGGTATCCACAGGGACGTCACTCAGCCTGTTCTGACCTCTTACGACCTCAAACCCTTCCCTGGAGGCTAGTCGACTGGAGACTGGGCCTGAAACACAGGATTGGTAAAGTTTAACTCCTATTGTCTCTGTGTGCTTGAACCCCTTCTTCCCCGGGGTCCAACCCTTCCCTTTGATCCACAGCTCACCTTGTTTTCTTGGATAGTGTGCTCTCCGTCCTGCTTTCAGAGCAGGGGCGCGTTGATTGATGCAGGCTCATTGCTGCCTAGTTACTTCACTGGCAAGAGTCTGACAGGTAAGTATAATGAGTCTTTTGAACAGTTCTCTAACTTCGTTCCTTTCCTTCCTTAGATGAGTGAGAGCGCGATGCAAGATGCACCCCTTTCGTATTTGTATTGAACTGAGTTCTTTTCCTGTGTATTTTAGGTGCCACAACGTTTTCAGTGTGGATGCCGGTTATGAAGAACAAATGCGGTGAGTAAGCATGGTATGCGGCGCCTCTAGATGTTTCCACGCTAACCTGGAGTGTCTTTTCCCTCTTGCAGATGGATGAGAAGTTCGGGATACAGATTTCCCCCAGAGCGGCTGGGATTCAGGTAAGCGTTTGAAGCTCGTACACTATTTAAAAATAAGCGAAGATTTGCAGAATGCTTACTAAATGCCTTTTTTCTGTTCTTTTCCCTTTTCCTTAGGAAATGGCGTGTCGGGATGGGAATGATACCGCCGAAGATGCCTGCAGAACAGAAGGAGCGATGAATGATGGGCAGAAGCGCCACAAGGTAAGGCTGTTCCTAACAGTGTTCTTGTTCTTGTTCTTGTTCTTGTTCTTGCAGGAGCTGAGCGCAGAAGAAAGATGCAGTCCTACTGGAGACCGATCTGAACACGGTGAGTGTCACGCTGCAAGTGTAGAAAACACAAAGCATGTTTCTCAGACTGGGCATGGCTTAAATAGTCTCTGGGTATCCCATGTGTCTCTGGGCTGAGCCACACCCAAAAGACTAGACTGCACATGCAGTTCTGGGAACCGAAATATGTGGGGGCATCCATCTTGTCCCCTCAATGCAATACAAGTCCAATCCCCAATGTTATCCTATGGGAGTGCGTGAGTCTGGTGCCACAAGCGCCAAGTCTGACTCCAAGTGGGTCGTTGGAGGGACGGAGAGACCCTTGAGGGCCATGTAGGTGATCGTGGCTTGGCTCCAGCCTGACATCTTGGAGGGCTAGGGACATGAGGGGCAGGAATCATGACAACTGCACTCTCTCTCTCTATGCGGTGCATACTTACCAAAAGCCTCTGTTCAAACTTACCTAAAGTCTCTGGCAGCGCTGAACCCAGACTCGAGGCGCTAATATCACATAATTTCTCCTGCGAGGGAAAGAGAGAGACATTACCAGGCGCGCTCGAATTGAAGGCGATGTGCAAACCTACCAGAAGCTAGCTTCTACACGCAGCGCTACTCACCCACAAAAATACCGGCAAACAAAAACAATACAGACAATTTTGGACACTCGACATTCTCCGCGCAACGTTCACTTGTGGGAAGGACTTTCTAGCCAGTGAAGAAACTGGTGCCTTGAACTCTCGGCCTCGCTGTTTGGCATCAAAACTCAGTTTACAAACATTGGCACCAATCACACGAGTGAATCGCGCCCCTGCAAATGCAGAATGTAGTGCATACCCTACTAAAGATCAAGGTATTCCTCCGGTTGAAACAGGGGAAGTGAAGACTCAGGGTCAAGGCAGGCTCGTCCATTGCTCCTGCAGAAACACAGGTGAGTGTGACACTTCAAAATTGGTTGGCATGCTTGTACCTTCTGGAGCATCCGATTTTCTAGCAGCACATAAGCTGGTACCCCAATTGATGGTGGGTGGACTTGACCGTACCTCTCCACCCAATATCCCCATCATCTCTCATCACTCATGCCATCTGACATTCAGATAGTCTTTGGACTTGGCCTTGTGGTTGCTTCTTGCTTTGTCAATATAAGGCAGTGTGAGCACGTTGTTATCAATGTTCAAGCTTGCATGCCCACTTCTATCTCCATCTTGGGCTCACATTATCAGAGACTGTGAATTTACCTATTTTATAGCATCTAATTGTCCTAAATGAAGAAACTTCGCTCTTGTGGTGTTCTCTCCTTGCAACTTATCAAGGGATGCCTCAGCATCTAACATTCACTGTTCTTCAAGCACAGATAACCAGTTTTGTTTGCTCTTAGCCTTTGACACCAAGCCAAGCAGTCTTCCTTTGATCCATCTTTGAGCTTTGGCTTATATCTTGCTGCGACACACACACAGCTAGCCATCCCTCTTTCTCCACGGGTCGAGCGTACTCAAATTTTGGCATCTAATGTCCAGATTCCACATATATATATATATATATAATGGGGGCAAAACCTGCAGTCTATTCACTAAGTATAGCCAGCTTTTATGATCAATTAGTCTACTTGCATTGTGGCATCTGTACAGTTATAAAACAACTTGTTTTTTTTTGTAGTGCTTCTTCACACGTGCAATCTTCATTCCGCACATAACCATCGTATCGATTCTTTACCTTGTCATGCATCATCTGTGCATTCTCTTCCTTCGGTCATCCTCCTTAGTGCATCACTCTCATTTCTTGTGACATCACCAGCCTCTCTTGTTCACATCTTCACACTTCCTCAGGGATACTTCATGTGGGGTTCTCTCAAAGGCTTTTCGTAGTATAGGTACCATAACTGGTGTTGCGCATGTCGCAATTTCCAGTTTCCAACATATAGTCAGAAAATGGGCGGGACTCCCTGCAGAGGCATTAGGCTGCTCCTCTACAAAAGTATGAAGATGTGGAGAGAATTGAGGAGCTGGTCGAGGAATCGACCAGTAAGGGGAACGTAAATGAGTAGTTACATGCCTATGCAGGAAATCCTGCCCCCTGCCTCCTATATGTTGGAAGTCAGAGACTGCATCATGTTTGATACCAGCCGTTGTGCCAGTTACGCGGCGAGTATTCGAAAGAAGGTACTCACTGAGACAGTCCTATCGAATGGATCCCTGAAGAGGAGATAATCTGAGGGAGGAACTCCCTGAAGGAAAATGAAAAAGAGTATAAGAGAAGCTGGTGATGTCTCAAAAGATGAGCGTGACGCACTGCGAATACTAGCTGAAGAAAATGTATGGATTTTGCAGAAGCTGGTGACAAAGTTAAGAATCGAGTAAACTTTCATATGCAAAAAGAAGATTTCACATATGTGATGCACTACAGAAAATGCAAGCCCTTCAATAACTTACAGATGCTGTAACGCAAGTAGATTAAGTAGTCTTAGAAGCTGGCTATATGTAGTGGATAGACTGCAGGTGAAGTCACCATTGTTTAGGACCTGGACATCAGTGTCCTGAATTTAGTAAGCCAGGACCGGTGGAGAGAAAAGGTGAGAATTGTGTTGCAGCAGAAATAAGCAGAGATTGTGGAAATGAATGGCGAGGCTGACTGGCCAGGTATCAAAACTGAAGTAGCCAAGGTTGCTTATCTATTCTTGAAGGCAGTAAATGTGCAAAGCCGAATCATCCCTGGTTAAGGTGCAAAGAAAGAACACCAAGCGTGCTGAGTTTTATTCATTTAAGACATTTAAATGCTGCAAAATTGACCAAATCGTGGTCTTCTGCCACGTGAGCCAAGGATGGAAATAGAGTTGAGCGTGGAGTCCTACAGCAATGATATATTCCCAGAGACAAGCAAACTTTGCAAGGCCAAGTTCAAAGACAATCTTCATGGTGGAAGGCATGGGTGATTAGATATCTTGGTCTAATTAGGTGGGGAGGTAAAGTCAAGTCCACCTCCTGGAACCTGGGTCTGAGTTTATGTGCTACTAAGTGAACCAAATGTTTCAGACATGGCACAATTTTTAGTTAACTGGCCACAGTAATCAGAAAGAAGTATATTTTTGACCTCTCGTAAGGAACAGGGCTTCGGGATATTCCAAATATTAGCTGGCCTACCCATGACCACCTCAAAGGGAGAGAGCCCAGTCTTAGTTTGAGGGGTCATACTCATGGACAATAACACGATCGGTAAGGCATCCAGCCATTTTAGTTTGGTGCCGGCACATGTCTTAGCGAGTTTGTTCTTAATGATGCTGTTGTGTATTTCTACTAGTCCAGCACTCTGTGCGTGTCTGGTTGAATGGAACCGTTTATCGATCTGTAATCCCACGCATATCTGCAGAATTACAGCAGCAATAAAATGTGGACCATTGTCCGACCAGATGACTCTTGGCAGGCCAAATCTAGGAAAATATTCCTTCAACATAATCTTTGCCGTGATCATAGCGCTGGCATCTTTGACCGGAAAAGCTTCGACCCACTTGCTAAAGGCACAGATAACAACTAGTACATATTTGAAGTTATTACAACGCTCCATTTCAATGAAGTCGAAATTGATTACTTCAAAGGGGACAGAAGGTGGACCAAAACTACCCCTAGGAGTCGATGTGCATTTTCCCACATCATGCTGCAAACAAATCATACACACTTGAACGAAGCGTTCAGCTACCTTAGGGATTTTATCATTTACCCACACATTTTTCAACATTTTGGTGACCTTACGAGTACAAATATGGGTGGGACCATGAGCCATAACATCCATCATCATAATATATGCTTCAGGCAGTAACCATTTCCCTTCAACTTTGTCCACCCAACACTCATCATCATCCAGTTCTGCCAAACCCTCAGCCCATTTCTTAGATCCTTCTAATGTGGCATCGGCTTGGATATTCTTTACTGATTCGATAGCCTCATCCAAAGTACAAGCACTTGTGGTTTCGTTTGAAGTGTACATTTCTGAAGAGAGTTCAGTGGCAGTCTGTTTAGCTATCTGGTCAACAAAAGTGTTCCCTTTTTCTACATTATCTATAATCTTCTGATGTGCTGCAGATTTCATGATCACTAACTGAGTAGGGAGTGCATGTCATGACCACAGGTTAGTTTTCCCATACTAGTCCTAAGAGATGCAGGTTCATAGGGAATTCATTTGCCCTAGCTGGTTATTGATTCTAATTCCCCATGTTAATGATTGGTTGGAGTTTCCATGAGTAACATTTATTAGATATCAGTTCCCTTCCTGTATTTTCCAGTTTGCTGTCGTCCCGGCTCAGTCACAGTCCATAGTCCGGAGTCCTGTCATAGCGGTCTCCTCACCTCACAGTGCGTGGCAGTTTTCTCTCACGCAAGTACTCCCAGTGATGTGCGAATGTATTTGCTTCGTTTAGCTGCCTTATCAGATAAATTGAATTGTGTATAAATGTTATTAGAATCCCTCACGCATTTCAGGGTATTACGTTGTTATTAGCGGGTTTGTGCCCTTTCTGTGGAGTTTGCCTTGGAAGTTTGTTTCTAGTCAGATATTTTTGGTCACACTCATGTTCATATTACGCAAAGTCATAAAGTGCTTCCATGTTTCCGACAGAGTAGTTCTTTGACTCTTCTACTTGTTTCAGGGGTTTACTATTCCGTCACGCATTGTAGTGAGGACGTTTTTCTGTAATTTTACACACGCATTTCACCACAGCATTTTGCCCCTTTTAGGGTCTAATTAGGGTCTAATTAGGATTAGGATAGGGTTTCTGTCATTTCCTTTTTTCCCAGTGATAATTGCTCTCCATAAGTGCCCATTTAGCCCTTATAAAAGAAACTATTCTCCTGTGTCCCATCTTCAGGACTTGCGCCCCTGTATAGAACAGGATGGAGAGCTCAACAAATTAAATACCAAGGTGAGCTATTGCTGGTCCCATAGTTACCAGTCCTTTCCTCCCATTTAACAAGAGAAAACTAAGGAAGGGAAAATTGTTATTTTCTTCACAGAAATCCTGTGTCTAGTTCCCAAGAAGGTAAAAGTCAGTTGGAGTTCCAGGAGGTTCCCGCAGAGTTCAGGTGAGCGTTACAGTGCAAGCGCTGAATGTAACTGTACTATCAAGGAGCCATGCTGGATTTTAGTGCCACAGTGAAGTCAAGAAACCTTGTTCTGCCCAAAGTCTGCCAAAGTTGTGAACCACCCCAAAGGCATACTGACTGTCAGTATATATGTTCATGGTAAGCCCTTCGGAAAGTTTGCAAGCTCGAGTAAATGCTATAATCTTTGTGGCCTGCACAGAGTTATGCGTGATTCTTTTGGTCTCCACAACAGTGCTCAATGTGGTGATTGCATAAGCAGCTGTGGATGTACCATCCAGGAGTTTGAAGCAGGAGCCATCACAAAACAGCTCCCCTTGTGGATTGTTCAAAGGAATGTCTCTTAGATCGATTCTGCCTTTGGTCTCTTGCTCTGTAGTGTAAAGGCAGTCATGTGACTCTTGGTCACTACAAGCAGTACCTTGCGGGAAAGGTAAAAGTTCAGCCGGATTAAGGACACAACACCTCTATATTTGGATGTGTGGTGCAAACAAGATCAATTCGTATCTCGTTAATCGTGCGGAGGTGAGGTGTTGCATTTGTGTTCTGTTTAATAGAACATCTACAGAGTGAGGTACCATCAGGGTTAAAGCATGGCCTAGGACCATTCCCTCGCTCTGTTTTACGGATGCAGCAGCAGCAGTAGCGACAGCTCTCAAACATCCTGGCAAAGCGCATGCAACAGGATCAAGGGCGGAAGAAAAGTAGCCGCACGGCCTATTCTTCCTTCCATGTTCCTGCGTTAATACAGCCAAAGCACATCCATCACATTCATGCACATACAACACAAAGGCCTTTTCACAGTTTGGTGTGACCAAAACCGGTGCCGAGCACAATGCAGTCTTCAGCAAATCAAATGCTTGCTGGTGCTCCAAGTTCCACAGCAATGGTGAAGAAATGCCTTTCTTCGTCAAAGCCAACATTAGTTTAATCACTAAGGAGAAGTTCGGGATCCACTGCCTATAGTAAGAAGCCATTCCTATCAAGGCTCTAACTTCCTTCTGTGTATTCGGGACATATATGCTAGAAATTATTTTTATCCGTTCAGGCGTCAACCTTCTTCCCTCATTTGACAGGAGATAGCCTAAATAGGCAACCTCTTGGAAACAATATTCAATTTTTTTATGTGAAGCTTTGTGTCCATGTCGTGCTAAATGAATAAGCAACAACACAGTGCTCTCCTTACAAGCGCTCTCGGAGTCAGCAGCTAAAAGTAGATCGTCTACATACTGGAGCAGTGTACAAGAGGTGGGCAACTCAAGTGTGTCGAGCTGCTCTTTAAAAGCCCTAGTTTAGATGCTAGGACTTTCTGTGTAACCTTGTGGCGCACGGGTGAAGGTAAACGAGCCTCCCCCTAAGGTGAATGCAAACAAGTATCTACTATCCTTATGTATAGGGATACTAAAGAAGGCGTTCTTTAGATCCACAACACTAAAGTGAGCAGCTGAAGCCGGAATCATGGTTAATATTGTCGTCACATCAGGCACAATGGGAAATTGTGGAGCAACAATCTTATTGATGGCACGTAAATCAATAATGAAACAAAGGGAATTGCATTATCGCCTTTTTTGTACACAGGCAAAATTGGACTATTGCAAAAACTACCTGCAATTTCCTCAATCACCCCTCGATGCACACAATCGGAGACTATGCATTTCAAAGCTTGCTCACCATCGACCGAGATCTTATACTGGGGAATACGTGGCAACTTCATTCCATGTTTCAAAATAATCTTAACAGGCTCAATTTTCAAAACACTGACATCATTATCGTCAATTGCCCACAAACATTCCGGAACATCACTAAATTCCGGTGGCAAAGGTCTGGTCAAAAACGGAGAGACAAAAAGTTGCTGTGGGGAAATCGTCAAATGCACTCCATCAGAAGAACAATGAAGTACCACATTTAGGGGGTAATTCATAGAATTCAGCGCACAAGTGGCGCACGCGGCTGGCGCACAGTGTGCGCGTGCGAATCCCTGCGCCAGCCGCGTGCGCTAAAATCCATTTCCGCGCACAGCGTATTCATGGATTCCAGCCACCAAAACCAGCCGTGGCGCACAGTGGCGCAGCGACCCTGCAGCAGCGCCAGTTATGCCCCCAAGAACGCCTCTCGCGCAGGGAAAAGCCATCAATATACCCAATCCAGCGCAAAGGGCTGTGCTAACCCTGGACCAGCACGGCAAGCGGGCTACTTGTATCACTGGGGTGCGCGGGAAGTACCTCACGTGATTGGCCCCGTGCGAGCAGGGTACGCGTATTTCAGGGGTGCGCGGGAAGTTCCGCATGCGATTTCCACAGGGTACGCGTATCTCAGGGGTGCGCGGGAAGTGCCACACGCGATTTCATCATGGTACGTGTATTTCAGGGGTGCGTGGGAATTTCCACACGCGATTGGGCCCGTGCGAGCACGGTACGCGTATCTCAGGGGTGCGCGGGAAGTGCCACATGTGATTGCAGCAGGGTACGTGTATTTCAGGGGTGCGCGGGAATTTCCACACGCGATTTCATCATGGTACGTGTATTTCGGGGTGCGTGGGAAGTTTCACACGCGACATCAGCAGGGCACGTGTATTTCAGGGGTGCGCGGGAAGTTCCACACGTGAATGCATCAGGGTACGTGTTTTTCGTGGTGCGGGGGAAGTTTCACACGCGACATCAGCAGGGTACGTGTATTCCAGGGGTGCGCAGGAAGTTCCACACGCGATTCCATCAGGGTACGTGTATTTCAGGGGTGTGCGGGAAGTTCCACATGCGATTGGGCCAGTGCGAGCAGGGTACGCGCATTTCAGGGGTGCACGGGAAGTTCCACACGCGATTCCATCAGGGTACATGTATTACAGGGGTGCGCGGGGAGCACCACACGTGAATTGCACGTGTGGGTCCTCCCAGGTGTTCCCTCTACACCCTCCACGGCCCCTGCAGGTGGCTCACACCACAGGGGCCTACCCTGCACATGTCCTGCAGGCACCCCATCCACCATGGCCATGACCCACAGCCAACCCACACGTCAACTTGCACTACTGCCCACCAACGCATTTCCCCCTGCACCCCCAGCCACCAGGGGCACCTTCTACCAGGCCCCTACCCATGTCCCCCACCCCCCCAGCAGTGCAGGGGCAGCCTCCACCAGGCCCCCACCCATGTCTCCCACCACCCCCACCCCCCAGCCACTAGGGGCAACCTCCACCATGCACCCACCCATGTCTCCCACCACCCCCACCCCCCAGCAGTGCAGGGGCACCCTCCACCAGCCCCCCACCCATGTCTCCCACCACCCCCACCCCCCAGCACTGTGGGGCACCTGCCAGCAGGCCCCCACCCATGTCCAACTCATGTACCCCACAACCCCCACCCCCCAGCCACCAGGGGCAGCCTCCACCGGGCCCCCACCCATGTCTCCCACCCCCCAACCCCCCAGCCACCAGGGGCAGCCTCCACCAGGCCCCCACCCATGTCTCCCACCACCCACACCCCCCAGCAGTGCAGGGGCACCCACCACCAGGCCCCCACCCATGTCTCCCAGCACCCCCACCCCCCAGCCACCACGGGAAGCCTCCACCAGGCCCCCACCCATGTTTCCCACCACCCCCACCCCCCAGCCACCAGGGGCAGCCTCCACCAGGCCCCCACCCATGTCTCCCACCCCCCAACCCCCCAGCCACCAGGGGCAGCCTCCACCAGGCCCCCACCCATGTCTCCCACCACCCACACCCCCCAGCAGTGCAGGGGCACCCTCCACCAGGCCCCCACCCATGTCTCCCACCACCCCCACCCCCCAGCACTGTGGGGCACCTGCCAGCAGGCCCCCACCCATGACTCCCACCACCCCCACCCTCAGCAGTGCAGGGACACCCACCACCAGGCCCCCACCCATGTCTCCCAGCACCCCCACCCCCCAGCCACCAGGGGCAGCCTCCACCAGGCCCCCACCCATGTTTCCCACCACCCCCACCCCAGCACTGTGGGGCACCCTCCACCAGGCCCCCACCCATGTTCCCCACCACCCCCACCCCCCAGCCACCAGGGGCAGCCTCCACCAGGCCCCCATCCATGCCTCCCACCACCCCCACCCCCCAGCCACCAGGGGCAGCCTCCACCAGGCCCCCACCCATGTCTCCCACCACCCCCACCCCCCAGCAGTGCAGGGGCACCCTCCACCAGGCCCCCACCCATGTCTCCCACCCCCCCACCCCCCAGCATTGCAGGGGCACCCTCCACCAGGCCCCCACCCATGTCTCCCACCCCCCACCCCCCAGCAGTGCAGGGGCACCCTCCACCAGGCCCCCACCCATGTCTCCCACCACCCCCACCCCCCAGCACTGTGGGGCACCTGCCAGCAGGCCCCCACCAATGTGCAACTCATGTTCCCCAGCCAACATGTCATCACAATCTAGATCCCTGGTCCCTATGGTCAGCCTCCAAATGCAAAACACCCACCCGAGTATTGCATCCACCCACTCATAATCTGCAATTACATCAAAGAACACCAATTGCAAGTTCCGAAACAAACACATTTCCCTCACATACACCCAATGGGTGTCAGTGAATCTCAAAACCCATATCATGAAATGCATGAAACCAATGAGATACCACACATTGAAGTTCACCAAAAAAAATATGTATTAAAGGAAACATAAATAGAATCAAAAATAAAGAAACAGAAATGTGAATGTACCAAAATTAAAAGAAGCATGTCTGTGAAAAAAAGCAAAACCAAAAATAAAATTCCAAAGTAATGGTGTCCAAAGTCACTGTCCACAAAACAAAATCCAATGGGAAATAAAAAAGAAAGCCATTGCTCCATGGTTGAAATGTGAAAAAAAAAATACAATCCAACAGTGAACTATGTACATAGGAACAAGCCAGGGTCCATTATCCCAACAAAAGAAAGGAAACCTATCTAACTACACTAACTAATAAAATAAACTATATACAAAAATGTGGCCAATGTCCGAAAGGTCCAAATAAAATCAAAACAAAAATGAAACCTAACACTACCTACATAACTATGTACAAGGGCAGCGGGCTAGTTTGACGGCTCACTTGTGGATGTCCCGTGCCAGGGCATCATCTAACTCCTGCTCAATGTCCCGGAGGCGGTCCTCCTCCATGGCGCCGAGGGTCCGCAGGGCCATCGACGTGTCCACCTCCAAACCCCTGCGGATTGCCTCGAGGCACTCGGCCCGCCTCAGGGCCCTCCGCATGGAGTTCTCCGCCCTGACCATTGTGAGCCGTGCCTCTTCCGCCCGCTGCTGCTCCGCATCTATGGCGTGGCCCAACCGCTGCCACACGGAAGACACTCTCTGTCCTGGGTTCTCCTGCCCTCCGGCCAATGCCTGCCCCTCTGATGTTGAAGGCCCCGAGCCTTCATGGCTCCCACCACGTTGCTGCTGCTGCTGTGCCTCTGCCCGTGCACTGCCTCCTGCTGCCTGCACATCCTCCGCCGGCTGGGGTGCAGTCGTTGATGTGGCCACCCCTGCTGGACGTCCGACTCCCGACTGTGGCAGGGATGCCTCCTCCACCAGCCTGGCCGCACCGTCAGAGGCAGCTCCACAGGGCACCCAGGTGACTGATGGGTGGGAAGATGGCACGGAGGACGACTGGCGCGTAGGGGGTCCAGTTGAGGAGGGGGTCGTAGCAAGCCCCATCATACGGAGGAATCCGGCCTGGGTGACCTGTCCCAGCAGGCTGACGTGGTCAACGAGCCATTCGAGATGATGTGCAGTCTCCTCATGAAAAGACTGCAGGTCACCTCGCATGGCCCGTTGACGCAACGCCACACCAGTCAGGACCTGCTCAACCCGGACCCGGATAGCCACGTCCGCAGGCAGAGGAAGGCCAGTTGACGTGAGCTCATCCCCTGTCTGAAAACGGGTCTGGACGTAGGCATACCTGCTGGTGCAAGATGATGCAGGGACAGGATCAGGGACAGGATTGCACACAGGCACCTCCGCGGCGGCCTGTGCTGCCTCCTGTCCCTGGTCCTGCACTGCACCACTAGCACCAGTGGGATCCCCTCCTCCAGACCCCGTCTCTGGTGCTTGCACGGCCTCCTCCTCCACCAAACCCCCCACCAACCTGGATGACTCCGTGCCATCTTCCCCTGTTGGGCCCTGTGGGGTCCCAGCTGCCCCTTCTGCTGCCGAGGAGTCCAACTCCAACCTCCGCCTCTTGGACCTCCCCTCGGCAGCTGCGGCCTGGGACGCGGCACCGGACTCCTCACTCCCCGACGAGATCACAACATGGGAGGGGAGCCTGGCCTTGCGTCTCCGGCTGGCGGTGGGATCCCCGCCGCTGTGCTCCACAGCACCTTCTCTGCCCTCTTCATCAGTTGACGCTGCAGACAGGGAGAAACAAAACACAGGCATCAGGGCACTGTACAATGGACACATACACACATGACAGTTGTACATGAGTGGCATTGGCAAACCTCAGACATTTCATCACAATCCCCAACACACATGTCATTTCAACTCGCACACATGAGCCATACCACAGCCATATCGCAACTGCCAGCACCATCCATAAACATACAACAGCATGAGCAGGCAAAGGTGAGCCAGACATCACATGCAACACAGGAAGTGCACCACACATGTACACACAGCACCAAACTTGCATGCATGTGTACACCTCTGCCAAGTGTCGCAGTGTTCAGACGGGCATCCATGTCACATCTCCCAATCAGGCTTCCACATACCGCTGTCACATGCATCCATGTTGCATCACTGTTGCACCCTTGTCAAATACACACACATGCACATGTACACAGTGCTGATACATGCAGCCGAAAACAACATACATGCGTGACATCACGTACATGTCTACTTACATACACATTCATCCAAACATGTGTGCCCACACAACTGCATTTGGCATGCAAGCCTACACACACAAGCACCATCCATGTCTCACACATTCCAGCCCTCGCATGTGTTAGCCCCACGGCCCTGTACACCCCCACCCATACTCGACCCCATACAAACAGATGTGCAACCTGCACACTACTGAAAAATCACCACACGCACTGCTCACAATCAGGATGCATGTACACTTACCGCTCGACTCCAGACGGGTCTGCCTCTCAAGGACCTGGACGTGGAGGGCTGGGGATATGCGTTCCAGGACCCTCATCTGTTCTTCCGACAAGTGGCCCCGGTGCCCCTTGGCATCCGCTGCCTTCAAAAGGCGCTGGGCCTTGTTCAGGGTCCTGGACCTGAAGTCCTCCCAGCGCTTCTTGACATGTTGTAAGTCGCGGACTGCCACCCCCTCCGCGTTGATGGCAGTCACGATGTCAGTCCAGATCCGAGTCCGTCCTTCCTTGTCGGCACGGGAACTTCCGAAGAGGGCATCATACTGCCCCAGGACTTGCTCCACCAGGACACCAACTTCGGTGGCACTGAAGCTGGTGCCCCTCTGCCTCTCTGGCCGGGGGTTGTCAGTGGTCTCAGATGGTGTTTGCCCCGACATGACAACCCCAGAGGCAGGAGTGGGTGGGCAACTGGGTCCTGGGGCTGGGCTGTGGAGCGATGGAATCCCAGTCGGGAGTCTTCGGTTCCAGCAGGGGTGGTCACAGCAACAGCACCCCTGGCTGATGTGTAGGCAGCAAATGTCAGGGCACGTGGGCAGCAGGCAGGCAGGCAGCAGCAGATGGCAGGTGGGAGTGTGCTCGGGGCTCTGGGGGGCAGTAGTTCGGCCTTCTGGGCATGAGCGTGGTCTTCCGTGTGCTTACGCATGGCCAGCTTGATACGGAGTGATTTGGCACGTGAAAAATCTGCACGTCAGCGTGTAATTCGAGGAAAGGCCCTTAGTGCGTAAGCGCGTCTGCACGCATACGCATTTTCATTGGACAGAAGGCCCCTAAAGCGCAAGCGCCCCTGTGACGTGATGCGTACAGACATGCATGGGCATTTCAGCGCGCGTGAAAAACTGCACGTCCGCATGTAATACGCGGAAAGGGCCCATGCGCCTAAGCGCACGTGAAAAACTGCACGTCTGCATGCAATACGAGGAAAGGGCCCATGCGCGTAAGCATGTGTGGAAAACTGCACGTCCGCGTGTAATACGAGGAAAGGGCCCATGCGCGTAAGTGACGTGACGCGCGTGTGCGTTTCCCTCAGCACGGGTTAAAGGTGAGCGGGCCCAGCAGTTCACTGTACGTGCCTTTTGTGGAGACCGACGTGTGTTGCTGCTTCCTGTTGTTTTGCGCGCCATCACAACTTCACAGCTATCAAGGACGTATCTCTTCTTTTGGCGGGGGTATTGGCTACGCGTGTTTTTCTGCATCGCGCTAGTCAGACGGTGAGTCGCACACGCTCTTTTTCCCACTGCGGGTGCCCCTGTGTATCGCACCCATTTTCAATGTCATAGTAGTCTGCGTGTCCCACGGGTACGCGTTATTCGTGTTACTCGGTGCCATCGCGTACTGTGGGAGGTTGAATCCACGCACGTAGGCTGCAGGGTTGCGTGCACGGTTTTACTGCAGTTTTGGTGTGCCTGAGCGTTGCGTGACCCGTCACCACATCACCGGGGTCACATACAGCCTTGCAGGTGCAGGGGGGCTGTTAACATCTTGCTTCCCACCCCCTTCACCCCAATTGCCCAGGTCAATTGTAGTGTACACCTCTCATTGGCACCACTCCATCTGTGCCAGCACTACTACATCTGTGCCATGGTTGGGAGGGCACCAAAGGTGAGGGGCGCCTCAGCTGGGCGTCCTCCTCGTGGCGGGCGTGGTCGGGGACGTGGCCGTGGTGACCAGGGAGTAGGGGGACTCCAGGTTGTCCAGGGCAGCCACAGAGGGGGAAGAGGCAGGGGTGCGCCACTTGAGCACAATGTTGTGCCATGTGTCGGTGCAGCCATGCCACCACCCCCTGTGGTTCCGGGGGATGCAGCTCCTGCATCTGGCACTGGCACCCGTACAACCCGGCAGTCCGTTGCATCGACTGCCACGGGCCCAAGGGTAGTGGTAGCTGCAGGTGCAGCTGTGGACACCGCCACCCAGGCTCAGGGTCTGCCAGCGCAGGCTGCGTTGGCACTTGAAGAGCCCTTGGTAGTTCTCCAACAGGCCAGGGGGGAAACCATAGGGGCACGCCGGGCTGATCAGACCAAGACACGTGTCCCTGGGGCAGTCATGTCATCTGCTGCTCCGAACAGCCGGGTGTTGGCAAGTGCAGGGGCAGATGCACCCAACAGCACCCCGGTTGTGAGTCTGCCAACCAGGACCATTGCGGTCAATGACCCTGCCACAGCTGATGTTGCTGCGCAGGGTCCATTAGTGGGCACCCAGCTGCCACTGACACAAGTCAGGCCTTTGGTCATCCCTCCACCTGCCAATCCCTTGGCTCAATCCACCGAACCCACTGGCCATACTGGTCAGGGCGGCATTAGTCAGCCAGGGTCTGCGCCACAGTCCAAGAGGAGGAAGGTTGCACCTGCAGCACAGGCTGGGACCCCACACACAGCCACGACCTCCTGCACGTCGAGGAAGAAGCCTTTCTGTAAGCAGGAACTGGACTTCCTCGTGGACTACGTGCGGGGCCACAGCCGTGACATGCTAGTGGGTGCCAATAGTCAGACTACGGCTGCCCAACGTGACACCTACTGGAAGCATGTTGCGGAACATGTCAGTTCATTCGGCCATGAGGTGCGCACGGCGCAGGAGTGCAAAAAGCGTTGGAATGACATCAAGCGCAGCACTAAGGCTAAGCGTGCCTCTAATTACAACTTGATGCTGGTGACTGGCGGTCGGCCTGCACCAGAGGAGGAAGAACTCACTCCGCATGAGGCTCTCGTTGCGGAGTTCATACCACCTAAATTGGTCAAAGGAGTGGGAGGGATGCTGGACTTTGATGCCCAGTCCAGTGAGTGTTGATGCGTGTTTGTTGAGGACGTGTGTGTTTCACTTGTGGGATGTGTTGTGCATGATTGCTGCTACATGTGACGTGTACATGGTTCTGGTGTGTAAGTAATGCAATGCTTCCGTCATGCATGTCTCCTCTGCCTGCATGCGGGACTCCATGTGGGCATGCTTCCTTGCCCCTCCTCCGCCACTCTGCACCCCAGTTCCACCTTTGCACTGGTCTGCTTCAATCTTGACAAATGTGTAGTTTCTTGTTCATGTGTCCTGTGTAGATGCTAACTTCCAGTGTAGAAACTGCCAGACATATGCCGTGTGGTACAGCCTTAGTACTCGATGCAGGGTATCTCACTTGTACTGTGCATGGGTCAGATGTCCCGCAGGGACATGAGTGCCCATTCATACTCCATGTGCATTGCACGCATGCCCCTATGTGTCCTTGACTGGATGATCACTGTAATATGAGTCCTTGGTTACATACATTGCCTGCCATCTCATCGGCCTCCCCATGTCAACTGTGGCTCAGTCCTGCGTTGAACACATGTTTAGGCTCTGACAATCTGTGTGGCTCACAGGCCTCAGCCTATTCAATGGCCAATGACTCTGTCCAACTCTTGTTGTGTCTTCTTCACACGTGGGCGGCCTCCGGAGTTTTCATCATGTGTCCTGCCTACTGTCCCAGCATCATTTGCAGTGTTGTAATTTGAATCACATTAAGCTGTTGATGCCAGTCAACACTGCCTGTCAATACACAGGTGTATGGTCAGCCTTTTGATACCATGCTAGGTATCCCTGCTTTGGTACTGGGGTGGAGGGGTGCTTGGCTCCTAGATATGGTACACATTGAATGCACAATGCACGTGATGTGTGAATTTGACATTGCACTGCCTTCACATTTCCTGGCACACACCATGGAGTGCTTGTACATGTAGGTAGTGAGTGGCGTACACATTTTCTGCACTGCATAGACCCACTTCCATGGAAACTGCCACCTTTCAACAGGTCTGATCACAGAAGCTATTCAAAGTAGACCCAGCATGCATGCCAGGTCATATGTTGTGTGTCACATGTCTGCCGGATGCCGGATGCCTTTGCTGTCGGTGTGTGTGTGTGTGTGTCGTGTGCTTCTGACATGTGAATTGACCTTTTTTCTCTTTATTTTTCAGGTGATGACGCAATGGAGGCGGAGGATGGTGTTGTCATGCCAGACACAGGGTTGGTAACACCACATCAACCCGGCACTAGTGGGGGTCGTGGGGTGGTAGGCCACGAAAACCCACAAGTGCTGCAGTCCATCTTGTCTCTGGCTGCCTATGAGTCCAGCCTTGATGACGACTCTGACGTCCAGGTTGAGTTGGATGAGCATCAAGTCCATGTGTCAGGGGTGAGTGATTCTGATGTGGACACTACTCTGTCTGCGACACCTGCACTGACGGATCAGACAGTCTTGGTTCCTCCGCCCGTGATGGATCGGGACGCAGGGTCACCCTCCACACCAGTCACTGGTGTGCCTGGGACATCACGTCGACGGGGGCATGTAGTCGTGCAGCCGCAGCTGGTGCCAACACAGCGAGGACCCCCGGTCCTTGGGTCGCCGCGGCGCAACCGCTGTATACTGAGTGGGAGCAAGACATGACTGCCAATTCCGAACGGCAGGGGGCAGCAATGGAGAACATCGCTGAGAGCATGGAGCGTGTGGCCCGATCTGTGCTCCCCCCTGCTAGGGAGGTGCTTCTCCAGCAACAGGTGGCACGGTCCACGGCCCGCTCGCTCAGGCTGGGCATGGCGGCCTCAGACAGGGCACACCAGGCTGAAATGTCGTCTCTGCGTCAAGCAATTGCTACTCACGCAGAGGCGCACATGGATGCCCTGAGAGAGGAGTATGCTTCCCTCAGATCCACGCTGGGTGTCCTTATGATGTCCCAGAGGCAGCAGGCAGAGGAGAGGTTTGCACAGGTTGAGCGTACCATCTCGGCTGAGCTACAGGCTTGCCGGGAGGTGCAGCGGTTGTCCAGCCAGGCCTTGCAGGAGGAACTCTGTGTTACACGTGCTACCTTGCAAGAGGAAGCACGTGTATCACGTGAGGTTCTGCATGCAGACCTATGTCACATCGCCACACAGAACCAGGCTCACCCATCCGGCAGACTTGCTGCCGATGAGGGGCAAGCTGCGGCTAGGCGTGGCCAGGCTACTGTGCCACGTCCTCCTTTCCAGGATGAGCCAGACTCGGACGACCATCTATCTCCCACATAGGTCGGGCTGTGCAGGCGTTGAGCCCATGGAGGTTTTTTTTTTGGCTCAGCATCATCGCATGAGGATGTTGAGCAGCACCCTGTACCTCCCCCCTCCTGGGTGCCTCCCCTCCCCCCAGGGTCGTATGTGGCCATTTTTTATTTTTCTTTTAGTTTAGTTAGTTAAGTTTCTGTTTGATAGTTAGTTTAAATAGGTAATGTAGGTTTTCCATTGTTAGTGTAATTAGTTAATAGTTGATTTAGTTTAAAATTGCTAGTCTATTGTGCTTTCATGTGACGGTGCGGTGCTTTGTGGCTTTTGAAGGCATCCACTGTCTGTTCCAGCTGGGCCCTTCATGGTTGTCTTGTGTATGTGTTTGCTGCTTGGGGTCCTTGACTCACATATGCCACTCCTGCCTCCCTTATCCATGGGCTCGCAAGGATGGTTCGGTGTTACAGAATATTACACAAGGGCTTTGGACTGTCATATCTGTGGCATGTCTGGTGCTGTGTGACTTGTGTTGACACCCCTAGTGGGGATGATTTTGGTGTTATTGTCCACTGTTCAGCTTTTGCTAGATGGGGTGTGTCATGATTAATGTGTACATTGATTGCTATGCATTGTGTAGTATGTTTCATATCTTTCCTGTACACGTGCTTGTTGCAATTCATGCTGTAGATAGTGTTCCACACTTTGGATGTGAAAGACGGACTGATGGTGTGATTTGTGATGTGACTCTCTGACATGGTCAAATAATTAGATGCCTGATGAGACACACACAGATGACTTTGAAGCATTAATCATGTGTTTCATGCCCTTTCTGCAGGGGGATGAGCCTCCAGAGCACCTTTGCCAGCAGACATGGCCCATTGGACGACAGAATTCAGGACCCGTTTGTTGGTGCCCACATGCACATGTGTGCACAAGCAGAGGCACAGTGATTGCAGACCCACATCCAAGGACTGCTGACATGTTCCAAGGAACTCCAGGAAAGGTGAGCATCACAGGGGGGCCACGACACAGCAAAGCTTGCACCAGGCGAGTTGCACATGCAGGTTAGTCACAGCACTGAGGGTGAGCTTAGACGAATATTGGTGTTGAAGCACACAATGCAGCTCAGATGTGTTTGTGTACTGATGGCTGTTGATAGTAGGGTTGTCTGAGACACATGCTGGGGCAGTGGCACATACCCTCTGGTACACCAAGGTCCATTGAGGCACTTGTATCAACCATGTAGCCTTCCGAGACATGGAAAGGGGCAGCTCACAGGGACATACAGCAAGGGACATACTTGGTTGCAGTGCATGTCTTTTCCATGTACTTTATGATAAATGCACTGCCAACTTTGTTTCGGTCATGGTGGTATGCAACTTGCTCTGTAGTCATGGCTTGCTATATGGGTCTGTCTGCTTACCCAGGGAACATTGCATGTTGTGTGAATTGTGACACATTGGTGTTCCATTTGCCACGCACCCACCAGCGGCTGACTCACTGCATTGACTGTGTATGACCCGTCACAGGGGTGATGTTATATATGGGTACGAAGCATCGACCCCAGATTGTCTGTTTGTAGAGTAGTTTGTTGCTATGGGGCATGTTTGGTATTGTGTTTTTGCGTAATTGGCACGTACAGGTTGTTGACTGTGGCTCTCTTTGCAGCATTGCAGTGCTCCTGTAACCGGACATGAGAGTGCGCAGGCAGGAGGCCAGCACTCAAAACCAGAGCTAAGTGTCTTGTTGTTTTTCTTTCGAACTGCTCTGCATAGGCTTGCTTGGGAGTGTACTAATGCATGGATGTCTGTGTGGTTCAATTTGGTATGTTTTTTCTCCCTAATCACCCGTGATCCTATGCAATTTTGAAACCTGTACCCTCTACCCGGTGTTCCTGCTTCCCGTACCTATCCAAGCAACGTTCCCTGACCCTCTTTCCCCGCTGGAGTTGCGGATGCCTGTGTAAGCCCCGAACTTGCAGGCGCCAAAACCCTAGAGGGGGTGGTTGGTTCGTACCACTCCTGAGCCTGGACTACAGAAGGCCATGACAATGATGTCTAAGTTTGTTTGGATTGTGTATGTGTTCATGCAGGTTGTACATTTTCGTGCATTCCCTAGTTTCATGTGTCATTCCTCCTCCCCTCTCCTGCCACTCATTCCAGTCATCCAGTGTGTCAACACCTGTCCCGACTGCATATCCCTGAACCTCCTTCCCCACCAGGCTCTCAGGGGCCTGTGTGAGTTTGACCTTGCAGGCACCCGGGACATGGTGGGGGTGGTTGTTTCGTGACACTCCTGCGCCTGTACAGGGGACCTGTGACAGTACACATCCGTTCATGGTGCATCATCCTATGTCATGTACCACACATGTCTCACATCCTGTCGTGACATTGTTTTGCTGTGCTACCTTGGTTGTTGCATCAGTGTGGTAGTACTTGGCCTTTGTGTGGTAGTGCTACGTCAAGTCATCTACTGGAGGGTGTTCTGGTTCGTTTTCCTGGCTTGGATTTTGTGATTTTGGACATTGATTATGAGGGTGCAGGCACCTTTTTACACACAAGGTGGGAGATGGTGACGAAGGGTAAAGGAGATCCTGTGGCCAGGTGGAATTGAGGGTTGGAGGCTCCATGACCCAGGTGCAGTTGTTCAGTGGGTCATGGTCATTTGTGAGGGGGGTTTGTTGTTGATAGTTGCCTTGCCCTGCACTCTGACATTGTAATGTTGGTATCCTATGTACATGTTGTGTTCTGCTGATCAATGCCTGTTCATGTGTTGTGTTTTCCTTTCAGGTGCGAGGGGATAGTTGTGGTTTGACATGCTGGGGTGTACACATGGCGAATGTTCACATGTGATGTGTAGGGAACACTGATGGTCACTTGAGTGCACATGCATATGTGGAGTGCATGTCCTTGCAGAACCACACACCTGCACTCTGATGCACTACATGTACTCCCACCCTTGCATATCCACATGTACACTGTTTGCCTTCTGGTGCCCACTGTGTCCCTGCAGCACATGTTCTGTGACCGATTATGGATCCAGTACATGCCTAATTTGATGTTTGATGTGGTCTGTCACTTAGATGTGATGCTCAGGGTGTGCATCACACACAATGGCTGTTCACTGTGCTGTGCGCTGAGCAGTGTGTTGCAGGAGTAGGACACTGCACACATGAGCTGCAGTGTTGATTTTGCAATGCATAATGTGCATGTAGACAGGCATTCATTGTTATGTTACGTCTACGACTGTTGTAATGCATTTGGAAATGACTTATTTTGGGTGGGAGATTTTGTTGGTCTGTCATTTCATCTGATTCCGGGTCAGGCATCATTGTCTTATGCCACTGTACATTTAGGACATGGCAATGTGTACCTTATCGTTACTGTGTTGGTGTATGGGTATTGCTTGCCATGTCATGTTGATGTTTGGGAGGGTTTGAGTGACATGACAGTGATGGCCATGGCCTGTTTTGCAGGTGTGTGTGATGCACACCTTGCATGTCAGGGTCATCCGCTTCTCAGAGCAACTAGCTGGGGGTAGATTTCTCTCCGCGGCAGGGCCCTCCCCCTGGAACAGACTTCCTGCCTGACTTGAACTTGAGGGGAACCATCTCCAGTTCTGGAAGCACCTCAAGACCTTCCTCTTTGCTTCTGCTTACTCTCTGCCTCTCCCTTGCAGAATTCTTCACTGGAACTGCACAGGAGCTGCAATTGGGCCACTCTGACCGACCTCGGTCCCTGGCCCAGCCACTCTCCACTTGCACTGCCTCCCTGGCAACCCCTGCACTGCAGTACTATCTCTCTATCCCTACAGCTCTCCCTTCCCAGCACTTGTCTGCACTTACCTTTGCAGTTGCCACCAGGCGACCTATGTATTATTTTTTTGGGCTACTTCCCCTGTACTGGACTCCCCCCACCCTTCCCCTTGCACTGTTCCCTTCCCCCTACCCCTGCACTTGCACGATCTCAATGACACCTGGCCTAGTAGTACCGTTGTCTGTCTTCCCTTGTTCCGCCCTCCCTGCCTCATTGCACCTTGAAATTCTTGTGTATGGGCCATATCATGTCATATGTCATATGTCATATGTGTGCCTTTTGGTCACACAGGATAGCTTGTGTTTAAGTAGCTAGGGATGCAGACGATGTGGCACTTCCATGGCAACTATCTCAGGGCGGTAGGGTTGTGACAGTTGACTGTCTCTTTGTCATCATCGATTGTCACCTGGTATGTGCCAGGCCTGTGTGCACTCCGCAGGGGTGGGAGTTTAGGTGAAAAATGTGGCCACAAGCTGGGTTCGGGCTTCCTCGCCACGTGCCCTGTCCCCTCCCATGGGCAGCGCCTGTGCCTGTGGTTGGGGATGTGGGGGCACCACCATGTCCACCGGGACGCCCTGCCGTGTTGCAGCATTGTGCAGGACACATGCTGCCACAATGATCCTGCACACTACTGGTGGTGCATAGAGTAGTTGCCCACCAGAGCGGTCAAGGGAGCGGAAACGTGACTTGAGCACTCCGAATGTGCGCTCCACTATGCCCCCGGTTGCAATATGGGCGGCGTTTTATCTTACCTGGGGTGGTGTGGTGGGGTTTCGGATTGGCGTCATCATGTGGTTGCTCAGAGGGTAGGCACTGTACCCTGGGGAGGTGATAATAGTTGAGATTATTAGGGTTTGGATATTTGTCTGTGTGTGACTTGCATGTATGTGCAAGGGCATTTGTACTGACCTAGGAGCCATGTGTCACCATGCTGCCCAGCTTCCAGGGCGCGGCTCAGGGCGGACATTCTGTATATGAAACTGTCATGGGTGGAGCCAGGGTAGTTTGCATAGACAGAGGTGATGATTCCCTTTGCATCACATACCACCTGTACATTGATGGAATGCCAGTGCTTGCGGTTTCGGTAGATGTGCTCAGTGGCCCTAGGTGGACGTAGGGCCACATGGGTGCAATCTATGGCACCAGGCACTTTGGGGAAGTGTGCCACCCTGAAAAAATCCAGGACAACGGCCTGCCTTTCTGCGGGTGTTCTGGGCATGTATATGTGCCTGCGGACTGAGGAGCGCGCTGTCATGATTGCCAGTACCTGGTGTAGGCAGCATGACTGCGTGGCCTGTGAGACCCCCCCCACTATGGCAGTGGTCCGCTGAAATGACCCAGTGGCCAAAAAATGCAGGACATTGAGCAGCTTCTCCAAGGGGCTCAATGCTTGGGAGCAAAGGGTGGGGGATGTAAGGTCATCTTCCCACTCCCTGACCAGGTCTAGGATGATATGGGGTGGAAACCTATACCTGCCGTAGACCTGGTCATCAGGCATCCCAAAAAGGCTTGTCCGTGGTGCGAAAATGCGTGCCCTGGCTATTCTCCTCCTCCTGCGGTGTCCCACGATCAGTGCAGCGACAAATGGGGCATTCATCGTAGCTGTATATATGCGTTTGTTGTTTGCGCGCACTTTTATGCTGTGCGCAGGGACGCCTCTGCCTGCCTTCGTGTGGGCGGACGCGTTGACGCCTGTGCACGTCTTTTGCCGTGCGCGGGTTTCCCGCATTCGGAAACGTGGTAAGACTGTACGTCCAAGTGTCATCGCGTGTGATCGGAGGGGAGTGAGCGTACATGCGATTGGCCTGGGTACGTGTGTTTCGGGGTGCGCGGGAAGTTCCACACGCGATCAGCCTGGGTACGTGTGTTCCGGGGTGCACGGGAACTTTCACACGCGATTGGTGGAAATCCACGTGTGTTCTGTCATCACGTGCAATGAGGGAAACACCCGCGCGCGTCACGTCACAGACGCGCTCACGCGCTAAGGGCCTTTGGACCAATGAAATCGCATATGCGTGCTGCCATGCATACGCGCGAAGGGCCTTTCCTCGAATTACACGCTGACGTGCAGATTTTTCACATGCCAAATCACTCTGTATCAAGCTGGCCATGCGTAAGCACGCGGAAGACCATGCTCCTGCCCAGAAGGCCGAACTACTGCCCCCCAGAGCCCCGAGCACGCTCCCACCTGCCATCTGCTGCTGCCTGACTGCCTGCTGCCCGCGTGCCCTGCCATTTGCTGCCTGCACATCAGCCAGGGGTGCTGTTGCTGTGACCACCTCTGCTGGAACCAAAGACTCCCGACTGGGATTGCATCGCTCCACAGCCCAGCCCCAGGACCCAGTTGCCCACCCACTCCTGCCTCTGGGGTTGTCATGTCGGGGCAAACACCATCTGAGACCACTGACAACCCCCGGCCAGAGAGGCAGAGGGGCACCAGCTTCAGTGCGACCGAAGTTGGTGTCCTGGTGGAGCAAGTCCTGGGGCAGTATGATGGCCTGTTCGGAAGTTCCTGCGCCGACAAGGAAGGACGGACTCGGATCTGGACTGACATCGTGACTGCCATCAACACGGAGGGGGTGGCAGTCCGCGACTTACAACATGTCAAGAAGCGCTGGGAGGACATCAGGTCTAGGACCCTGAACAAGGCCCGGCGCCTCTTGAAGGCAGCGGGTTCCAAGGGGCGCCGGGGCCACTTGTCGGAAGAACAGATGAGGGTTCTGGAACGCATATCTCCAGCGCTCCACGTCCAGGTCCTTGAGAGGCAGACCCGTCTGGAGTCGAGCGGTAAGTGTACATGCATCCTGATTGTGAGCAGTGCGTGTGGTGATTTTTCAGTAGTGTGCAGGTTGCACATCTGTTTGTATGGGGTCGAGTATGGGTGGGGGTGTACAGGGCAGTGGGGCTAACACATGCGAGGGGCTGGAATGTGTGAGACATGGATGGTGCTTGTGTGTGTAGGCTTGCATGCCAAATGCAGTTGTGTGGGCACACATGTTTGGATGAATGTGTATGTAAGTAGACATGTCCATGATGTCACGCATGTATGTTGTTTTCGGCTGCATGTATCAGCACTGTGTACATGTGCATGTGTGTGTATTTGACAAGGGTGCAACAGTGATGCAACATGGATGCATGTGACAGCGGTATGTGGAAGCCTGATTGGCAAGTGTGACATGGATGCCCGTCTGAACACTGCGACACTTGGCAGAGGTGTACACATGCATGCAAGTGTGGTGGTGTGTGTACATGTGTGGTGCACTTCCTGTGTTGCATGTGATGTCTGGCTCACGTTTGCCTGCTCATGCTGTTGTATGTGTATGGATGGTGCTGGCAGTTGTGATATGGCTGTGGTATGGCTCATGTGTGCGAGTTGAAATGACATGTGTGTTGGGGATTGTGATGACATGTCTGAGGTTTGCCAATGCCACTCATGTACAACTGTCATGTGTGTATGTGTCCATTGTACAGTGCCCTGATACCTGTGTTTTGTTTCTCCCTGTCTGCAGCGTCAATTTATGATGAGGGCGGAGAAGGTGCTGTGGAGCACAGCGGCGGGGATCCCACCGCCAGCCGGAGACGCAAGGCCCGGCTCCCCTCCCATGTTGTGATCTCGTCGGGGAGTGAGGAGTCCGGTGCCGCGTCCCAGGCCGCAGCTGCCGGGGGGAGGTCCAAGAGGCGGAGGTTGGAGTTGGACTCCTCGGCAGCAGAAGGGACAGCTGGGACCCCACAGGGCCCAACAGGGGAAGATGGCACGGAGTCATCCAGGTTGGTGGGCGGTTTGGTGGAGGAGGAGGCCGTGCAAGCACCAGAGACGGGGTCTGGAGGTGGGGATCCCACTGGTGCTAGTGGTGCAGTGCAGGACCAGGGACAGGAGGCAGCACAGGCCACCGCGGAGGTGCCTGTGTGCAATCCTGTCCCTGATCCTGTCCCTGCATCATCTTGCACCAGCAGGGATGCCTACGTCCAGACCCGTTTTCAGGCAGGGGATGAGCTCACGTCAACTGGCCTTCCTCTGCCTGCGGACGTGGCTATCCGGGTCCGGGTTGAGCCTGTCCTGACTGGTGTGGCGTTGCGTCAACGGGCCATGCGAGGTGACCTGCAGTCTTTTCATGAGGAGACTGCACGTCATCTCGAATGGCTTGTTGACCACATCAGTCTGCTGGGAGAGGTCATCCAGGCCGGATTCCTCCGTATGATAGGGCTTGCTACGACCCCCTCCTCAACTGGACCCCCTAAGCGCCAGTCGTCCTCCGTGCCATCTTCCCACCCATCAGTCACCTGGGTGCCCTGTGGAGCTGCCTCTGACTGTGCGGCCAGGCTGGTGGAGGAGGCATCCGTGCCACAGTCGGGAGTCGGACGTCCAGCAGGGGTGGCCCCATCAACGACTGCACCCCAGCCGGCGGAGGATATGCAGGCAGCAGGAGGCAGTGCACGGGCAGAGGCACAGCAGCAGCAGCAACGTGGTGGGAGCCATGAAGGCTCGGGGCCTTCAACATCGGAGGGGCAGGAATAGGCCGGAGGGCAGGAGGACCCAGGACAGAGAGTGTCTTCCGTGTGGCAGTGGTTGGGCCACGCCATAGATGCGGAGCGGGCGGAAGAGGCACGGCTCACAATGGTCAGGGCGGAGAACTCCATGCGGAGGGCCCTGAGGCGGGCCGAGTGCCTCGAGGCAATCCGCAGGGGTTTGGAGGTGGACACGTCGACGGCCCTGCGGACCCTCGGGGCCATGGAGGAGGACCGCCTCCGGGACATTGAGCAGGAGTTCGATGATGCCCTGGCCCGGGACATCCACAAGTGAGCCGTCAAACTAGCCCGCTGCCCTTGTACATAGTTATGTAGGTAGTGTTAGGTTTCATTTTTGTTTTGATTTTATTCGGACCTTTCGGACATTGGCCACATTTTTGTATATAGTTTATTTTATTAGTTAGTGTAGTTGGATAGGTTTCCTTTCTTTTGTTGGGATAATGGACCCTGGCTTGTTCCCATGTACATAGTTCACTGTTGGATTGTATTTTTTTTTCACATTTTAACCATGGAGCAATGGCTTTCTTTTTTATTTTCCCATTGGATTTTGTTTTGTGGACAGTGACTTTGGACACCATTACTTTGGAATTTTATTTTTGGTTTTGCTTTTTTTCACGGACATGCTTCTTTTAATTTTGGTACATTCACATTTCTGTTTCTTTATTTTTGATTCTATTTATGTTTCCTTTAATAAATATTTTTTTGGTGAACTTCAATGTGTGGTATCTCATTGGTTTCATGCATTTCATGATATGGGTTTTGAGATTCACTGACACCCATTGGGTGTATGTGAGGGAAATGTATTTGTTTCGGAACTTGCAATTGGTGTTCTGTGATGTAATTGCAAATTATGAGTGGGTGGATGCAATACTCGGGTGGGTGTTTTGCATTTGGAGGCTGACCATAGGGACCAGGGATCTCGATTTTGATGACATGTTGGCTGGGGAACATGAGTTGCACATGGGTGGGGGCCTGCTGGCAGGTGCCCCACAGTGCTGGGGGGTGGGGGTGGTGGGAGACATGGGTGGGGGCCTGGTGGAGGGTGCCCCTGCACTGCTGGGGGGTGGGGGTGGTGGGAGACATGGGTAGGGGCCTGGTGGAGGGTGCCCTTGCACTGCTGGGGGGTGAGGGGGGGAGACATGGGTGGGGGCCTGGTGGAGGCTGGCCCTGGTGGTTGGGGGGTGGGGGTGCTGGGAGACATGGGTGGGGGCCTGGTGGAAGCTGCCCCTGGTGGCTGGGGGGTGGGGGTGCTGGTAGACATGGGTGGGAGCCTGGTGGTGGGTGCCCCTGCACTGCGGGGGGGTGGGGGTGGTGGGAGTCATGGATGGGGGCCTGCTGGCAGGTGCCCCACAGTGCTGGGGGGTGGGGGTGGTGGGAGACACGGGTGGGGGCCTGGTGGAGGGTGCCCCTTCACTGCTGGGGGGAGTGGGGATGGGAGACATGGGTGGGGGCCTGGTGGAGGGTGCCCCTGCACTGCTGGGGGTGGTGGTGGTGGGAGACATGGGTGGGGGCCTGGTGGAGGGTGCCCCTGCACTGCTGGGGGGTGGGGGGGTGGGAGACATGGGTGGGGGCCTGGTGGAGGCTGCCCCTGGTGGCTGGGGGGTGGGGGTGCTGGGAGACATGGGTGAGGGCCTGGTGGAGGCTGCCCCTGGTGGCTGGGGGGTGGGGGTCCTGGGAGACATGGGTTTGGGCCTGGTGGTGGGTGCCCCTGCACTGCTGGGGGGTGGGGGTGGTGGGAGACATGAGTTGGACATGGGTGGGGGCCTGCTGGCAGGTGCCCCATAGTGCTGGGGGGTGGGGGTGGTGGGAGACATGGGTGGGGGCCTGGTGGAGGGTGCCCCTGCACTGCTGGGGGGTGGGGGGGTGGGAGACATGGGTGGGGGCCTGGTGGAGGGTGCCCCTGCACTGCTGGGGGGTGGGGGGTGGGAGACATGGGTGGGGGCCTGCTGGCAGGTGCCCCACAGTGCTGTGCTGGGGGGGTGGGGGTGGTGGGGAACATGAGTTGGACATGGGTGGGGGCCTGTTGGCAGGTGCCCCACAGTGCTGGGGGGTGGGGGTGGTGGGGAACATGAGTTGGACATGGGTGGGGGCCTGCTGGCAGGTGCCCCACAGTGCTGGGGGGTGGGGGTGGTGGGAGACATGGGTGGGGGCCTGGTGGAGGGTGCCGCTGCACTGCTGGGGGGTGGGGGGTGGGAGACATGGGTGGGGGCCTGGTGGAGGGTGCCCCTGCACTGCTGGGGGGTGGGGGGGTGGCAGACATGGGTGGGGGTGGTGGGAGTCATGGGTGGGGGCCTGCTGGCAGGTGCCCCACAGTGCTGGGGGGTGGGGATGGTGGGGAACATGAGTTGGACATGGGTGTGGGCCTGCTGGCAGGTGCCCCACAGTGCTGGGGGGTGGGGGTGGTGGGAGACATGGGTGGAGGCCTGATGGAGGGTGTCCCTGCACTGCTGGGGGTGGGGGTGGTGGGAGACATGGGTGGGGGCCTGGTGGAGGCTGTCCCTGGTGGCTGGGGGTGGGGGTGCTGGGAGACATGGGTGGGGGCCTGGTGGAGGCTGCCCCTCCACTGCTGGGGGTGGAGGTGGTGGGAGACATGGGTGGGGGCCTGGTGGAGGCTGCCCCTGGTGGCTGGGGGTGGGGGTGCTGGGAGACATGGGTGGGGGCCTGGTGGAGGCTGCCCCTGGTGGCTGGCAGGGTGGGGGTGCTGGGAGACATGGGTGGGGGCCTGGTGGAGGCTGTCCCTGCACTGCTGGGGGGTGGGGGTGGTGGGAGACATGGGTGGGGGCCGGCTGGCAGGTGCCCCACAGTGCTGGGGGGTGGGGGTGGTGGGGAACATGAGTTGGACATGGGTGTAGGCCTGCTGGCAGGTGCCCCACAGTGCTGGGGGGTGGGGGTGCTGGGAGACATGGGTGGGGGCTTGGTGGAGGCTGCCCCTGGTGGCTGGGGGGTGGGGGTGGTGGGAGACATGAGTTGCACATGGGTGGGGGCCTCCTGGCAGGTGCCCCACAGTGCTGGAGGGTGGGGGTGGTGGGGAACATGAGTTGGACATGGGTTTGGGCCTGCTGGCAGGTGCCCCAAAGTGCTGGGGGGTGGGGGTGGTGGGAGACATGGGTGGGGGCCTGGTGGAGGGTGCCCCTGCACTGCTGGGGGGGTGGGGGACATGGGTGGGGGCCTGGTGGAGGGTGCCCCTGGTGGCTGGGGGTGCAGGGGGACATGCGTTGGTGGGCAGTTGTGCAAGTTGACATGTGGGTTGGCTGGGGGGCATGGCCATGGTGGATGGGGTGCCTGCAGGACATGTGCAGGGTAGGCCCCTGTGGTGTGAGCCACCTGCAGGGGCCGTGGAGGGTGTAGAGGGAACACCTGGGAGGACCCACACGTGCAATTCACGTGTGGTGCTCCATGCGCACCCCTGTAATACACGTACCCTGATGGAATTGCATGTGGAACTTCCCGCGCACCCCTGGAATACACGTACCCTGCTGATGTTGCGTTTGATACTTCCCCCGCACCCGAAATACACGTACCCTGATGAGATTGTGTGTGTAACTTCCCGCAAACCCCCGAAATACACGTACCCTGATGAGATTGCGTGTGTAACTTCCCCCGCACCCCCAAAATACACGTACCCTGATGTGATCATGTGTGTAACTTCCCACGCACCCCCGAAATACACATACCCCGCTCAATCGCGTGTGTAACTTCCCGAGTGTTAGGGAGAATTCTCTGTTTAGGCTGAATTTCCTAACCTAGTGAGTCCCCCAGCAGCTTTGCTGGATTTCTGGAGTTTGTTTTTTCCATCCTGCCAAGAGTGAGACTCTTTTTCTCCCACTCTTGGACATGTATGTGTGTAATTCCTTTAAATGTCAATGTGTTCTATGGGCTATGGGGTCTTTTACTCCATAGGGTCTCATATGTTTTCTATGTGTGTTACACCGCATCCTACGTGCCGTACCACTGGGGCGTCCTAGCGGACCTCCACCATAGACTCCATACTCGGGGACTGACTACTGTCTCCCCGGGCATGTAAAGTCACCATTGGCTTTACTAGACCTAAATTTACTAACAGAACTAGTACAAACCATCTTATTGTGGACGTACTAGTAGGGGCAATTCGATTACTCCTGGATCTGTTACTCGAGGGGGCACTGTCCCGTCCCCCCTCGTCGAGTTTTGGCTGGTGGCAGTGGAAACTACTTGTTATGTTCGACCCCGAACACAACCCTATGGGATTCGTCCCATTGTTGGAGATTGATACTTTTCCTCGTTAATCTCTAACGTACCACCGGTCTGCTTATCTTAAATAAGTTTATCGGATGGTATTTTCTGCCAGAACTCGGTTTTTAAAATTGCGTCTGCGTTTGTCTCTGTGACTCCTAAACCAAAGGTCGAGCCCTTTGTACCACTTTTGGCGGGCTCTGTACAGAGACCCTCTAAAGTGGTGCCATTCTGTCTGGGTTACCACCGGGGTGTGGGAAGGGGTTTAAGCACCCTGGACTGAGTTCCCTTGCCAACTCCGGTCGCACTCTGGAGTGATTGGCCCAAGTGGTGAGCCTTCCCGCTCACCACTTAGCATGTGTTGATTGACAGCTAGGCTGATTGAATGGGGGTTTTCTGCATAAAAGCAGGGCTTTTGGGACTGGATCTTCAGAAGTCGCCACAGGACCTAAGAATCCGACGAGGGTAACGCTGAGCCGACCTGCACGACGACACCTCCTGTGGAGCCCTGTGGAACCGACTCACCATTTCCCGACGACAGAGGAGATCTCCCTGCCGGAGAGTCTCTTCCCCTGGCTGGTGGGAACAACCAGTCCCCTTTGCTTTTTATTCGCCTCAGGATGCAGTGGTCGAATTGCCCGTGCAGAGCACCTCGGCAACCGGATAGCCACTACCCCTGTACCGCGACCAAAAGGTAGTGCCTTGTGACGGAGCACTCCGCGGCTGGTCTCTTCCCTGGTGGTGCACCGGACTTCACTTTTCTTCGACGACGAGAACCCCTCTACTCTTGGCAAAGACCCGACGTGCTTCCACCACCAGGAACAACTGCCCCCGCCGGAGCTGCCCTCCACAACAAGGTACCGTGTCCGCCTGGCTTCCCTTTCGATCGGTTCGAGTGAGGTGTCTTAATCCTCTCCGTTCCGTGGGGTCGCCTCAAAGCTTTTCTCGTTCATTGTTCTGAACTGGTTCAATCTGCCGATAACAATTTGCTACAAAGACTTGAATGCATCTCCACTAGAGACTTTTTGGGACATCGCGCCTTGCCTCTCTCCGAGTGGGCCTGGCCTCTGAACTTTCCGATCTATTGTGATTCTTGCCTTCCTGCCTTGCATTTTATCCGCGTAGGATTGAACTGTGTTGATTTCTTAACCTGCCTATCTTTTTCTCTCCCGTCCTAAACAAATATTAGAGTGTCATCTAGGTTGAGGTATACACCTCTGTCTGAAAATAAGTGGTACCGGTAGAACCTAGACTTGTCGAAATATTACTAGGGGGATTGATTGTTTCTTCTTCGTAGAGTAATTGTGTTCGATTTGTTTGCCGTGAATTTGCATAGTGTTTTCCATAGATGTTTCGTTATAAATAAATGCCTTAATATCTTTACACTAAGCCTCGTTGCGTGTTTTCTTGTCTTACTGGGAAGAATTGTCCTATCTTGTATACTCCACATACTGCTCAACTCTTCTTGAGGGAAGTCTCACTGCTCAGCCACAGCTACCAAGTGAATCTGTGTGGTGCAGACTGCTACCAAGTGGGTTCACCTCCAAACGCCTGTAGTCCTAAATCTTTTGCAGTGGTCCCAGAGGGAACTGCACAGGTTTCCGCCTAACACTGGTGGCAGCGGTGGGATTTGTATCGAGTATACAGTTTAGAGTGCTTTTCGACGCTATAGGAAAACTATCCACAAAACTTTGCACAAAAAGCAACTTTCCAAAAAAAACATGTCTACGATGGAAACTTACAGTCAAGAGTCTTTGTCAGGTGAACATACTGAGAGTCTGCGAGCTCTCTGTAGGCAAGAGAATCTTTCTGTAAGAGGCAAGAAGTTAGAACTAATAGAGAGATTGCTGGCGAACCAAAGTCTGGGTACTGGTTCAGAGGAACCAATCTCTCCAGCAAATGTAGACGACAGTAATGGTGTTGACCTGAATCGTAATTCTGATGATAGCGATGCAGAGGCTGACGAGGACGGAGAGGCTAATGAAACTGTCTCCCCTGCTCCTCTACCTGCCTTACCAGCTGTACCTACGGGGCCCATACCCGGTCCCACAAGTAACCCTGCTTATTTTGAACTTGAAAAAATGAAGCTCGAACTGGAATACAAACGGTTCTTGGCTCAATCCGAACGAAACCAAGAACTCGAGTTCAGACGGATGAATGCCCAGGCTGAGCAGAAGCAAGCTGAGTTAAGACTTAGAGAAATAGAACTTAATCACGAGTTAGAGATGAAAAAGTTGTCTATGGAAAATGCTTCTCTCTCCTCTGGTTCCTCTAGGAGCTCCAGTCCCAAAAGACCCCGGTTGCCAAAGGAATTAGTGGGTATGTATGAACCGAGATTGGATGTGTTGGATTGGTTGAAACTGTTTGAGTACAATCATGGGCTCCAGGACATCACCGGGAATGCGGTACTTCCCTGGTTGTTCTCTAGGCTCCCTCCTGTTGCGACTGACGTGGTAATGGAGTTGAGGGAGGCGGATAAGACGGATTACGAAACTGTGAAACTAGCTTTAATAGCTAGATTCGGGAAGACCCCTTCCCAGTATCTTAAGAGGTTTAGAACCCTCAAAAAGCATGATGGTACCCCTTGGGCTACCTGGGTGAGTAAAGGGTTGAAAAACTTAGAGGAATGGATTAAGGGTTACAAAGTGAACACTTATGAGGGTATGAGGAATCTTTTTATGTTGGAGTCTATTTATGATGCCTGTTCTCCTGAGCTCAGACAGCACTTGGCTGATTCGAAGGAATTGGATTCCAGGGAGCTAGCTAAGGCTGCTGACTTGTGGGTTGCCAACAGGGCTACTCATAAGGATTCTGGGGCAACTCAGAGGAAGGATGAGGGAAAACAGCCTAAAAAAGACTCAAAAGAGAATTCTAATAACTCACATTCCCAAGAGGGCCCCAAACAAAACCAGAAGGGTAAGCCACCGGGAAAACCACAGCAGAATAGTGTGTCTTCTGGTGCCAAACCGGAAGGAGGTCAGAACAAGCCACAATTCCAGAAAGCATTCAATAAATGATTTGTTTGTGGCTCGACTGATCACGTGAAAGGAGATCCCAGATGTAAGGGTAAACCTTCAGGGGTCCAGCTTGTCTCCTTAGCCTTCGCTCCAGAGGAGGAAGTCCAAATGGCAAGTGGAAACTTTCTACTGCTAGCTGACGAACCCATTGGAGTCTCATCCAGCGTTTCTTTAGTACCTCTGGGGTTGTGGGAACAACAGAATTTAGATGTCTATAATTCTATCCCCGATAATACTAAAGAGTATTATAAGGACAGTGTCCAGGTGAATGGTCAGGAGACTCCTGCCATTAGGGACACTGGGGCCAGCATAACTGTGGTGGATAAATCGTTTTTTCAGGCTGAGGATGTTGCTAAGGCACCCAAACGCCTCACCAAGTTAGCTGGAGGGCCTGTGCAGATGCTTCCCCAATTACCAGTTCTCATCTAGTGTAACGACATGACTGTGAAGATACCCTTCAGCATACAGAGTGAGGTACCAGGACGCGTACTGTTGGGTAACGATTTAAAAACTCTCGGAGTTGTACCGCATACTCCCAGACCTCCTAGTAAACGGTTACAGGAGCTAACCAGACCTGCAAGAGAGAGGACCATGCGCGGTACTCTCGGGGAGATGATGAAGAAGGAAATCACTCCTGCTCCACTGGAATTGTCGGCCGCGGTCTCCAAGACAGCAGAAGCCAAAGGGAAACCTAAGACTTCTATCCCTAAACCAGCAGCCCGCATTCCAGTGCAGCCGACACGGACTTCCCCGCGGTTGCCCAAAGTCACACAGGTAACTCCACCTGCAGCCGAGGCTGAGAGGGAGGTACAACCCTGCGTGGTAGAATTGGACTCTGAGGAAGAGCTAATGGAAGGCCAGGAACTCATTGGAGATCTGGATCCTGTTGACCATCCTTTGCTGCAGTCTTTACTGGCAGAAGGTGGACCCAAGAGGGCAGACTTCAGTAACGGGCAGAGAGAATGTCCAACTCTGGAAGGTCTTCACCACCAGACAGAAGCTCAGGCTGAAGGGCAAGTGCCTGGGAAATACAGGTTGCACTGGGAAGATGGCCTCTTCTACAGTGAACCGACCGAGTCTGCGCCTGGAGACTACAAATGACTTGTAGTACCCCAAGAGAACAGACCACAGTTCTTGCAGTTAGCCCACGAGATTCCTTTGGCTGGTCACTTGAGTTTCAAGAAGACTAAGGAAAGGCTCTCTCTCTACTTCTATTGGCCGAAGATGGGGGCCGAAGTAGAAAAACACTGCAGGTGCTGCCACCCCTGCCAGATCTCTGGTAAGGTTGGCTCCAAGAATGTGGCTCCTTTAGTGCCTCTCCCGGTTGTGGGAGTCCCATTTGAGAGAGTAGGGATTGACATTGTTGGTCCCCTTGATCCTCCAACCTCCTCAGGCAACAGGTTTATACTTGTTGTAGTAGACCATGCTACTAGGTATCCTGAGGCAATTCCTATGAGGACTGTTACAGCTCCGGCTGTGGCTAAGGCCCTCCTTGGTATTTTTACTAGGGTCAGGTTTCCTAAGGAAGTAATCTCTGACAGGGGGTCAAACTTTATGTCCCACTACATGAAAGCCATGTGGAAAACCTGCAGAGTTACTTACAAGTTCTCAACAGCTTACCACCCACAAGCCAATGGGTTGGTAGAACGGTTCAACCAAAACATGAAGAGCATGATAGGTGCTTTCGAGGAACCCCTTACGCGTAAGTGGGACGTTCTACTGCCATGCCTTCTCTTTGCTCATAGAGAAGTCCCTCAGGAGGGAGTAGGTTACTCTCCCTTCGAACTACTCTATGGTCATCCCGAATGAGGTCCGTTGGATCT
Organism: Ambystoma mexicanum; assembly: GCF_040938575.1. Classification (NCBI taxonomy): domain Eukaryota; kingdom Metazoa; phylum Chordata; class Amphibia; order Caudata; family Ambystomatidae; genus Ambystoma; species Ambystoma mexicanum. The sequence continues at coordinate 478,526,824 of NC_090932.1, read as the reverse complement.
CCTCAGAGGCTTACCTTTAAATGAATAAATTGAAGGAGTAAATCTCTCCTCCAAGCTGACACCAGAGCAACAAGAAGAGTGCAAATCTATGTTGAATCAGTTTGCCTCTCTGTTCTCGCTTTCACCAGGCTTGACCCCTTGGGGCCAGCACGACATACTCACTGGTGACTGTCTGCCAGTCAAAAGCAGAGGATACCGCATGTCAGAAAACGTACAAACCCACATCAAAGGTGAGGTAAACAAGATGCTTGATCTCGGGGTAATAGAGCCCTCTACTAGTCCATGGTCTAGCCCAGTTGTGTTAGTACCAAAGGCCGGATCTAAAGAACTTAGATTCTGCGTGGATTATAGAGCTCTTAATGCAGTCACCAAGACTGATGCCCACCCTTTGCCAAGAACAGATGAGTTGGTGGATAAACTTGGCGCCGCCAAGTTCCTCAGCACACTTGACTTAACGTCAGGCTATTGGCAAATAGCCCTGACCGACCATGCCAAGGAGAAAACTGCATTTTCTACCCCCATTGGCTTATACCAGTTTAAGGTAATGCCTTTCGGACTGAAGAATGCACCTGCTACGTTCCAACGGATGGTAAACTAGGTTCTGAATGGGATGGAGGACTTCTGCATGGCATACTTGGATGACATCGCAGTGTTCAGCAATTCCTGGGAAGAACATGTAACCCACTTGAGAGATGTTTTGCAGGCTCTTGGACGAGCCAATCTGACCATAAAGGCGAGCAAATGCCAAATTGGACAGAGAAAGGTAGTCTATATTGGGAATGAGGTAGGCGGTGGAGAAATAAGGCCTTTGCTCAGTAAGATTGAAGCTGTGCAAAATTGGACAACACCGACTACTCAAACCCAGGTGAGAGCCTTCCTAGGCCTCACTGGGTATTACAGGAATTTCATAGAGAACTATTGGACCATAGCTTCTCCACTGAATGTCATCTCCTCGCCCAAATTTCCTAAAAAGGTTAAATGGAACGAGGAGTGCAATCGGGCTTTTGAAAACCTGAAAAAGGCTCTTTGCCAAGCCCCAGTACTCAGAGCTCCTGATTACCGCCAACACTTCATTGTGCAGACAGATGCTTCAAATGTAGGAATAGGTGCCGTACTCAGTCAACTGGATGGGAAAGGTAGGGAGCACCCCGTTTGCTTTATCAGCCGCAAGCTGAAGGATCCTGAAACAAGGTGGGCAACAATCGAAAGAGAGTGCTTTGCTATCGTGTGGGCTCTGAAGAAGTCTAGGCCGTACTTGTATGGTTCTACTTTTGTCATTCAGACTGACCACCAACCCTTGAGATGGTTAATGCAAATAAAAGGGGAAAACCCAAAACTATTGAGATGGTCGATCTGCCTGCAAGGGTTTGATTTCACCATTGAGCACAGGTCAGGATGTCACCACCAAAATGCTGATGGTCTCTCTAGGATGTATGTCATCGACTAGAGGTATGAGATTCATCCAGGAGTGGATTAAATCCTCCTGTCCCTTAGTCGGGGGGGCGAGTGTTAGGGAGAATTCTCTGTTTAGGCTGAATTTCCTAACCTAGTGAGTCCCCCAGCAGCTTTGCTGGATTTCTGGAGTTTGTTTTTTCCATCCTGCCAAGAGTGAGACTCTTTTTCTCCCACTCTTGGATATGTATGTGTGTAATTCCTTTAAATGTCAATGTGTTCTATGGGCTATGGGGTCTTTTACTCCATAGGGTCTCATATGTTTTCTATGTGTGTTACACCGCATCCTACGTGCCATAACACTGGGGCGTCCTAGCGGACCTCCACCATAGACTCCATACCCGGGGACTGACTACTGTCTCCCCGGGCATGTAAAGTCACCATTGGCTTTACTAGACCTAAATTTACTAACAGAACTAGTACAAACCATCTTATTGTGGACGTACTAGTAGGGGCAATTCGATTACTCCTGGATCTGTTACTCGAGGGGGCACTGTCCCGTCCCCCCTCGTCGAGTTTTGGCTGGTGGCAGTGGAAACTACTTATTATGTTCGACCCCGAACATAACCCTATGGGATTCGTCCCATTGTTGGAGATTGATACTTTTCCTCGATAATCTCTAACGTACCACCGGTCTGCTTATCTTAAATAAGTTTATCGGATGGTATTTTCTGCCAGAACTCGGTTTTTAAAATGGCGTCTGTGTTTGTCTCTGTGACTCCTAAACCAAAGGTCGAGCCCTTTGTTCCACTTTTGGCGGGCTCTGTACAGAGACCCTCCAAAGTGGTGCCATTCTGTCTGGGTTACCACAGGGGTGTGGGAGGGGGTTTAGGCACCCTGGACCGAGTTGCCTTGCCAACTCCGGTCGCACTCTGGAGTGATTGGCCCAAGTGGTGAGCCTTCCCGCTCACCACTTAGCATGTGTTGATTGACAGCTAGGCTGAATGAATGGGGGTTTTCTGCATAAAAGCAGGGCTCTTGGGACTGGATCTTCAGAAGTCGCCACAGGACCTAAGAATCCGACGAGGGTAACGCTGAGCCGACCTGCACGTCGACACCTCCGGTGGAGCCCTGCGGAAGCGACTCACCACTTCCCGACGACAGAGGAGATCTCCCTGCCGGAGAGTCTCTTCCCCTGGCTGGTGGGAACAACCAGTCCCCTTTGCTTTTTATTCGCCTCAGGACGCAGTGGTCGAATTGCCCGTGCAGAGCACCTCGGCAACCGGATAGCCACTACCCCTGTACCGCGACCAAAAGGTGGTGCCTTGTGACGGAAGCACTCCGCGGCTGGTCTCTTCCCTGGTGGTGCACTGGACTTCACTTTTCTTCGACGATGAGAACCCCTCTACTCTTGGCAAAGACCCGACGTGCTTCCACCACCAGGAACAACTGCCCCTGCCGGAGCTGCCCTCCACAACAAGGTACCGTGTCCGTCTGTCTTCCTTTTCGATCGGTTCGAGTGAGGTGTCTTAATCCTCTCCGTTCCGTGGGGTCACCTCAAAGCTTTTCTCGTTCATTGTTCTGAACTGGTTCAATCTGCCGATAACAATTTGCTACAAAGACTTGAATGCACCTCCACTAGAGACATTTTGGGACATTGCGCCTTGCCTCTCTCCGAGTGGGCCTGGCCTCTGATCTTTACGATCTATTGTGATTCTTGCCTTCCTGCCTTGCATTTTATCCGCGTAGGATTGAACTGTGTTGATTTCTTAACCTGCCTATCTTTTTCTCTCCCGTCCTAAACAAATATTAGAGTGTCATCTAGGTTGAGGTATACACCTCTGTCTGAAAATAAGTGGTACCGGTAGAACCTAGACTTGTCGAAATATTACTAGGGGGATTGATTGTTTCTTCTTCGTAGAGTAATTGTGTTTGATTTGTTTGCCGTGAATTTGCATAGTGTTTTCCATAGATGTTTCGTTATAAATAAATGCCTTAATGTCTTTACACTAAGCCTCGTTGCGTGTTTGCTTGTCTTACTGGGAAGAATTGTCCTATCTTGTATACTCCACATACTGCTCAACTCTTCTTGAGGGAAGTCTCACTGCTCAGCCACAGCTACCAAGTGAATCTGTGTGGTGCAGACTGCTACCAAGTGGGTTCACCGCCAAACGCCTGTAGTCCTAAATCTTTTGCAGTGGTCCCAGAGGGAACTGCACAGGTTTCCGCCTAACACCGCACACCCGCGAAATACACGTACCCCGCTCAAACGCGTGTGTAACTTCCCGCGCACCCCCGAAATACACGTATCCCGCTCAATCGCGTGTGTAACTTCCCGCGCACCCCCGAAATACACATACCCCGCTCAATCGCGTGTGTGACTTCCCGCGCACCCCCGAAATGCACGTACCCCGCTCAATCGCGTGTGTAACTTCCCGCGCGCCCCCGAAATACACATACCCCTCTCAATCGCGTGTGTAACTTCCCGCGCACCCCCAATGTACACGTACCCCGCTCAATCGCGTGTGTAACTTCCCGCGCACCCCCGCAATACACTTGCCCCGCTCGCACAGGCCGAATTACTGTATGTTGCTACTTTTGTGATGCGCTGGGACTCTACCGCCTGCCTTCGTGTGGCGGACGTGTTTCAGCTTGTGCGTGTCTTTGGCTGTGCGTGGCTTTGCCCTATTCATTTCCATGAATACGTGTGGTTCGAGTGCGTGTGGGCGTTCCGTTTGCTTCCCTGCAGTACATCCCCAGTTACGCCCTTATTTTCGCGCGTTGTTCCCCATTCCGTGCGTTACGCCCCGTGTCCCGCCCACTTTCTGGTGTATGTGCCGAGATTGTGCGCTTTCACTGTGTGCATCGCGCACGCCTTTTGGGATGTTGCAGTGACTTGTGCGCCATGCACGGGTTTGGCGCACATCCCGAGGTAAACACGCGCAGGGACTTCCATGAATCGCACGCTGTTTTTTTGCGCTTGCGCCTGCTTGCGCCTGCTTGCGCCTTCTTGCGCAAAGATTTTCGGCGCACGTTTGTTCCATGAATCTTCCCCTTAATTCCTTCAACAGATTCAACCCCAACAAATTCTCTCCACAATTCGTAGTCAAAAGGAATGGACAGTGGTCCATAAATGGACCCAAAGAAATAGGTGCCGGAGAAGAAACCGGACAAACAACTGGTGTGCCAGAAAACCCTACAGTAACTTTGGTTTGCCCTGACAGTGGAATGTTTGTAACCTGTGAATGGTCAATGGAACACTACTGTGCCCCTGTATCTATCAAGAATAGATGTTTCCTATTTCCCACAATCATCTCAATGTAGGGACTTTTCTGATTAACGGGAAAAGGCGTTGGTGCCAAACCCTGCTTCGGGCAATCCTAGTGAAACAGAATTTTATCAAAAGGAAGTTCTTCAGAGAGGTAGCAGCAGAAGGATGATCAAAAATGTTTCTATTATCCACACTTGGTGCCTGATTGACCTGGGGAAAAGGTTGCTGTGAATCCTGTGAAAACTGACTTCTACCAGGACCCCCTCCCCCAGGTCAGCCACTGGATCATCTACCCATATTACCAAATGCGCTATTCGACCTCTGCTGGAGGATCGGGCATTGTGCACGCCAATGACCCTCTTGCCTGCAATGAGCACACTGATTTATGTTTACAGGACCCAATGGCGCATTTCCCTGTGGAACATACTGACCCCTAAATTGCGAGTTACCCCCTCTAGAGCCTCTAACAATTTGCTGTAATAGAACTTTTGTCTTTAAGTCTCTTTTTCTCTTTTCAACTCTTTCCTTTTTTGTTATTGACACGAATCTCATATTACTGAGCCATATGCAATACCTCTGACTGAAACTATTTGTCCACGAATAGTCGTTTCCCAGACTCTGTGCCTAAGTCTTGTCCACTTAAATCTGAAAATACTTGTTCAAACCGATTAAAGAACTTGGTAGCACCCTCAGATTTCACTTGCACACAGACAGTAAGCTTGTCCCAAATAATCCTCTTTTCAAGGAACTATAATTTTTAATTTCGTAACTCTTCTGTTAGGCAAAGTTAGTATTACCTGTGGCGGTCTCTCGCCAGCTGACCTTTCTCTATCGAGTCTTCCACAAGTCAATAGGCAGGAGTACAGGAAATAACAAATCAATATCACTTAAAGTGAATACTGATGATTGCAAAACAAACTCTATTTCTTTGTAGAACCCTGTTGGATTCTTTCTAATATCGGGAATAGATTGTTTAATGGTGTTCAGTTCCTGTCTCGAGAACGGGACATGAACGAACTGTGATACATAGTGTGCAGGAATATCTTGAGCAACTGCACCTGTTGCAGGATCAGCTGGAATCTCAACTTTTGGGACAAATGTTGGAGGAACCTCTCTCATAGGCAACTGAGAAGTAGGCAATTACGAATGCTTACTAAGTAACAGAGCAAGATCGAGCACTAAAGCAGCCGAAGAAGTGTCAAACGAAAAAGCTCTCTTATAAATACTTAATAACTCTGTGGGACAACAAATCTTTCTTTTTACACATTCATCCTGTAGGTACTCTACCATTACCTGTATCACTTTCCTCTGCATTTTTTGCGTATACTGTCTATACGTGTCATATATTTCAACGGGAGTTAACGACGTGTCTGAAATCCACCTAATCGCATCTTTCGTACAAATTCGTGTTTCCTCATTTATCGATTTATGACAAGGAAGGAACCGTTTCTGTACAAAAATAGCGTCCAAACTATCACCATCTACATCTTCATTCCTTAACTTTTCCAACTCCCTTCTATACACAGAAACCCTCTCGACATGCTTATGTACTTTCTCTGCAGTATCTCTAGAAAATGCTAAAGTATTCAGATCCCTTAACCCTTGTAGGAGATCTATATTATTTAGCCTGTTCCACATTATATATAAATGAATTCCTAATCCTTCAATAAAAACATTTTTCTCAGCAAAATTGTCTAAGTTATAGAGTGTGGAAAGAACATCAGCTTGTTCACCCTTCTCCATGCAATGTTTAGCCCATGCAGTCAATTCATGCTTTCTCTCTGAAGATACAGTATTATGAGTTACAATTCTTAATCCCGATCCCTGATCTACTACAAGTGATGTAGAACCACTTGGAAGAGGGAGAGCAGGCAAATTTTGTACATTCGGAAACAGAGGTGCTATCACTGGCGCAGCAGGCAAACCCACCGGACCGGCAACAGTAGGCAAAGGCGGAGGAGCAGGTGGAGGAGCGATGATAAGAGGAGGAACAACACCCAGTGGAAGAGGAACATTAAGAGGAACAATAGGAGTAGCTACAGGAGGAGGAATAACAGCAGGAAGAGGCAAAACAGCAGGAAGAGGAACATACAGAGGTGGCGCAGTGGCACCAGGCCTTCGTTCATTTAGAAGTTTGTCAATCAGCTCATCAGATACATGAAAGTCTTTAGAACGATACATTTTCTGGATACCAAGCAGAAAGGCCATAACCATATTCCTAACTGACTCAGACTGTTTATTCTAGTCGTATAAGAACGCTTTTTCGGCGTTCGTCATATTACGACGCACATGCTTTTCTCTACTCTTAAGCTGCTGCATATCTTCTTTCTTCCAATTCTGTAATACATCGAATGCTGCAGGTCTAGTCATTTTCTTTAATAATATGGACTCTAAGTATTCAATACGAGGGATTTCAAAACTACCATTGATTGGCCACTGAAGTTTGGAAGCAAGTCTAGTTTGTCTGTGCCAAATATCATTAACACTATACTACCAATGCCGTGCTTACAGTACATAGTACACGCCGGCAACCCCTCCATTGGTGCCAGTTGGCCAAATTCCAAAGATTGTCTGTCACTGCAGAATAACGCCCTGAAGCAGGCAGACAATTTCCCAGGCATATCAGAACACTGGTCTTACCGAGTCAATAATTGTACTTGCAAGTTCAATGTGCCAAAACAAATTATCAGGATACTTAAGAATCGGGTAACGACTCACCTGATCAATCCTAAGGAGGTCCGATCGGATTTCATTCAAAGTTCTAACTAAGGTCCCACGTGGTTGGTGATTTCGGCAAATCTGCCCGCCTCGATATATGGACCCTCGTCAAGATGCCGTCTCGGACCGCGGGCTCACCGTCCAGGGATCGGATCGTACAGCATTGTTGAGGTGTCACGTCTCATCCAAGAAAGGGGCCCCCTTTTACACCATCCGATCCAGGTCCGATAGCCGCATCAACCTTCAACGAGCTGCCATCAATCTTGAGGGCCCCTATTCGGGCGCCATCTGTAAAAGCAAAACGAAATATCGATTCAGAGTACCCCAAAAGGAAATACACCAAACACGGGCTATAAAGATTCACAGATCTTTATTCTATAACTGTACATTTTATAAAGAAACAAAGTATCAGATAGTTATCTGGCCCACAGTACATCACAGTGAATACCAGCCCTTTAGGTGTGAGAAGTGAGAGCTACTGGACATCTAAACAGTTCTGCTTTTTAGACATTTCCAATCATAATGTCCAGCCCCCCTACAGGTTAATAGTACTCGGTCTAGGGTTTGTGCCGAGTTCACTTCTAGTTTGTCCAACTATATGCATGTGGATCATCTTCAATTACATGTTAAACAAGTCACAATGGCAACAGTGTATTCTTGGATCTAACAATAAGCCTTAACACATGTCCTATACAATGCAGTTCAGCTAGTGTCCACGTTCAGTATTTCAACAGCATTGTGGTTGATGTATGTCTACGGATCGGACTTGTTGGCGCAGGTAATCCTCTGTCTACAAGTCAGACATAGGACAAGGTCTCATTACTCAACCCAAACATTCGGCCAACAGACAGTTTAGACATTAACTTGTATACAAAGGTCAGGACGGCTCAGTTACAAGCGGGAAGCACTGTCCACCATTTTAGAACAAAGAATTACTTTGGAGTGGAAATCAAAATGGCGGATGGACCTAAAATGGCTGCTAAGTTGATCTAAGATCGGAACTTTGCAACGTGGATTTCTTCATAGAGGGACTCGGCTTAGACCAATATGTACAGTAAAGGAGGCACAATATGATATCCTGTTTAACATCTTGACTCATGCAAAATCATTTATCTTTAACTGCAATTTTCCAATATAACAATGGGGTAGGAATTACAGAGAGTGAGGAAGGAAAGAAATAGGGAGGAATGGTAGAAGAGACAAAAACAAGGAGGGTAGAGGCTGGGGGAACGTTAAGAGGAAAGATGGTAGGGAGACAGTAAGGAAACAATGAGAGGAAGGAAAGGATGAGAGGAAAGATGCCCATGAAGGAAAGGGGAGAGAATGTGAGAGGAAGCAAGATAAAAGAAAGGAATGAAAGAAAAAAGAAAGAAGAAAATCCAGTGGAAGGAAGGGAGGGAGTGATAAGGGAGTGATGGACGGTGGGAGGGAAGAAGGAAGGAACTGCTTGCTCCTTCTAGCTTACTCCAGTAATATAGACCAGCAGGTTGCACGCTCGCTGGCACTGCTGCGATCTACGCATGAACTGCAGGTAGCAGGTTCAAATCCAGGCAAGGCTAATTCAGCCCTTTATTAATCAGAGGTTGATAAATGAGTATCAGCTACTTTGGTTGGGAATGGTTGTATGCAAATATGTTCTATGGACAGTGCTTTAGCAAACACGCTATTTAAATAACAAATCATTGTCACATGCTGGGGACATGGAAAAGGAATGTTATCACTTGTTTTCTCAAGTGTTTACACAAAACATTACATCCAACAAACACCATTATCCCTCCATTAGTATCATTTTCTGTATGAGGGCCACTTTTTATAGGTGAGGGCCACTTTTTTGGACGTGTCTGGGCCCCCAACCCTGACTACGGCGCTGTGCCAAACTGCACAGTACATTTTAATTTTTTAATTAAGCATTTTTACCACCTGAGTAGGAACTACATGGTTGCTAAAGGGGAAACGAGGGGGAGCAGAGAAGGGACGGGGGCACTGACAAGCAGCATGCAGGCTGCACGGAACACAGCCTTCTGCGAGGGAATCCAGTCCGCATTGCGGACCTCCTGATTGGCCAGCACCCCTTCCAGGGTGCTAATGGACAATGTTCTTTACACCCTGCAGATGTGAAGGTCAATGCATTCTGCCACTAGTCAATTAGGGGGATGTGTCATTCCAGCCATAGCGGGCCCAGGATTACTGAAAAATTGGGATGCATCAAGCACATAAAGACTAAAACGTTCCTTATATTCCAGGCATTGTACTCGAAGTACATGGGGTGTGTGTGTAATTTCTCTTGTGGTTAATAGGTTGACTTCATTCCAGTACCATTTTTCAGATGTGTGCTCGAACCTGGCAACACACGCTCTCACCTCCATGTTTCTTTGTCAGAGCTTGACAAAGTCGGCAGTCCGAGAGTACTGACTCTGCTGTGGAGAAAGCACTGATTTAAATTATATAACAAAAATTGGTATAATTCTGTAATAGAGGGTTTAAATTTACTAACAGGGGCGTGGACCGAAAAGCAATGTGCCCTGTCAAGTTACTGAGACTCTATTACATTATGCTCTGGTCAGTGAAAAAAAACATTGCTTGCTTTAAGAAATATACATGGCATTGTTTTTCTTTTCTTTGTTTCAGAAGCATTTGCTAATATTAATATGCCCGTTACATCTTTCTGGCACAAGAAGTTGCTCCTAAATTCGCATATGCTTGTAAAGTCTGCACCTGATACTTGACTGTTGACTGGCTAGCAGATGTCCACTGCATTGTTCCTCCAATTGTGAAACTTTAGGTTCCATGTTAGTTTTGGAGGACTCACGAGCTGTCTAGACAATTGATACACACTTTTGAATTACGTTTCAAACCCTTCAGTAATATATAGTTCATAATTTCCTTCTCAATAATTAATTACAATGCTGCTTCATTCTTCTTGAATAAGATTTTGAAAATCAGAGATGGTATGGCCATTTACAGAAAAGACCAACTCTGCTAGTTTGCCTTTTTCAGATGATAAAGTTATGCATACATTGGATTTCTTATCTAATGCAAAATGTGGAAAACTGATCTCTGTGTCAAAAGGCAGCTGGCTACCTGTATGACCTTATTCCTATCAAGAAATGTAAAGAAATCTATTCTGTGATTTTTATCTGAGATTACTTATTTTTGTAATCTCTCACAAGGCTATGCCCTGGACAATCATATTAATGCAGTTATTCTCCTGAAGAAACCTGCACTTCATGATTCAGCAATATTTTTGGCAATTTCACCGCTACTCTACCTTGTGAAACTGTAGGAAAAGGTTGAGGTCTCTAAAACCCATTGTTTTTCTGAGATCCAGGGTCTTTTAAAATCAAATCAATCCGGCTTCTGTACTTTAATGGGTCCTGGAGCCATAACTGTTTGTCCCTGGATGACTTTTGTGAGGTGTCTGTCTCAAGTGGGAGACACAGCCCTGATCCTTTTGGATTAATATGTGGCCCCTGATGCTGTAGCTCACCAGTTTATGATTGAGAGAGCAAAACATTTGATTTTGCGAGCAAAGTTCTGGATTGGGTTAGCTCTTTCTTTACAAACATTTTCCAGGCTGGTTCCCTGGGCCCCTGAGAATACTCCTGCTTCTCTCTGTCCAGTGAAGTAGCACACAGATCAGATATCCCTGCTTTTCTAAAACTTTGATGAGACACCAGCAGCCATTCTAGTTCAATCCTTTATTTTTTGTTTCAACATGTTGGTGGATGTTACAGAAATCATCATTTGGCTGAAGGTGAATAACACACATACACTTAGATCATGCTTGATAGCTGCAGATTGATGGATGTGCTGTAATAGACAGAGGTTGAATGATGGCAAAACAGAGATCTTCCAGGTCAATAATTTAGTAGACTGTTGATCTCAAAATCTTTGTCCTTCTAGAATTTGTATGGGATCTTGTCCCAAACCGATAACGATTGAAGGCATCCTTATCTCTCTCAGCACAGATATCAGCCATTGCTCTGTCTAGTTTTGTTCAGCTTGGACTAGTTCATAAAATGTTTGGCCATTTTCTTGCACTGCCCAAATCACCTTGGTTGATGCACTGTATTGTGCTAATGCTGTTTGTCCTGGTCTTCCTGTCACCTCCATTTTCTTACTGCAAAGTAGGTTGAATCTGCCAGCTGGTCTTCTCAGTCTTTGGCCTTGAAATCACATTTCTTCAAACTTTCTTTGATTCCATTGGCTCCCTGTGCAAGCCATATGTCAACAACGCACTCTGATTGGCTCATAGAGCTGTCCATGATGTGAAGTCTTTATTCCGCATTAACCAAACTACAATGGTGAATACCCTCATGGGGAGTTTTCAGACTCCCTGGCTTTTGCATGCCCTAAGTAGCAGGCAGGTGATATTATTATCAGTTTGTTAGAACATTGCTTCCACTTTCAATCATGGGTGTTTCTAAACTCACAAAATTGTGCACATTGATTATGACCTGGCCTTTCTTGCTATCTAATATTTAGCGTGACACTAGTTTTTCTCTTCATATGCACACTACCTCATTCATTTTTCCATTTAGCACAAGAATAATTTGGGCAATAGTGTTTCCTTCTATTGATATGCATAAATAGAAACAGAAAATAGTAAATGAAGGCAGGAAACCTAAATCAAGCCAGAGGTTAACTCTACCTTTTGGGTGTTCACTTGCAGACCCCTAATCCCTTCCATTGAAATTGGGAAGAGGTCATAGCCCTCTCAAAGTCCACTGGGTTAGTTATATTCCATTTATAATTAATTTGCACCGAGTTCAGTATATATTTAAATGGTGACGATCCTCCATAAAGAAGCTAGCTCCTCGACCAATCACATCCATGTTTACATTCTGCAAGTAGCATGTAATAGATATTTCACAATGTGTCATTCCACACAGGTGTGGAATATGTAACAAGACACTTTTTTTTCCCTCCAAACCGAGGACTCAAGTATCAAGCCCTTCAGAATTCTCTACCACACAGTACTGGAACATGAGCAAAGTAACAAACACTGCTGTTCCTCCTTCCATTGTGCCTGCCTCATCAAAAATGGAGACAATGTAACTGGCAGCTCAGCATCTCCAAAGTCCATGAATGATACAGAGAAAACGTAAGAGTCTCTCACTAAGACTGGGATCCTCATTAGACTGAAGCCAAGAAGCTGCAATCTCAGAGGACCTCAAGAGCAACAACAAATGAATCCTCCTCAAAAACAGGAACTCCAACAGCTGCAAAGCTGCTCAGCCTCCCTCAATACATTATTTTAAAGTAACTCTGAACTCCAAGAGTGTTCCTTCTGCACTGTTAACCTTTTATGAAAGCCAACTCCTCATGGCTTTCACAATCTCTGGCAATCCAGTCTATAGATGTGCCCCTGTGCCTTCCTCCAACTCCACAGTTTCCACTGACAGTGTACCTGGATCCTGACAAAGCTGTACCAGAGAATCCTATTACCTAGGAAAGTAGTTCTATTTATGTAAATTAGTTTTGCAAAGCGAAGGTAATTAGTTACCACTCATTAGTTGTATTGTTTAGGCGTGAACCTCAATAATCAGAGCAGCAGAGTAGTAGTAGTTGGAATGCCACTTTACATTTGGTTGTCTACAATTTGACAAGATGGCATTAATATATGGTGACATTACACAATGATGTCACACATTTATGTGTATACACGATGATGTCATGCATAATGCAATGACTTCCCATGCAGAAAATGTGTGTGTCAAAATATTTGTGTGTAGATATGTTTGCTCAGAATCACTTCCCTGACACCAAGCCTTGACCCTCAGATTGGAAAAATAAAAGTATTTTTAACCCCTTAAGTGCCAAGGGCGAGGTATTGCGTCCTTGGGATTACCACCCTGTTGCCAAGGACGAGATACTTCGTCCTTGGCACTTAAGGGGTTAATGAAACAGCAAACGTTAGAAGGCATTGAATGGCGAAATACCAAAATCACCAAAAAAGGCCTTGGCACTGGGGGTGGAAACCAGGGTTATAAGTCACAAAAGCTCCTCTGCAATCCCATGCTAGCGTTAGAGAGTTAGCCCCTCTACAGTGACTTTACTTTTGTTTTCAGTTATAGACACTTGCAATTTCTCTCTTGTAAACAAGTGACGGCCCCTGTTAAGGACGGTTTAGCCCTAACAAGACAAATGTATTACACGTTCTCCGAAAAGGGTATTGTTTTATGGCATTCACGATAACATTGAAAGCAATCAGTTAAGTGGGCATGTTGCATAGTACTAGGTGGACAGAACTACATTAAATAATTCTGACATAAGCAGACATCAGAGGTATTTGAGCCCTTGTGTGTATTTCTATTTTCCCAGAGATGTGCACATAGAAAATTGTGTACATGGTCCACGTGCATTCATGGCCCATGTAGGTGAGGCATGAGTATATGAGCACTCATGTTGTGGAACACTGTAACATTCGAGACTGAGACATGAATAATTAATTTAGTGCACCAACTTTTTTTCGCAAGAATCATGTATGTCACATTGCACACATCAAGTGCCTCATTTCATTTAGTTGTATCTTAATCATGTGATAGGTCATTCTTTCGGTTGGTGACTGTCTAACCTCTGAAATAATATCCTATATCACCAAAAGGAGAAGGAATGTGTCATGCTAGACGACCTCCGAGCCTCAGAAGAGGACACAGGCTAAACATGTGGAATTCACAGGAAATGCAATGATTAAAGGACTGATGAAAATGTGTTGAAACTGCAAGAAGAAAGAATATGTAATTTTGTTTTTAGGGTGAACTGACAAAGGATGGACATACGCATGCATGTACCATACAGTAAGCAAATAGTGGCTATTGATTCGGATTTTGTGTTTGTTTCTTGATTTACGAGTTTAGTATACAAAATATTTAGTTATTAAACACAAGAGTGGTGTTTTCATATGGGTTGTTTTAGTAACAATTGAGGTTGCACATTTACCTTAGTGGATGTTTGAAGTTGCTTGAAGAGTATTCCCAGCATGTCTTCTTTTTTATTTTCCTGTTCAAGTATGAATAGGCCCCCACAAACCTTTCTTAATACAATATTTATTTTATGTCTGTGTGATCAGTGGTCATATTGTATTTGTAGCCATCAGATTGGCTCTTTTTAAAATATGTATCTTATGAAAACTGTGTGCGTTCGATCTGAACCGAAATTCCATGAGGATTCGACACATGGTTAACATGAGGTCTCATAAACAGCAGTATCTTTCAGAACTCAGAATGTTACAGTTTTAAAATGATACAGGAATGCCATCTGAGCCAACTTTCCTTGCCTGATGTCTGTTTCCTCCCTCTCCCCATAAAACAGCACCACCATGCAATTTGAGGGAGGGAGTGAGGGTGGAAAGGAGAATAATACAAATAATCATAATATTTCTGATAAAAAGACAATAATAAACACTTAATCAGTGCAAGGCATTGCAGAAATGTATGATGAATTGATGAATGAGTGCGAGGAGGAGACAATGATAGTATTGTGAACATGAAAAATAAAAACAGGCCAATCCCTGCCTGATCGAATGGTGCCACCTGTCTCTTAGTGTAAGCATCCACCAGGCCGTAATGTGGCACCATTCTCCACAGATATGCCCTCTTAATACCATAGCATTATTTAAGGAAAATCACAAAGGGCATAGACATACTAGCACATGCACATGAGAGCATTCAGTCTGTTCTGACGAGTTCACAGATTTGAAAGATGTACTCCTCCTTTGTGTCTTTCTTTAACCCATAGCCTCCTGACTCCAAAGCCTAGTTTTCATCTGTTGATTTCAACTGCTCTGACTGGGGTGTGCCTCAACTAGCATTCAGCACACTGCTCACTTTTTCCTTTCCCAGAAAGCCCCAGTGAAGTCTCCGGACTGACTGCGGCACAAGCTCCATGCACGAGAGTTTCTGTTCAAAGAGTTTCTGGCTGAAGCTCAGAGTCTGGACTTTGAACCCAGAATTAGCTCACGTTTTTGATTGTGGACTTCATGCTTGTTATTCAAACAAAGAGACAGAATGGAAGATAGCTCGAGAGCTCGAGAGCAATGCTGTACCCATGCCAACCGGACAATTCTTTACATCATGAATTTGATACCCCAGTTGGATTGACTCATCCCTTTACACATTATTATTATTATTATTATTATTATTATTATTATTATTATTATTATTATTATTATTATTATTATCTCTTCCTGGCATGTACCATTGCTCCTGTCCCATCAGTATGCATGGGAATCAATGATATGATATGATATGGCATTTATAAGGTGCCTGTACACAAGTCTTCCATGTATCAAGCCTTGTGGTGCATGTACTGCAAAAACCTATAATCAAAGCTCACACTGCATTGTGAAACTCCCATAGCTGCTTCTGTGGTCACAGCCTCTTTCTCAAAAGCTTATCATCTCTTATTGATCCACAAAGACCCTAACATTGTTCCTGAAGAAAAGATAAGTGGGACTAGCTGCATGGGATATGCTCTATATAAAGTTTGTGCTAATATGAAGCTAGTTGGGATGATAGCACAGCTGAAAGCCAGCAACCCTGCCAGGTTAGGAGTAAAGGGAGAGATGTGTGCATGACTGCATTCATAGTTTATGTAAGATATGTCACTGAAAGAACATGGATTGAAATACCCAGTCATAATTGATCACTACACCAAGAGCAGTAAATATGAGATTTGAAAGGATCCTTAAACAAAGATAACACATTTGATCAATCATATGTTTATCAATGAAGAGATAATGTGTTACACTAAATATTTCAGCATTTTGTCAACAGTTTTTAGCAGAATGATGCATTAGGTGTGTTGTTTTATTTGTATGTTATGTACTTGTGCAAGGAGTACAATATTCTGCTTTGAAATACAAAATCTTTAGTTGGTCATTTAAACATTTGATTTACATTTTAAATTGATCTTGTCTTTATTTTAGTGGGTCTTTCAGAAAACTCATCAAGAGATGAACATGTGGCTTAAATCTCTTGCTCTGTTGCTTATGGTTCTGAGTTTTTCATTTATCTACTGGCGGACAACCCACAAACAAAATCCCAAACCAACAGGCATCAGGATTACTGATCCTCTGCCAATCACGCTGGAGATGCCCAAAGAATCTGGCATATTCTTCATTGAGACGACAGATAGAATGTTTCCACCATCTCTTGTGGCATGTTCTGTGGAGTCAGCTGCTCGGACATACCCCAACAAAACGGTATACTTCCTCATGAAAGGGCTCACCAATGAAATATCCATAAATATAAACTCAAATTACACTGCCTTGTTGCTGCTGGCTTCTGTGAAAAATGTCAAAATTTTTCCTTTGAGTTTTGAAGAACTGTTCAAAGACACCCCGTTATCGCCTTGGTACCAGAAGGTAAGCACTTTTTAAGTGGTGCAATGTTTGTATTACTTCGCAAACGTCTCCCCTGATTATCCGCATCAACTGTGGCAGAGTTGAATGTATTATGTACAAAGACGTAAAGAAATGTTTGTGTGTACTCATAATGAAACCTTTTGCACCATATACAAAATTGTTCCTGTCAAGGCATTACATATAACAAAATGTGATTCTCTGGATGCACAAATTGCTTACATGTATACATTACCCACAATTTAAGTTTGGGCTTACTAGGTGCTACTGAAAGAGCTGCCCACAAGCTGAAACAATTGTCATGGGAAGTGAAGATAGTCGACAGATGACATTTTAACTGGAAAAAATCTGGTGTTTTTTTTCTTTTACCCACCCTTTGATCATCCAAGGCCAAGCAAGCGCTATGGCTATTCCCACTCAACCGCTTGCACCTCCCCACCCAAAAAAACATCATCCTAAGGATTCCTTGAGCTATGTAAGGGATCAGGAGTAAGAGTCCAACATTATTTTGGGTGCTATAAACTTTTAGTAACAAGGAAAAGAAGTGGGTTGGATGAAATCCTATTGCTCCCTAACTTTACAAGGATGTTCCCTGCCTCAGCAGAGTTAACTAATGTCAGAATGTCCCAAAGTAAAATGTCCTCTGTCTTGTGTCCGAAATCCTAACCTGTCCCTCACATGCTAATATGAATATAAAGTGAACAGGAATGTTTTCCAGCTGCCCTCCTGCAGCTATTTTCCACAATTCCAACTTATAGTTCTAAAAGTGAAAATTAAACAAATCCTGTTCCATCAATCTCAGAGGGGATTTCCTTCTCCTTGAGTTTCTTCACGCTTTCATTGGTATCCAATATCAAGGGGTATGGATCTTCCATTGTCTTTCCACACTTCATCAACAAACAAAGTTTCACTAGTTTCAGGGGGCTTCTCTTCCCCTGATTTCTTTTAACATTCAATAGTTTCCGCTCTCAAGGGGGAAGGGTCATCCATTGACTTTTTCACTGATACAGTTCACAACTCAGGGGGTTTCCCTTCCCCTAAGCACCTTTATACATCCAATGTTTTCCACTCTCAAGGGGTATGGGACTTTCCTTGACTTTCATTGTAACTTTACCAAATCAACAATATATAGTTTCACCAACTTCAGGGGGCTTTCGCCTGAATTTCATTTACATTTCCAACAATTTCCACTTCCAAGAAGTATGGATCTTCGCCTTTTCACAGTGTACACAGTTCACAATTCCAACAGGGAAGGAGACAATCTCCCTTTCCCTAATTTCCACACACTCCAGGTTTTGCTTCATCTCTTCACCTGGTATACCCTCCTGCCAAGACATCTTAATATGCATAAACTCTTGATTTTGACAACACTGAGGGTGACCCCCAGACTTTTCTCCTGTAGTCCAGAGCACTCCCATACTGGGCCTCAATTGTCTGGGCTTCACACCATTTCTTTCGGGTTCCTGATCTGCAGTTCTCGGCACCTGGTACACTCTTCTGCCAGGGCTTGCTTGATTACACACAACCTTCCTTTACTTTCCTCAGTCACACAGTTCTCAACTTTTATATGTTTTCCATAATGCTCTGGGTCTCAGACCCTATCTCATTTACTTCATGCTTTCTTGGCAAATGTCACTCAGGCCCTACTTCCCTGTTCGGTCTTCCCCTGTTCCTATAATTTACCCTTATTGGTGTGTCGTATACCTGCTGAAGCGCCTCACAACCTCTCTCAGTTGGCCGCGGCTTCATGCAGGTGCTTCCAGGACCTTTGTGCTCTCCGATTCCTTCTTCAGTCAGCCGTCGGGTCTGGCAGGCATCACTTCCACTCTGCGCTTCCTGCAGTACCTCCATTTCCCTCCAGCAGCTTCCTCTGCTTACAGCACTTCTGTGGCTAACCTTCGACTTCTAAGCTTCCTTGGACAGCATCTCAAGGCACTTCCCAGCTCGACTCTGCAGCTTACTTCTGTCGATTTACCCAACATCACAAGCAGTTATTCTCTTTCTTCCAAGCTGTTTGGTGCTTTTAAATGTCTCAGCACCTATCACATGCTCACAACAACTAAATCATGTCTGTTGCTCGCCGGCTCCAGTAATCCTCACCACTATAGTCCTCTTTCTCGTCTCAGTGTTCTGTTTTAAATACAAAAAGTCAATTTCACTAACAGGTGAATATTCATTTGGAACAAGTGGGTTGGTTAACAAGCTTTTACAATAGAGCATAGTATCCCTGATAGGATATTCTTATTTGATATGACAACATGCCATGGAGATTTGGGGAGTCCAGAATGAGCTATGACGCTCTAATGGAGAATCGGTTACCATGTTCTATCTAGTGAGTCTACTCCATTCTCCTGTGGCCTATTTCCCCATATGTGGTCTTCCCACAGATAGCCACCCCTAGGGTCAGAGTCAGGTATCTTCTGCCTTTCCCTGGCTATATGAGGGGGGGCTTTCACTGGGGAACCAGTGAAACTTCGCTAGATTCGTCATAGCTAGCTCTGTGCTTTCTGAACAATCTTTTGAAACCTATTGCTTTTATTGCAGCTATAAACCAGCTAAAGCAGTTCCTGGTGAACTAAAACTCTCTTAAAGAGATGGGCCTTCAGCCACTTGATCTAAAAGCAGTAAGTGTGTATGTGCATCTGTTCCTTGCGCAATTATAACATATCTGGGTGCTTTCCCCCCAAACACACAGGAATCTAGCCCCCATCCACCCCACCACCACCCTCTCTTGTGGTTGTGGGACTTTGTAGCAATCAGTGATTTCACACCCAGAGGCACTTTTTCCTTTTCACCAGCTTGCCTTCCTTGCCCAAAGAATTCCCCACAACCCCCCACCAGAGACACACTTACACGCATGCACATCTACATATAGCAGCTCCCCCTACCCCACCCTCTCTCCCTTCTTTCCCCGTCGCAAGCATTCCCCTTCTTCCCCACAAAGGCATACAGACATACAGACAGACAGACACACACACACACAACCCCAAGCCCTTTTCCCTCCCAAAATAAAACTACCAACTGGGAGGGACTTCCATCCCCCAAAGCTGTCCAATTAGTCATTCTATATCTATCTTCTGTTAATTTAATAAAGCTAAAAAGATATTTTCACTCAAGACCAAATATTCACCATAATCACGATGACAGTGATTAAGGATACTTATGTTACCATTGGTCTCATCACAAGTTTGGCGCTAAATAAGCGCATGACTGCCGGGTACCAATAGCATTAACGCCGGGTCGCTTGGCGGTATAATCACAACCTGGCCTGCACACGCCCCTGACTCTGACAGTAATGCTATTGGTGCCAGGCGGTCAAAGTACCGAAATAAGGACTACCAGCCAAAAACCGGTGCTAATAGTGCTACCGCTGGTGAACCCGACGCTATTAGCGCCAGCGGAAATAACGTCACCGCTGGAACGGGAAGCATTGAGTTGGTCATTTTGAAAAACACAATCCATTAAATATCACCACTTCCTGCAGACATTCAGCACTGAAGACCATCGCATCAGAAAGCCCAAATTTAGTAAGGATGAGCTTGTGCTCCTCACAGATGACGTAGTGACCCACTGTGAGGAGCTGTATGGAGCCAGGCAAAGAAAGACCAGTCGGCAGCGGCAGACTGCAACATGGAACAACATTGCCCAGAAGGTCACAGCAGTTGCCAAGCCCCAGTCGAAGAGAGAGATCTACTGCCCATTCGTTGCTTGGAGAAGCGACTGACCCTGAGGGCATTGGAGGCAGATGAGCGAAGAGCTCAAGAGGGAAAACATTTAGGAAGAGAGAGTTGAAGGTATGGAGGCCCAAGGCCCCAGACAACCTTGTGGATGATGCAGAGGGTTTGGAACTTAAACCTCGCAGCCACTGGGAGCCAGTGCAGAGATTTCAGTCCTGGAGACATACAATCCCTGGGCTTGAGGCCAAGGACAAGTCCTGCAGTCCTGTTCTGGATGAGTTGCACAGGGCGTAGAAGCAGTCAGATTTAGAAAGAGGCTGTTGCAGTAGTCCAGCCTGGAGAGAACCAGAACTCTGGAGACAGTGAGCTTCTGCGGGAAGGAAAGGAAAGGAAGAATACCTCTGAGGAGGTGCAGCTGGCAGGATTGCTGATTGCAACCAAACTCTCTAAGAACTTCAACGTGTTCCCATGTAAGTCTCCAACACATTACATCCAAGTGGTAAGGCTTGAAAAAGATAAATACTCAATGATATTAATAAACGTATACTGGGGCAGAGCTCAGCTCATGCTGGATGTGTTTTTTACACATATGGAAACAATACTTAACATATTGTTGGAATCGAATGTAAACTTTGTCATGATTGTGGGAGATCTGAATATACATCTGACCTCTACCCCAAATAGCCAATGGAAACCAGAAGAAATAGGAGTAAGCTAATGAAAGAAAGGCAATACATTATGCTTAATGATGCTGTGGAAGGGTACAACCCTGCCCAGCACACTTGGCAAAGAGGGTCTTCGAAGGCACAATTGATTATATTTACACAAATCGTGAATTCTTAAATTTAGTAGACTCCCTCGTCATACAATCACACAAGCATAGTGATTATAGTCAACTCTGTTTGTCGTGGACATGGGAAATGATAAGCAATATAAAAGAAAAAAATCCATATTGTGGCCAAATCATGGCTAGCAATGGGAGAAATCATCTTAGATGGTCAGAAACAATGCTGATCGATTTTGATAACTCCCTGGCCACTACTCAAGGAAATTGCTATATAACTTCTATGCAAAAATATGTGCAGATAATGAGTCATTTTCGAAAATGTGGTCATAAAAACATGCATGTTTTTGATTGGGTACTGAAAGACATGGGTACTAAAAGACAAAAAAACAGCTTTAAAAAGATCTATCCGTGAACTAAAGCATCTTCCCCTATTGGATGGAGTGATCCAAACTAAACATCTTAAATCACAATACAAGAACTGCTTATGAGGGCAGAAAGCTCACCAGTTTCAACAAGACAGCGAGCAACTGCAAAGGCGTATGTCAACAAAATCTTCGGCCGACATATGGGTGCTGTTGAATGAAGCCACATTTCAGTCGCAACCATCGACACAATTGAACCCTGTTTCGGAAAGAACATGGAGTAAATACTACAGGAGAATTTATCAAGCTCCCTTCCCTGAAGGTAATTTTAATATAGATAAGGGAAAGTGGAACCACACAATAAACATTGATCGAGCTGATCTTTTACATTACATCTCCAAGTTAAATCTTACGCGAGCATCCGGGCCAGATGGCCTTGACAATAGCATGCTCAAAAAGCACCCAGACATATGGGCATCAATTTTGGAAAAATATTCACTAAAGTCTTGGCTATGGGTCAACTCCCTACATCATGGAAACAATCAATAATTATTCCTCTGTTTAAGAAGGGGATAGAAAAGATCCTAACTCATAAAGGCCCATTGCCTTACTTGACTGTCCAGGAAAAATATTTGCGGGGATGTTCCTGAAAGAATTCAATCAGTGGCTAACGATAAGAAACCTTCGAGACCCATATCAAACTGATTTTATAGCGGGCCTAGGAACAAGCATCAATTTGTTAACTTTAAATTCCATTAAAGCCCAGAATAACAAAAAAGCAGCCACTGTACCTAGCGTTCGTAGACTTTCGGACCACCTTTGACTCAGTGCCAAGGGAGTTATTATTTCGGAAGCTGATGGACAAAATTGTCCCTGGAACATTTTGAAATGGTTGATAGAATTCTATCAAGACACACAAATTCAAATAAGATTGAGTCAAGACGGTACACTGTCCAATTCTATACAGACTTGGAGGGGGCTGAAGCTAGGTTGTATATTGGCTTCAGGCCTCTTTAATTTCTATATTTCTGACAAAGGCTTGGTATTTGCTAATGTTATCACTGATGCACCTAAATTGGGTGGAGGGTTTGCAGTTGGTTGGAGTTGTCTGGGTCGGGACTCCCTACCTTCCGCGCACCTTTCTTTAGGGACACTTGGTAAGTCAACCTGCAGCCTTGCACCTGGTTCGTCTGGGGACCAACTCCAGGGTTCCCAATTTGCTAAATGATTGGATGGGATGACCCACCTGCGGACAGTGGAAGGCGCTGGGGGGATTCAATAGTCCCAGAATATAGCAGTAGCGCTTAGGTATTGGTTCCTGGTCAGATCAGAGGAGTCATGGTAGTGTTTAAAATTTGTTTGCTTTATTATTGCTTTTGCAATTCCACAAGGCAATTTAGAAACATCATAGTGGCGGCTAAGGCCAGTCGTGGAAATTTGGTGAGTGCAAACAGCCCTTGCAAATTTTCTGCATTTTTTGATTTTGACTTCGTCTTGGTGGTTTCTTGATATTTCATGCATGATTTTGTAATTTTTTTCCTTTTTTGCCGTTGGAGAGGTACTTGATTCTATAACAGTTTTTAGTTCATCAATCTCTACAACAAGTCGTTTGTGAGCCCTGTCGGCATGTTCGATTAGGAATTCCATCATTATTTTGGAACCCATGATCAAATTCTCTTCCCATTTAGCTGCTAAATCAGCGTCATCTGGGTTGGTAAAGTCTGGAAAAATAATGATTCTCACTCCCCTCGGGATTTTCTCTTGTTCAAGGTAAGATTGGAGAGTAAATCTCTGCCATAATTTATTTATTTCCTTGGTACATAGTCGTTCTAGTTTGAGAAATTGTTGCCTTAGATTGTCCGGCACCCTTGGAGTGGGGGGAAAGGCATGTACAGTAGATCCTTTAGCAGAAAAGAGGTTTTTAGTGTCATTAATCCTTGATTCAAGATACTCAGCCATGGTAGGCTTGGGTGCTGCAGAGGTCAGGTCCCTGAGTTTGGGTTTGCAGTTGATTGGAGTTGTCTGGGTCGGGACTCAATACCTTCCGCGCACCTTTCTTTAGAGACACTTAGTAAATCAACCCGCAGCCTTGCTCCTGGTTCGTCTGGGGACCAACTCCAGGGTTCCCAATTTGCTAAATGATTGGATGGGATGACCAACCTGTGGATAGTGTAAGGCGCTGGGGGATTCAATAGTCTCAGAATATAGCAGTAGCGCTTAGGTATTGGTTCCTGGTCAGATCAGAGGAGTCATGGTAGTGTTTAAAATTTGTTTGTTTATTATTGCTTTTGCAATTCCACAAGGCAATTTAGAAACATCATGGTGGCGGCTAAGGCCAGTCGTGGAAATTTGGTGAGTGCAAACAGCCCTTGCGAATTTTCTGCATTTTCTGATTTTGACTTCGTCTTGGTGGTTTCTTAATTTTTCATGCATGATTTTGTATTTTTTTTTCCTTTGTTGCCGTTGGAGAGGTACTTGATTCTATATCAGTTTTTAGTTGATCAATCTCTACAAGAAGTCATTTGTGAGCCCTGTCGGCATGTTCGTTTAGCAATTCCATCATTATTTTGGAACCAATGATCAAGTTCTCTTCCCATTTAGCTGCTAAATCAGCGTCATCTGGGTTGGTAAAGTCTGGAAAGATAATGATTCTCAATCCCCTCTGGATTTTCTCTTGTTCAAGGTAAGATTGGAGAGTAAATCTCTCCCAGAATGTATTTATTTCCTTGGTACATAGTCATTCTAGTTTGAGAAATTGTTGCCTTAGATTTTCCGGCGCCCTTGGAGTGGGTGGAAAGGCATGCACTGTAGATCCTTTCGCAGAAAAGATGTTTTTAGTG
The DNA here is from genome assembly GCF_040938575.1 of Ambystoma mexicanum. Lineage (NCBI taxonomy): Eukaryota > Metazoa > Chordata > Amphibia > Caudata > Ambystomatidae > Ambystoma > Ambystoma mexicanum. The sequence continues at coordinate 478,502,413 of NC_090932.1, read as the reverse complement.
TCATTAATCCTTGATTCAAGATACTCAGCCATGGTAGGCTTGGGTGCTGCAGAGGTCAGGTCCCTGAGTTTGGGTTTGCAGTTGATTGGAGTTGTCTGGGTTTGGACTCCCTACCTTCCGCGCACCTTTCTTTAGGGACACTTGGTAAGTCAACGCGCAGCCTTGCTCCTTGTTCGTCTGGGGACCAACTCCAGGGTTCCCAATTGGCTAAATGATTGGATGGGATGACCAACCTGGGGATAGTGGAAGGCGCTGGGGGATTCAATAGTCCCAGAATATAGCAGTAGCGCTTAGGTATTGGTTCTTAGTCAGTTCAGAGGAGTCATGGTAGTGTTTAAAATGTGTTTGCTTTATTATTACTTTTGCAATTCCACAAGGCAATTTAGAAACATCATAGTGGCTGCTAAGGCCAGTCGTGGAAATTTGGTGAGTGCAAACAGCCCTCGCGAATTTTCTGCATTTTCTGATTTTGACTTCGTCTTGGTGGTTTCTTAATGTTTCATACATGATTTTGTAATTTTTTTCCTTTGTTGCCGTTGGAGAGGTACTTGATTCTATATCAGTTTTTAGTTCATCAATCTCTACAACAAGTCGTTTGTGAGCCCTGTCGGCATGTTCGATTAGCAATTCCATCATTATTTTGGAACCCATGATCAAGACCTCTTCCCATTTAACTGCTCAATCAGCATCATCTGGGTTGGTAAAGTCTGGAAAGATAATGATTCTCAATCCCCTCGGGATTTTCTCTTGTTCAAGGTAAGATTGGAGAGTAAATCTCTCCCAGAATTTATTTATTTCCTTGGTACATAGTCGTTCTAGTTTGAGAAATGTTTTGCCTTAGACTGTCCGGCGCCCTTGAGATACTCCCCCTCGATACTCAGCCATGGAATGCAGAAAATTTGCAAGGGCTGTTTGCACTCACCAAATTTCCACGACTGGCCTTAGCCGCCACTATGATGTTTCTAAATTGCCTTGTGGAATTCCAAAAGCAATAATAAAGCAAACAAATTTCAAACACTACCATGAGTCCTCTGATCTGACCAGGAACCAATACCTAAGCGCTACTGCTATATTCTGGGACTATTGAATCCCTCTGGCGCCTTCCACTATCTGCAGGTTGGTCATCCCATCCAATCATTTATCCAATTGGGAACCCTGGAGTTGGTCCCCAGACGAACCAGGAGCAAGGCTGAGGGTTGACTTACTAAGTGTCCCTAAAGAAAGGTGCGCGGAAGGTAGGGAGTCCCGACCCAGACAAATCCAATCAACTGCAAACCCAAACTCAGGGACCTGACCTCCGCAGCACCCAAGCCTACCTTGGCTGAGTATCTTGAATCAAGGATTAATGACACTAAAAACCTCTTTTCTGCGAACGGATCTACAGTACATGCCTTTCCACCCACTCCAAGGGCGCCGGACAACCTAAGGCAACAATTTCTCAAACTAGAACGACTACGTACCAAGGAAATAAATAAATTCTGGGAGAGATTTACTCTCCAATCTTACTTAGAACAAGAGAAAATCCCAAGGGGATTGAGAATCATTATCTTTCCAGACTTTACCAACCCAGATAACGCTGATTTAGCAGCTAAATGGCAAGAGAACTTGATCATGGGTTCCAAAATAATGATGGAATTGCTAATCGAACATGCCGATAGGACTCACAAACGACTTGTTGTAGAGATTGATCAACTAAAAACTGATATAGAATCAAGTACCTCTCCAACGGTAACAAAGGAAAAAAAATTACAAAATCATGTATGAAATATTAAGAAACCACCAAGACGAAGTCAAAATTAGAAAATGCAGAAAATTCGCTAGGGCTTTTTGCACTCACCAAATTTCCACGACTGTCCTTAGCCGCCACTATGATGTTTCTAAATTGCCTTGTGAAATTGCAAAAGCAATAATAAAGCAAACAAATTTTAAACACTACCATGACTCCGCTGATCTGACCAGGAACCAATACATAAGCACTACTGCTATATTCTGGGACTATTGAATCCCCCCAGCGCCTTCCATTATTCGCAGGTTGCTCATCCCATCCAATAAATCGGAGGAGAGTTGGTGAAATGGCTATTATATGCTAATAATCTTATTCTCATCACAAAAACACAGAGGGGCCTAGGCAATATGCTTGAAGCACTACAAAAATATGCTTGTGACAACATGTTAGTAATTAATACTAAGAAAACCCAAATAATCCAATTTGGCAATTTAAGACAGCGAAATGCGCCAAAAAGATGGCAATTAGATAAGATTGAATTAAAAACAGTCTCAGCTTACATTTATCTAAGTGTCAATGTAAACAGCCATCCTAAAGACTAAACATATGAAATAAGTCTAGGATTAAAATGGAAGCAAATACCGTTGCAAGCTTCTATCATCAATGCCAGATATTGTAAATTCTCTGTCATTCCAATCTTAATCTACTATAAACAGAAGGCAATGGCAATACTATTGTATGGTGCAGAAACCAAACAATCAAAGCCAGATGGCTTTTGGGATAGAATGGAGGTTCAATGCTGGAAACGAATGGTAACGTTCCCCTCTTCCACCCCAATTGCTATATTGAGGCATGAGCAGGGCTTGATATCCCTCCATGCAAATTATAAATGGAAAATGTGTTTGCTATATCGGAAAGCTTGGCAGAAAGGGCAGACAATGGACTTCTATCTATTCTATCCAACTATATTAACAATTCCAAAGATTCATATATTAAAATTTGAAAATCGAAGGTCCAGGAATCCATGCATGATGCAGATCTAACTCAGGAATTATTGCTTGATAATCCTATAAGGGCTAAGGTTAAAATGTGGGAAAATGATTGGATTAAAACTAGAGTTAATGCCTCAAGTACAAAGAGTTTAAAAACAATCCTTTTGTTAGTAAACGTCATGGGGAAATGGAATATTATCTCAAAAAATCACACAGTCCTCTTCATTGTGCTGGATTAATGTGCGTTGACTTAATTTGTGTCATACTAGAGATGTTATGGCAAGATGGTATCTGCTTAAACAAATAAATAAAATGTGTTGGTTCTGTCAAAACATAGAAGAAACACTAAAACATATAATGGTAGAGTGTCAGAGTCTAATGTCACTGAGAATTAATTATTTTAAGAAATATTTTGAAGACTATTGGCCTCATTACACGGTAGGCGGTAACCATGGCGCTATTAGCGCCATGGTTGCCGCCGGTATTTTACCACGTCCGCCTTGGTGGATGGTGGAATTAACCCCCTACTCCAAGGTTAGCGGGGGCGGTAATTCCCCATTCACCAAGGCCCTTTCCCATTCCCATTTTTGCCCCCATAGGGCATAATGTGAATGGTGAAGGCGCTAATTACGGTACCGCAAATTGCGGTACCGTAATTAGCACCAAGGTCCCTTTGCGGGTTGGTTTTTTAACGCCTGCTAAAAGCAGGCGTTAAAGTACCAACCCGCAAAGGACCTCGTAATAAGGTGGTAAGGGTTAACGGTCACCGGTACCCTTACCGGTGACCGTTAACCCTTACCGCCTACTGTGTAATGAGGACCTATGTTAGCACTGACCAACATTAGAACCAAATCGTTGGGTTATGCAACTAGAAACTTTTTACAGGAACTTAAATTGGAAAATGAGGAGTTAGAGTAATTCAAAATAATCAAGAAAAAGTGAAAAATTGGAACACTTGATTGAAATAATGTTCATTGTGCTTAATTGTAATTGTCATATTGTGCTAAAAAATGTATTCTTCTATTTGTTATTTTAATCAGTTTTTTTTAAACTTAGGAATTGTGTCTTTACAAATTAACGTGATGTACACTTTGTATTCTATTCTCTTGATATTTTAATGTTAATTGTACACAGGGGATCGCCATAGTGTGAGCCTATCAAATGCCAGACCAAAGTTTGCTTGACTGCAAGCAATTAGCCTTCCTGCAGCAAGTGACGCTGCTCTGATCCAATGATTAACGAGCTGTAGCTTTTCTGGGTCTTTGGCTTTTTGACCAACCACACTCAGGTTCAGCCGATGCACCCCTCGCCTCTACAGCGAATTACAGGGCATTGCTCTCAGTTCCTTTGTTTGTGACACCCAAACCATGAATCAGCCTTCGTAAAGACGGCTCGCACTTAGCGGTTCATTACCCATGGCAGGGCCACCGCGTCCAATTCACTGATATTGATATTGATATTGATATTTTATTTCTATTGTGCTCATACACAAGTGTTTCAGAGCGCGACAAGGCAAGGGAAGGCGAACAGGGGAGAACAAAAACAACGATCTTACTAGGCCCAGTGACATTGAGAACGTGCAAGTGCAGGGTAGAGGGGTAAGGGGAGAAGTGCATGGAAGGGGGAACAAAAGGAGAGTGCAGAGCGAGAAGGAAAAAACAAAAATAATAATAAAATAATAAATAAAAAGGCAACAAACAATGGGAGTGCAGCCAGCAAGTGGCAAGTGCTGGGTTTATGGCAGCAGGCCATGTAGGTCTGAAAGAGCAGGAAGAAAAGGGGAGGGATGTATGGGTACAGATACAGACCCCAGTGCAGGGGGTGGCCCGGAGGCAGTGCGTGAGGGTGGCAAGATCAGCAGGTACCTGGGCACAGAGGACAGAGGGTGGCTAGGTGCATGGTGCCGAGGGAGATTAGAATCAACAGGGGAGAGGAGCGGAGAAGGCAGAAGCAAAGAGGAAGGTTTTGAGGTGCTTCAGGAACTGGAGATGGTTCTCCTCAAGTTTTAGAGTGTCAGGGAGGCTGTTCCAGAGGGAGGCCCCAGCCAAAGACAGAGATCTACCCCAAGCTTGTTTCTTTGAGAAACGACTGACCCTGATGGAGTTAGAGGTAGAAGAGCAGAGTGCTCGAGATGGGAGGTATTTGCAGAGGGATAGCTGAAGGTATGTTGGACCCAGGCCCCAGAAAGCCTTGTGGACAATGCAGAGGGATTTGAATTTAATCCTTGCATCCACTGGGAGCCAATGGAGAGATTTCAGAGCTGGAGAGATACGATCCCAGGGCTTGAGACCAAGGACAAGTCTTGCAGTCCTGTTCTGGATAAGTTGTAAATGGCGGAGAGTAGAGACAGGTAGATTAAGAAAGAGGCTGTTGCAATAGTCCAACTTAGAGAGAACCAGAGCTTGGGAAACAGTGAGCTTCTGGGGGAATTAGAGGAAAGGAAGAACACGTCTGAGGAGGTGCAGTAGGTTGTTTGACTTTTTTGATACATCAGCGATGTGGGCGGAGAAGGAGAGTGTGGAATCAAAACGTGGGGATAGGAGTAGGGCCAAGGGATGCCGGCCAGAGAGTGAGGGGAAAGGAAGGTGATGGTGTGCCAATGAGTAGGATCTCTGTCTTGCTGGCATTAAGACAAAGATTGTTGGCGGATCAAAACTGATCGGACTGAAACCAGAACTTCATGAACAGAATACGGACAAGTATGCAAGGTGAGCACCTGCTTATTATTACCTGCACACAACACCACAGAAACGAGCCTGCATTGGTTCAAACAGAAATGCCTTTGTCCGCGTAGCATTTTATCCAAATCCAGAGCATTTATCCAAACTCATAGCTTATCCCTATTTTATCCACTAGGATACACAAAATCAGAAGACTTTGTCATCCACTTGGGACTGTAAGATTGGAGCCAATAACTAGAACGGTCAAATTTTACAAGTCGCCAATCTTCACTGAGGTTTACAATTGAGGTGCCTTGTTGCTCCCTTATCACAAAAAGATTTTTCATTTAACATTTTTGCCAAGACAATGCAATACAAATAAAATACTGTCCCTTTTGAAAATATGCAATAAAAGACCGACCTTTGGTTTGATTACGATTTCAGAATTACAACACCTCCTTTGAGACCTGAACCTGTTTGTCTTCTTGCCCGTGGCGTGTGCCTCGAACCAGAGGGGTACCACAGCCAGGTTCCAGCGAGCACACACATATTTTTGCTCTCTACTAGGGTAAGAATTCTCCCCTCTGAATTTTTGCAATGCAATCTAAAATATGAGATTTATTCCAGTTTAGCCCACAAGACTCTGAAAACAATCTTTTTGTTATACCTAATGTAAGTTACAATCTTCAGGATCACGTAATCACTAGAAATCACACACCTGTTTCTCTGGGGAACTGAGGTTACAGGACTGGATCTCCTTACTTGGGACAAATTTAGAGACCACCTGGTTGTCCCTCTGATCCCCTGCCCAAGGCTTGGAAACAGAGAGACTTCCAGGGAAACCCCAAAGGGAAAAAACCCTGTGCAGGGCGGCTTGAGAGCAAAGATCCGTGTAATGACTCCTGTTCTACTGGATGATTCACTCTGCACTCAGCCTGAAGTTGGAAGGTCGATGATAGGCGGTGTTCACTAGAGCACACAACAATAGAAGGTTTAGGGTAGATTCTTAGGGCTGGCACTGTACTAAAGAGTGAACCCGATCTTACCCCCTCCCTATATCTGTTTACCCCTGCAAATGTGCGATGACAAAGTGTGGAATGCTTCAAAGGAATAAACGCACGGGCGGATATAGAATCCAAGACCAAAGACAAATAGAAGAGTAGAGTACCTTATCTCTAATGAGGAAATTCCTCTGCGGAATGTATAGATCTGAAAATAAGCTTACCGCTAGACGATTGGTAAGCTCCTAGTTCGGGAAAGGATTCTTGTCGGAGCGAGATGCTGGGGATGTGGATGCTACAAGCTGGGTCTGAAAGTATAGACAAAGCGATAAGCCCGGCGATCGGGAGTCACCTACCGAATCCGAAACTGATCGTAAGATTAGAGGAAAGAACCGACTATTTGCGAATGAGGCATCAGAATCCCTGAAGGTAATCAGACTCGAAGAAAGAGGGCTCGACCGTGTCTCCAAACTGGGAGATACCGAAATCTATAGTAAAGTAGGATAGAACAACAGAGGTAAAGATTAGAATTGCAGTACAGTACAGAGGTTTAGAATGAGAGAGAGTTGCTTAAGTAATAAGCACGTAACCAGCGTAAATACTGCCTAACAAACTCATGGAGCATGGCGGAACTCCTTGGAGAGTAGCAACACGAAATGCACTGAATCCCGTATGTGGATATACTCTTCCGGAAGTAGGCATTTCTTGCTGTGAGTCTTTCCGGACTGAATTCACTAGACCGGATCTCAAGACTACGCTGAACTCCATATTGAAGGAATCCCACTTCAGGTAAGGCTCAGAAGCCGGGTTAGGAATGCCAGTAGCAATATTCATGACAGTATGCCCCCTTTTAGGGGAAGAACCCCCTGGTTTTCCCAGATGCTGAGTATGGAATCTCCTTATCAACCTAGATGCATGAATGGATGATTGGGGTTCCCAGGTTCTATCTGCTGGAGAATATCCCTTCCAATCAACTAAGTATTGAATTTTCCGATGATGATAACGTGAGTCACAAATATCTGCCACTTCGTATTTGGAGTCAGTGTTGGTTAAGATTGGAGGTGGACGTTCTGTGACCTTGCGACTGAATGAATTCCGTACATCCAATTTCAATTGTGATACATGAAGTAATGGATGTATGCGATTTCAGGTTTTAGGAAGGCGAAGTCTAAATGCTGCCTTCCCCACCTTTTCTAAGACCCGGAAATGTCCCCAGAATTTGGGGGAGAGATTGGATGGGAGCAGTCTTCTAGGAAGAAATCTGGAAGATAACCATACCCATGTGCTTGGCTGAATGTCTGGGGCCATTATTCTATGACGGTCTGCAAATCTTTTCCTGGTTTACTGGGCTTTCTTTAAAGCCACTTTGGCAGTCTTCTGGCATTCTTGAATTTGTGTTAATAGATGGTCTACATCTGGAAATGATGAAGAGGATATCCATAGGTACAGAAAAAAGGAGACATTCCAATGGCTGAACGAAAGGCATAATTATATGCGAATTCAGCGAATGGCAAAAGCTCCTTCCAATTATCCTCGGCTGCATTGACATAACTATGGAGGTATTCTTCCAGGGTCTGATTTAACCTTACTGTTTGACCGTTGGATTGTGGATGATAACCAGAACTGAATGCTTGTGAAATTCCCAACAGCTGACATACTTGCTTCCAGTATCGGGAGGGATACTGTGATCCTCTATACGAAATTATAGTTTCAGGAAGTCCATGCAAAGTGAAGATCTGTGACAAGAAGATTCTGGCCATTTTGGCAGCGGAAGGAATCCCCGATAGAGGGATGAAATGAGACATCTTTGTGAACGTGTCTATGGTAACCATTATTGCTGTACATCCACTAGATTTTGGAAGCTCGACAATAAAGTCTGTAGAAATTATCTGCCAGGGAAAATTTGGTAGTGGCATTTCTACCAGTTTCCCTAAAGGTGAGCTTCGAGGTATCTTGATCTGTAAGCAGATGGGACAGAAGCAAATGTATCGTTGCACATCTTTCGTTAAAGTCGGCCATCAAAAGTATTTGGATATTAATTCTAGGGTCGCTGAAACCCCTCGATGTCCCGAGGATTTATAATCATGACACATGGTCAAAACCTCTCTTTGCCGGCTCTTCGTTGGAACATAAGCTCTGTGTCCATAAAAATAACAGCCTTTCTTGAATGACAAGACAGTGTGTTTTCCTTTTTATATTAAGACACTTGGATTAATTCTGGAGGTGGAAAAGAAAATCTGATTTAGTTTGTAACCCCCATGGCTAAGCATGGAAATATTCTTTTGGTTCTAAATTGAGCCGACGGATTGGGTTCTTTTCGTGACAAAGCATCTGCCCTTAAATTGGTTCTTCCTTGGATGAAGGAGAATTGAATTCTAAAAGGAGAAAAGAAATGGGCCCATCGAGCCTGTCGGCCGTTGCATGTTTGTGCATATTGTAATATCCTAAGATTTTGATGATCAGTGCGTACTTCTACCGGGAACTTGGCTCCAAGCAACAGATGACGCCATTCTTCAAATGCTCTTTTAATTGCCAGGAGCTCCTTTTCCAAGACAGTGTAATTAATTTCTGCAGTGGTTAAGGTTTTTGATAGAAAGGCAATGGGGTGTTCTTGGTTTTCATCATCTAATTGTAATAACATTGCCCCCAATGCATAATGGGGTGTGTCTGACTCCACAATGAATTGTCATTGATGGTTGGGATTCATTAAGATAGGAGCTGACGTGAAAAGCTGTTTCAGATGTTCAAATGCCGTCTGATTTGCTGGTTCCATTTGAAAGTCCTTCCTTTCTTCAATAGGGAGGTAAGTGGTTGTGTCAACGAGGAGAAGTTTGGATTAAATCTCCTATAGAAATTTGCAAAGCCAACAAATCTTTGTATGTGCTTTCCTGAGTTGGGAGTGGGCCCGTCTCCAATAGCCGATACTTTATCTGGATCCATCGCAATGCCATCTGATGATAGGATATATCCAAGATACCAATTTGAGATTGATGGAATGCACATTTCTCTAATTTGCAATACAAATGATGTCTTTGAAGTCTCCTCAGAACTTCTTGTACATGCTGGTAATGATCTTGTAATGAAAAAGAAAATATCAAAATATCATCTAAATAAATGATTACGGAGTGTAAAAGTAAATCAGCAAACGGATGATCCATAAACCTCTGAAATATAGCTGGAGCGTTGGACAGACCGAATGGCATCACACGATATGGATGGTGACCAAAAGGTGTTCTAAATGCGGTCTTCCATTCATCTCCCTCTTTATTGCAAATGAGATGGTATGCTCCTCTTAGGTCGAGCTTATTATAAACAGTGGCTCCTTTAACTGCTTCTAAAATGTCCGGAATAAGAGGCATCAGATATTTACCCGGTATGGTAATCTTGTTCAGTCCATGAAAATCTATACAAGGTCGTAACTCTGAGGAATCTTTCTTGGGTATGAAGAAAAGTGAGGCAGCTGCTGGTGAAGTCGACTCCATAATGAGACCATTCTTTAGATTAGTCTTTAAATATTCTCTAAGAACCTCCTTTTCTGAGCTGGAAAGGATGTACATGCGGCCGAAGGGTAGTGGCTGATCCGGCAGCAAGGTGATTTCACAGTCATCTCGTCGATGTGGAGGCAATTGTGTATACTCCGAGATTGAAAACACCTCACTGAATTCTTGATAAAGTTCCGGAAGGCCGGAGATCTGATTAAGAATAATGACTCCTTTTATTTCCTCGAAAGATGCTATCTTTTTGACATGAGATATTGAATGATATCTGAGTCAATTTCCCATGCAAAATTCAGAGCCCAAAAAGAAGGAACCCGCAGACCAGTTAACAAAGGGGTTGTGTTTCTTCAACCATGGGAGCCCTTGGATGACTGGATGATGAGCTGCTCGATTAATGTCCAAAACTATCAGCTGCCTATGGGAGGAGATGTTCATAAGTAAAGTTTCGGTTTGTTCTTTAATCGATCCTGATATTAAAGGGCAGCCATCCACGCTCTCTACCGGAATAGTTTCCGTCTTCTGAGAGCGGGTTATACCATGATCCTTGGCCCAATTATCATCAATAAAGTTACCGGCCGCTCCACTGTCTACTAAGGCCGGAACATTCTGAAATATACTATTTCCGATAGTAAAGGATACCTTAAGTATAAGCATATTGGTGTATGCAGGTGGTGAACAGGTAGATGTGTGTTTTTTTGTGGAGGAACCTTGTGCAGACAGAGGTTCCCGTACCATGGTTCCTCTCCTGGTCGGGAACTGGCATTTCCCGATCTCCTCGGAGGAGTAATCGGGCATTCCTGCACTGTATGTGTGTTTGCCCCGCAGTACATACATAAACCTAAGGTTTTTCGACGATTTCTCTCTTCTGGTGACAAAGTACCTCTGGGAGTGGCTGCTCCTAACTGCATAGGTTCATCTACGGACTGCGTCCTATTCCTGGTAGTTGGACTGAGAGAAGGTCTATATGTCTTCCCTTTTTGTCTCTCCAAGTGACGTTCCCTTATCCTGTAATCCATTTGAAGTACCATTGTAATGAGTTCTGCCAGCGTGGAGGGTCTAGGCACCCTCGAGATCTCATCTTTTAATTCCTCTGACAATCCTCTTCTGAAGATAGACATTTGGGCCTCATCTGACCAGGTCGTTTCGCTAGCCATCTGTTTAAATCTAGTCACATAAGCCAGAATGTCTACATTTCCCTGTTTTAGATCTAACAAATGTTCCTGTGAGGCACTCTAATCTCTTGCCTCCCAATCAAAGATCTGATACTATTACAGAATGCTGTATGTGAATCAAGGATTGGATTGTTGGTAGTGACTTAAGGTGTAGCTCATGCCAGAGCGGGACTGGTCATTTGAGATATCATATACCCAGCTCTGTCTCGGCCCGTGTGAAAATAAGCCCCTTTGAATGTAAATTGGATGGAGCAGGAGTCAATAAATTCCTTCACTTTATGAGGGTTACCGTCAAATTGTCCCCCGGGGAGTGCACCGGGGGGTACCTCGGAGCAGTTGGGAACTCGACTAGCGGCTGCTTGTTGTGCAGCTTGTTGTTGACCTTGTCTTAAAGCTGCATTCTCTTGTTTGAGGTGTTGTACCTCTGTGGTAAGGGACTGCACTGCGGCAATTAATTGTTGTATTTGCTGATCCATATCAGCTGCTACCTCCCCACAGGTAGGTGCTTCATGCAATCTCAGAAACCTGATAAATACACAGGCATTGCTATCTGTTATAACTAATGTAAATTACAATCTTCAGGCTCACGTAATCACTCGAAATCGCCCACCTGTTTCTCTGGAGAACTGAGGTTACAGGACTGGATCTCATTACTTGGGACGAATTTAGAGCCCACCTGGTTGTCCCTCTGATCCCCTGCCCAAGGCTTGAACACAGAGAGTCTTCCAGGGAAAGCCCGAAGGGAAAAAACCCTGTGCAGGGCGGCTTGAGAGCGAATATCTGTGTAATGACTCCTTTTCTACTAGATGATTCACTCTGTACTCAGGCTGAAGTTGGAAGGTCGATGATAGGCGGTGTTCACTAGAGCACACAAGAATAGAAGGTTTAGGGTAGATTCTTAGGGCTGGCACTGTACTAAATAGTGAACCGATCTTACCCCCTCCTTATATCTGCTTACCCCTGCAATTGCGCGATGACAAAGTGTGGAATGCTTCAAAGGAATAACCGCACGGGCAGAAATAGAATCCCTGACAAAAGACAAATAGAAGAGTAGAGTACCTTATCTCTAATGAGGAAATACCTCTGCAGAGTCTATAGATCTGGAAATAAGCTTACCGCTAGAGGATTGGTAAGCTCCTAGTTTGGGGAAGGATTCTTGATGGAGCAAGATGCCGGGGATGTGGATGCTACAAGCTGGGTCTGAAAAGATAAACAAAGCGATAAGCCCGGCGATCGGGAGTCACCTACCGAATCCGGAGCTGATTTTAAGATTAGAGGAAAGAACCTACTATTTGCGAGTGAGGCGTCAGAATCCCAGAAGGTAATCAGACTCGAAGAAAGAGGGCTCAACCGTGTCTCCGAACTGGGCGATACCAAAATCTATAGTAAAGTAGGCTAGAACAACATAGGTAAAGATTAGAATTGCAGTACAGTACAGAGGTTTAGAATGAGAGAGAGTTGCTTAAGTAATAAGCACGTAACCAGCGTAAATACTGCCTAACAAACTCACAGAGCGTCGCAGAACTCCTTGTAGAGTAGCAACGCGAAATGCACTGAATCCCATCCGTGGATATACTCTTCCAGAAGTAGGCATTTCTTGCTGTGAGTCTTTCCAGCCTGAATTCACTAGACCGCATCTCAGGACTACTCTGAACTCCATATTGAAGGAATCCCACTTCAGGTAAGACTCAGAAGCCTGGTTAGGAATGCCACTAGCGATATTCATGACACTTTTAAAAACATCTTTTTCTTTATGTGTCTGCCTCCACACAGGGTCCAGTTTCTTTTTTTCGGCCAGATGAAGGCTTCTATCAAAATGTTTTGCCCAGCAGGTGGCATTTTCACCGAAACATGATATGGATGTTGTTTCAAAATCCTTTGAAGTTCATTTGAACTCTTCTCTGATACAATTCCACCCCTGATACGGATGTGTTGTTTGAATAAATTTGTAGTCTAGTTCATTTGGACTTTTTCTGACACACGAACGTTGGCAGACCTGCATTTGGCATACAAAGTTTGTCCAACCAAACAAGTGGTTAATTGAGTGGCACTTTGAATATTATTATATAGGCCAGCCATGTCTAATTTTGTTCTACTTTGATTCATTGTTCACTATAGTTCGGATTGGTTCATGTCTACAAAAAACTTTTTCTTTCTGTTTTTGGTGTTCTGATTTTCTCTCTCCTTACTGATTGAATTTTGCATTTTAATTATTAACCCCTTTGTTTTCCTTATCCATTAATGAAAATCAATCTTGAATATCTTGTTTGAAAACTATTTTCTTGTATGTTTGGATTTTTTGATGATTTTTTAAAAATGTACTGTTTTTCTCCATTCAAATGCAATTATTAAATTGTTAACCAACCTACTTCATGGATTGTTTTCAGTATCTACACAGGGTTCAACTAATTGGGACATCTGTTCTGGATACACATCATTTGAAATCAATTTAAATTACTTTTAAAAACGAAACTTAGCTCAGTGGATATCATTGTTTGTTTTTTCTTTTTAATGTCCCGATCCACTTTTGCTTCAAGGACTCTCCCTAATTTCCTTTTTCATATGTTAGCACTGACCAACAGATGCTATGGGAGAGTATTTTTCACATTAGATCCAAATTGTTGGGTTATGCAACTATTAACTTTTTACAGGAACTTAATTTGGAAAATGAGGAGTTAGAGTAATCAAAAATAAACAAGAAAAAGTGAAAAATTGGAACACTTGATTGAAATAATGTTCATTGTGCTTAATTGTAATTGTCATATTATGTTAAAAAATGTATTCTTCTATTTGTTATTTTAATAGGCTTTTTTTAAACTTAGGAATTGTGTCTTTATAAATTAACGTGATGTAAATTTTGTATTCTATTCTCTTGATATTTTAATCTTAATTGTGAAATGTGATTGTTAAAATATGTTTTGGATATTTTTGTATATTGTTGAAAGGTTGAATGTGTCATCTGAATCAATAAAGATCAAGAGTGATCTTGTGATATGCACCAGTTCCAGGAAGACAATGATGGCTTATCTATATTCTAGCCATCATTGATGTCGTATCAAAGTACAACTATATTGAGACAATAAAAGACAAGACTGCAATGCAGCGATGGCTTTAAAAATGTATTTAATAATGGGTGAATACCTGCTAAACTACAGACAGATGCCGATAAGGAGTTTCTAAATAAAAAGCCACAGAGCAGTCCATAAAAACACAGGATGCATCACTTCATAACATACTTTGTAGTTAAAGCACCTATTGTAGAATGTTTTATACAAACCTTTAAAACATGGATTTGGCATTTCCTCACAGCCAAAAACATTCATAGTGTGGAGGTGTTACCCGCATTTATAAATGTGTATAACAAGACATATCAAAGATCTATTAAAACTACCCCTGTAGTTGTAAAACCCCAGAATTCCTTGGAGGTCTGGAAAAAACTGTATGGCAAAAGACTTTTTGAAAAGGAGACACAACCACACCTTATAAAGGGTGATCATGTGCGGATCTCGAAACTCATTTTTACAAAGGGGTATGAGCAGAACTATAGTGATTAAATTGTTATCATGGATGGATTGGCGCTACTGGAAGGTGTTTATATACACCGACTAACCAATTATTTAGGGGAAGCTGTTAAAGGTGTTTTTTTATTTATAGGGAGGTGATCCAGAAAGTCAGGAAAGACCAACACTGAAACAGAACATTAATTTGTCGGTCCAATACACTAAACACCAAACACTAAACAAAAACTATTTAGGGGGTAATTCATAGAATTCAGCACACAAGTGGCGCGCGCGGCTGGCGCACAGTGTGCGCGTGCGAATCCCTGCGCCAGCCGCGTGCGCCAAAACCCATTTCCGCGCACAGCGTATTCATGGATTCCAGCTACCAAAACCAGCCGTGGCGCACAGTGGCACAGCGACCCTGCAGCAGCGCCAGTTACGCCCCCAAGAACGCCTCTTGCGCAGGGAAAAGCCATCAAAATCCCCAATCCAGCGCAAAGGGCTGCGCTAACCCTGTACCAGCACGGCAAGCGGGCTACGTGTATCACTGGGGTGCGCGGGAAACACCTCACGTCATTTCAGTTGGGTACGTGCATTTCAGGGGTGTGCGGGAAGTTTCACACGCGATTCCATCAGGGTACGTGTATTTCAGGGGTGCGTGGGAAGTTCCACACGCGATTTCGGCAGGGTACGTGTATTTCAAGGGTGCGCGGGAAGTTCCACACGCGATTTCAGCAGGGTACGTGTACATCAGGGGTGCGCGGGAAGTTTCACACGCAATATCAGCAGGGTACGTGTATTCCAGGGGTGCGCGGGAAGTTCCACACGCGAATGTCCAGGCTATGTGTATTTCGGGGTGCGCGGGAAGTTTCACACGCGATATCAGCAGGGTACGTGTATTCCAGGAGTGCGCGGGAAGTTCCACACGCGAATGTCCAGGCTACATGTATTTTGGGGTGCGCGGGAAGTTCCACACGCGATTTCAGCAGGGTACGTGTATTCCAGGGGTGCGCCTGCACTTCCACACGCGATTTCAGCAGGGTAGGTGTATTACAGGGGTGCGCTTGAACTTCCTCACGCGATTCCATCAGGGTACGTGTACATCAGGGGTGCGCGGGAATTTTCACACGTGAAATCAGCAGGGTACGTGTATATCAGGGGTGCGCGGGAAGTTCCACACGCGAATGTCCTGGCTACGTGTATTTCGGGGTGCGCGGAAAGTTTCACATGCAATATCAGCAGGGTACGTGTATTCCAGGGGTGCGTGGGAAGTCACACACGCAAAGTCAGCAGGGTACGTGCAGATCAGGGGTGCGCGGAAAGTGTCACACGCGATTCCATCAGGGTACGTGTATTACAGGGGTGTGCGGGGAGCACCACACGTGAATTGCACATGTGGGTCCTCCCAGGTGTTCCCTCTACACCCTCCACGGCCCCTGCAGGTGGCTCACACCACAGGGGCCTACCCTGCACATGTCCTGCAGGCACCCCATCCACCATGGCCATGCCCCCCAGCCAACCCACATGTCAACTTGCACTACTGCCCACCAACGCATGTCCCCCGGCACCCCCAGCCACCAGGGGCACCCTCCACCAGGCCCCCACCCATGTCTCCCACCACCCCCACCCCCCAGCAGTGCAGGGGTAGCCTCCACCAGGCCCCCACCCATGTCTCCCACCACCCCCACCCCCCAGCAGTGCAGGGGCACCCTCCACCAGGCCCCCACCCATGTCTCCCACCACCCCCACCCCCCAGCACTGTGGGGCACCTGCCAGCAGGCCCCCACCCATGTCCAACTCATGTCCCCACCACCCCCACTCCCCAGCACTGTGGGGCACCTGCCAGTAGGCCCCCACCCATGTCCAACTCATGTCCCCACCACCCCCACCCCCCAGCACTGTGGGGCACCTGCCAGCAGGCCCCCACCCATGTCCAACTCATGTCCCCACCACCCCCACACCCCAGCACTTTGGGACACCTGCCAGCAGGCCCCCACCCATGTCCAACTCATGTCCCCACCACCCCCACCCCCAGCACTGTGGGGCACCTGCCAGCAGGCCCCCACCCATGTCCAACTCATTTCCCCACCACCCCCACCCCCCAGCACTGTGGGGCACCTGCCAGCAGGCCCCCACCCATGTCCAACTCATGTCCCCACCACCCCCACCCCCCAGCAGTGCAGGGCACCCTCCACCAGGCCCCCACCCATGTCTCCCACCACCCCCACCCCCCAGCAGTGCAGGGGCACCCTCCACCAGGCCCCCACCCATGTCTCCCACCACCCCCACCCCCCAGCAGTGCAGGGGCAGCCTCCACCAGGCCCCCACCCACGTCTCCCACCACCCCCACCCCCCAGCAGTGCAGGGGCAGCCTCCACCAGGCCCCCACCCATGTCTCCCACCACCCCCACCCCCCAGCAGTGCAGGGGCACCCTCCACCAGGCCCCCACCCATGTCTCCCACCACCCCCACCCCCCAGCAGTGCAGGGGCACCCTCCACCAGGCCCCAACCCATGTCTTCCACCTCCCCCACCCCCCATCAGTGCAGGGACACCCTCCACCAGGCCCCCACCCATGTCCAACTCATGTCCCCCCCACCCAGCAGTGCAGGGGCAGCCTCCACCAGGCCCCCACCCATGTCTCCCACCACCCCCACCCCCCAGCAGTGCAGGGGCACCCTCCACCAGGCCCCAACCCATGTCTCCCACCACCCCCACCCCCCATCAGTGCAGGGACACCCTCCACCAGGCCCCCACCCATGTCCAACTCATGTCCCCCCCCACCCAGCAGTGCAGGGGCAGCCTCCACCAGGCCCCCACCCATGTCTCCCACTACCCCCACCCCCCAGCAGTGCAGGGGCACCCTCCACCAGGCCCCCACCCATGTCTCCCACCACCCCCACCCGCCAGCACTGTGGGGCACCTGCCAGCAGGCCCCAACTCATGTTCCCCAGCCAACATGTCATCACAATCTAGATCCCTGGTCCCTATGGTCAGCCTCCAAATGCAAAACACCCACCCGAGTATTGCATCCACCCACTCAGAAATGGCAATTACATGACAGAACACCAATTGCAAGTTTCGAAACAAACACATGTCCCTCACATACACCCAATGGGTGTCAGTGAATCTCAAAACCCATATCATGATATGCATGAAACCAATGAGATGATACTACACATTGAAGTTCGATAAAAAAATATGTATTAAAGGAAACATAAATAGATTCAAAAATAAAGAAACAGAAATGGGAATGTACAAAAATGAAAAGAAGCATGTCCGTGAAAAAAAGCAAAACCAAAAATCATAATCCAAAGTAATGGTGTCCAAAGTCACTGTCCACAAAAGAAAATCCAATGGGAAATAATAATTGGAAGCCATTGCTCCATGGGTAAATTGTGAAAGAAAAATAAAATCCAACAGTGAACTATGTACAGACGAACAAGCCAGGGTCCATTATCCCAACAAAAGAAATGAAACCTATCTAACAACACTAACTAATAAAATAAACTATATACAAAAATGTGGCCAATGTCCAAAAGGTCCAAAATAAATCAAAAAACAAAGGAAACCTAACACTACCTACATAACTATGTACAAGGGCAGCGGGCTAGTCTGACGGCTCACTTTTGGATGTCCCGGGACAGGGCATCATCGAACTCCTGCTCAATGTCCCGGAGGCGGTCCTCCTCCATGGCCCCGAGGGTCTGCAGGGCTGTCGACGTGTCCACCTCCAACCCCCTGCGGATTGCCTCGAGGCACTCGGCACGCTTCAGGACCCTCCGCATGGAGTTCTCCGCCCTGACCATTGTGAGCCGTGCCTCTTCCGCCCGCTGCCGCTCCGCATCTATGGCGTGGCCCAACCGCTGCCACACGGAAGACACTCTCTGTCCTGGGTCCCCCTGCCCTCCGGCCGATGCCTGCCCCTCCGATGTTGAAGGCCCCGAGCCTTCATGGCTCCCACCACGTTGCTGCTGCTGCTGTGCCTCTGCCCGTGCACTGCCTCCTGCTGCCTGCACATCCTCCGCCGGCTGGGGTGCAGTCATTGATGTGGCCATCCCTGCTGGACGTCCGACTCCCGACTGTTGCAGGGATGCCTCCTCCACCAGCCTGGCCGCACCGTCAGAGGCAGCTCCACAGGGCACCCAGGTGACTGATGGGTGGGAAGATGGCACGGAGGACGACTGGCGCGTAGGGGGTTCAGTTGAGGAGGGGGTCGTAGCAAGCCCCATCAAACGGAGGAATCCGGCCTGGGTGACCTGTCCCAGCAGGCTGACGTGGTCAACGAGCCATTCGAGATGACGTGCAGTCTCCTCATGAAAAGACTGCAGGTCACCTCGCATGGCCCGTTGACGCAACGCCACACCAGTCAGGACAGGCTCAACCCGGACCCGGATAGCCACGTCCGCAGGCAGAGGAAGGCCAGTTGTCGTTTGCTCATCCCCTGCCTGAAAACGGGTCTGGACGTAGGCATCCCTGCTGGTGCAAAATGATGCAGGGACAGGATCAGGGACAGGATTGCACACAGGCACCTCCGCGGCGGCCTGTGCTGCCTCCTGTCCCTGGTCCTGCACTGCACCACTAGCACCAGTGAGATCCCCACCTCCAGACCCCGTCTCTGTTGCTTGCACGGCCTCCTCCTCCACCAAACCCCCCACCAACCTGGATGACTCCGTGCCATCTTCCCCCGTTGGGGCCTGTGGGGTCCCAGCTGCCCCTTCTGCTGCCGAGGAGTCCAACTCCAACCTCCGCCTCTTGGACCTCCCCCCGGCAGCTGCGGCCCTGGACGCGGCACCGGACTCCTCACTCCCCGACGAGATGACAACATGGGAGGGGAGCCGGGCCTTGCGTCTCCGGCTGGTGGTGGGATCCCCGCCGCTGTGCTCCACAGCACCTTCTCCGCCCTCTTCATCAGTTGACGCTGCAGACAGGGAGAAATAAAACACAGGCATCAGGGCACTGTACAATGGACACATACACACATGACAGTTGTACATGAGTGGCATTGGCAAACCTCAGACATGCCATCACAATCCCCAACACACATGTCATTTCAACTCGCAAACATGAGCCATACCACAGCCATATTGCAACTGCCAGCACCATCCATACACATACAACAGCATGAGCAGGCAAAGCTGAGCCAGACATCACATGCAACACAGGAAGTGCACCACACATGTACACACACCACCACACTTCCATGCATGTGTACACCTCTGCCAAATGTCGCAGTGTTCAGATGGGCATCCATGTCACATCTGCCAATCAGGCTTCCACATCCCGCTGTCACATGCATCCATGTTGCATCACTGTTGCACCCTTGTCAAATACACACAAATGCACATGTACACAGTGCTGATACATGCAGCTGAAAATAACATACATGCGTGACATCACGGACATGTCTACTTACATACACATTCATCCAAACATGTGTGCCCACACAACTGCATTTGGCATGCAAGCCTACACACACAAGCACCATCCATGTCTCACACATTACAGCCCTTGCACGTGTTAGCCCCACAGCCCTGTACACCCCCACCCATATTCGACCCCATACAAACAGATGTGCAACCTGCACACTACTGAAACATCACCACACGCACAGCTCACAATCAGGATGCATGTACACTTACCGCACGACTCCAGACGGGTCTGCCTCTCAAGGACCTGGACGTGGAGCGCTGGGGATATGCGTTCCAGGACCCTCATCTGCTCTTCTGACAAGTGGCCCCGGCGCCCCTTGGCATCCGCTGCCTTCAAGAGGCGCCGGGCCTTGTTCAGGGTCCTGGACCTGAAGTCCTCCCAGCGCTTCTTGACATGTTGGAAGTCGCGGACTGCCACCCCCTCCGTGTTGATGGCAGTCACGATGTCAGTCCAGATCCGAGTCTGTCCTTCCTTGTCGGCGCGGGAACTTCCGAAGAGGGCATGATACTGCCCCAGGACTTGCTCCACCAGGACACCAACTTCGGTGGCACTGAAGCTGGTGCCCCTCTGCCTCTCTGGCCGGGGGTTGTCAGTGGTGCCAGATGTTGCAGTGCCCGACATGCCAACCCAAGAGGCAGGAGTGGGTGGGCAACTGGGTCCTGGGGCTGGGCTGTGGAGCGATGGAATCCCAGTCGGGAGTCTTCGGTTCCAGCAGGGGTGGTCACAGCAACAGCACCCCTGGCTGATGTGCAGGCAGCAAATGGCAGGGCACGTGGGCAGCAGGCAGTCAGGCAGCAGCAGGTGGCAGGTGGGAGCGTGCTCGGGGCTCTGGGGGGCAGTAGTTCGGCCTTCTGGGCAGGAGCGTGGTCTTCCGTGTGCTTACGCATGGCCAGCTTGATACGGAGTGATTTGGCACGTGAAAATTCGGCACGTCAGCGTGTAATTCGAGGAAAGGCCCTTAGCGCGTAGGCGCGTCTGCACGCATACGCAATTTCATTGGACAGAAGGTCCCTCAAGCGCAAGCCCCCCTGTGACGTGACGCGCACAGGCGTGCATGGGCATTTCAGCACGCGTGGAAAACTGCACGTCCGCGTGTAATACAAGGAAAGGGCCCATGCGCGTAAGTGAAGTGACGCGCGCGTGCGTTTCCCTCAGCACGGGTTAAAGGTGAGCGGGCCCAGCAGTTCGCTGTATGTGCCTTACGTGGAGACCGACGTGTGTTGCTGCTTCCTGTTGTTTCGCGCGCCATCACAACTTCACAGCTATCAAGGTCGTTTCTCTTCTTTTGGCGGGGGTATTGGCTACGCATGTTTTTCTGCATCACGCTAGTCAGACGGTGAGTCGCAAACGCACTTTTTCCCACTGCGGGTGCCCCTGTGTATCGCACCCATTTTCGATGTCATAGTAGCCTGCGTGTCCCACGCGTACGCGTTATTCGTGTTACTGGGTGCCACTGCGTACTGCGGGAGGTTGAATCCACGCACGTAGGCTGCAGGGTTGCGTGCACGGTTTTACTGCAGTTTTGGGGTGCCTGAGCGTTGCGTGACCCGTCACTACATCACCGGGGTCACATACAGCCTTGCAGGTGCAGGGGGGCTGTTAACATCTTGCTTCCCACCCCCTTCACCCCAATTGCCCAGGTCAATTGTGGTGTACACCTCCCATTGGCACAACTCCATCTGTGCCGGCACTACTACATCTGTGCCATGGTTGGGAGGACACCAAAGGTGAGGGGCGCCTCAGCTGGGCGTCCTCCTCGTGGCGGGCATGGTCTGGGACGTGGCCGTGGTGACCAGGGAGTAGGGGGACTCCAGGGTGTCCAGGGCGGCCACCGAGGGGGAAGAGGCAGGGGTGCGCCACTTGAGCACAATGTTGTGCCATGTGTCGGTGCAGTCATGCCACCACCCCCTTTGGTTCCGGGGGATGCAGCTTCTGCATCTGGCACTGGCGCCCGTGTGACCCGGCAGTCCGTTCCATCGACTGCCACGGGCCCAAGGGTAGTGGTAGCTGCAGGTGCAGCTGTGGACACCGCCACCCAGGCTCGGGGTCTGCCAGCGCAGGCTGCGTTAGCACTTAATGAGCCCTTGGTAGATCTCCAACAGGCCAGGTGGGAAACCATAGGGGCATGCCGGGTTGCTCAGAACAAGACACGTGTCCCTGGGGCAGTCATGTCATCTGCTGCCCTGAACAGCCGGGTGTTGGCAAGTGCAGGGGCAGATGCACCCAACAGCACCCCGGTTGTGAGTCTGCCAACCAGGACTGTTGCGGTCAATGACCCTGCAACAGCTGATGTTGCTGCGCAGGGTCCATTAGTGGGCACCCAGCTGCCACTGACACAAGTCAGGCCTTTGGTCATCCCTCCACCTGCCACTCCCTTGGCTCAATCCACCCGAACCCACTGGCCATACTGGTCAGGGCGGCATTAGCCAGCCAGGGTCTGCGCCACAGTCCAAGAGGAGGAAGGTTGCACCTGCAGCACAGGCTGGGACCCCACACACAGCCACGACCTCCTGCACATCGAGGAAGAAGCCTTTCTGTAAGCAGGAACTGGACTTCCTCGTGGACTACGTGCGGGGCCACAGCCGTGACATGCTAGTGGGTGCCAATAGTCAGACTACGGCTGCCCAACGTGACACCCACTGGAAGCATGTTGCGGAACATGTCAGTTCATTCGGTCATGAGGTGCGCACGGCGCAAGAGTGCAAAAAGCGTTGGAATGACATCAAACGCAGCACTAAGGCTAAGCGTGCCTCTAATTACAACTTGACTCTGGTGACTGGCGGTGGGCCTGCACCAGAGGAGGAAGAGCTCACTCCGCATGAGGCACTCGTTGCAGAGTTCATACCACCTGAATTGGTCGAAGGAGTGGGAGAGATGCTGGACTTTGATGCCCAGTCCAGTGAGTGTTGATGCGTGTTTGTTGTGGGATGTGTTGTGCATGATTGCCGCTACATGTGACGTGTACATGGTTCTGATGTGTAAGTAATGCAATGCTTCCGTCATGCATGTCTCCTCTGCCTCTGCCTGCATGTGGGGACTCCATGTAGGCATGCTCCCTTGCTCCCTTGCCCCTCCTCTGCCACTCTGCACCCCAGTTCCACCTTTGCACTGGTGTTCTTCAATCTTGCCAATATGTACTTTCTTGTTCATGCGTCCTGTGCAGATGCTCACTTCCAGCGTAGAATCTGCCAAACATATGCCGTGTGGTACAGCCTTAGTACTTGATGCAGGGTATCTCACTTGTACTGTGCATAGGTCAGATGTCCCGCAGGGACATGAGTGCCCATTCATGCTCCATGTGCATTGCACGCATGCACCTATGTGTCCTTGACTGGATGATGACTGTAATACAAGTCCTTGGTTACATACATTGCCTGCCATCTCATCAGCCTTCCCATGTCAACTGTGGCTCAGTCCTGCGTTGCACACATGTTTAGGGTCTGACAATCTGTGTGGCTCACAGGCCTCAGCCTGTTCAATGGCCAATGACTCTGTCCAACTGTTGTTGTGTCTTCTTCACACATGTGCGGAATCCAGAGTTTTCATCATGTGTCCTGCTTACTGTCCCAGCATCATTTGCAGTGGTGTCACTTGAATCACATTCAGCTGTTGATGCCAGTCAACACTGCCTGTCAATACACAGGTGTATGGTCGCCTTTTGATACCATGCTAGGCATCCCTGCTTTTGTACTGGGGTGGAGGGGTGCTTGGCTTCTAGATATGGTACACATTGAATGCACAATGCACGTAATGTCTGATTTTGACATTGCACTGCCTTCACATTTCCTGGCACACACCATGGAGTCCTTGTACATGTAGGTAGTGAGTGGCGTACACATTTTCTGCACTGCATAGACCCACTTCCATGGAAACTGCCACCTTTCAACAGGTCTGATCACAGAAGCAATTGAAAGTTGACCCAGCATGCATGGCAGGTTATATGTTGTGTGTCACATGTCTGCCTGATGTGTTTGCTGTCGGTGTGTGTGTGTTGTGTGCTTCTGACATGTGTAGTGACGTTTTTTCTCTCTATTTTTCAGGTGATGACGCAATGGAGGCGGAGGATGGTGTTGTCATGCCAGACACAGGGTTGGTACCGCTACATCAACCCGGCACTAGTGGGGGTCGTGGGGTGGTAGGCCACGAAAACCCCCAAGTGCTACAGTCCATCTTGTCTCTGGCTGCCTATGAGTCCAGCCTAGATGACGACTCTGACGTCTATGTTGAGTTGGATGAGCATCAAGTCCATGTGTCAGGGGTGAGTGATTCTGATGTGGACGCTCCTCTGTCTGCGACACCTGCACTGAGGGATCAGACAGTCTTGGTTCCTCCGCCCGTGGCGGATCGGGACGCAGGGTCACCCTCCACACCAGTCACTGATGTGCCTGGGACATCACGTCGACGGGGGTATGTAGTCGTGCAGCCGCGGGCGGTGCCAACACAGCGAGGACCCCCGGTCCTTGGGTCCCGCAGGGGTCAAGCCCGGCAACGCGGTCGCCGCGCGCAACCGCAGTATACTGAGTGGGAGCAAGACATGACTGCCAATTCAGAACGGCAGGGGGCAGCAATGGAGAACATCGCTGAGAGCATGGAGCGTGTGGCCCGATCTGTGCTCCCCCCTGCTAGACAGGTGCTTCTCCAGCAGCAGGCGGCACGGTCCACGGCCCGCTCGCTCGGGCTGGGCATGGTGGCCTCAGACAGGGCACGCCAGGCTGAAATGTCGTCTCTGCGTCAAGCAATTGCTGCTCACGCAGAGGCGCACATGGATGCCCTGAGGGAGGAGTATGCTTCCCTCAGATCCACTCTGGGTGTCCTTATGATGTCCCAGAGGCAGCAGGCAGAGGAGAGGTTTGCACAGCTTGAGCGTACCATCTCGGCTGAGCTACAGGCTTGCCGGGAGGTGCAGTGGTTGTCCATCCAGGCCTTGCAGGAGGAACTGCGTGTTACAAGTGCTACCTTGCAAGAGGAAGCACGTGTATCACGTGAGGTGAGGTTCTGCATGCAGACCTACGTCCTACGTCACATCGCCACACAAAACCAGGCTCACCCATCCGGCAGACTTGCTGCCGACAAGGGGCAAGCTGCGGCTAGGCGTGGCCAGGCTACCGTGCCACGTCCTCCTTTCCAGGATGAGCCAGACTCGGACGACCATCTATCTCCCACATAGGTCGGGCTGTGCAGGCGTTGAGCCCATGGAGGTTTTTTTTTGGCTCAGCATCATCGCATGTGGATGTTGAGCAGCACCCTGTACCTCCCCCCTCCTGGGTGCCTCCCCTCCCCCCGGGTCGTATGTGGCCATTTTTGATTTTCCTTTTAGTTTAGTTAGTTTCTATTTGATAGTTAGTTTAATTAGGTAATGTATGTTTTCCATAGTTAGTGTAATTAGTTAATAGTTAATATAGTTTAAAATTGCTTGTCTATTGTGCTTTCATGTGACGGTGTGGTGCTTTGTGGCTTTTGAAGGCATCCACTGTCTGTTCCAGCTGGGCCCCTCAGGCTTGTCTTGTGTATGTGTTTGCTGCTTGGGGTCCTTGACTCACATATGCCACTCCTGCCTCCCTTATCCATGGGCTCGCAAGGATGGTTCGGTGTCACAAGCATTTACACAAGGGCTTTGGACTGTCATATCTGTGGCATGTCTGGTGCTGTGTGACTTGTGTTTACACCCCTAGTGGGGATGATTTTGGTGTTATTGTGCACTGTTAAGCTTTTGCTAGATGGGGTGTTTCATGATTAATGTGTACATTAATTGCTATGCATTGTGTAGTATGTTTCTTATCTTTACTGTACACGTTCTTGTTGCAATTCATGCTGTAGATAGTGTTCCACACTTTGGATGTGAACGACGGACTGATGGTGTGATTTATGATATGACTCTCTGACATGGTCAAGTAATGGGATGCCTGAAGAGACACACACAGATGACTTTGAAACATTAATCATGTGTTTCATGCCCTTTCTGCAGGGGGATGAGCCTCCAGAGCACCTTTGCCAGCAGACATGGCCCATTGGACGTCTGAATTCTGGACACGTTTGTTGGTGCCCACATGCACATGTGTGCACAAGCAGAGGCACAGGGATTGCAGACTTACATCCTAGAACTGCTGACGTGTTCCAAGGAACTCCAGGCAAGGTGAGCAGCACAGGGGGGCCACAACACAGCAAAGCTTGCACCAGGCGAGTTGCACATGCAGGCTTAGTCACAGCACTGAGGGTGAGGTTGGACGAATATTGGTGTTGAAGCACACAATGCAGCTCAGATGTGTTGGTGGACTGATAGCTGTTGATTGTAAGGTTGTCTGGGACACCTGCAGGGGCAGTGGCACATACCCTCCGGTACACCAAGGTCCATTGAGGCACTTGTATCAACCATGTAGCCTTCCGAGACATGGAAAGGGGCAGCTCACAGGGACATACAGAAAGGGACATACTTGTGTGCAGTGCATTTCATTTCCATGTACATTTTGATACATGCACTGCCAACTTTGTTTCGGTCATGGTGGTACACAACTTGCTCTGAAGTCATGGCTTGCTATATGGGTCTGTCTGCTTACCCAGGGAACATTGCATGTTGTGTGAATTGTGACACATTGGTTTTCCATTTGCCACGCACCCACCAGCGGCTGACTTACTGCATTGACTGTGTATGACCCGTCACAGGGGTTATGTTATATATGGGTACGAAGCATCTACACCAGATAGTCTGTTTGTAGAGTAGTTTGTTGCTATGGGGAATGTTTGGTGGTGTGTTTTTGTGTCATTGGCACGTACAGGTTGTTGACTGTGGCTCTCTTTGCAGCATTGCAGTGCTGCTGTAACCGGACCTGAGAGTGCGCAGGCAGGAGGCCAGCACTCAAAACCAGAGCTAAGTGTCTTGTTGTTTTTCTTTCAAACTGCTCTGCATAGGCTTGCTGGGGGGTGCACTAATGCATGGATGTATGTGTGATTCAATTTGGTATGTTTTTTTCCCCCCTAATCACCCGGAATCCTATGCAATTTTGAACCCTGTACCCTCTACCCAGTGTTTCTGCTTCCCGTACCTATCCAAGCAACGTTCCCTAACCCTCTTTCCCCGCTGGGGTTGCGGATGCCTGTGTAAGCCCCGAACTTGCAGGCGCCAAAACCCTAGAGGGGGTGGTTGGTTCGTACCACTCCTAAGCCTGGACTACAGAAGGCCATGGCAATGATGTCCAAGTTTGTTTGGATTGTGTATGTGTTCATGCAGGTAGTACATTTTCGTGCATTCCCTACTTTCATGTGTCATTCCTCCTCCCCTCTCCTGCCACTCATTCCAGTTATCCAGTGTGCCAACACCTGTCCCGACTGCATATCCCTGAACCTCCTTCCCCACCAGGGTCTCAGGGGTCTGTGTGAGTTTGACCTTGCAGGCACCCGGGACACGGTGGGGGTGGTTGTTTCGTGACACTCCCACGCCTGTACACGGGACCTGTGACAATACACATCCGTTCATGATGCATCATCCTATGTTATGTACCACACATGGTTCACATCCTGTTGTGACATTGTTTTACTGTGCTACCTTGGTTGTTGCATCATTGTGGTAGTACTTGGCCTTTGTGAGGTACTGCTACGTCAAGTCATCTACTGGAGGGTGTTCGGGTTTGTTTTTATGCCTTGGATTTTGTGATTTTGGAAATGAGTGTGGATTCTGAGGGTGCAGGAATCTTTTTACACACAAGGTGGGAGTTGGTGACGAAAGGTAAAGGTGATCCTGTGGCCAGGTGAAATTGAGGGTTGGAGGCTCCATGACCCAGGTGCAGTTGTTCAGTGGGTCATGGTCATTTGTGAGGGAGGGGGGGGGTTGTTGTGGATAGTTGCCTTGCCCTGCAGTGTGATGGGAACTCTGACATTGTAATGGTGGTATCCTATGTACATGTTGTGTTCTGCTGATCAATGCCTGTTCATGTGTTGTGTTTACCTTTCAGGTGCGAGGGGATAGTTGTGGTTTGACATGCTGGGGTGTACACATGGTGAATGTTCACATGTGATGTGTAGAGAACACTGATGGTCACTTGAGTGCACATGCATATGTTGAGTGCATGTCCTTGCAGACCCACACACTTGCACTCTGATGCACTACATGTACTCCCACCCTTGCATATCCACGTGTACACTGTTTGCCTTCTGGTGGCCACTGTGTCCCTGCAGCACATGTTCTGTGACCAATTATGGATCCTGTACATGCCTAATTTGCTTTTTGATGTGGTCTGTCGCTTAGATGTGATGCTCAGGGTGTGCATCACACACAATGGCTGTTCACTGTGCTGTGTGCTGAGCAGTGTGTTGCAGGAGTAGGACACAGCACACAGAAGCTGCAGTGTTGATTTTGCAATGCACAATGTGCATGTAGACAGGCATTCATTGTTATGTTACGTCTACAACTCTTGTAATGCATTTGGAAATGACTTATTTTGGGTGGGAGGTTGTTGGTCTGTCATTTCATCTGATTCCTGGTCAGGCATCATTGTCTGATGCCACTGTACATTTTGGACATGGCAATGTGTACCTTATTGTTGCTGTGTTGGTGTATGGGTATTGCTTGCCATGTCATGTTGTGGTTTGGGAGGGTTTGAGTGACATAACAGTGATGGCCATGGCCTGTTTTGCAGGTGTGTGTGATGCACACCTTGCATGTCAGGGTCATCCGCTTCTCAGAGCAACTAGCTGGGGGTAGATCTCTCTCCGCGGCAGGGCCCTCCCTCTGGAACAGCCTTCCTTCCTCACTTGAACTTGAGGGGAAGCATCTCCGGTTCGGGAAGCACCTCAAGACCTTCCTCTTTGCTTCTGCTTTCTCTCTGCCTCTCCCTTGCGGAATTCTTCACTGGAACTGCACTGGATCTGCAACTGGGCCACTCTCACTGACCTCGGTCCCTGGCCCAGCCACTCTCCACTTGAACTGGCTCCCTGGCAACCCCTGCACTGCGGTACTGTCTCTCTATCCCTACAGCCCCCCCTTCCCAGCACTTGTCTGCACTTACCTTTGCAGTTGCCACCAGCTGACCTGTGTATTTGTTTTTTGGTCTACTTCCCCTGTACTGCACTCCCCCCCCCTTCCCCTTGCACTTTTCCCTTCCCCCTACCCCTGCACTTGCACAATCTGAATGACACCTGGCCTAGTTGTACCGTTGTCTGTCTTCCCTTGTTCCCCCCTCCCTGCCTCATCGCACCTTGAAATACTTGTGTATAGGCCATATCATGTCATATGTCATATGTGTGCCTTTTGGTCACACAGGATAGCTTGTGTTTAAGTAGCTAGGGATGCAGACGATGTGGCACTTCCATGGCAACTATCTCAGGGTGGTAGGGTTGTGACAGTTGACTGTCTCTTTGTCATCATCGATTGTCACCTGGTATGTGCCAGGCCTGTGTGCACTCCGCAGGGGTGGGAGTTTAGGTGAAAAATGTGGCCACAAGCTGGGTCCGGGCTTCCTCGCCACGTGCCCTGTCCCCTCCCATGGGCAGCGCCTGTGCCTGTGGTTGGGGATGTGGGGGCACCACCATGTCCACCGGGACGCCCTGCCGTGTTGCAACATTGTGCAGGACACATGCTGCCACAATGATCCTGCACACTACTGGTGGTGCATAGAGTAGTTGCCCGCCAGAGCGGTCAAGGGAGCGGAAACGTGACTTGAGCACTCCGAATGTGCGCTCCACTATGGCCCTGGTTGCAATATGGGCGGCGTTGTATTTTACCTGGGGTGGTGTGGTGGGGTTCCGGATTGGCGTCATCATGTGGTTGCTCAGAGGGTAGGCACTGTCCCCTGGGGAGGTGATAATAGTTGAGATTATTAGGGTTTGGGTATTTGTCTGTGTGTGACTTGCATGCATGTGCAAGGGCATTTGTACTCACCTAGGAGCCATGTATCGCCATGCTGCCCAGCTTCCAGGGCCCGGCTCAGGGCGGACATTCTGTATATGAAACTGTCATGGGTGGAGCCAGGGTAGTTTGCATAGACAGAGGTGATGATTCCCTTTGCATCGCATACCACCTGTACATTGATGGAATGCCAGTGCTTGCGGTTTCGGTAGATGTGCTCAGTGGCCCTAGGTGGACGTAGGGCCACATGGGTGCAATCTATGGCACCGAGCACTTTGGGGAAGTGTGCCACCCTGAAAAAATCCAGGACAACGGCCTGCCTTTCTGCGGGTGTTCTGGGCATGTATATGTGCCTGTGGCCTGAGGGTCGCGCTGTCATGATTGCCAGTACCTGGTGTAGGCAGCGTGACTGCGTGGCCTGTGAGACCCCCCCACTATGGCAGTAGTCCGCTGAAATGACCCAGTGGCCAAAAAATGCAGGACATTGAGCACCTTCTCCAAGGGGCTCAATGCTTGGGAGCAAAGGGTGGGGGATGTAAGGTCATCTTCCCACTCCCTGACCAGGTCTAGGATGATGTAGGGTGGAAACCTATACCTGCCATAGACCTGGTCATCAGGCATCCCAAAAAGGCTTGTCCGTGGTGCGAAAATGCGTGCCCTGGCTATTCTCCTCCTCCTGCGGTGTCCCACGATCAGTGCTGCGACAAATGGGGCATTCATCGTAGCTGTATATACGTGTTTGTTGTTTGCGCGCACTTTTGTACTGTGCGCGGGGACGCTTCCGTCTGCCTTCGTGTGGCGGACGCGTTGACGCCTGTGTGCGTCTTTTGCCGTGCGCGGGTTTCCCGTATTCGGATCCATGAATACGGGTTGTTCGCGTGCGTGTGGGCGTTCAGTGTAGTTCCCTGCAGTACTTCCCCAGTTACGCCTTCTTTTTCACCCGTTGTTCCCCATTCCGCGTGTTACGCCCACTGTTCCGCCCACTTTGGTTGTGTGCGCCGCGCTATGTGCGCTTTTGCTGTGCGCGTAGCGCACGCCGTGTATGCCTGCGTGCGCCATGGCTGGATTGGGCGCACGGACAGCGGGAAACACGCGCAGCGTCTTCCTTGAATCGCACACATGCGCGTGCGCTGCGTTTCTCACGCTTGCGCTCCCTTGCGCCTGCTTGCGCATGGATTTTCGGTGCACGTTTGTTCCATGAATCGGACCCATGAGATAAATTCTGTCCACACTTTGTCAAAGTAAATTCTCTTTAATGCACAATGATAATATTTATTAGCCTTGCCAACACGTGTTTTTGACCTCAAAGAACACGAGTCTTCATCAGCGATAATGCATCAGCATCGTCATTACACAATAACACATTATAGTAATTTCATTTTATAAACAAAGATATGTTCCAACATAAGCATATATCATAAGAAAAAAGTTGCACAACACAAAAAAAAGATAAAGAAGGCATGAATAAAAAATGGTTCAATACCGACCAGATAATGTACCAGCAATGTTTTACTGTTGGGACTCACCGCCAGTACTGTCCCACAGCTTGGAGGGAGATTCTGACCAGAGGGGAGGAGCCGTAAGTAGCCAACGAGTACTTCCTACTATTGTAGCCCTCTGCTGTTGATGTAAGACAGACAGAAGGATCTAATAGTCGGAAGACGGGACACAGACCAACGACACACAGGCTCTGCAAGCAAAAACAACACAGGTAGTGCACAGTTTTGCATTCAGTATCTACCCCAAAGTGCATGAACTATGAGAAACCTACCTCAGGGGTTTGAGAGTAGACCTTGGTTGGTAACTGGTTTACAGGTGGGTCAGAAGATAATAATGCCCCAATAGCTGTTCCAGCATGAGGATATTTCTCCCTGGAACAACAAAACACCTGCAATTATCCTTTGAGGTACAGTTAGGAATAAATATGGATATAACAAGATTCTAAAGTTTCTAACAATGACAGGACCAGGATGAATGCAGTCTTGATGTTCAAGAAACAGTATTGCGGAGGTGTGCCAGGCTGTGGAAGCGCTTGAGCTAGTCCCACTGGAAAAACCACTTAAATCAATCAATTCTAGCTGCTGCATACTGGTGGAACAAGTAGGCAACCCAATCCTACTACACATTAGAAAAAAACACAGTAATTGTTCCACCACTAGATGCGCTGCTAGCACACACAGATTAAGCATATAATTGGTTAGTGATTGTAAATGTCACAATTTATGCTAGTCAATATGCACAAGATCTTCTCAAAGGAGACTCAAATAGATATTTTGTTATTTTATTCCGTTCATTTGCGGTGTTCAATTGTCAGAGTTATTTGCTAACACATGTTTCAACCTCAACAGGTCTTTTTCAAGGCAAAGCTCTGCACCACACAAGTAATATATAATCATATGAATACATAGCATAACATATCAACAAAATAAACATTGAAAATAATCCATTGTGAAATACCCCAACATATGAACAAAGGCATGGATTATAGGGAAAACATAAACCCATAAAATAAAGTAAACATTACCAAGTCCCAATGTCAACAAATAAACACGAACATGCCATAATGAACAACAGCCCCAACAGTGCATAAAAAGAAGAAGAAAGAAGGAAGAAGCATATGCACATTGAGCATCTGGTATCAAAAACCAAAAACCAGAGATATTTGTATGGCATGCGGTCTATATACCATTAATGTAATGTGTTCAATTGAGATCCATGCAATCAATCCAAGTGTTCCACCAACTGGAGCCCAGTACCTCCAACCGCACTGTCTCTCACTGCACTCGCTAGCCAAATACACTGAGCAAGCTGAATGAATGTTGAAAGGATATAAAGTTATCACTTATACCCCTAAGTGTTCTTATTGAATGCCAATACCCAATGGTTCACATGCACTATAATGATTGAGTGGGTATGTCTATTACCAAGTATAAAGTCCCTCTGATTTATATCTGATTGTGGGCAATTTCGAACGAAATCATCAATGAAGATTCTGGCGGCCTGCATTCCAAATTAGGAACAACAATTAATACGACTTGTTCATATACCAAAACATCTTATGAGGTGAAGTTCCTGAATTCATAAATATGGAAAGAAGACGTTACCTACACATGTATTAATGCAGATCTGTCGTGGAACAATTTGTCTATGTCGATCAATGTGAACGATGAGCAGCTAGCCCTTAAGTAGCATGACCTGATAGGCAAAAAACCTAACCATATTAGGAATTGTAACTTAAAAAGTGCCAACTCTACATGTCACATGTTGAGCATGCAGCTATTACTGCCTTACCCAAATATACTGCCATCTGTTTGTGTCGTCCAAAGCAAAAACCAAGTCCTTCAATGGCCGTGCCCGGACTCCATATTAAAGAAAAGAACCTTGTATACACGTGATACGTTACTAATCATGTGACCCAATACAATCACGTGATTGAAGAGTGAAAGTCTGAAAGACTTACGATCCTTATTATAAAGCAAAACATTTCGGATTTATCAAACCTGATTCAAAACTGGCACTCACGTAGTTCAATTTCTGATGATGAAAAACAGTATCTGTATCGACCGTCGCCAGTCATGCCCTCTATGTACTTTCTGCCTAAGATTCATAAAGCGTTCCATGAACTGCCACAAGTTAGACCTATTATGATTGGTTTGGGATGGGCCACTCAAGGTTTGTCCCAATACATTGACACCGCCATCAAAAATTTGGTCACCACACTACCTGCCTACTTGCAAGATACAACTCACACTTTACAAATTTTATCGTCCATTCAATGGTCAGAGCAATTTTTGTTATCATGTTTTGATGATAAATCTTTATATACTGCAATTCAACACAATCTAGCATTGGATACTATTGATTTTTCTTCCGCCTCTCAGAGCACATATCTATGATTAAGGATTTTTTGGCCTTTACTTTAGAACATAACCAGTTTCTGTTTAATGGTCCACTATCATGTACGCCCCTATTAGCAAACCTCTTTATGGGGAATTTTGGACAACATTATATTTTTAACCCACACAAATTTAAAGACCACATTGTAGTATGGAAGAGGTATATTGACAATGTTTTACTTATATGGAATGGGTCCACAGATACTTTTCAAGAATTCACAGAATATTTGAATAACAATACTTTTGGTATTGAATTTGTGGGGCACGCTAGTTCGAACAGAATAGAATTTCTGGACCTAATCATTAGCATTTCGAATTGTCAAATACATACACAGACGTTCAGGAAACTGACAGCTGTCAATTCAATTTTACATGCTAAAAGTTGTCACAAACGATAAGTCATAGAAAATATACCTTTTGGTGAATTCTTTCGAGCTCGCAGAAATTGCAGTGCCCCGTTAGACTTTATCAATGAATGTGGACTGATTAAAGACAGGTTTAAGAGAAGAGGCTATTCTAACCAATGCATTCAGAAAGATATACAACAAGCTGGTGATAAAGCACGAGAGGTCATGCTTTCTGTTCAAGAGATACATAAATCCACCAGTTTTTCTGATGTGGGGATCATTACCAAATATGTGCAAAATTCGGACATGTTATATGCACTTTTAGCTAAACATTGGCATTTACTTCAGCTCGATTCGGATATACGTCCTTATATAGCGGACAAACCAAAGTTTATCTTCACACGGAATCAGACACTCAAAGGACACTTGTGTCCTTGCTTTTTAGCACCCAATTTAACTCTACAGACTCAATATCATGGTTACCGCCTAAACCAAAGGTTTTTTTTCAATGTGGCACATGCAATTTCTGCAAGTTTGTTATAAGCTCTGACACTTTTTCTTGCCATAATGGTCTTTCCATTCAAATTTGTGATTTCATGAACTGCAAGACCAAATATGTGGTATAGGTGATTCTCCGCATATGTGGTAAAGTTTATGTGGGTTCTACAATACGGGAATTGCGAATACGTATTCATGAACATTTGGCCAACTTGAAAAACCCTGATTCCAAATTGCCTCTTTCCATCTACTGGCAAGAATACCATCAAATGGATAATGTAAGAGATATTAAGTTTAGTGGCCTAATGCAAGCGCAAGCTCACCCCAGGAGGGTGACCGCTTTATACTGTTACGTCAATTAGAAGCACGTACCATATGCCGACTTCGATGTACTACTATGGGTCTAAACAGCGATACGAAATGACATGTTTTCTTGTAAATAGGCGATTGGATGTGGTACCTATATTACAACATGATAGGATTTGGTCATCCATTTGTTCTTCGACATGGGTATAAGCTCATTACATTGTTTTATATCTATGTGGCACTGCTGGAGCCTAGGAACTGCTGTGGTGTCGGCACTGCACCCGTGGGCCAAAGGTATTGGAACTAGTCAATTATTCATCCTTACTTTTTCATATGCTACCGTGAGCATTAATACATTTTGCACTCAGAGGTCTGAGATATTGGATTTTCACAAGTATTCAGGTTCATATTGATTATTTAAGGCACTTGGTTGTTCTAGTAACATTCATGAGGTTGATATCCTCACTTTCAGCACATAGCACCATGAGCACTAATAGTAATTTTTAAAAAAAAAATGGTATTCTTGCAATTTATTTCCTCTTTTTCAGCACATTGTACTTTTCATTTACTGGTACTAATTATGTAGCGATGAATGCCCTGAACTTCCAACATTCGAACTTCTGGTTTGGGTCTCAATTGAACACATTATATTAATGGTATGTAGACCACATGCCATACAAATGTCTCTGGTTTTTGGTTTTTGATACAAGATGCTCAATGTGCATATGCTTCTTCCTTCTTTATTCTTCTTTTTATGCACTGTTGGGGCTGTTATTCATGTTGGCATGTTCGTGTTTATTTGTTGACATTGGGACTTGGTAATGTTTACTTTATTTTATGGGTTTATGTTTTCCCTGTAATCTATGCCCTTGACCATATGTTGGGGTATTTCACAATGAATTATTTTCCATCTTTATTTTGTTGAAATGTTATGCTATGTATTCATATAATATATATATTACTTGTTTGGTGTAGAGCTTTGCCTTGAAAAAGACCTGTTGAGGTAGAAACACGTGTTAGAAAATAACTCTGACAATTGAACATGGCAAATGAACGGAATAAAATAACGAAATATCTATTCGAGTCTCCTTTGAGAAGATCTTGTGCATATTGACTTGCATAAATTGTGACATTTACAATCACTGACCAATTATACGCTTTATCTGTGTGTGCTAGCAGAGCATCTAGTGGTGGAACAATTACTCTGTTTCAGTCTTGATGTTCCAGAGTCCAGAAAGCCTGCTCCTATGGTATGACGGCACAAGGATGCCTAAGGCAGTCTGGTGTCCAAAGTCAATCTGTAGTGCTATCCTGACGGCACGCAAACGCTTGAAGAAACAAACCACACATTCTGCAAGCATCTCTAGTCCAGGTGCTGATTGCGGTGGAAATTATGCCACGTGTAGAATGCTGGGTCCAACACTTGAAGCAGGAGTCTTCCGTAATACAGCAAGCAGATTCTTCAAGAACCTCCAGAGAGGTCCTTAATGCATGCAGGGTTGGCAACAGAGGGGGTGGCAAGGTTTCAAACAAAAGACAAGGGAATCCATTTAAACAGGCAGAGTTTGTCAACAAAGCAGGCAGCGAGGTACAGTAGGCAAAGTTCAAGAACTCCATTGAGCGTACAATAGTATCAAGTCCAGAAAACAAATGAAGCAGTAGGGAGCAGGCAAAGACAGTTATATAATGTTGTGAGGGTCAGAAACACATCAAACAAGCAGAGCGAAACAAGAACGTAGTACGCAGAGAAACTTCAACTAGAAGTGCTGTTTGAAAGCAGAGGCAGGCTTTATTCCTTTGATATCACATGTCAGTTTGTCATGTGAATGGAGAAGCATACTCCTGTTGTTTCTAGGGAGACAAGTATTGAATGGCTTCACTTGTCACCATGCTATCCTCCAATGAGACCACCACGGTGTATAACCGTGTCGCAGCCTTTGCTTTGGTAATCTCGCTATTCGGGGACAGGATCGTATGGGTGGTGGAATGAAATCAGACGGTGCACCCATTGGCACAAGTTGCCTTTCCTGCCTTCTGA
This sequence comes from Ambystoma mexicanum, assembly GCF_040938575.1. NCBI lineage: Eukaryota > Metazoa > Chordata > Amphibia > Caudata > Ambystomatidae > Ambystoma > Ambystoma mexicanum. The sequence continues at coordinate 478,465,510 of NC_090932.1, read as the reverse complement.
CATGTTTATCCCTGACAGTTACACAGAAGGGGGGGAAAGAAAGAAATACGGAAATATATGTAAACTGATTGCCAAAAAATACAGTCATATCATACTGCAATTAGAATGAATGAAAATTATACCCAAGTGCTTAACTTAAATTGGACCAATACTTCAAGGGATAAAAACCCAGGCATGTTTAAAAAGAAAAAAAGGCAGAGCCAACTGTTAGGCAGAGCCTCTTTAAGTGTCGAATCAACAGTGTAATTGTATTAATTTCAAGGGTGAGACCCCATTTCCACCATATATTTGCATTATCCCTAATCCACAAATGACTGATAATAGTAAAACAAACAACCACCGCTCTTACCTGATTTAATTTATCAGTCTTAACATCTTTTTTTAGAAACCTTCAACTCAATAAGATGGTACCCAATGCACAATATATATGAACAGGGAAAAGTAAAAAACACCCACATCAACATGGTGTTGTTTTTCACTAACATGGCATATAATCTGCCAGTTGTGTACTTAACTGAACATGACATTCTCCCTCCACCTTAAGTTAACATTCACCATCGAAATACCTTTCCAATTTCTCACCTCGTAATTCGAGGTTAATCCAAATGCGAATATAGAATATACCTTTTGCTAATGCAACTTCTCACCCCTATATTTCCTGTAACTATTAATTGACAGTCACAACCCATAGATTGTCACCTTCTCATGTGTTGATGTGGGTGTTTTTCTCTTTTCCCTGTTTATATTTCTTGTGCCTTAGGTACCATTTTATTGGTCAAAGGTTTCTAAAAAAAAGATGTGAAAACTGATATATTAAATCTTTGAAAGAGGAGTACAATTGTATTGGATGCTGTGTTGATTATTTTTGAGGCTAGGTAAGATTGGTGGTTGTTTTACTATTAGCAGTCATTCTTGGATTATGGATAATGCAAATATATGTTGGAAAAGGGGGTCTCACCCTTGAAAATAATACAATTACACTATTGACTCAACGCTTAAAGAGCCTCTGCCTAACAGTAATCTCTATTTTTCTTCTTTTTAAATATGCCTGGATTTTTATCCCTTGAACTATTGAGTTGGTGGTGGGCATTCAGCTGCACAGCTGCCGGGTATTGGTTCGATGTAAGTCAAGCACTGGGGTATAATTTCTGTTCATTCTTGTTGCAGTATGACATGACTGTATTGTTTGACATTCAGTTTACATGTATTTCCATATTTTTTCTTCCCCCCTGCTGTGCAATACAACACAAAGTGATTTCAGTCTGCTTACTTTCTGGTAGCTCTTTGTTTTTGCTCTCAAAGTGTTTCCTGTGGAGCTATCTGGAGGCACTGCCCCCAGCACCTTATAATATTGCGGGTTCCACAAAGTGGACCGCAAAGTGACTGCAAAGTTATTGCAGTCTGCAGTCTGTGGTATGACAGTGACATGACGTCTATTTATTATATGAAACATCCTCGTCTCTTGGGTAAGTGAACTGAAATATCTGCCACTGTGCTTGATTTGAAGATACATCTGCAGTCATTTTGCCTCGTGTAATAAATGAACTAAGACTAAGCTGTCAGTCTTCCTTATTAACAAGCATAATGGCAGCTGCAGGCCTGTTGGGCCTTTGAGCCGCTGTCTTGATGTGATTGAGCCTCCCATTCACCCTATGGGTGTTCTTTCTCTGCCTTGATATCTGACTGTGAGCGTATTTACTGGGTCTGGCAACGTATGATCCTTGAGTTGGTTGCACGTTTGCGTGCTATTGGAGGCATAGCCTAGTATTTGAGCTTTGCTGGCTGGTTACAAGCTTTCTTACGGCTAGTGGTGCCTTATAGTTTTGGAATACGGCACATTTGTGCTTACTACTGAAGGACTATTCAGTGCTGGAATAATTTGAGCTACAAGTGCTGACTACGGATTGTATCTTTCAGCCTCTTGTAAAGCCTTTAACATCTGTCTTATTTTGGTTCTATTTACCCCAGCACCATACCGAGTGTAGGCCTGTTAGGATGAAGCTGAGAAGAAAATAAAAAGCTAACAATAAAAAAGGTCCTGAGAATCAAGTGGCCAATACAGCTGAAATGCCTCTGCAACTGCCAACTGCAAGGGCTAATAAGATTACAGACTTTTTTACTGGTGCGAGAGTTGTAATTGAAAGTCATGAGGAGCCTGAGGCTAATGCCGCCTCTATAAACGAAGTTGCCTGCACAACAGCTACGTTTTATAATAACAATTCCCTATTGAACTTATGTTATAATCTGGAGAGCCAAATAATTAACCTTAAATGGGTGACGATCTCTAAGGCGAGCTTCTGCAACAACAGGGCCCCTGATACATTAGGGACTGCTACAAATGACACCTTTTAAATCACAATATTGCTACATCAGAGCAATTATCATGTTCACCCTGCCTTACAGGGCTAGCAGACGGAACCCTCAATAGGTCCACATAGTGTCAAGACCATATTATGTCTCTGGACGTATAGCGAGACATGTGAAGATCTGGAAGCACATAATGTCACTATGAATTTTGCACTAAATATCCTACTAAAATAATCACACAACATCTCCTGTCAAGTCCAGAAAAATGCTATTCTATTGGCTGAACTAGCAAGACTGAATCTACCTGATCCAACAGTAACATGTGCAAACTCTGAAATGCAGAGTTCCGCCACTGCCGCAGCATCTAAACCTATGCAAGGGATCAGTGACCCTGAGAATTTGGAGTTACTAATGTGGTGGTCTTGATGGGGAGTGAAGATGAAAAAGATGATGACTGCCATCTTACTAAAAGGAAACGGAGAAGGAAACAGAAATCAAACGCTAGTACTACAAGAATTCTTGCTGCTTCAGATGTCCACAGAGATAAACCACTCAATTAGCTAATTGACCTCTTGGTGCTTTGTTTTCTTTGGCTCTTGCCGCACCTGCATTCTTCGTTTCCTGCCCGTGCTGCAGCAAGATAATAATTTACTGAAAATTCATTCGTGCAACTGCAAAATAATGGTATGTCATTTCCTTCTTTTTTTTTTTTTTCTTTATTTTTAAATGACTGCTAGGTGGAAATCTAGTCAGTCAGATTCCTACATAAATAGCCATCCCGTCTTTTGCTTTATAGGGAGCCCACGCCTAACTTTGTCAGATTACTCAACTTCTACCTTTGGTAAGTGGGATAAAACTATATATATAATATTAAAACAATTTTCTATGACGCAACATATTTGCAACCCCTCTTTTTATCGTATTCGATTCATTAAGTTGCCACTTGATAAAACATTTTTTAATTTTGCATTTTTCTCTAGTATTCAAAATACACACTAGCCAAGATTAAGGTACAATTTTAACAGTCAGTGGCCTTATACATGTATTTCTGGCTGATTACCATGAGCATCTTCTCTCACTGAATAATTTTGTTGTTCTTTTGTCTTTTTTCTCTCTCCTCCCTCTTTTCATTGTTTTATAATGTGTTATGTTTTTTCCACCGAATTACGCACTTTTTGTGTTTTCATTTTCTTTCTTTGAATTGGGTTGATTTGATATGTGCATTCGTTGCAACTGTCTGTTACTTTAAACCATATACTCAATGTGTTGGTTTGGCAAACCCTAACTGCCTCCTTGCCCTGGGTCTGGGGACTGGTTTGTTTTGCTATTGAATCATGCTTAACAAATGTTTTCGTTGTACATCAATGTTTTATAATTTTGCACAAGCAGCCTCAGTAGAAGAGCGGGAAGCTCGAAACACGTGTCAGGCTGCACCAATTCTGATTAAAACCACTCATTTAATTTGCAATTGCTTATTATTCTATGTGTGTGCGCAGTTTGAGAGCAAACCCTTTCTTTCTCTAATTCCAATTTCCAGTGGGAATTTGGCAGGCTCCTACTCAAGCTCTCAGCCGCAGCCCTATCACAGCCACATAAGTTACCGTTCTATGCGCTGTATCCTGCTGGCCTTTTCTGCCACTTTTTCTTCAAACCCGTTAGGCCTAGTGACACAGCAGCTCTATTCGGCATCACTATTTCTATCACCACTATGGCTGTAACAGCTGAATACATTCTAACTAGAGATGATGATATTAAGGCTCTATTTGCCCCTAGGGGCTCGACATTGAACCCTTTCAAAAGGATGACCTCTGAAGTAGAGGACTTACGATCTAAATTTATTAAGCTTGAACGCCTTAGCATCAGAGAGATCAACAAATTTTGGGAAAAGACTACCCTTACCCATTATTTACAAGAAAATAAAATACCTAGAGGCCTACGTATATTAATTCTTCCGGACTTTGAAGACCCCTTAGATAATGACCTCGCCACGGACTGGGAAAGCAACCTATCCACCAGTTCCAATAATATGCTCAAGTTACTTATTGAACATGCTAAAAGAGAACATGCCAGAATTGTCGTCCAAATCGATAGTTTGAAAGAAGAAATTGCTCTCTATGATGCACCCAGCACTACGATCGACAAGAACTATAAAACTTTATATACTCGTTTACGCAAACATCAGGATGAAGTCAAACTACGCAAATCACGGAAATTCTCACGAGATGATAGAGATTACCGTGATAACAGGGTATATACTTATCAACCTAAATATGATCAAGTATCTCGCTCCCGTACGAGTAGTCTGGCTTCATCCCTTGCTAGCTCTGAAGTCGATAGCGACAGTGACAAACCATCTTCTGAGACTAATTCGGAAACAGGTATTGCTACTTCTGAGCCTAATCTCTCTGATGCTACCGAGTCCAGAGAAGGGGAACAAATACCCATTATTCTGCCCACGCCTTTTTTAGAACAAATACGCAGGTACAAAAAAGGCAACCGCCAAGCCGCATTAGCTGCGGCCAAACAGGTTCGATTTCAATTACCTCCACCCGTCAATATTTCAACCCCAGACCCAAGCCCAGGGGCACAAGGGGCGGCCAACCAACCAGGCGCAAACGCCCCGATCGCCCAACGCAGAGTCACCCGGGCATCATACCAACAGACTCTCAGGAATCAAATCAGATAGATTTAATTCATAACTTGAGTAGTTATTCGCTCTCCTCTGACGAACGTTCAGTCCTTAACCGAGGGCTCTCTTTTGCGCCCACTGGTCTCAATGAATATGTTCAAATTCAGATTGATTTATTCAAATTTGTTCGTAAATTAAAACTAAAGAAATTTTTCGCTACACAAGTTAAGCTTTATACAAGTAAGCCCCAAGAACCACAACCATCTGACATCACATTACAAACCATGTTGAGCACCCATGTACTCATGTCTATTGATGAATATGGATCAGACCCGAACATGAATATAATGAACTTGATGCATGACCTCAATATTGAACAACAAACTTTGAAAATAAAAGAATTATCAAACAAATCGAAGTTCACTCCTGTATTTCCTAAAGATAACTTGATTGATACTTTCCACCAAGTCGTAACCAATGACATCCACAAATTACAAGACTCTGTCAAACAAAAGAACACGAGATTTAACCTCTCTATCAAAGAACAACAAGCTCTGCACACTCTGGCTTCAATTGATACGATTATCATAAAGGAGGCAGATAAGGGAGGCAATGTTGTGATTCTGGACAAAGTAGACTACATCACAATGGGCCTCGCCCACCTTGATTCTCCTGGATGTTACAAAATTTTACCTGGTAACCCTACGACCTCCCTCCGTGCAACAATCAAATTAGTGGTGGACAAATGGCTTACAGCAGGCCTGTTAACCGATGTGGAAAGACAATTCTTAATTGTTGATGGGCCAACAATGCCAACTGCTTATTTCCTGCCAAAAATTCACAAACCGTTTGTTAAAATACCAGAAGGGAGACCTATACTGAGTGGAGGTGGTGGTATCCTGGAGCCCACCTCCCTGTACATCAATGAATGCATTTCACCATTAGTCAACAACATACCTACTTTCATTCGTGACACAATGCACATTCTCCAGATGCTTAACCAACTGCCTATGTTACCTAATCTTGTCCTGGTTACACTTGATGTAAAAGCGCTTTACACATCCATTAATCATCAGCAAGCAATCAGCAGTATAGACTTTATCTTTCGTGCTCATTCAGCCTCGTTTTTCGAACATATCGAAATGATCAAAGATTTACTATCTGTTGCCCTTACCAACAATGTATTTCTTTTCAATAACACTTACTACAGACAGTTGATCGGAGTTGCAATGGGGGCAAGTTATGCCCCAGCGTTAGCTAACATTTTCATGCATAATTATGAACAACAACTCGTTTTCTCTAACCAGCTTTTCACGCCACATATTCACATGTGGAAACGTTATATCGATGATGTGCTTTTGGTTTGGAATGGTTCTATTGAGCTTTTAAATGAATTTGTTGCTTATCTCAATTCCAACAATTGGGGCATTCAATTTACACACACGTATAGCCCCATATGTGTTAATTTCTTAGACCTTACTATCAGTATCTCAGATAATCAGTTTGTAACTAAAACTTTTAGAAAATCTACATCCGTGAATGCAGTTCTGCATGCTACTAGCTGTCATAGGAAAACTGTAGTTTCCAATATACCCAAAGGCGAATTCATTCGGGCAAGACGGAATTGTCTGCTTACGAAAGACTTCGACCAGGAATGTTCATTGATACGCCAAAGGTTTATAGCTAGAGGCTATGACGTACGCTCAGTAGTAAAAGCAGAACATGATGTACGGACCATGAAGAGATGCGATCTACTCACTCCGAAAATAAGGAACGAGACTGTTCATTCTCAGAAACTCAAATTTATTACTAGATTTAATTCGGATAGTTCGCTGCTTTACAATATAATCAAACGGCATTGGCACATCCTACAACTTGATCGTGATATTACTCCTTGGGTGGACAACTCACCAAGTTTTATCTATACTAAGGCAAACAACCTCAAGAACATACTTTCTCCTTCATTCATGTCAATCCCACCCAAGCAACATACTTGGTTACACCAGCCCCCACGCCCTGGTTTTTACAAGTGTGGGGGCTGCTCCACGTGTTCACATGCACTGGAGACTACCTCCATCGACTTCGGACACTTAGGTACACATAAGATTTTGTCTTTTATTAATTGTAATTCGAAATTCTGCATTTACTGTATTAAATGTGTCTGCGGCCTATTCTATATTGGCAGTACAATACGCCCGCTGAAAATTCGTATCAGGGAACATCTGTACTCAATTACTCAATCTGACTCCAAATATCCCCTAGCTTTGCATTGGCAAAGATCCCATCAAATGGATAACAAGACAATGATCAAATTTGCTGGGATGATGAAGGTGTCACTTCCACAACGTGGAGGCAACCAGATACTTAAACTTAGACAATTGGAAGCCCGATTGATTTGTCAATACCGTACTGTAGAGTTTGGCCTGAACACAGACCATGAACTATCTGTCTTTTTGTGATTACATGTTGTTTAAAAGTTATGGTACACGTGTGTTTTTTAAGGTCTTCGCACATGTCATGCCAATAGGTACCGATTATTTGTATGGATGTCAATGGTAATCAGCCGCTATCTACATGTCATTACTCAACTATCATGCTATCTACCCGGGTGCAGCGCCCCCCCCTTTTTTTTTTTTTTTAATGAATACACTTGCTAGCATGGGCGCAACCGTTTTAACACAATCCTTGCATATCCAGTCAGGTCGAGGCGCACTTCCTTTATTTAGCATCTTTTTCAGCACATGCAACACTCTTTATTATAGATGCAGGCACAGGTGTTTTAAAATACACTACTGCCATCCGTGGACAGCTCAAGTGACTTCATACTCCAATTAATTAACTAATGTCTTCCGGATCTATGTCCTTCTGTCTCGCAATTTTTTTTTTAAATTTTTTTATTTATTTATTTATTTATTTATTTTTTATTTATTTTTTTAATTCCAATTCTATTTGTGCATTTACCATGCGCAATTTATTTCCGGCATACGCACACCTCAAACATATCCTTGTCTATATGGAGTAGCCTTAATGATTTCCTTTACATGATATCTACACTAGTCCATCATGGCGCTCTTGTTTTCCCATTAACTCTGTGGTGACTCGCCTGTGCACGGGCGTTTTCACTCTTGCTTCCCTCACATCTCCGAGTTATACTCGGCACACAGAGGGTTCCCGTTTGGCTCCAGTTCCCCACATAGCAGTGAAAGTACTGGTGAGTCAACGTTGACAATTTGTACACGGACCCTTCCAGCAAGAATTCTTGCTGCTTCAGATGTCCACAGAGATAAACCACTCAATTAGCTAATTGACCTCTTGTTGCTTTGTTTTCTTTGGCTCTTGCCGCACCTGCATTCTTCGTTTCCTGCCCGTGCTGCAGCAAGATAATAATTTACTGAAAATTCATTCGTGCAACTGCAAAATAATGGTATGTCATTTCCTTCTTTTTTTTTTTTTTCTTTATTTTTAAATGACTGCTAGGTGGAAATCTAGTCAGTCAGATTCCTACATAAATAGCCATCCCGTCTTTTGCTTTATAGGGAGCCCACGCCTAACTTTGTCAGATTACTCAACTTCTACCTTTGGTAAGTGGGATAAAACTATATATATAATATTAAAACAATTTTCTATGACGCAACATATTTGCAACCCCTCTTTTTATCGTATTCGATTCATTAAGTTGCCACTTGATAAAACATTTTTTAATTTTGCATTTTTCTCTAGTATTCAAAATACACACTAGCCAAGATTAAGGTACAATTTTAACAGTCAGTGGCCTTATACATGTATTTCTGGCTGATTACCATGAGCATCTTCTCTCACTGAATAATTTTGTTGTTCTTTTGTCTTTTTTCTCTCTCCTCCCTCTTTTCATTGTTTTATAATGTGTTATGTTTTTTCCACCGAATTACGCACTTTTTGTGTTTTCATTTTCTTTCTTTGAATTGGGTTGATTTGATATGTGCATTCGTTGCAACTGTCTGTTACTTTAAACCATATACTCAATGTGTTGGTTTGGCAAACCCTAACTGCCTCCTTGCCCTGGGTCTGGGGACTGGTTTGTTTTGCTATTGAATCATGCTTAACAAATGTTTTCGTTGTACATCAATGTTTTATAATTTTGCACAAGCAGCCTCAGTAGAAGAGCGGGAAGCTCGAAACACGTGTCAGGCTGCACCAATTCTGATTAAAACCACTCATTTAATTTGTAATTGCTTATTATTCTATGTGTGTGCGCAGTTTGAGAGCAAACCCTTTCTTTCTCTAATTCCAATTTCCAGTGGGAATTTGGCAGGCTCCTACTCAAGCTCTCAGCCGCAGCCCTATCACAGCCACATAAGTTACCGTTCTATGCGCTGTATCCTGCTGGCCTTTTCTGCCACTTTTTCTTCTACAACCAAACCGCTTTTAAGAGATGAAGTAAAGGAAAAAAACAATCCTGAACACATTTCTAATGCCCAATGCTCTTCTAAACAAGCAAGAAAGAAAGCTGGTAATTACCAATTGGCTTATTGGTACTATGGCCCAGAGAGCTAAAGCCAATTTGGCACCACAAGTCATTGAAGATGTATCATGTGTTAGTTACATGGACTGTACGAACTTCACTTTGTAAAGCAGTGCAATATCCATTGAATCCATTGATAATAGAAACATTCAAGATGTGATGAGCCTGACCTCACCAAAAAAACGTTTCTACTCAAGGAAAAGAATAAATGTCCAGTTGAAAAGAAACGTGAATTACCACCAAAAATGTTTAGCATCTCCAATGAATTTAATAGAAAGAAAAAGCCCATAAAAAGAAGCAGTCTCATGGAGATTCTTAACCACCTTTTGCCACTGAAGATAATTAAAAGCAGTGAATTTACATTTGTTGAACACTGTCAGAACTTTGTAACAAAGGTTCACTGTTTGTCTGAAGATGTGGTACCTCTAATCAGGGATAATGCACCTGATCTTAATAGACGTGGCTATGATCTTGACTTTAATGCCTGCGGGCTCCGGCGCAATATAAACAAACATAAACATAAACACAAACAAATGTAATTGTACCGAATATGTTTTTAATAAGGCAGGAATGAAAGTAGACAAGTGGGACAGGAAGAAGCCTGTTAATGAAAAACATGTCTTTGTGTCTTTGTTCTTTCTTACCGCCAATAATGACTCATAAATGAGATGATGTTAAAGTAATACCAGAGTACAAAAAACACAATTTTTTGGCCAAAACGGGTCCTAGAGTCTTTTTAAAAAAGCAGAACGTATATTTCTGCAGGGACTTGGCTGTTAGGTTCGGCTCAATTTGATGGCTACATCTCATATTTTAGACATGCTAATGGGGGTGATAAAGGAAGACCATATGGAGGTCTGGCTATATTGGTTTCCAATGACATTCACTCTATAGAATGTCCCATACGAGACCACAGTGTATTATTGGTAGAAATACAAGTGGCAAAAGATCTGAAAATTCTACTAGTTAAGGTTTATGACCTTCCCGGTGACAATCACACATTGGCGGTCCAGTTAAATATCTTTGAATGCGTAATTAATAAATATGCTGAAGATAGAAATGTTAACCTCATAGTAGGGGATGACCTCAATGCTAATGGCCTTGGTGATGCTGGACCAACCAAAGTTAATAACGGTGTACTAACTAAAAGCTATCAAATAAATATGAGGTGAAAAACCGTTTTTGCAGACCTAGATCTAATAATTGTGAATGGGACAGTAAAATACAATATACCAGCTGGTCCTACTTGGTCTAATGGTTCTTGTCTATCCACTTTGGATACTTTCATGTTAGTTACATCCTTTGAAAATGCGCATGCAAATCTCATTTAATGAATTTAGTGACCATGCAATATTGGGCCTTAGTTTAGCCTCTGCTAATAATAAAACACTGTACTTTGATAAGGTTGATGCTCTGAAGGTGACCCAGAGTGGAAACAGACTTGGTTGGTCTGATGGAAACCTATATACAGTCAGAAAGTGGAGTAGAGGAATGAGACGTGAATATAGGGACATGGAGACTGCTGATGAGATTGAAATTTGGTTGTCCACATGTATGCATGGTTTTATGCCGATGAGTAAACTCTCATCCATGAATCAAGGATCTAAATCTGGGAGACCTTTTGATAAAATCATAGCCCTGAAAAAGAAAAAGATGCGTTGTGAAATCAGATCTATTTATTTTGCAAACAGTCACATAGGTGAAGCCATCTCCAAAAAACTAAAAATAAAAAATGAGTATAGGAATTGGCTTATAAGATATCGTGCATCCGAAGACAATGTAGCTTGCCAAAATATGGCCAGGATACTGTTGGATAGGTATTTAAAAAAAATTCTGGTCCAACTATAAAAGGGTCACTAGTAATAGCCAGGATGAGTTGATCTGTAACATCGATGAGACAGTATGGAAAAATTACCCAGCGATACATTTTCTGGTGATTTAATACCTCTGGAAAAAAAAAATCAAATGTAAACATAGACTGTGATGAGCTAGTAGCCATTATTAAGAGGTTGAACTCCTCTTGGGATGTGGACCCGTAGGGTCTGTGCAATTAAATCATTAAAAATAACTCCGATTTCTGGTCTGATATTCTTGTGATATTTTTGAAAAGATAATAAGTACAGGTATTGTACCTGAATCTCGGAGAACTTCACACATTATACCTGTCTTCAAGAAAAGGGTTTAGAGCACTTCCAGAAAATCACTGTCTCTTAGCACTAACTAACATCACTAGCATACTTTTCTGTACCCTAATTGTGAATGAGATCAATGCATGGATAGCCAGGGATAAAATCTTTAGAAGGTTCCAGGCGGGTTTTAGGAAAGGTTGCTCAACTAGCACTAATATCTTTGCCATAGATACCCTCCTTGAACAAGCCACGCGTAAAGGTGAGTTGCTGCTATACTTATTGTTTGTAGACTTCTCGTCTGCATTCGATACAGTAGACATATTTAAACTCTGGTCGAAACTGGAGAAAATGGGTATGCCTGAACATCTACTATATCCATGTAAAATGATCTACAAAAATAATACTGCTAGAGTCAGGTTGAGCAATCTAGTTAAGATGTGTAATCAGATACCTATAAGAAAGGGAGTCAGACATGGGTGTCCTCTTGCACTCATCCTGTTTAACCTGTTCCTTGCGGAATTTGGCAGTATATTCTTGGAAAATTTAAATGCACTTTCCAAAATAGGAAAAAGTAAAGTGGGTGGATTGGTTACTCGATGACCTGGTAATTCTGGACAATACCTTTATTGGTATTTCCCATATTGCCCAGGCTGTATTCAAATATGCTGAATTAAATGGCCTAAAAATAAACCTGGAAAAGACATAATTTATGGCAGTAGGTTGGAAGCATACCAACAAGGTCCTCATGGACAGCCCACTGGGAAACATTGAAAGGACAACCTGTTATAGATACCTTGGGTACGATCTTACATCTGAAATTTTTAAAAAAGAAATAGCGCAGCAATATACAAGGGCAAAAGCACTATCCACTATGGCTGGCATAACAACCTTCTCTAAGAAGACTGCAGGCTATTGTCTACTTGGTATTTTGAATGTATACAAACAGGAACTCTCTGCAGCATTTGTATATGCCCTGGAAACATCATATGAAGATTGGACTAACTGGTCAGATCACGTTGAAGGGCTAATTTGGAGAAGGATCTTGGGGATTACTAACTATACACCTATTGAAGCTATAAGATTAGAACTGGGACTGATATCCTTGTCTACCCTTATTGATTTGAACCGAGGCAAACTATACATAAAAATCATGCTTGCCAATCCTAATTCTCTACTATCCATTCTATTATCTGCAATAGATGAAAATAAGTTTGATATCTTGTAGAAATGTAAAATAAAAAAATAGAAGTTTTTTGTTAAGATTGGATGCAACCGCACAGGGAATATGGTGAAGGTGCTGCTCTAAAAGCACTTAAAAGAGTGCGGAAAAATGGGATTAGGTGATGAGCCATGAAAAAGTTGTCAGTATGAAGTTCCTAAGTACATTTTCTAGGATGTGTTTTGCCTATAAACAGCCCCAAGCTTAGCTCAGGCTTCTACCCTCTCGGGTTACAAGGAGGATATTTATGAACATACTCCTAAATAGATTGGAGGTCCTTGAGGTTAACGAAGCTTGGTTGGGCTTACCAATGGAATAGCAGACCAGTAGAATTTGTAATGTCACACAAGCTATTGACTCAGATAGACATGTTCTTACCTCCTGTCCTACTATGAGGGCCCACTATGAGTGCTACTTTAGTAATTATGTGGAGAATTTTGAAGCCATTGCTAGTGAAATATTTTGGCTCAGATGTATCTCAGGTTACAGTCGTGGACTAACTATTGCAATCAAACTGGTATGGAAAAGCGTGAGAAAACATTTGCAGAGCTTTGAAGAGGATGTAAAACTTTGGCAAATCTCTAACCTGAGCCTAGACACTAGACAATAGCTAGGATGATATGTCTGTTATTAATTTTCATATTCATATCTACCCTTTGATCTTTTTTTATGGTATTTTCTCTCGCTGTGATATGTTATATGTTTTTGCTTGGTATCTAATTGAAATATTATTTGAAGATTGTATTTCTTATCTCATTTATATATTCTTTTTAAACTATGTTTTGTATTGTATTGTTCGAGTTCTTTTTTTGTAACACTTGTAAAGGTTTGATTGAAGTATCTACACAATAAAAAAATTCTAAATATTTAAAAAGTAACTGATTGCTGGTACATTATCTGGTCAGTATTGAACCATTCGTATTCATTCCTTTATCTTTTTTTTGTGTTGTACAACTTTTTTTCTGATGATATATGCTCATGTTCGAACATATCTTTGTTTATAAAATTAAATGACTTTAATATGTTATTGTGAAATGGTGATGTTGATGTATTAGCCCTGATGAACACCCACGTTCTTTGAGGTAAAAAAAACATGCTGGCAAGGCTAAGAAATATTATCATTGTGCATTAAAGAGAATTTACTTTGAGACAGAGTTGACATAATTAATCTCATTAAATATTTTTAGTTTAGTGTTTGATGTTTAGCGCATTGGACTGACAAATAATGTTCATTTTCTTGTGTCAGGCCTGTTTTGGGTCATGGAGCCTGTGGTCGTAGGTGCATTCAGCAAAAGAATATTAATTGATATAGTGTAGTTTCCTGTTTAACAGTCTATCTTATTAGTGAGTGATTTGCATGGAGGAGTATCACTAAGTTTATAGAAGAGAAACATTTCTAACTAGTAAAGGGCATGGAGCGAAGAAGGAATATTTAGTAAAATGATTGGGGTTGCCTGTTAAATTCAACAGTTGGGTGGACATCAGTTCTCTAGAGGCCAATGGTGTTTAGCAGGAAAGTCATGGAGTCTAAACCTTTTTCCTTTACGCTCCCTAGGAGCACCTCAATAAATACATTCCCAGGGAACAAAATATCCAACTACACTGTGAAGCTGGCAAAACCTAAAGATTTGAAAGGACAGTGGACTGTGAAGTGCACAGAAGTTCAATATGTCAATTTGTGGGATAACATAGGCAGTAGGTAACACATGTTCATTATAAAATTAGCAAATCCACAAGGCTTTCACCGGGAAGGTTCGTTGAGGGGTATTATCCAAATATGCAGGATGTTTACAGGATGTTGTTAGAGTCATCAACAAAAGCATATCAAATATACCAGAGTATGGTAATACATTGTTAAATCTAAACCTGCACCAGCAATTTAGCTTTCTTCAGGGAGCGGACGCATCTGTCAGGTTTTCAACAACAGGGAGAGTGCGTAACATATTGGGAACCGTGCAGCATGTTGGAAATGTATTAATGTTTTTTTTTTACACCTTACTTTTTTTAAGTGATATAGTGGAGTATCAAAGGGTTGGGGATAGCAATGGACCATTGCTTAGAACCATGGAGATTAGAGGAACAATGATATTGAGAAAATTCAATACAGCAAACACAATTGCATCCATGTGTGTAAATTCTGTTTTGACTCCATAAACAGATAAGAGATGATCAAGGATAATTTGGATCATTTAAATACAGAAGCATCTGGCTGAAGCTGTACATCAGACTTCTCTGAATGAATGATTAATATAACAGTGTTACAATGGCTGTGGTGAAGAACTATGGGGACCCCACATCCTACATGGAATATTAAAGGACCAAGGCTGGCTACAGTGATCAGCCATCTTTAGAAGACTCTTCCAACATGCCATGGCCTGGAATTAGTTGAACCACACATGAAAATGGCTGCAACAGTGGTTGCCAATCATCTTGCCAAACAGAAAAAGGAGGGGCAGGATGGACCAGGCTTCATTTATAGACATCATAGAAATACTAAGAGGAAGAGGCCACCATCTCATCGAAGCAGCCCACCGAAACCCATCAAGAAAAGAAGCTCAAGGAGCCAATACAGACATCAGATGAAGAAGACGAAGCTTGTTATCCCTAAAAGACACCAGGGTGGTGATATCTTCAGAATAACAATGGCCTTCTTACACAGACCCTCCAGGGAGTGTGTGAAATCAGATCGTACCGCTGACCCAAACCAGCATTGAGAACAGTTTTTTCATGGAAGTGTCACCTTTGGCACTGCCATCGCCGCTAGCCCCCATAGAATTCTTTGTATTGGGATCAACCGACATGTATTTGGATTTGAACAATGCATTGTTGCATCTAACAGTTGCCAAAGAAGTGAAGACTTTAGGCTTTTACCTGAATTCCACACTCTCCCTAAATAAACAAGTACATTCCTTGGCCTCACCCACTGCCTATACCGGCAAACTCATCAAAGCATGTAGACCATTCCTCTCACCAGCTAGCTGTATCATCCTAGCCAATGCCCTCATCTCTCTAAGTTGGACTACTGCAATGCACTCTATGCAGGAGCTAATAAATACATCACAAACAAACTACAAACACTGCAAAACAATGCACTCAGAACTGCACTGAACCTCCCCACCAGAGAGCATATCTCCAACGCCAGAAGGAATCATAACTGGCTAAAAATTACTGATCGAATCCTCCTCAAAATGGTCCCTCTAACCTACAAATGTCTAAATAATGCAGCACCACCATACCTAAAGGTCAGAACAACCAGAAAATCCTCTACACGCCCTACTAAAACAGTCAACTCCTACTGTCTCCAAATTCCCAGATTCCGCTTACAAAAAACAGGTGGAAATAGCTTCTGAGAAAAAGCAGCTCAGCAATGGAATGCTTTACCAGTCGAGTTAAGAAGAGACCAATCCTATAATAGCTTCAGGTGCAACACCCGTAAATGGCTACATCACAAAGACCAATAAACCATAGCCCATATGCTCGCTCTCTTCCTTGTCTTCTCAGTCAGCAATCGTGCACCTATGATTATTACCCATGAACATGTATATACCTGTAACTATGCAAACTGTAAATCAGTAATTTAACTAACTGCAATCATTACTGCAACGACCCATGCACATTCATATATCTGCAACTATATAACTATAACCTAACCTTTATGTACCTGTATATACCTATCTATGCAAATGTAACCAAGCTACAAGTAATCTTTCTATGTTGTGCGCCAAGCTACCAAAGGGTTTAGGGTGCCCTACAAATAATAAACAAACAAACAAACAAACAATCTTGTAGAATCACAGATGCAGATGGCACCAGCATCGCAGCTGGTGCACGAGTGGCCACCATAGCATACCCCATAGACACAATGTTCAACCAGGTGGACGTAACACTGGGCGATCGACTGATAACAGAGTGATAATATATATGACTACAGGCCCTATATAGAGAGAATATGAAATTATGGCTCCAATGCCTTGGAAAATCAGCTTTGGGGTGGTCTCTTTTACAGCAACACTGTGGGTACTTTAACACCACCGCTCTGGATGGTGAGAACACAGGGTTTGTGAAGAGAGCCTGCTACGCATGATTCATAGAGCATTCAATTTTCTAGGCCAGCTACATTTGGGCTTTTTTTTCCAGAATAAACTGTTGATCAACAGCGTTGACCTTAAAGTAAAACTATCCAAAAACATGGAAACTTTCTGTCTCATCAGTGGGATAACAAAAACAAAGAGGTGATGGCTGGAAGGTTTAGAACGTGGGGATGCTGAACTATATAAGCAAGTCATTGTATCAGCTTGTTTGTTCATTACACATGTCAGCGTCTCCCAAACTACTGGACTAGCACATAAAGAGGAGTTGCACATATCTAGCCATAAATACCCAGTTGAGAGGGCCACCCTTAAGGTTTTCAGCATTCCTACCGGTAGCTGGGGTACCAGTCAAGACAACCTGTTCCTGGCACAACTCCTAAAAATAATCATCATGGGGATTGTTGAAACAGCATCGCTTTCAGGTACATACACTCAAAATCCCTTTGACTTCAATTACTGCGACATGAACTATGTAGAGTTGCATAAGCATGGTTTCTTAATCAATGCCAAAGCATACATGCCTACCTTTGGACTTCTGAAGATAATCAGGGAGTACACAGGGCTGGAAATATTACAGGGAAGCACATGATTGATGCAGCGGTTGCATTCCCACGCTATGACTATACCCGTGGATACATGTTACTGGCCTTTGTTCTAAAACCCGACAACACATCATCTGGCCTTTTCAACCTACGCACTCGCTTCTAGTGTAACCATAGATGGGCCCAGAAAACATTTCACTATGTGTATGCCAGCGATACATGCCCCATGCAACTATCCCACACCTGACTGGTTAGCCTGGTGGTGAAGAATGATTTGCAAGCCTGAAGTAAAATGCATTGGATATGACTGTGTTGGAGGGGGATTTGCCAATGGTGTTTGACAGCTTTGCACACTTCCAGCAACACCCAACATTTGCCATTATTTTAACGGATTATGTGAAAGGCATTGCAGAGTATTTATGTTGTACCACCGTGCCATTCCAAAACTCTAAGCTATTACATGCAAACAATACTGCACATTTATATCAGTTTACTGTCGTAATGCTCCTTTTGCAAATGTACTCGAGCAATCACAAGCTAAAAGATCAAATGGTGATGACATTCTTTAATAATAAAACATTGTACAACGGTTATAGATCTTGCAGACCTTTACCCTGTGCCAGAAATGCAGATGTGTATTTTCGATCTAGTTTTACCTTATATGAATTAAAAATTACTTTTTAAGAATCAACAACTATCATGTGTTATATTATACATAAACATGGCAACATAATAAACAACCAATCTGTTTCTGTGAATTGTAAAATATGTATTTATAAAAAGACATATTTAATACAGAAAGGAGAAAATGCAACAGTTATTCATGTACAATCATTATAATGCAGAAAGGAAAACAATTAGTAATACTTGCACAAGCAATTCAATACAGAAAGGAAAAAATACATTCATCATTTTTACAATATACATAAACAAGGGCTGCTCACATTAATCAGAAAGCCAACTCAGGCGTATATGTCTTCTGGGGGGCAGCGAAGCTCATAGGTATAAATGGAAGGGTCATCATCGTATCATGATGTGGTGGGTAAAGTTTCTTTATTACCACAGATAGATCAACTTGCTTCAGGATTGGGCAATCAGAATCTGTTTATAGGGGTGGCTGGACTAGCTGTATTTACAGGATTGTGTTGTTGTTGTGGGGTAATTGGGAAAGCGATTTTTAACCTTTCGAAAAGGAGTCGTTTGGTGAACATTATCTACAACAGAAGTCGGGATATTTAAATCAGCAACCGCCTTCATGAACTCGTTCCAGCCACAGGGGGCAATTTTGATAAACCTTGCTTTGTGACCTGTGATAACCTGCACTAGATTGTGTAGGTTTGAGCCCCTTATAACCCTACCTCTGTAGATACATTCTTCCCTGTTTGTCCATGCCACCACATCCTTTTGAGGCTCCACAAAGTCCACAAAAACAGGGTCTACTGTCTGTAGTGCCTTCACACAGCACCATTAAATTGGGCCTGTTTAAAATATTATTTGTTTAAAATATTATTTGTTTCTGAGTTGAGCAGCATTGTTGCACCCTTCCATATATATATATATATATATACCAATGCTCCGGGGGGTGGAGGGGAGGGGATGTCAGACTTTCTAACTGAGTTTGTCCACCAAACACATTTTGTGAACATGCTCCGCAATAAGATGATTACCAGTAGGGCAATGCCTATGAGAGCTCTGATGATTCCACCGACCTGAGAGACCACTTTTCTTTTAGCCCATATGGATACCCACTTATTGACTAGTTTCTTGTTACAGCTCATCTTCTTTACCAACGCACTTACTTGGTGTTGTGTTAGGGGAGCATGTCTCTTGAAAGTATTCTGGACAATCTCACAAATAGCAGCCAACAGATTGTCAGACACTGTAGCTAGAATGGCCTTTTGTTTTTGAGTATTCGTGTATACAAGCATTTTGAGCAGCACATTTTTCCTCTGTATGCGTGTCGACATTTCTAAAGAACGGGCAGCTAATGATGTGCTAGTAGTTAAGGGTATTGATTAGATGTTTGAGATGTCTTTGTAGGGGTGCATACAGAAGGTAGACCCATGGAAATATGTTGGTGTGCAATCTATAATCCTCTAGAGTGGTTGTTTTTAAATCAACCAGCAATTCATTATGTGTAGGGCTTACTTGTCATTTCTTCAAAAGCCTCTATAAAGAAACACATTTTGTACGGATACAGCAGTCGAGCTATCACTGCTTGCTGTTGCTTATCATGGAAGGGGGGGGGTTAAATAACACTATATAACTAGAATGTATTGTTATAGATGGGTTACTCTTAACCGTGTTGGATAGGTTCTGTATGATAAAGCAAATGCTTAGATTGCTTAGATTGTGTAATGGGAACTGAGTAAAGGCTTTTTCTAGTTCAGCACTGTAGCTACCCTCTGTATTCAAATCATCAATGATGACCAAATTCGGCATGCTCATTTGTAGAAAGTGATCAGCGTTGAGACTGTCTAGCATACCTTCTACAAATCAGAGGTGTTTAAACTGGTGTTATAAGGTTGTATATAGAGGCTGCCAGCAGATGTAAAGTCAAACAATAATTGTGGGTATATGAGTAAAAAATGTGTGTACATTTTCTAGAGGTTTTCTGATAAAAGTACTCTTGCTGCATCTGTAAGGGCCAGTCAGCACACACACAAATGGGTGCTGTAGTGTGGTTCCATTGCACCTTGTAATCAAAAGCCGTAGGGCTGTGTGAAGCATCCTTGTGCCGAGTCTTTTTATCAAAAGAGAAGCAGAGAGTTTTCTGTAGAGTATTTGCGCTAATTCACCATTGTTTTTTGTCACATACGATACACAGCTGAGTAACGGTGATAGCCCTTGGGTTGTTACACACAAATCCCTGTGCATATGACTGTACAAGATCTTTCAAATTGTCAAAATGCCTTTCACTTTCATACTGGCAGTCCCAAGTGATGTGTAATAGGCGTATGTTTTAGGACCTGCATATAAAAACTCCACAATGTATTAGTCGGGGGCTAACTCTGAAGTTGGATCCCTTAGATAATTGCTGGTGGCTGGATTGACATCACTGTGAGCGCTTAAAAAGATAGCGCTATCAGTGTCATAATACAGAACCCTCTCTTGCAATTGCTCCATCACAGTGTACAACTTCAAGCATGTGTGAGCAGTTGTGAATGAGGCTGAGAAAATAATATTATTGTCAGAAGTTGTTGAATATTCCTCGGCATATCCCCAGCATAAACAAGCCGTTTCATCATCTATGAACACGCAGCTGCTCACGTCATAAGAATGATGTGAAATCGTGTCCCATAGCGAATTAAGACATAGTTTTGCTAACAACCACCCAGCAAGGTTGTTTTAGATGTGTTTCATACACAAACGTATACCCTAGTGTTTGTAATAATCATCCACGTAAGCCTGTTTAGTGACATCGTCCACACCATGATGGAACGCCAAGCTTTCCTGTTTTTGCTGGAGGAAGATCTGGATATAACTACAGAACAGCTCTAGAGTGATTGTTTTAAAATGCCTTTTCTGGGTATGCACCCCAGTCGATAGCCACATTTTAAAGCAGCCTATAACTCGATTGTACACCAAGTGTCTGTCAGCATCTGCTCTTCATCTGTGTGTTTACACCCGGCCCATTTTGTCTCGATGCATGTACGACAAAGCAGGAACATTAGATTGCCATTACATCTAAATGACAGCAAGGGTAAGTAAAAGCCTTGGGGTGGATAGACCTTTCGCATGATTAAACCAAAATACTAGTCTATATCTCCAAAATTGTCACAGATGATATTGGGGTGTTCTAGCGGATATCGTTTTTCATTGTTCACAGCCTGGTATAGGCTGGTGAAATCTAAACAGTATATCTGCTCAAAGACACATTGCCTGCACAGAGCATGTGCAGTGTGTTAACAGTGTGTTTCGTGGTACTGGTGGAGCGGGCTAATCTCTGGTACAAAACTCTCTTTGCAGTTTGTCATTTGGAGCAGGAGCCTTGCAGGAAGCAGAAAAAGCACAATTTCTTAAAAAGACATTGCCCGTGATGAGCGTGTGCAGTGTATTAGCAGTTTGTTTCGTGTTCCTTGCTATGGGCAGAAGGACAAGCTGCTCCCGCTCCAACAAACCACTATTGCTACCGACAAGTTAGCATTTATTGTTCTGTTTTATTACTTTCCACTATCAAATACTTCCTTAACAGAGAATCTGTTTGCCAAAGACTTTCTCCTGAAAGCAAATTTTGTTAACAGCTATTGCAAAATGCCTGGAAAAGCTGCCTCTAAAAAACAAAGCTAAAGTGTACAACCTACTCAAAAACAAAACATATAGTAATGTGGCAAACTAAGTTAAGTAACTACTATCATACATGATGCTTCTCTCCCTGCTCCTGAACATTGTTTGGCTGTCAAAAAAGGAAGAGGTAAGTCATTTTGTCCTCCCGGGAAAACAACCACCCTGATCCATAGGCCAGCGCAGAAACATGTGGACACAGTGACACCAGTAGCAAATGATGCTGAAAAATCCATAACTAGCAGGGATGTGTCAATGCTAAAAGACAATAGATTCCTGCTAGAACCTTGCTGCTCACTACGAAATTCGACAGCTGGCCAGGAGACTGTTCCGAGCGACACAGCAAGAGGAAGTGGTGATACCCTCTGTGGACCACTTTAATGAATGTCTATCTGCCTCCCCTTATTTATATACTGAATCTACCATCACAGAGGAGGTTAGTATGCGTAGGGCTGCCACTGTAGTCTGCCAAACTAGCATCTCTACTCTGTAATTTGTGATTAAGATCCCTTTAAAGCTCTGCGACCGTGTTCATGCAACACAGAAGGGCTAGGGAGAGGCATTTTAAGGCGTGAAAAGGGGCTTGATATCCGAGGAACGTATGATCCTTGAGTTGGTTGCATGTTTGCGTGCTATTGGAGGCATAGCCTAGTATTTGAGCTTTGCTGGCTGGTTTAAAGCTTTCTTACGGCTAGTGGTGCCTTATAGTTTTGGAATACGGCACATTTGTGCTTACTACTGAAGGACTATTCAGTGCTGGAATAATTTGAGCTACAAGTGCTGACTACGGATTGTATCTTTCAGCCTCTTGTAAAGCCTTTAACATCTGTCTTATTTTGGTTCTATTTACCCCAGCACCATACAGAGTGTAGGCCTGTTAGGATGAAGCTGAGAAGAAAATAAAAAGCTAACAATAAAAAAGGTCCTGAGAATCAAGTGGCCAATACAGCTGAAATGCCTCTGCAACTGCCAACTGCAAGGGCTAATAAGATTACAGACTTTTTTACTGGTGCGAGAGTTGTAATTGAAAGTCATGAGGAGCCTGAGGCTAATGCCGCCTCTATAAACGAAGTTGCCTGCACAACAGCTACGTTTTATAATAACAATTCCCTATTGAACTTATGTTATAATCTGGAGAGCCAAATAATTAACCTTGAATGGGTGACGATCTCTAAGGCGAGCTTCTGCAACAACAGGGCCCCTGATACATTAGAGACTGCTACAAATGACACCTTTTAAATCACAATATTGCTACATCGGAGCAATTATCATGTTCACCCTGCCTTACAGGGCTAGCAGACGGAACCCTCAATAGGTCCACATAGTGTCAAGACCATATTATGTCTCTGGACGTATAGCGAGACGTGTGAAGATCTGGAAGCACATAATGTCACTATGAATTTTGCACTAAATATCCTACTAAAATAATCACACAACATCTCCTGTCAAGTCCAGAAAAATGCTATTCTATTGGCTGAACTAGCAAGACTGAATCTACCTGGTCCAACAGTAACATGTGCAAGCTCTGAAATGCAGAGTTCCGCCACTGCCGCAGCATCTAAACCTATGCAAGGGATCAGTGACCGTGAGAATTTGGAGTTACTAAGGTAGTGGTCTTGATGGGGAGTGAAGATGAAAAAGATGATGACTGCCATCTTACTAAAAGGAAACGGAGAAGGAAACAGAAATCAAACGCTAGTACTACAACCAAACCGCTTTTAAGAGATGAAGTAAAGGAAAAAAACAATCCTGAACACATTTCTAATGCCCAATGCTCATCTAAACAAGCAAGAAAGAAAGCTGGTAATTACCAATTGGCTTATTGGTACTATGGCCCAGAGAGCTAAAGCCAATTTGGCACCACAAGTCATTGAAGATGTATCATGTGTTAGTTCTATGGACTGTACGAACTTCACTTTGTAAAGCAGTTCAATATCCATTGAATCCATTGATAATAGAAACATTCAAAATGTGATGAGCCTGACCTCACCAAAAAAACGTTTCTACTCAAGGAAAAGAATAAATGTCCAGTTGAAAAGAAACGTGAATTACCACCAAAAATGTTTAGCATCTCCAATGAATTTAATAGAAAGAAAAAGCCCATAAAAAGAAGCAGTCTAATGGAGATTCTTAACCACCTTTTGCCACTGAAGATAATTAAAAGCAGTGAATTTACATTTGTTGAACACTGTCAGAACTTTGTAACAAAGATTCACTGTTTGTCTGAAGATGTGGTACCTCTAATCAGGGATAATGCACCTGATCTTAATAGACGTGGCTATGATCTTGACTTTAATGCCTGCGGGCTCCGGCGCAATATAAACAAACATAAACACAAACAAATGTAATTGTACCGAATATGTTTTTAATAAGGCAGGAATGAAAGTAGACAAGTGGGACAGGAAGAAGCCTGTTAATGAAAAACATGTCTTTGTGTCTTTGTTCTTTCTTACCGCCAATAATGACTCATAAATGAGATGATGTTAAAGTAATACCAGAGTACAAAAAACACCTTTTTTGGCCAAAATGGGTCCTAGAGTCTTTTTAAAAAAGCAGAACGTATATTTCTGCAGGGACTTGGCTGTTAGGTTCGGCTCAATTTGATGGCTACATCTCATATTTTAGACATGCTAATGGGGGTGATAAAGGAAGACCATATGGAGGTCTGGCTATATTGGTTTCCAATGACATTCACTCTATAGAATGTCCCATACGAGACCACAGTGTATTATTGGTAGAAATACAAGTGGCAAAAGATCTGAAAATTCTACTAGTTAAGGTTTATGACCTTCCCGGTGACAATCACACATTGGCGGTCCAGTTAAATATCTTTGAATGCGTAATTAACAAATATGCTGAAGATAGAAATGTTAACCTCATTGTAGGGGATGACCTCAATGCTAATGGCCTTGGTGATGCTGGACCAATCAAAGTTAATAACGGTGTACTAACTAAAAGCTATCAGATAAATATGAGGTGAAAAACCGTTTTTGCAGACCTAGATCTAATAATTGTGAATGGGACAGTAAAAGACAATATACCAGCTGGTCCTACTTGGTCTAATGGTTCTTGTCTATCCACTTTGGATACTTTCATGTTAGCAAAAAAGTTACATCCTTTGAAAATGCGCATGCAAATCTCATTTAATGAATTTAGTGACCATGCAATATTGGGCCTTAGTTTAGCCTCTGCTAATAATAAAACACTGTACTTTGATAAGGTTGATGCTCTGAAGGTGACCCAGAGTGGAAACAGACTTGGTTGGTCTGATGGAAACCTATATACAGTCAGAAAGTGGAGTAGAGGAATGAGACGTGAATATAGGGACATGGAGACTGCTGATGAGATTGAAATTTGGTTGTCCACATGTATGCATGGTTTTATGCCGATGAGTAAACTCTCATCCATGAATCAAGGATCTAAATCTGGGAGACCTTTTGATAAAATCATAGCCCTGAAAAAGAAAAAGATGCGTTGTGAAATCAGATCTATTTATTTTGCAAACAGTCACATAGGTGAAGCCATCTCCAAAAAACTAAAAATAAAAAATGAGTATAGGAATTGGCTTATAAGATATCGTGCATCCGAAGACAATGTAGCTTGCCAAAATATGGCCAGGATACTGTTGGATAGATATTTAAAAAAATTCTGGTCCAACTATAAAAGGGTCACTAGTAATAGCCAGGATGAGTTGATCTGTAACATCGATGAGACAGTATGGTCAAGCTTTTCCCCCCCGCCCCTTCGGGTCCTTGGAGGACCCGACCCAGGCGCCCAGCCCCTTCCTCAGCAGTCCCTCTCTACCCTTTGGCCATTTCACATTACACATTTCACATCTGGTCAAGTGGCACAGCGAGTAGAGCGCTCGCTTTGACATCCGTGCAGAGCCTGCTAACCCAGGTTCGAATCCCGGCAGGGCCAAACTCAGCCTTTCATCCTTCCGAGGTCGATAAATGAGCACCACACACCGTGGGTAATAATAAGCAGCGCTCAGATACCTGAGGGTTCGTAGCGCTATATAAATGCCAAATTATTATTATTATTATTATTATGGAAAAATTACCCAGCGATACATTTTCTGGTGATTTAATACCTCTGGAAAAAAAAATTCAAATGTAAATATAGACTGTGATGAGCTAGTAGCCATTATTAAGAGGTTGAACTCCTCTTGGGATGTGGACCCGTAGGGTCTGTGCAATTAAATCATTAAAAATAACTCCGATTTCTGGTCTGATATTCTTGTGATATTTTTGAAAAGATAATAAGTACAGGTATTGTACCTGAATCTTGGAGAACTTCACACATTATACCTGTCTTCAAGAAAAGGGTTTAGAGCACTTCCAGAAAATCACTGTCTCTTAGCACTAACTAACATCACTAGCATACTTTTCTGTACCCTAATTGTGAATGAGATCAATGCATGGATAGCCAGGGATAAAATCTTTAGAAGGTTCCAGGCGGGTTTTAGGAAAGGTTGCTCAACTAGCACTAATATCTTTGCCATAGATACCCTCCTTGAACAAGCCACGCGTAAAGGTGAGTTGCTGCTATACTTATTGTTTGTAGACTTCTCGTCTGCATTCGATACAGTAGACATATTTAAACTCTGGTCGAAACTGGAGAAAATGGGTATGCCTGAACATCTACTATATCCATGTAAAATGATCTACAAAAATAATACTGCTAGAGTCAGGTTGAGCAATCTAGTTACGATGTGTAATCAGATACCTATAAGAAAGGGAGTCAGACATGGGTGTCCTCTTGCACTCATCCTGTTTAACCTGTTGCTTGCAGAATTTGGCAGTATATTCTTGGAAAATTTAAATGCACTTTCCAAAATAGGAAAAAGTAAAGTGGGTGGATTGGTTACTCGATGACCTGGTAATTCTGGACAATACCTTTATTGGTATTTCCCATATTGCCCAGGCTGTATTCAAATATG
Source organism: Ambystoma mexicanum (assembly GCF_040938575.1). Lineage (NCBI taxonomy): Eukaryota > Metazoa > Chordata > Amphibia > Caudata > Ambystomatidae > Ambystoma > Ambystoma mexicanum. The sequence goes on along the minus strand of NC_090932.1, from coordinate 478,438,866 downwards.
CTGAATTAAATGGCCTAAAAATAAACCTGGAAAAGACATAATTTATGGCAGTAGGTTGGAAGCATACCAACAAGGTCCTCATGGACAGCCCACTGGGAAACATTGAAAGGACAACCTGTTATAGATACCTTGGGTACGATCTTACATCTGAAATTTAAAAAAAAGAAATAGCGCAGCAATATACAAGGGCAAAAGCACTATCCACTATGGCTGGCATAACAACCTTCTCTAAGAAGACTGCAGGCTATTGTCTACTTGGTATTTTGAATGTATACAAACAGGAACTCTCTGCAGCATTTGTATATGCCCTGGAAACATCATATGAAGATTGGACTAACTGGTCAGATCACGTTGAAGGGCTAATTTGGAGAAGGATCTTGGGGATTACTAACTATACACCTATTGAAGCTATAAGATTAGAGCTGGGACTGATATCCTTGTCTACCCTTATTGATTTGAACCGAGGCAAACTATACATAAAAATCATGCTTGCCAATCCTAATTCTCTACTATCCATTCTAAAATCTGCAATAGATGAAAATAAGTGTGATATCTTGTAGAAATGTAAAATAAAAAAATAGAAGTTTTTTGTTAAGATTGGATGCAACCGCACAGGGAATATGGTGAAGGTGCTGCTCTAAAAGCACTTAAAAGAGTGCAGAAAAATGGGATTAGGTGATGAGCCATGAAAAAGTTGTCAGTATGAAGTTCCTAAGTACATTTTCTAGGATGTGTTTTGCCTATAAACAGCCCCAAGCTTAGCTCAGGCTTCTACCCTCTCGGGTTACAAGGAGGATATTCATCAACATACTCCTAAATAGATTGGAGGTCCTTGAGGTTAACGGAGCTTGGTTGGGCTTACCAATGGAATAGCAGACCAGTAGAATTTGTAATGTCACACAAGCTATTGACTCAGATAGACATGTTCTTACCTCCTGTCCTAGTATGAGGGCCCACTATGAGTGCTACTTAAGTAATTATGTGGAGAATTTTGAAGCCATTGCTAGTGAAATATTTTGGCTCAGGTTACAGTTGTGGACTAACTATTGCAATCAAACTGGTATGGAAAAGTGTGAGAAAACATTTGCAGAGCTTTGAAGAGGATGTAAAACTTGTAGCAAATCTCTAACCTGAGCCTAGACACTAGACAATAGCTAGGATGATATGTCTGTTATTAATTTTCATATTTATATCTACCCTTTGATCTTTTTTTATGGTATTTTCTCTCGCTGTGATATGTTATATGTTTTTGCTTGGTATCTAGTTGAAATATTATTTGAAGATTGTATTTCTTATCTCATTTATATATTCTTTTTAAACTATGTTTTGTATTGTATTGTTCGAGTTCTTTTTTTGTAACACTTGTAAAGGTTTGATTGAAGTATCTACACAATAAAAAAATTCAAAATATTTAAAAAGTAACTGATTGCTGGTACATTATCTGGTCAGTATTGAACCATTCGTATTCATTCCTTAATCTTTTTTTTGTGTTGTACAACTTTTTTCTGATGATATATGCTCATGTTCGAACATATCTTTGTTTATAAAATTAAATGACTATAATATGTTATTGTGAAATGGTGATGTTGATGTATTAGCCCTGATGAACACCCACGTTCTTTGAGGTAAAAAAAACATGCTGGCAAGGCTAAGAAATATTATCATTGTGCATTAAAGAGAATTTACTTTGAGACAGAGTTGACATAATTAATCTCATTAAATATTTTTAGTTTAGTGGTTGATGTTTAGCGCATTGGACTGACAAATAATGTTCATTTTCTTGTGTCAGGCCTGTTTTGGGTCAGGGAGCCTGTGGTCGTAGGTGCATTCAGCAAAAGAATATTAATTGATATAGTGTAGTTTCTTGTTTAACAGTCTATCTTATTAGTGAGTGATTTGCATGGAGGAGTATCACTGAGTTTATAGAAGAGAAACATTTCTAACTAGTAAAGGGCATGGAGCGAAGAAGGAATATTTAGTAAAATGATTGGGGTTGCCTGTTAAATTCAACAGTTGGGTGGACATCAGTTCTCTAGAGGCCAATGGTGTTTAGCAGGAAAGTCATGGAGTCTAAACCTTTTTCCTTTACGCTCCCTAGGAGCACCTCAATAAATACATTCCCAGGGAACAAAATATCCAACTACACTGTGAAGCTGGCAAAACCTAAAGATTTGAAAGGACAGTGGACTGTGAAGTGCACAGAAGTTCAATATGTCAATTTGTGGGATAACATAGGCAGCAGGTAACACATGTTCATTATAAAATTAGCAAATCCACAAGGCTTTCACCGGGAAGGTTCGTTGAGGGGTATTATCCAAATATGCAGGATGTTTACAGGATGTTGTTAGAGTCATCAACAAAAGCATATCAAATATACCAGAGTATGGTAATACATTGTTAAATCTAAACCTGCACCAGCAATTTAGCTTTCTTCAGGGAGCGGACGCATCTGTCAGGTTTTCAACAACAGGAGAGTGCGTAACATATTGGGAACCGTGCAGCATGTTTGAAATGTATTAATGTTTTTTTTTTACACATTACTTTTTTTAAGTGATATAGTGGAGTATCAAAGGGTTGGGGATAGCAATGGACCATTGCTTAGAACCATGGAGATTAGAGGAACAATGATATTGAGAAAATTCAATACAGCAAACACAATTACATCCATGTGTGTAAAATCTGTTTTGACTCCATAAACAGATAAGAGGTGATCAAGGATAATTTGGATCATTTAAATACAGAAGCATCTGGCTGAAGCTGTACATCAGACTTCTCTGAATGAATGATTAATATAACAGTGTTACAATGGCTGTGGTGAAGAACTATGGGGACCCCACATCCTATATGGAATATTAAAGGACCAAGGCTGGCTACAGTGATCAGCCATCTTTAGAAGACTCTTCCAACATGCCATGGCCTGGAATTAGTTGAACCACACATGAAAATGGCTGCAACAGTGGTTGCCAATCATCTTGCTAAACAGAAAAAGGAGGGGCAGGATGGACCAGGCTTCATTTATAGACATCATAGAAATACTAAGAGGAAGAGGTCACCATCTCATCGAAGCAGCCCACCGAAACCCATCAAGAAAAGAAGCTCAAGGAGCCAATACAGACATCAGATGAAGAAGACGAAGCTTGTTATCCCTAAAAGACACCAGGGTGGTGATATCTTCAGAATAACAATGGCCTACTTACACAGACCCTCCAGGGAGTGTGTGAAATCAGATCGTACCGCTGACCCAAACCAGCATTGAGAACAGTTTTTTCATGGAAGTGTCACCTTTGGCACTGCCATCGCCGCTAGCCCCCATAGAATTCTTTGTATTGGGATCAACCGACATGTATTTGGATTTGAACAATGCATTGTTGCATCTAACAGTTGCCAAAGAAGTGAAGACTTTAGGCTTTTACCTGAATTCCACACTCTCCCTAAAACAACAAGTACATTCCTTGGCCTCACCCACTGCCTATACCGGCAAACTCATCAAAGCATGTAGACCATTCCTCTCACCAGCTAGCTGTATCATCCTAGCCAATGCCCTCATCTCTCTAAGTTGGACTACTGCAATGCACTCTATGCAGGAGCTAATAAATACATCACAAACAAACTACAAACACTGCAAAACAATGCACTCAGAACTGCACTGAACCTCCCCACCAGAGAGCATATCTCCAACGCCAGAAGGAATCATAACTGGCTAAAAATTACTGATCGAATCCTCCTCAAAATGGTCCCTCTAACCTACAAATGTCTAAATAATGCAGCACCACCATACCTAAAGGTCAGAACAACCAGAAAATCCTCTACACACGCTACTAAAACAGTCAACTCTTACTGTCTCCAAATTCCCAGATTCCGCTTACAAAAAACAGGTGGAAATAGCTTCTGAGAAAAAGCAGCTCAGCAATGGAATGCTTTACCAGTCGAGTTAAGAAGAGACCAATCCTATAATAGCTTCAGGTGCAACACCCGTAAATGGCTACATCACAAAGACCAATAAACCATAGCCACATATGCTCGCTCTCTTCCTTGTCTTCTCAGTCAGCAATCGTGCACCTATGATTATTACCCATGAACATGTATATACCTGTAACTATGCAAACTGTAAATCAGTAATTTAACTAACTGCAATCATTACTGCAACGACCCATGCACATGCATATATCTGCAACTATATAACTATAACCTAACCTTTATGTACCTGTATATACCTATCTACCTATCTATGCAAATGTAACCAAGCTACAAGTAATCTTTCTATGTTGTGCGCCAAGCTACCAAAGGGTTTAGGGTGCCCTACAAATAATAAACAAACAAACAAACAAACAATCTTGTAGAATCACAGATGCAGATGGCACCAGCATCGCAGCTGGTGCACGAGTGGCCACCATAGCATACCCCATAGACACAATGTTCAACCAGGTGGACGTAACACTGGGCGATCGACTGATAACAGAGTGATAATATATATGACTACAGGCCCTATATAGAGAGAATATGAAATTATGGCTCCAATGCCTTGGAAAATCAGCTTTCGGGTGGTCTCTTTTACAGCAACACTGTGGGTACTTTGACACCACCGCTCTGGATGGTGAGAACACAGGGTTTGTGAAGAGAGCCTGCTACGCATGATTCATAGAGCATTCAATTTTCTAGGCCACCTACATTTGGGCTTTTTTTTCCAGAATAAACTGTTGATCAACAGCGTTGACCTTAAAGTGAAACTATCCAAAAACATGGAAACTTTCTGTCTCATAAGTGGGATAACAAAAACAAAGAGGTGATGGCTGGAAGGTTTAGAATGTGGGGATGCTGAACTAAATAAGCCAGTCATTGTATCAGCTTGTTTGTTCATTACACATGTCAGCGTCTCCCAAACTACTGGACTAGCACATAAAGAGGAGTTGCACATATCTAGCCAGAAATACCCAGTTGAGAGGGCCACCCTTAAGGTTTTCAGCATTCCTACCGGTAGCTGGGGTACCAGTCAAGACAACCTGTTCCTGGCACAACTCCTAAAAATAATCATCATGGGGATTGTTGAAACAGCATCGCTTTCAGGTACATACACTCAAAATCCCTTTGACTTCAATTACTGCGACATGAACTATGTAGAGTTGCATAAGCATGGTTTCTTAATCAATGCCAAAGCATACATGCCTACCTTTGGACTTCTGAAGATAATCAGGGAGTACACAGGGCTGGAGATATTACAGGGAAGCTCATGATTGATGCAGCGGTTGCATTCCCACGCTATGACTATACCCGCAGATACATGTTACTGGCCTTTGTTCTAAAACCCGACAACACATCATCTGGCCTTTTCAACCTACACACTCGCTTCTAGTGTAACCATAGATGGGCCCAGAAAACATTTCACTATGTGTATGCCAGCGATACATGCCCCATGCAACTATCCCACACCTGACTGGTTAGCCTGGTGGTGAAGAATGATTTGCAAGCCTGAAGTAAAATGCATTGGATATGACTGTGTTGGAGGGGGATTTGCCAATGGTGTTTGACAGCTTTGCACACTTCCAGCAACACCCAACATTTGCCATTATTTTAACGGATTATGTGAAAGGCATTGCAGAGTATTTATGTTGTACCACCGTGCCATTCCAAAACTCTAAGCTATTACATGCAAACAATACTGCACATTTTTATCAGTATAATGTCGTAATGCTCCTTTTGCAAATGTACTCGAGCAATCACAAGCTAAAAGATCAAATGGTGATGACATTCTTTAATAATAAAACATTGTACAACGGTTATAGATCTTGCAGACCTTTACCCTGTGCCAGAAATGCAGATGTGTATGTTCGATCTAGTTTTACCTTATATGAATTAAAAATTACTTTTTAAGAATCAACAACTATCATGTGTTATATTATACATAAACATGGCAACATAATAAACAACCAATCTGTTTCTGTGAATTGTAAAATATGTATTTATAAAAAGACATATTTAATACAGAAAGGAGAAAATGCAACAGTTATTCATGTACAATCATTATAATGCAGAAAGGAAAACAATTAGTAATACTTGCACAAGCAATTCAATACAGAAAGGAAAAAATACATTCATCATTTTTACAATATACATAAACAAGGGCTGCTCACATTAATCAGAAAGCCAACTCAGGCGTATATGTCTTCTGGGGGGCAGCGAAGCTCATAGGTATAAATGGAAGGGTCATCATCGTATCATGATGTGGTGGGTAAAGTTTCTTTATTACCACAGGTAGATCAACTTGCTTCAGGATTGGGCAATCAGAATCTGTTTATAGGGGTGGCTGGACTAGCTGTATTTACAGGATTGTGTTGTTGTTGTGGGGTAATTGGGAAAGCGATTTTTAACCTTTCGAAAAGGAGTCGTTTGGTGAACATTATCTACAACAGAAGTCGGGATATTTAAATCAGCAACCGCCTTCATGAACTCGTTCCAGCCACAGGGGGCAATTTTGATAAACCTTGCTTTGTGACCTGTGATAACCTGCACTAGATTGTGTAGGTTTGAGCCCCTTATAACCCTACCTCTGTAGATACATTCTTCCCTGTTTGTCCATGCCACCACATCCTTTTGAAGCTCCACAAAGTCCACAAAAACAGGGTCTACTGTCTGTAGTGCCTTCACACAGCACCATTAAATTGGGCCTGTTTAAAATATTATTTGTTTAAAATATTATTTGTTTCTGAGTTGAGCAGCATTGTTGCACCCTTCCATATATATATATATACCAATGCTCCGTGGGGGTGGAGGGGAGGGGATGTCAGACTTTCTAACTGAGTTTGTCCACCAAACACATTTTGTGAACATGCTCCGCAATAGGATGATTACCAGTAGGGCAATGCCTATGAGAGCTCTGATGATTCCACCGACCTGAGAGACCACTTTTCTTTTAGCCCATATGGATACCCACTTATTGACTAGTTTCTTGTTACAGCTCATCTTCTTTACCAACGCACTTACTTGGTGTTGTGTTAGGGGAGCATGTCTCTTGAAAGTATTCTGGACAATCTCACAAATAGCAGCCAACAGATTGTCAGACACTGTAGCTAGAATGGCCTTTTGTTTTTGAGTATTCGTGTATACAAGCATTTTGAGCAGCACATTTTTCCTCTGTATGCGTGTCGACATTTCTAAAGAACGGGCAGCTAATGATGTGCTAGTAGTTAAGGGTATTGTTTAGATGGGGGGGCGTGGCTAGGAAGCCATGTGAAAGGACGTGTCTGTACGGGGGCTCCCGAAGATCCGCACATTATCCGACTGAAAACAGTGCAAGGACCGATGCAATTTGGCTGAGACCGATATGACTGCGCGCATGAATCTCAGGTGAACGTGAGGTTATGTTTCGACACGGGCCTGCACCGTGAGAGCGCAACAAAAAGTTAAAAGAAGATCTGGAGGCGAGAGTGCGTTGAACGAGAAAATGGCTGCCGCCGCCGCCGAACGAAGGAACAAAGGGGTGCTTGATCTGGGCGCCTGTCGGTCGCACTGGAGCATGGTGATGGTGTAGGTGCATGACGCGGGTGCATCGAGGTCATTAAGGACACCCAGTCCTGCGAGGCCGACGGCGTGGACCTGGGAAGGGAGCAGGGCCTAATCGAAGATACTTTATACCCGGATCGTGCGGTGTGACCGGGAACTGTGCCCCGGGCCCTTTGTGGCCTAAAGTGGACCTCAGAGGGTGAGACGCGACCTGGCCTAGCTAGGTAAACAAACAAGATGGCCGGGGGTGCCGGAGGACAGAGGAACTTAGTGTCAGAGAAGTGGTGATAACAACGGGGCACCCGCAGGGCGCACTGTGAAACCCTGCCCCAGATCCGAGCGGGGATTGAAGGACGTGAGACATGTCTAACAAGCCCCTGAGAGCGAAGACCAAACAGCACACGCTCGACGAATACGCTAAAACGCCTCCCGGCCCAGACGGAGCCAAAAGCAAGGACAAAACGCAAGCCAAGGAAATGGCCGCCGGGGGTGCGAACCACGAGGTCCTCGCTGCGATCGCAGACCTGAAAGCGACCTGGGAGACCAAGCTCCAGCTCGCTGTGGCTGAACTGAAGACCGCAATGGAACTCCAGGTCGGGGCAGTACAGGAGGACGTGAACCTCCTAAGGCAGGACGTGCGTACCCTGCCAGAGCGTACAGAGACTTTGGAGAAAGAATTGGGCCCTACCGCGGCGGACTGCGCTGTGCATAAGCGTGAACTCCATGCCCTGGTGCAACGCGTGGGCAACTTGGAGAGTAGGGCGGAGGAGGCAGAAGGGCGCGCCCGGAGGAACAACATTCGCATCGTAGGCCTGCCGGAGGGAACTGAGGGCCACAATCCAACGGAATTTATTGAAAACATGCTACTGCAGGAGATCACGGGAGGCACCCTGTCGCAGGGTTTTGCGGTTGAGAGAGCGCACAGGGCCTTAACTAGGAAGCCACCACCGGGAAACCCGCCCAGGCCAGTGATAGCTAAGATCCTTAATTACCGGGACCGAGTAAGGATCCTTGAACACTTCCGCAAGGGAGGCACAATACAACGAGGAGCGGCGAATATAACGGCCTATCCCGACTACACCCTGCAGGTACAGCGCAGTCGTATGAACTTCGGAATGGTGAAGAGGAGATTGCGGGAAGCGGGGCTTAAATACATGTTGCTCTATCCGGCCAAACTGAAGGTTTTCTTTCAGAGCAAGCTACTGTTCTTTGTCACCCCGGAGGATGCTATGGAGTGGTTGGATGCACACAACTGCCCTCAGGAGTCAGATGTTCAGACGGCCGGTGGAAAATAAAGGACGAGATAAGTAACGCTGTAGGCCCGGTCGGGTCATGAACATTGGGACTAGATTATAGTCACTGAACTCGCTTGAGAACATGCGCGCGTCAGGGGTTATGAAACGTGGTCCTTGCGCGGACATGGTTGCGAAGTTGTGGAGCCGCCTGAAGCCACCCTTCACACCCCCTTTTTGTGTTTAGTTTAGTCACTGTTAGTAGGGTGACACCCTGTCGGGTTCTCTATTTGGGTTTCCAAGGAGGACCGAACACAGGGATGCCTGAGATCCAGGGATGGAGCTGGGCAGTGGTTGGGGGTAGGGGTTTGGGGGGGAGTTTTAGTTTTTGTATGAGCCTGAGGGTGAAACCGGGAGTGGGTGTTCGCAAAGTGGGGAGGGATTGCCTTGGATGGGGGGAGGAAACTACTGATAGGCCATGGGAGACCTTAGGATACTAACGTGGAACGTTAGGGGGCTTAACAGTTACCTCAAGCGAAATAAAGTCATGTTGTATCTCAAGAGGCAGAAGATAGACGTAGCCCTGTTACAGGAGACACATCTAAAGCGAGAGAAACTGGAGCTGGTAGGGAGGAAGTGGAAGGGAACAGTGGTAGGATCAACGTACTCCGCCTATGCCAGAGGAGTGCTGGTGTGGGTGGCGCCACACGTCCCATTCAAGCTAATTGAAGAGGTTGTGGAGGAGGATGGGAGGTTGGTTATGGTGAGGGGGCTGGTAGAGAACAAAGTAGTGTGCATTGTAAATACATACGCGCCTAACCAGGAAACGGCGACATATTTTAGGACGCTGTGCACCAAGCTCAGTGTTGGGATGGGGGGCACGGTGATATGGGGTGGTGACTTTAATTGCGTGTTGAACCCCAAGGAGGATAGGTCGGATGACAAGATGGCTGGGCCCGGTCCGGCGGCTAGGGTATTGCAGACGCTGCTGGCGGATTTTGGCCTAGTTGATGTGTGGAGAGCGAAACACCCGAGCGCGAGACAATACTCGCACTATTCGGCTCTGCATCTACTGCACACGAGGCTTGACTACTTTTTCACCACGCCAGACATAGTCGCGGAGTGCGACCATATAGAATACAGGGCGAGGGTCCTCTCTGACCACTCACCCCTGGTCATGCGATGGCAACTGTATCCCCCACGAGCGCGTATACCAACATGGCGCCTAAGGGCGGAGGCGCTCAAAGACCCCGCCTTCAGAGAGGATATCAGGGAAGAGATAATTGCTTATTTTGAGGTGAATAAAGGGAGCGTTAAGTCGGCTGGCACCTTATGGGAGGCCTTTAAGGTCGTAATGCGGGGGATCGCCATTGCGAAGTCTAAGGGATTGATGGGGGGAGTCCTGGCGGATTTGCATAGAGCTGAGACCGCGCTGGAGGAGGAGTTAAAAAGGTGGTGGGACAGATGCAGAGGCGGTCTCTAAATTGCAACAAGAGTGTGCGGAACATTGGGACAGGCTCTGTAATTTGAATTATAGAAAGTATACTGAGAGACTGCATGCGGGGGGAGATAAAACGGGCCGACTCTTAGCTTGGCTGTACAAGAGTGAGACCCCACGATCCCCGATCAGAATGGTAACCAATGAAAAGGGGGAGGAGGTAGACACCCAAGAAGGCGTGAACAGGGCATTCGTGGAATACTATAAGGTACTATACGAAGATTGCGAGGGGGGCAGCCAGGAGGAGATAGACGAAGTGCTGGAAGATGTAGGCTTGCCCAAGGTCAGCGATGAGGAGCGAGAGGAGCTGGATGCTCCGATCACCCTGGAAGAGCTGAAGGAGATTGTGAGACAGTTGCCCACTAGTAAGACCCCAGGGGCAGATGGGTTCCCCAGTGAATTTTATAAAGTTTATGCAGAGGAAGTGCTCCCGCCCATGTTGGAAATGCTCAACGAAGCGTACGAGATGGGATGGTTGCCGGAGTCACTTAGGGAGGCGATTATAATACCGCTCCCCAAGCCAAATAAACCGGGACATGATTGTGGCTCCTACAGGCCCCTGTCGATGTTGAACCAAGATAGTAAGATCCTGACAGCTGTCCTGGCTACTAGAATGCGTAGAGTGATCGGCAAGTTGATCCACCCTGACCAGACGGGCTATGTCCCTAATAGGAACATCACTCACAACCACAGGCGCCTCCACAGGGTGGTCGAGTGGGGTGGTGGTGAGGATGGCGAAATGGCGATAGTAGCATTGGACGCGGTTAAGGCGTTCGACTCTGTTCGATGGCCTTGGCTGCTAGCGGCTCTGAAAGGGTACGGGATGGGACCAGGTTATGTTAGGTGGGCCGAGATGTTATACAGTGCACCACTGGCCAGGGTCCGTACGGGCGCAGTGGTGTCAGAGAGATGGCAGTTGGGCAGAGGCACTAGGCAAGGGTGTCCTTGGTCCCCTATGTTGTACATCCTGGCCCTAGAACCCTTGGCGATTTACCTCCGGCAGCAATATGACCCGGTCGGCATCGAGGTGGGAGGAGAGTGTCACCTTATATCCCTGTATGCGGATGATATGCTGTTATACCTAAGATACCCAGGAGAAAATTTGCAGTATGTCTTAGAGGTGATGGGGAGGTACGCCTGGTTGTCCGGTATAGTGGTAAACCCTCAGAAATCCACTCTATTTCCGCTGGGGGGCTATGTGGGGACTCCAGTGGAGAGGTTGCCAGTGTTGCAGATCCCGTGGGCGACGAGATCCTTTAGATACTTGGGGATTGATGTGTATCATACGACCGTGGAAGAGCACAAGTATAACACTGAACTTGCTGTGGGGAAGATCGAGAAATGTATGAGGTTCTGGGAAAGATTGCCACTAGCGATGATGGGCCGAGGAGCCATGCTTAAAATGGTGGTGCTGCCCAGGCTTCTGCATTATTTTAACAACATCCCCTACATGATTCCTAAGAAGTTTTTTGTGAGGCTACACAGTGTTTGCAGAGAATTCCTGTGGCACGGCATGCGCAACAGAGTCGCACTGTGGAAGCTGCAGAACTTCTATGAGAAGGGCGGAATCAAGCTGCCGAACTTTGAGGCATATTATGTAGCAGCGCAGCTACAATATGTGTCCAGGTGGCTCTCTGATGAAGAGACCCCTGAACACAGGCTGTTTGGGAGGGATTGCTCCCCTTTTTACTTGCGAGAGGTGATCTGGGTGGCTAATGCATGCATGAGGGAGCGGCCTAGTATGCTAGCTTTGGGACGGAACATGTGGAAACGGGCCTGCCGGATGATGGGCAACCCTCTGCCGTGTGTATTGCAGTTCCCATTGGTCGCACTGGCGAGGGGAGATGGGCAGCTCAGGGCAACCATTCGGATATACTGGGAGTCAGTGGGGTTGGTCACCATGGGAGATATTTGGCAGGATGGGACCATCTTGGAGTTCGAAGAATTAGAGGCAGGGTCGGGACTGCACAGGGGTCAATATATGACATATCACAGGATAGTGCAGGAGATCCGGAATAGGTGGCCCGAAACTACCCTGGCCGATGAACCGGATGCCCCGGTGGAGATACTATATGACACATCGGAGGGCGGGCACGAGGTCTCTAGGTTGTATGAGATGTTGATGATGAAGGCTGGGAGCGATTTAGGGCACTTGAGACTGGAATGGGAAACGGAGATGGGGGCCCCGATGACAGATGGGTTGTGGGAGCGAGCCCTTGGGTATCATAAAAAAGTATCGAGAAATGCCAGGTTCAAGCAAATACAGCTTTATCCAAATTTCGGGGTGTTGGACGCCAGGCGTGCCCCAAGTGCGACGAGGAGAATGCAGACATGATACACATGTTTTGGGCGTGCCCAGTAATTGCAAGCTATTGGGGCGAAGTGGCGCAGAAGCTGGCAGGAAAGGGTGTCACACTCAAAGTGGATTCAGCTTGGGCCTGCTTACTGGGGGGATATCCCAGAGCGCGTAAACTTAGACATGTCGATAAATTGAAAGATCTGGTTTATGTGCTTGCTAAACGTAGGATTGCCATGGGTTGGAAGGAGTGTCATAAACCACGAACGGAGGTCTGGTGGAGGGATCTCCAAAAATGGGCGGAGGCCGAGACGGCTGTGTGGCGAGATGCCAGTATCGCAGGGGAGGACGAGGAAATGTGCTCTCTTGCGGCATGGAAACTGTTGATAGCTGAACTGTTTGGAACGGGGTCAGCTTCAATTGACTCTGAGAGTGCTGACGCCCCCTCGCCCACAGCGGATACCAATGGCGAACACCATACAGGCTCATAGGGGGGAGGGATGGGGATTGCAGTGTTGTTTGTTGTTAAACGTGTTTATCTATGTTCAAGTTGTAATGTTGTGTGGTTTATATATATAAAATAAAATATATTTTTAAAAAAAAAGGGTATTGTTTAGATGTTTGAGATGTCTTTGTAGGGGTGCATACAGAAGGTAGACCCATGGAAATATGTTGGTGTGCAATCTATAATCCTCTAGAGTGGTTGTTTTTAAATCAACCAGCAATTCATTATGTGTAGGGCTTACTTGTCATTTCTTCAAAAGCCTCTATAAAGAAACACATTTTGTACGGATACAGCAGTTGAGCTATCACTGCTTGCTGTTGCTTATCATGGAAGGGGGGGGGGGTTAAATAACACTATATAACTAGAATGAATTGTTATAGATGGGTTACTCTTAACCGTGTTGGATAGGTTCTGTATGATAAAGCAAATGCTTAGATTGCTTAGATTGTGTAATGGGAACTGAGTAAAGGCTTTTTCTAGTTCAGCACTGTAGCTACCCTCTGTATTCAAATCATCAATGATGACCAAATTCGGCATGCTCATTTGTAGAAAGTGATCAGCGTTGAGACTGTCTAGCATACCTTCTACAAATCAGAGGTGTTTAAACTGGTGTTATAAGGTTGTATATAGAGGCTGCCAGCAGATGTAAAGTCAAACAATAATTTTGGGTATATGAGTAAAAAATGTGTGTACATTTTCTAGAGGTTTTCTGATAAAAGTACTCTTGCTGCATCTGTAAGGGCCAGTCAGCACACACACAAATGGGTGCTGTAGTGTGGTATCCATTGCACCTTGTAATCAAAAGCCGTAGGGCTGTGTGAAGCATCCTTGTGCCGGGTCTTTTTATCAAAAGAGAAGCAGAGAGTTTTCTGTAGAGTATTTGCGCTAATTCACCATTGTTTTTTGTCACATACGATACACAGCTGAGTAACGGTGATAGCCCTTGGGTTGTTACACACAAATCCCTGTGCATATGACTGTACAAGATCTTTCAAATTGTCAAAATGCCTTTCACTTTCATACTGGCAGTCCCAAGTGATGTGTAATAGGCGTATGTTTTAGGACCTGCATATAAAAACTCCACAATGTATTAGTCGGGGGCTAACTCTGAAGTTGGATCCCTTAGATAATTGCTGGTGGCTGGATTGACATCACTGTGGGCGCTTAAAAAGATAGCGCTATCAGTGTCATAATACAGAACCCTCTCTTGCAATTGCTCCATCACAGTGTACAACTTCAAGCATGTGTGAGCAGTTGTGAATGAGGCTGAGAAAATAATATTATTGTCAGAAGTTGTTGAATATTCCTCGGCATATCCCCAGCATAAACAAGCCGTTTCATCATCTATGAACACGCAGCTGCTCACGTCATAAGAATGATGTGAAATCGTGTCCCATAGCGAATTAAGACATAGTTTTGCTAACAACCACCCAGCAAGGTTGTTTTAGATGTGTTTCATACACAAACGTATACCCTAGTGTTTGTAATAATCATCCACGTAAGCCTGTTTAGTGACATCGTCCACACCATGATGGAACGCCAAGCTTTCCTGTTTTTGCTGGAGGAAGATCTGGATATAACTACAGAACAGCTCTAGAGTGATTGTTTTAAAATGCCTTTTCTGGGTATGCACCCCAGTCGATAGCCACATTTTAAAGCAGCCTATAACTCGATTGTACACCAAGTGTCTGTCAGCATCTGCTCTTCATCTGTGTGTTTACACCCGGCCCATTTTGTCTCGATGCATGTACGACAAAGCAGGAACATTAGATTGCCATTACATCTAAATGACAGCAAGGGTAAGTAAAAGCCTTGGGGTGGATAGACCTTGCGCATGATTAAACCAAAATACTAGTCTATATCTCCAAAATTGTCACAGATGATATTGGGGTGTTCTAGCGGATATCGTTTTTCATTGTTCACAGCCTGGTATAGGCTGGTGAAATCTAAACAGTATATCTGCTCAAAGACACATTGCCCGCACAGAGCATGTGCAGTGTGTTAACAGTGTGTTTCGTGGTACTGGTGGAGCGGGCTAATCTCTGGTACAAAACACTCTTTGCAGTTTGTCATTTGGAGCAGGAGCCTTGCAGGAAGCAGAAAAAGCACAATTTCTTAAAAAGACATTGCCCGTGATGAGCGTGTGCAGTGTATTAGCAGTTTGTTTCGTGTTCCTTGCTATGGGCAGAAGGACAAGCTGCTCCCGCTCCAACAAACCACTATTGCTACCGACAAGTTAGCATTTATTGTTCTGTTTTATTACTTTCCACTATCAAATACTTCCTTAACGGAGAATCTGTTTGCCAAAGACTTTCTCCTGAAAGCAAATTTTGTTAACAGCTATTGCAAAATGCCTGGAAAAGCTGCCTCTAAAAAACAAAGCTAAAGTGTACAACCTACTCAAAAACAAAACATATAGTAATGTGGCAAACTAAGTTAAGTAACTACTATCATACATGATGCTTCTCTCCCTGCTCCTGAACATTGTTTGGCTGTCAAAAAAGGAAGCGGTAAGTCATTTTGTCCTCCCGGGCAAACAACCACCCTGATCCATAGGCCAGCGCAGAAACATGTGGACACAGTGACACCAGTAGCAAATGATGCTGAAAAATCCATAACTAGCAGGGATGTGTCAATGCTAAAAGACAATGGCCCTCATTACGACCCTGGCGGAAATCGAAAAACGATGGTGGAAATGTAATACAGCCATCGAATACCGCTCGGTGCGATTATGACCCGTCACCGTAAAGTACGATGCCATTTGCGACACCGTAGTGAACGCCAACGCTAACTGCACCAAGTACGCGCACGCGCGCCATGCAAAACCGTAATTACCACCATGGCGCAACGGTACGCGAATTCTAACCCTAGCGGACATTTACTGAACGCCATCAAGCATGGCGGAAAGTACCATTCCGCCATGGTGAGAATTACGGCATCGTGAACCAACCGTAAATGGCCCTACTGAGTGCCTGTACACCACTCCCTGCCCACATTGCACAACTCCTCGTAGGTGCAATGAAGTTACACAATGCAACCAGTGAAATGTACAAGTCACCCATGCATGCCAACGAACAAATGAATGTAGGGGCTCCAAGTGCCTTGTGAGTGGCCATCCATATTTGGCATGTCACCATTGCCGTACTGATGCAGCACAGGCATGTGAAGGTTCAAGTACAGCAATATGAACTGAAATATGAGACAAAACAACAACAGGCCCCCATCGCTTGACACCAGTGTAAGGCAACATTCAAAGCAGTATCCTGAGGGAGACTGCACCAGCCCTGTACTCTTGCCAGTAAACAAACCAACCATCAGCATAAGCATGTACCACACAAGTTGGCAGAGTGACTGAGCAGCCAGGCTCATCTCAAGAGGGGCCAATGGGAGCTGCAGGGCACAGATGGCACGAATACAGAAGCTATTCCAATGGACATGACCTCAGTCTCCCTCCAAGAAACGCACGCAAACACAGGCACCTGTGACCAGCCATTTTCTGATAATCACATCATTCCACCAATCCACCTGGCTGACCGGCATCTGTTACACAAAACCTAATACCCCGCCCCTGAGCATGACATCATTAAAACAGTCATAATGGCAGCCCCTATCCCTGACCTTACTGGGCTTCGTAGGCAAACGCGGCCAGTACAGTACCACGCAACTATACTCAGAAGGCAGAACCCAATGCAGATCTTCTCACAATACATCGCTCCACAAATAGGAATATGCTACATTACTTGCAAAGAATAACGCTACACGGTTAATATCAGAATAAAATTATAATGCACATCAAATTCACCAAGCCCATACAGCTATTAGGTCATAAACTCCAAAATATTTTTCATTACTGTGGGCTGCATCCGCAATAAATGACCAGCTTCTTCTTGTGTGACGCCCTGTTCCTTCATGGTACACAGGGGCTACATTCACGTTCAAAAAGGCAACATGGAAGCGCCTAGAACCGCAGGGCCGTCCCATTAGGTAGGCACTAGTCCAGCTGAAAGGTTGATATGTTGCTCCTAGCCACTAGTACTGCGTAAGGGCATGTGGCCCATTGGCGATCGTCCCATAAGATCGTAATGGTGCTCCACTGATTAACTCGAAGCAGCAGGTGTCGGGAGTAAAAGCCATCTGCAGGAGTGGCATACAGATGGCAGCGGCAAAAGGGGAGGAGATACCTTTCACCCAAATGAAATGATAAAGAATAGTATGGGCATCAGAACTTCATTTGTATTACTCACTTCAATGATCACACTAAATCTACAGCCATATGCATGCTAGCCCACTCAAAAGGATTATTTCCACCCAAAAATCACTTGCGAATCATAACTATATAAATCGAGGTGAAAACACTATTACAAACGAGTGTTTGTGTGCATGCGTCTGTTAAAACAGAATCCATTAGATGGGATTAGTAACGTGCATAGACACAAGTGTTTGAAGGCGCGTCGAGACAGGGAGGGTTCAACAAGGGCAGATAGACGATGGTCCCACTATGGCAGCTCTGCATCACATAGCGCAGGGGAAGGGGATAGATTCCAAAAAGCCATGTACATGGCAAACTCCCAATTAAATCATCTGTCCATGCATCCATACATCATTCCCTCATCCCGGTATAAAAACGCCTGATTATTTACTCACATAACATTTGAAATTTCCATTGAGTCTGTGCGTAATGCAGTCTGCAAAATCCACTGTGCTCCAGCCCGGAATTCTAGTGTTGTGAAGTAACATGTATTTGGGAACGTCCTGCCTTATCGTCCACTACGCTATTGCGCATCCCATACTATTCATATCAATCATTGCATTCTCGCCATGGCCCTTGTCCCAAGGACATTAAACAATAGAACGTTATATTTGCAGTCAGACCTGTGGGCGTCTCCTCGCCGCTAGCTGAAAACCGAAAGCGCTGTCCTTCGAATTCCTCATTTGCAACATCACGTCGAAAAGGCATCTGTGACCGCTTGAAATCACAAATTCATCCATGTAGTGCGGCAGTGTGTGAAAATGGCAACTGGCTTCACTCACAAATGGGACGCCCCGCCCGTCGGTGAACCTCGGTACAGTGCTGCATGAGGGTCCACCGTTAATCGAGTACTACATTCCACTGACCCTTCACAAATTTGTTCGCGACTGCAAAGATAGTATGTGAAACAATGGGACCATAGCAGAATGAACATATAAACCAATATTTCACTGCCATCGGGATTAAATACATGATTGTAATAGCAAGATGCCATGCGTCACATTGCAGCGTTGTGTGCGGGACGTGCTCGCCCAAAGGGGATTGCAGCTGGCACAGGTGGAATGAATCACCACAGGTGGAGGCTATACAGCCTGAAAACACATAAATTGCACACCCAACCCCCTCCCACAACCACACCCACTCCAAAATGCTACCGGCAGGACTAGCGATGTTGGCCCTGGGGGACCTGATAGCACTGCAAGTACTCCAACTTCAAGAAGAAGACGAACACCAACTACTACAACAACCGGCCGCACAGAGGAGACGCAGGAGGAGGAGGAGGGCAAGGCAGGGCCAGCAAGGCCCACCAGCACAGCCACTACCACCACGCAGGCAGCCCGCAATCCCACGTTTCCGAGCTCATCCGTTCAACCTCACTGCTGAGCAGATCCACACCCTCTACCGTTTGGACCGGGACACCATAACCGCCATTGTGAACATGACACACGCTGACCTTGTCAGCATGATAGATAGCCCAACCGCCATCCCACCCCTACTGAAGGTGGTGTCTGTACTCCACTTCCTGGCCACAGGCACCTACCAGCACACAGTCGGACAGTTGCATGGCATTTCACAGCCACTGTTGTCACGGACACTATCGCAAGTGCTCGATGCCCTCCTGAAGCACGCAGACGACTACATCTCTTTACCACGCTCGGAGCAGGAGATTACAAACACAAAAGTGGGATTCCATGCACTTGCCGGCATACCGGGTTGCATTGGTGCCATCGACTGCACCCATGTGGAATTGGTTGTCCCACATGCCATGGAGGGCCAGTACCGCAACCGGAAACAATATCATTCTCTTAATGTACAAATGGTGTGTGACTCCAACAGGATCTTTACACATTGTTGTGCCCGATATCCTGGATCAACCCATGATTCTATGGTCTTGAGGAACTCTACAATACCACGCTACATGGAGCGACACGCAGGGAACAGATCCTGGCTACTCGGTGAGTCTCATTTCATGCATGATAATGTGGGGTATGTGATGCGGCAATGACCTGGCAGGAAGGGGGGGGATGCGTACGTAGCAATGTCATTCCACAAACATCCTTTATTGTCCACATACAGGTGATGCCGGGTATCCACTGAAGAGATGGCTCCTTACACCACTCCGTAACCCACAGAACCAGCATGAGGAGGACTACAACCATGCCCACTCACGTACCCGTGTAGTCATAGAACAGGCATTCGGCCTACTGAAGGCTCGTTTCCGCTGCCTCAGCAGGTCTGGCGGGGCACTCCTGTACCGCCATGAGAAGGTTGCAAAGATGGTCATGGCATGTGTCATGCTACACAACATGTGCGTACGTAGAAATGTGCCCATGCCCCCTGACGCAGAACTGCAAGCACCTGAAGATGGTCATGATGAGGGTGGGGATGTGGCAGCACCTCAAGGAGTCCGCGAGGCACAGGAGGCCCGTGAAATTCGTCAGAATATCATAGATTCATGCTTCTAGCACTCACGCCTGGTGGCTGATACATGGACACGGGACTTGTGGCACTGTGTGTGTCTGGAACATGCACAATGTGGGCTGTACGCTTATAAAGGCCTCGTACACAAAGATCAATGTCCACACATCTCATTGGATGATTATGAAATGTTTATAGCATGTGTGAAATTATATTACACACCCCATCGACCCGCCACCCAAGAAAGCCCAACACCCCCCTCCACCCTCCTACCTCCCCCCCGAACACCAGTGTCCAAAGATGCTCATTGTCAGTGGGCAGACGCTATTGCAAGCCCCCTCTCCGGGTATCAGGGGCACCCCTGCCTGTGGAGCGCAGGTTCCTCCCAGATCTACGTTGGGGGCTGCCCTGGACGGAACTTGCAACGGATGATGTCTCTGCCTGCTCACGTCCATGCATGTCCCTAAGGGTTTGTGAGAGCTCAGTGAGCACACGGCGCACAGCGGCAAGTTCACCACATACGTCTTTGGACGTCGCCTGCAGTTCCCCCCTCAGGCTCTCGGTGCTTCTCTCCATTTGTACCCTTAGTGTCTCTGTACTTCTCTCCATTTGTACCCTTAGTGTCTCTGTACTTCTCTCCATTTGTACCCTTAGTGTCTCTGTACTTCGCTCCATTTGTGCCCTAAGTGTCTCAGTAGATGTTTCTATGGCTGCCTTAGAACCCCCACATTCATCAGCATGCTCCTTGAGGAGCGTGGCCAGTTGCTGCTGTTGCACGATCACCTGGTCGAGGGACTGTTGCCTCTGCTGGGCCATGCCCATTTGCGGTTGTGTCACAGAGGGGCTGATCACCTCATGTTGCCTTGCCACAGGGCTTGTGGGGGATGGCCAGTCGTCGTCTTGTGGGTGCCCCTGCGTGGTATCCTCATGGTGTACGGGATGAAACAAACAGGGGGATTGAGACAGGTCATGGATGGGTCCTACATCGACAGCACCGTTTTCTGTGTCGGAGCATGCTGGCATTAATGCAGTGTCACCTATGGTGCTGCTGCCACCAGAAGCAGTGCCTTCTGTGGCATCCATTGGGGGGACCTGTGGTGCTGCTGTTGTGGGCATGCTGGCTGCTGGGGTGCCTGTTGGAGTCCCCTCCTGTGTGCTGCCACTTGATTTGTGCTGCTGCCGTGTCTTGATCCGTGCAGCTGAGGTGGAGGGTCTTTGGCCGTTGGTCTTGGCCCTCTTTGCAGGTGTGCTGGTAGGGGTGTCCTGAAGCTCGTCGTTTGAATCGGACCCTGTGGTGGAGTAAAGGAGGGCGAGCGTTATTTATGGGTCTGTGGAAATTGGAATGGCAATGTATCACATGCATTGGGGTGGTACCTGAGGGTGATTTGGGTCAGGGCCTTGGAGGTGGTTTCATTTTTGTGTGGATTGAGGATGCAATTGTTTTGCAGCCTGCAGTTAGGGTGTGCATGCTGCATGTGTAGAGGGTGTTTTTAGGATTTTTAATTATTTATGTATTTAATGTGACTTTTGAAGTGCGCTATCAGGCCAATGTATGTGGACGTTCTCCTGGACATGTGTTTCTGTTGCACTATGTGGACACATGGTACTTCACATGATTGGTCATTGTGGATTTAGCATTGTTTTATTTGGCCCACCTACCTGATTCTTCGGATGTCTGCACTCCTTTCTCCATCCCTCCGACTCCCTCTATACTCTCCATTCAAATGGTGGAGGCACAGATTTCTTCCCAGGGGGTCAACTTGATGGGTGATTCCGATCCTCCCCCGGTAGCTGTGGCAATGTTACGGTTGGCTGATAGTATGCTCCGTACGCGTATCCGCAAGTCGTCCCATCGCTTTCTGCATTGCTGTGGGTTGCGGGGTGCGGTCCCCACCGCACTTACCCGCTGTGCCACCAGGGCCCATATGGCCTTCTTGTTCGCAAGTGCCGTCCTGGTCATTTGCGTCGAGAAGACGACGGCAGCATTCTCCTGGAGGGTCTCTGTGAGCACGGTGAGTTCCTCATGGGAGAAGTGGACCTGCCGCTTGCGGTCGCACGCTTTTTTAGCAACTTTTCCCATTTTGATTGTTTTGACTAGGGTGGCTAACGGGTTGGGATGTGTCTCAGGGTCGGATTTTTAATGGTTGTGTTGGGATTCTGATTTTATAGGTGTACGGCGTGCTGTTTCCCGTTCCGGACCCATGTTTTTACTTCCGTTTCCGTATATTTACGGTCACCGTATTTTGCGATTACCGCTCATTACGGTGACCGCTATGATGGGTGGCGGAATTGCACCTAGGGCGCCGTACGACGGCGGTGAGGGGCGTTTTGGGGACATTTCCGCCATTGCGGACTTTGCACTTCCGCCATGGCGTAATGCTCGTGCCCGATGAGTCAGAATTAGCTGCACTTTACTCCATCGTGCAATGGCGGAAACGCTATTTACGCTATGGCGGTCAGGTCAGTTACTTTCCGCCAGGGTCGTAATGAGGGCCAATAGCTTCCTGCTAGAACCTTGCTGCTCACTACGAAATTCGACAGCTGGCCAGGAGACTGTTCCGAGCGACACAGCAAGAGGAAGTGGTGATACCCTCTGTGGACCACTTTAATGAATGTCTATCTGCCTCCCCTTATTTATATACTGAATCTACCATCACAGAGGAGGTTAGTATGCGTAGGGCTGCCACTGTAGTCTGCCAAACTAGCATCTCTACTCTGTAATTTGTGATTAAGATCCCTTTAAAGCTCTGCAACCGTGTTCATGCAACACAGAAGGGCTAGGGAGAGGCATTTTAAGGCGTGAAAAGGGGCTTGATATCCGAGGAAGTTGCCCATTGCATTTAGCACAACCTGCATCTATGCTGGTTTCCCCTATTTTGGCAGTGTGGGACATTCTCTACAATCAGCAGCTGGAATTAATGATCCACCTGAGGAAGAGGAGGTTTCAGTAAATTCCTCCGTAATCTTCCTTAACAGCAAACAGCGGCACTTGGCTAAACGCAATAGAAGGACAAAGCTACCCCCTCTCTGGAACGGTTAAACTCAACAAGGCTCTCAGAAGTGATTAAGCCCTCAAAGAAGTCTTAAACGCATTTGAAACTACCGCAATCACTTATTCAAAAGACAAAATTAACTCTTACCAGCTGGCTGATTGAGGATGATGAGCAAAAGTGACGTCATGGGTTAGAAAACTCTCAGTATCCCGTAAATTTGGCACTGCTCCTTCTTATCGCCAAATGGTAATTGTAAATGATAAAGGGAAAACATTTGACAGGACAATCAGGGACGCCAAAAGGAAAAACATAATGAAATCTGGAGAGGTATCATCAGTAAATCCGATATTGCTATCTTGAGCTTGGTCATCAAAAAGATTACATTAAACATAGAAATTGGGTTTGATGGTGGTGTCATTCCACAAGGAACTTCAAGTGGCAAAAATTCAACAGCTGGGAGGAAGCCAGTTCTCTAGAGGCCACTGGTGTTTAGCAGGAAAGTCATGGAGTCTACACCTTTTTACATTATGCTCCCTAACAAAACCTCCGCAAATAGATTCCCAGAGAACAAAATATCCATATTCACTGTGAAGCTGGCCAAACCTGAAAATGTGAAAGGACAGTGGACTGTGACGCTCACAGAAGTTCAATATCTCATTTTGTGGGATAATTTAGGCAGACGGGAAGCCATGTTCATCATAAAACAAACAAACCCTGGTGGTTCATCGAGGGGTATGACCCAACTATACAAGATCTTGTCAGAGTCATCAACAAAAGCCTATTAAACATACCAGAGTATGGTGATACATTGTTAAATCTAGACCCGCACCAGCAATTTATTTTTCTTCAGCGACCAGACACATCTGTCAGGTTTTCAACAACTGTGAGACTGTGTAACATATTGGGAACTGTGTAACACATTGGAAATGTAAACCTATGGGACAAAGCCCAAGCTGATATTAATGTTTTTTTTTTACATGTTTTTCCTTTAAAGCGATATAGTGGAGTATCAAAGGGTGGGGGATAGTTATGGACCATTTCTTAGAACCATGGAGATTAGAGGAAACAACAATTAGATTGATAAAATTCAGTACAGCAAACATGATAACGTCCATGTGTGTAAAAACTATTTCAACCCAATCAAGAGATAAGAGATGATCAAGGACAGTTTGGATCATTTAAATACAGAAACATCTGGCGGAGGCTGCACTTCAGACTTCTCTGAAAGACTAATACAACAGTGTTACAATGGCTGTGGTGAAGAACTATGGTGACCCAGGCCGGCTAAAGTGATCAGCCATCTTTAGAAGTCTCTTCAGACATGCAATGCCCATCCTATTCCGCAGCCTTGAATTAGTTGAACCGCACATGAATACAGCTGCCACAATATTGCAAAAGATGTCATGGGGAGTGTGACAACAACGGTTTCCAGTCATCTTGCCAAACAGAAAAAGCAGGGACAGGATGGATCAGGCTTCATTTATATACCTCATAGGAATGCTAAGAGGAAGAGGTCAACATCTCATCTATGGGGCCCTCCAAAACCCATCAAGTAAAGAAGCTCAAGGACCCAACTCAGACATAAGATGAAGAAGAATCTTGTTATCCCTAAAAAACAGAAGGGCAGTGTTATATTCTAAAGAACAATGGCCTTCTTACACAGACCGTCCTTGGAGTGTGTGCAATCAGAGCTTGATCTCTTCACATTTCTCTGATTTCACAATCCATAAAAAGTGCTATTAAATTCGTTTTAGACCTGGAATACTGTAATTTCTCAGATTAAGAGCCAGCCATATATTTTCATTAATTCCCCCCACTTTTACCTTTGCCACTTCACATACATTGTAAAGTGCAATCATTAATGAAACACTATTCAAATTAAGACAGTAGTTCCAGCAGCGGTGTTGCTAAGTCTGGAAAAGATCTGGGGCTACACTAATGTCAGGAATGACAGGACTCACGGCTAGCTATTATTTTGGTTGTAGCCCCTGAGTATTTATCCGGGGCTACAAAAAAAAGACCCGGGGCTATAGCCCTCTAAACCCACTTGAAGCAATGCCTCTGACTTCCAAAAAGCACTGTCGCTTACGGAATGCACATTATATACAAATCGCGAGAGTTATTATAAATACTGGTGTTTCAAGGTGACACATGAGGTCATAATGTGTTGAGCCATCTCAAATATGTTGGTTTCAGACAGTGATGGCATGTGTGAAGTATTCTGGGAATTAGAAGTTGGGGACCCAAAGCTGACAGAGTGGGGAGATGCTCCAGCCTTAACAATAAATAGAATCTGTGGATCTGACTGGATGGTCTTTTCTGTAACTAACCCTGTGGAGACAAGAATTTGTGTATCAAAAGGCAATGGCCTGGGTAGCATTTAAGCAATTCACCATTTGTAATTGCTACTCAGTTCCATGCCTTTAGGTTTTCCACAAACTCTGGGCTTCATTATAAGTTTGGTGATTCGGAAATAAGTGTGCCAGTAGCAACGTACTGGCACCCTTTGCGGACCGCCGAACTTTGAGTTTGCCTGTAGGGGCAATGAACTCCTGGCAGGCCTGACCTATCGGGAATTCAGGCCCCTACTGGCAGTGTTTTCACTGAAGCACTGACACCATTAACAATGGTGCCGGTGCTTCAATGACCCTATTCCCGTGGAGTCCTATGGGACTCCGTGGGAATAAGAATTTCCCGTTCCGCTGCCGCACACCGGGATAATGTGCAGTGGAAACAGTGTTACGGGGTCAGTGGTAGCCTGCCCCCTACCAGCGGGTTTTACCACTGACACCGTAATGATGCCCAGAGACTTTAATTGGAAGAAGTCTGAAGCCCAATTAGTGGTCCAATTAAGAACTTCAAACAAGTCCAGCATTAGTGCTGCACATTTATGTAAACTATTCCCCTTGGACTTCTTCCACAGCCAGAGGCAACTGCCCCTCAGAAAAGGGTACTTGGGGCCCTCCCAAGCCTTAATAAGGGGTATGCCTCTTCTCCTAAGCACCAATGAGGTAAGGGAGATTAGCACAAATTCCAGATGCACTAACTCGATTGTAACAGACCTAAGTAAATTTAATTTAGTTCTCCATAATTTGCCCTCAATTTTTCCAACCACCTAAGGTCAGCCATACAAAGTGCTTCCAGTCCATAAACTATTGCTGGGCAGCAACTCTGCTTGTTAAGTAGGGCAATTCCTGCATAGCTATACCCTGCAGTATTATTAGCAAATTGTTTGATCAGTGTGGTCTGAATTATTGCCTTACATTGCTTCTCCACGTACAGTTCCAGATATTTTAAAATTCCAGGGCAAGATATCTATAGCAGGTGGTCATTTTGATTTTTCCTCACAGAGTTAAAAGTGAGTTTTCCTGCAACCCTTTCCATAACACATGAACTTAGTCTTCTCATAATGAAGTACCAAATAATGCTGTCCTGCAAATCTACAAAGCTCACTGACTGTCCGACGCATGCTTTCCCAAGATTCTCTGGCAATTCCGAGATGTATAAGTTGAACAGTGGTGGGGTCAGCACACAGCACTCTTTGACTCCACAACTATTGTGCAATGGCTCAGCGCAGGCGCCTCCACTATACAACTGGACATGCACATAAGTAAACTCATGGAGCTGCCTGATCGCCTTCAACAGCCAGGGTGAAATTCCAAAACTCACATGTTTTTCCCTTTTCTGTTCAAGTTAAAATTGCAATTGCAGATAATTTGGGGCCAATTAATGGAATTTTCTGTATGGAAAATAGGGGACATGCGCGCAATTTCCCATTCGTCGATTCACGAAACACAATGCGCTGGGCTTACCAGGGACTTGCGAGGAATCTGCACTGGTCCAACACGTAACTGCGACACCACAAATGCCTTGCGCGAGACTCCAAGCGAAAGCCCGTCCGTGTCTGCGCAGTCACCTAAAAAGGGGGTGGAACATGTGAAATGGGGAACAACAAGTGAAAATGTGGGGGTTACGATAGAAGTCCCACACTAAAATACTTGCAGCGCCCATACGCGCTAAATACCCGTATTCATGGAATTGAACAGGGCTCGCCGTGGCGTGGACAAATACGTGCTAATCCTTAAAAACATACACCACGCGATAGCTGGCGTAAACGTCAATGCGCACAAAAACAAATGCATAAAAATCCGGCAGGATCAACAACCACACGTATACAGCTAGAATGAATGTAGCATTTCTTGCGGCAGTGATCGTGGGACACTGCAGGAGGAGGAGGAGGATGGCCAGGTCCCAGATTTTTCTACCAATGACCAGCCTTTTTGGGATGCCTGATGACCAGGTCTATGGCAAGTATAAGTATAGAGACCCAAGCTACTCCTCACTGATGAGCCCCAACAAGGGCGAAACATTTTTGGGGATGCTTGTGGTCTCGTGCAGAAGGGATGTGGCCTAGCAGTTCGGGCTGGACTGCCCCTTTTGGGGTGGGGCCAAGCCTGATTTGCATATGGTCTTTCCCTTCTGTAATGGCTTGGCAGGCGATGAACGGTGGTCTGGAGGGTTGCCCATAGCATTGCCAGTGGTTAAGATTAATTCTAAACCTTCCAGCCATCACCTCTTTGTTTTTGCTATGTTACCCCAGTGGGTCGGGTATGCCCAGATGTGGGTCCCGTGCCTGCTGGGCCTAGAGACCCAAGCTACTCCTCACTGATGAGCCCCAACAAGGGCGAAACATGTTTGGGGATGCTTGTTGTCTCGTGCAGAAGGGATGTGGCCTAGCAGTTCGGGCTGGACTGCCCCTTTTGGGGTGGGGCCAAGCCTGATTTGCATATGGTCTTTCCCTTCTGTAATGGCTTGGCAGGCGAAGAACGGTGGTCTGGAGGGTTGCCCAGAGCATTGCCAGTGGTTAAGATTAATTCTAAACCTTCCAGCCATCACCTCTTTGTTTTTGCTAAGTATACGTTTCCACCTCATATCATCTTTGATCTGGTCACGGAGTGGGAAGATGACGTTACATCGCCCACCATGTGCTCCCAAGCACTGAGCCCCTTGCAAAAGAGGCTAGGCTAAGAACCTCTGGGTCACCTTTGCTTCCACACTGTTCTTCTCCGCCCACATCGCTGATGTCTCAAAAAAGTCAAACTTCCTACTGCCCCTCCTCAGAGGTACTCTGCTTTTCCGCTCCTTCCCCCAGAAGCTTACTGTCTCCCAAGCTCCGGTTCTCTCTAGGTTGGACTATTGCAACAGCCTCTGTCTGAATCTACCTGCCTCTACTCTCCGCCCTTTGCAACTGCGAGATTTGTCCTTGGCCTCAAGCCCTGGGATCATATCTCTCCAGCTCTGAAATCTCTCCATTGGATCCCAGTGGATGCAAGGATTAAATTCAAAACCCTCTGCATTTTCCACAAGGCTTTCTGGGTCCTGGGTCCAACATACCTTCAGCTATCCCTCCGCAAATACC
Source organism: Ambystoma mexicanum (assembly GCF_040938575.1). Taxonomy (NCBI): domain Eukaryota; kingdom Metazoa; phylum Chordata; class Amphibia; order Caudata; family Ambystomatidae; genus Ambystoma; species Ambystoma mexicanum. The sequence goes on along the minus strand of NC_090932.1, from coordinate 478,410,759 downwards.
TCCCCTCTCGAGCTCTCTACTCCTCTACCTCTAACTCCCTCAGGGTCAGTCGTTTTCCAAAGAAATGAGATGGGGTAGATCTCTGTCTTCAGCTGGGGCCTCCCTCTGGAACAGCCTCTTTGCCACTCTAAAACTTGAGGAGAACCATCTTCAGTTCTGGATGCACCTCAATACCTTCCTCTTTGTTTCTGCATTTGCCCCCCTTCCCTGCTGTTTTGGTTCTCCCTTGGCACTGTGCACCTGGCCACCCTCTGTCCTCTGGGCTCAGGTACCTGCTCACCCAGCCACCCTCCTCCGCTGCCTCCAGCCACACCTTGCACTGGGGTCTGTATCTGTACCCATGCCGTTTCCTCCCCCTTTTCCTTCTGCACTTATCAGACCTACCCAGTCTGCTGCCTTAAACCCAGGACTTGCCACTTTTTGGCTGCACTATCACTGTTTGTTGCCCTTATTATTTATTAATGTATGATTATTTTTCTGTGTTCTCCTTGCTCCACACTCTCCTTTTCTCTCCTCTTTTATTCACTTTTCCCCCTCCCCCTCTCCCATGCACTTGCGTGTTCTCAATGTCATTCGGCTTAGTAACATTGTTGTTTTGTTCTCCCCTGTTCCCCTTCCCTTGCCTTGTCATGCTCTGAAACACTTGTGTATGAGCACGATAGAAATAAAATATCAATTCAATTCAATTCAATTTACTATTCTGCATTTATTGGCCACTGGGTCATTTCAGTGGACCACTGCCATATTTGGGGGCATTTCGCAGCCCACGCAGTCACGCTGCCTATACCAGGTGTTGGCAATTATGACAGCGCGCCGCTCGGTCCGCAGGCACATGTACATGCCCAGAACACCGGCAGAAAGGCTGGCCTTGGCACAGGATTTTTATGGGGTGGCACACTTCCCCAAAGTGCTTGGTGCCATTGATTGTACCCATGTTGCTCTACGTCCACCTAAGGCCACAGAGCACATTTATCACAATAGGAAACATTGTCACTCCATCAAGGTGCAGGTTGTATGTGATGCGAAGGGCATCATTACCTCTGTATATGCTAACTATCCTGGATCCACCCATGATAATTATATATTCAGAATGTCACCCCTACACTGGGCCCTGGAAGCTGGGAGGCATGGCAATACATGGCTCATTGATGAGTATAAATGGCCATGCACAGGCATGCATGTCAGACACAGACAAATAGACACCAATGTCAAACATTCTCACCTCTCCAGGGGCCAGTGCCTACACTCTGAGCACCTACATGATGATGCCAATACGGAACCCTGCCACACCTGCCCAGGTAAGATACAACACAGCCCATATTGTAATTCTGACTGTAGTGGAGCGCACATTGGGAGTGCTGAAGTCACATTTTCGTTCCCTTGACCATTCTGATGGTGAGTTGCTATATGCACCACCACTAGTGTGCAGGATCATTGTGGCAGCATTTCTCCAGCACAATGTTGCACACAGCGTGGTGTACCAGTGGACATGGTGGTGCCCCCACATCCACATGCCGTTTGCGTATGGCTGGGCCAAGGGCACATGGAGAGGCTGCCCGTACCCAGCTCGTGCATACTTTTTTCACCTAAACCCCATCCCTTGCAGAGTGCACACGACCATGCCACATTTGATGTGCCATTCAATGATGACAATAGGCCAATCGACAGTGCCCACAAAACCACCCTGAGAATGTGCCCTTGGAAGTGCTAAATTGTGTGAATCCCTTAAAACTTAAAATACATTCCTCTCTTACCACCACAAGTAACTCAATGAACCCACTACCAACATGCCAAACCTTCCCTTAACTCACCTCTGTGTCACTCAAACCATCCCATATGTCATGTCAAATTAACAACATACTGGGCTTCATTACAAGGTAGGTGGTAAGGGATTACGGCACCGGTAAGGACACTGGTGCCGGTAATCACTTACCACCCTATTCCAAGGTCACTTAGCGGGTCCCTTCCTCAACGCCTGGGTTTACCAGGTGTTATGGAAGGGACCCATTAAGGGACTTCAGAGCTAATAACAGTACCTCAAATTCCGGTACCGTTATTAGCTCCATCCCCATTCCCATTGAGCCCTATGGGGGCTCGAATGGGAATGGGGAATGGTTCCCGGAATGGGGACTTACCAGGTCCTCCAAGGTTGGAATAACCCGGTAAGTCCCTATTTCGGGAACCTGGACCCGAAATGCGGTAAGGGGGTAGCCATGGTACTAATAGCACCATGACTACCTCGTATCTCATAATGAGGCCCACTGTGTCACGGTATGGCACGTCATGTAAAAGAATCTACCAAAATGCCTCATGCACAAGGCAAGTTTCTCAAAGAGCTCAAGGATGGATGGATCAAGGGGTTAAAAAGAACCCTTGGACAGAGCCCTAGAATCACTGAAACCATAATAGTCACTCATGTCCGCCTCGCTAAATGTCACACAATCAACAGTGGAGTCAACAGTGATTATGTTTGATAGTGAAGCGACAGTTTCATCAAGTGCATGAATGTTTCACCATGCAGGGAGCGAGGACAGGGTGGAACAGACAGACACTATACCTGAATGCTGCAATCAGAAGGGGCAAGTGCACTGATGTTTACAGGAGCATGGTATTTGGAGGGTGGTAACAAGTTAAAGGCTGTTTCAAGGTCATCCAGTCAATGGATTCTCGGCTAAGTGCAGAGAGATGCAACTCTTGCGAGTCATTACATGAGTGCAGTGATGATTACACTAGTCCAGGTCATGTAGGCAACTGCCCCAAAAACTGCTCGGGGTGACAGGGTTGTGTGAGACCTTGAGGTACATCAGGCAGATAGTCATCAAGCAGCAAGCACAAAAGAATGGAGAGAGTGAGACAGCAGAGGGATCACTTAGCAGGGAAGAGGTTGAGAGAAGGAAGAGTAGAAGATGAAACACATGAGTAGTTCATGCAAGTTAAGGATATGAGGCACCAAACAGAGGGTGGCCGGATGGGCGGATGGGTATCCCTGATGTTGGCCCCTGCTGATGATAAAGATACCCCACCAAAACTCTCCATCAAGAACTGGCCAACCTGAAGAAGGTTGGAGTAACATGGTGAAATGGCTCTGGAGTGACAGCATTGAGGTATGAATATTAGCAGATAAGTAGTATGCAGGCTCCACAAATCCCTGTGTGCAATGCATACTTCCTATGACTCGATGCTTCCTGGCATGGCTAGACAGTGAAGGAAAATCACTGCCAGACAGATGTGGTCCCTGGCCTTGACATTAGGCACAATCCTTGCGGTCTTGTTCAGTATGAATTACACAGGGTGTGGATTAGAAGCATTGAGTTTGAGCAAGAGGCAGTAGCATTAGTGTAGCCTGTCTAAAATCAGGGCTGTATAGACAGTGACCTGCTGGTTGAAAGTGAGAAAATATGCAGGACCTCAGATGAGGTATAGTAGATGGTTGGACCTCCAAGAGATGGCTGAAATGGGACATGAGAAGGAGAGATTTGAGGCAACCATGACCACAATTATTAACATCTGTGCAGGTGGTTTTGGCTGTACGCCCAAAGGAGTATGACCACAGAGAAATTGGGAAATCTGGTTCTGGGGCCACAATGCAAATCAACGCATTTCTGTTGGTGTCAAAGCAGAGGTCATTTGGAGCACACCATGATTGAATCATGGGCAGACTGTCAGATATGCATGATGAAGATGATGTGACTGAGGGTAGCATGAAATAAAGCATTGTGTCAACCACATCACACTTCAATCCAGAGGTGAAAGTGCCTATCACACATGCAAGGTCAGCCAGGTACACGTAGAATCACCACAGGGATAATAAACATCCCTGTTTAGTGCCACTGTTAGAAAGAGCCATAGAAGATTGAAAGCTTTAGTTGGGCATGTGGGATGGGTGGGCAGAAAGTAATGAGGTTAACCACACCATAGCTTGATCCATAAACCCTGTGCACCATACACACAGTAGTGTACACAAGCTGCATTTGTGGATGCCAACAACTAACATGCTTGTCATAACTGTTACCTTACCTAATTATCAATGTAAAAGAACATCTTACCTTGATATTAGTTCACACTTCAATTTGCAAAGATGACATACCTATCATTACCAGACGTAAGGGTCTGCAGACAAAAAAAATACATGAAACATTGTCATGTACCACAAAATGCATAAAAACACACACGGGCACCCCTCAGTGAACTGAATCGCATGAAAAACACAATTCCCAATGCAGCCACTAACATGTGTCCCTGTACACATGCAGAAACACCTGTACACTACATGCAATTAAAACACACAATACACACTCACACTGAAAACTTCTCACACACTGCCTCTCCACATCAATGACATGCAGCAAATATGAATGCAACACATCCACAATCATTACACGTTGTCACATACACAATTCACACTTCACTCCACATGCCACATTAAACTGTGAAAACAGCACATATTAAAACATTATTATAAAAAAATAAATAAATGTGACACACTCAGAACTATACCAATGTCTGCATATCCACCTGTCACTTATCTGGACATTGCACTCTATACACTCATGTAATCACATTAGCAATGCACAAATCTGTTGCACTTAGCTCAAGCATACATTCAATATCCAAAGCAATTTCTAAGGGCACACAGGAGAATAGGATGGGGACAGGTGAATGTACACAGTCATTCGTTAACACAGATCAGACAATAAATACTAAACAAAATCATGACAATCAATTGAAGGGGAGACAAGGCTGCAATGCCTTGTCGGTGTTTACAACGTGCAAGTGTCCAGGTGATGTTGTTAAGGCTAAAGGTTGGGATTAGTGCATGGAGAATATCTTGTGCAGAAATGGCAATAAAATAATACACCAATGGAATTGATCAATCACGTGTCGAGGCTGATCGTGAGCAAGTACATCATATACACAGTAACTCACATGATACATGAGGTGCGCCAGGGCACCAAGGACACTTAAGCCACATGCACATGAAGCATGCTAGTGCATCAAAAGCATGGAATAGAGTGGGATATTGAAGTGGACAAGAGAAAGGACTACATGATCAATGTGACCATAAGGAGTATTTGCTCAATGTGTTAGGGGAGAGTGAGTCTACTACACAGGAGACAATACACAGAGCTAATTGAACCACCAACATCCCTTCTAATACCAAGTGCTTCACATACAGGGAGTAGTAGCCTGTCGAATGCAGGAGTACAGAAGGGTAGTATATCATCATGAAGTGTTGAAGACGGTACCAAGACCCAGACATCCCTGTGGATCATATCCCAGTATTACTTTGTAATATGTGCTGAGTCTGTGAGCCTCAGAAACATTCATATTTCAGTAGAGACGTTGGACCTGGGCCTGAGTGAAATGAAGAGTCACGCATACATCATCTGTGTAAGCTGTAGGGGTCGCTGGGTAGTACAAGGAGCACTCGGGAGTCAGATGTTGCAGTAGTGTAGCATGGAAAGAACCACAGCATGTGTAACATTGCAACTCTGCGTCATGTTGTGGAAGTGTACATTACCTGTGTGCATCAAGAGCTGCAAATCGAACTCCTTGACAATCACACAAATATGTAGCATTAAGGGAAGGGGGTTGTCGAAGATGAATCCAACATTCCTGGCCTGGGATGAGTGTGCAGGGAGTGAGACCATGTAGGAAGGACAGAGCCAAATGCCAGAAGTAGGCTGCAGTGGAGCCAATTTGGACATTCGATTATGTAAATAGTGCACAAGCTGAGGTCCTGTGGAGGGCTCCAGTCAAGGATGGTGAGTAAGTGTGCAAGTGTGTCACTATGAACAGTGCTGAAAAGATGTCTGTCCTCATCATAGCACATGAATCACTTTGACAATAGTTCAAATATGCGTTGCAGCAGGCAAATGCATATGTCAAATATGCATGGAAAAGAAATGGACACCTGCATGATGCTACAGGTGGCAACTGAAGTAGGGTATAGGAAATGACACAGTATGGGGTATCTATGAAAATGATTATTTGGAATGACCTAACCAATTCCATTGTCTGTTCATGGAGCATCAAAAAGGGATGGAATGCATCAGTGTGTGAAAATCATATGAGGCATCAAGGATGAGGACGACAGCAGGGCTTCATGAATTGTGGGATGGCACCATTCACTCATGTGACCCCTCTAGATCAGTGTGTGTTGGTCCTGACAGTTTCAATCCACACTGGTGTCCATGTACATCCCCAAGAATGCCCTCATGTGCATACATTTGTGTGCGGGGCCAACTTGGCAAGCAGTTACTCCCTGAAGATGTATGAAGCTATTCCCCAGTATGGTGCTGGTCAGGAAGGCTTTGCATATGTCATAGGGCCTCATTACACGGATGGCGGTAAGGATTTACCGGTACCGGTAAAATACCGGTACCAGTAAATCCTTACCGCCTTACTACAGGTCCCTTTGCGGGTTGGGGGATTTAACGCCTGCTTTTTGCAGGCGTTAAAAACCAACCCACAAAGGGACCCAGGGAGCTAATTACGGTACCGCAATTTGCGGTACCGTAATTAGCGCCTTCCCCATTCCCATTATGCCCTATGAGGCAAAAATGGGAATGGGGAAGGGCAATGGTGGAAGGGGGAATTACCGCCCCGCCAACCTTGGAATGGGGCGGTAATTCCCCTTTCCGCCAAGGCGGTGCCGGTATTTTACTGGCATGAACCATGGCACTAATAGCGCCATGGTTCTCCGCCATCCGTGTAATGAGGCCCATAGTAATGATGGGGCCCACAAGTGAGTGCCTGATTGAGGATGGAAAGTAAACACCAGTAAAGGAGAGTTTGCATAGTTCACCAAGAGAATTTGACAGAGAGGAGCTGCTGGCAATGATGGTTCTGTAGGAGCAGCGGGACACCAATAGGGATGACACCTTCATGGATTTGTCTACTATGTTGCTGACATCAGGGGGGTTCCATGTAATAATGTCCCCTCAAAAATATTATCATGTAAAAAAAAATCAGAAAAAATGCTGTTTTTGTGGGGACATTATTACATGGAGCATGCGGGGGACACCCCGGCAACCCCCAAACCCTTTTTTATTTTTCATGGGGAGCAGGGGACACCCCCACAATCCCCAGCTGCCCCTGTCTCTATATATTTGGTCACCTATATAATGTCACCACAGCCTTTTCCCAGCAACATTATATACGGCGACCATATATAGAGAGATATTATTACCTGATTCCATCAGAGGAGACATAAGTGAAGGAGGAGAATGAAAAAGGATGATGGTGAGTGTCAGGGGCTGCAGAACTGTGGAGGGTTGTGTTTGAAGAGCCTGTCACTAGTCTGTTCAGTCATTCATGTGTATTTACAAGAAATATGTGCTGTAAGAGCATTCTAAAGGTACTGTGAAGGAGTCCTTGCAGAATATACAGTGGATGTTTTATCAATAATTGAGCCACTCACCTCTTGCACCTCTGCCAGAACCATGCTTGATGGCAAAAAGTACTTCAGCACACTGATGGAAGACATCAGTAGAAACCCAAAGCAAATTGATACATAGATGAACAATAATCATGCAAAAAGTACACTGTTAACCACCAGACATTGGTCAATGCAGACTTCATTGTCACCACATACCAATGGTTTAATGATGCTTCAATTACTATGTAGCACCATCATGCACCCATACATGTTGCACTAGATGCTGCATACTCCATGTTGCTGCATGCACAAGACATTAAAGAAAACCCACCAATTCCACGCTTGACAATGCTGTAGCACAATCTAATAGTTCATCTATAATTATGACCTGCCAAATGTGACAAACATCCCCAATCCCACTAACCCTGCTAGGGATCTCATGTGTCACTCTTCATACATGATGAAAGTTGAATGAGCCACACCTCAGCCAAATCATCTGCACCTGAGACAGTCCACGCAATGTCGACCATGCTCTACACTCCCAAACAACCATGAAAGCCCACCACACAGAGAGAAAACACAGTCATCGTAATCAGTGAACAGTGGGCCCATCTGATGAACATGAACGTTGCTATCATTATAAACACCCCTGTATCAATCATGCACCCATCATGCAATAGTGTTTGAGCACAAGGTAAGTCAAACCAAAGTGATCACACACAGTGACCCACTCCCATGCAAACACCACTGAAGCGTTGTCAGCAAGTGCCATGCACTTACCTGTCCTTTGAATTCACCTGTCTTGCATATGATGCACAACATCGGGAGACACATTACCTAAATATAGGGCAATGCAGAGTAACAGCACAAACAACATGCACATACATGATCATAGTTAATCACAGAAAGAAAATATGCATGCAACACAGGGTGATTGGTTAGCAATAGTAATTTTTTCTGGTGTGCAGTGTACCATAACAGAGAGAGGGAGAGAGAGAATGATAGAGAGGGAATAACAAGGAAATGACAGATCAAGGAGTACTTGGCTCTGTTTCCAGATGTACAATGCCATGCTGCACAGTCGGTGCGCCCATAGAGGTACACACAACGGAAGGTCACACAGTGACGTGAACACCAATCAAATTACCATAATGGCATGACAGCATTCAAAGGACATATAAGAAAACCGACACATGCAGCAAGCATGCACAACAATGAGGCATGCACAGCATGCACAACATGCAAGACAGTTCAAAAGCTTACCCGCTGACTGTGCCTCTGTGGTGCAAATCCCACATGACCTTCACCAGTAAGTGTGTTTCCTAATTTGCTACAGGAAGGACAGTGTGTGGTGGAGGGCATGGGGATCATGGACTTCAAATGGTGCAGAGTGCCCCCCCGGGACAACAGTCACCGCCACATCACCGATTTTTTCAGAACACCATGGAAGAGCATATTAAAACATCCATTGTGCATCACCATTGACACAGCAAACACATGCAACGGAACAACAAACCTATAATTAAATGCACATTCCATCCTGTGCCCCACCATGCAAACATGCTAGTTGACTTCACTAGGCATGCCTGTACGTGCACCACAGCACATGTGTAGTCCATGAGGAGTCAAAGGCACACCTCTAGGGCAATAAAGAGAACAATTAACAAATAACACAGCCAGGAAAGGGCAAAATAAAATATGATATTCCAACATCTGGCAAGTGGGGTGTTGTAAAAAATAAATAAATAATAAAACAAGAATAAAAAATGTCCATTTTGGACTGGGGGTTGGGGTGCCACCCAGGAGGGGTGAGGGGCAGGGTGCACGTCAACTCCCACATGGGTGGATGTTGAAAAAAACCATCCCCTCCATGGGCTAATGGACCACACGGCTATCTTGGATTGGGAGGCATTTCTCTGCTGTATCTACCTTCCTGTGTAGAATCAGAAGGTGGTAGTGGTAAGGGAGGTTGACCATGTATTGCCCTGTCCTGGTCCTCAGTGGCAGCGACCAGGCGGGACTCAGATGAATGCATCTGCAACATGAAGCCTCAGAGGTCCTCATGCAACACTGCACGAGATGCACAGATTTCCTCCAAGAAGGTCTGCTTCAATAGGTGCATCTCCTGTTGGTACTGTGTACTGCGGGCTCCCTCTAGCACTTCCATTGAAGCTCCTAGGGCCAACAACTCTTGTCTCAGGACTTCCCTTTGGGCCTCAACCTCTGCAAGCAGTGTCTCTGCAGAGACCTCAGAGACCTCAGATCGGCCCATCGGCTCCTGCTGCTGGCTTCCATGTGCAGCCTGTGTGAGTGGCATGTGGACTGCAATGCCTGCAGCTGGTGCTCTACCAGTGTTTCTGGTGGGATCATGGATTTGGCCACTCTATCCATGCCCTCAGCCAACATTATTTTATTTTTTATTTTATTTATTTATTTATTTATAGTGCACAAAAAAGCCAGCAGGCATCAGGGCACAACAAGAAGACACATAAGGGTGACAAAAGGCAAGAGACGTAGAAGACAGGACACTTGGCAAGCCAAGACAAAGAGGGAGCTGCCTAATTAACTAGTAATGACTGTCTTAATTTGAAAAGAAATCTTTTCAGGATCTTTCTGAAAGTGAGATGATTGGGCTCTAACCTCAGGTTCAGAGGGGGTTTGTTCCAGCTAGAGGCTGCACAGTTGGGAAATGCCCTATCTAGGCCATTGCCTTTCTTATGTGGATTAACCCCAATGAGTCCCTGATCTTCCGACTGTAAAACAAGAGCAGGCGTGTATCTGACAATTTTTGATTTAAGATAGGGTGGGGATTTTCTGTACAGGCACTTGTGAGTAAGTGCCAAGGATTTGAACAAAACTCTATCTTCAACCCTCAGCCAATGCAGCTCCCTTCTAGCATTGCTGATGTGCTCTGTCCTGGGTTTCTGTTTCATTATCCTGACACGTTGTTTTGGATTAGTTGGATTTTAGTCATACATTGTTTACTAGCTCCCAGCAGGAGTGCATTTCCATAGTCCAGTTGGGATAGGATGGTTGCCTTTGCTATGGTGGTACAGTTTGCTTCATTGAGGAAGGGTTTGATTGCTCTCAGAAGCCTAATATAATATGAGCAATGTTTTTTGCTCACGTACAGAGCTTGGGCATCTGAGCTCATAGAGGCTTCTAGAGTCATGCCCAGCATTTTGACCTTGCCCACTAGTTGGATGTGTGTGTGTTTTTTTAACATAAATGATTCATATTGGGTGATAATTTGGCCTTGAATTTGTGGGAACCAAATACCATAAGCTCGGCTTTATTACCATTTAAACACATCCAGTAATGGTCCATTCATGATTCTATGATGTTATAGAGGTCCTTAACTGACTAGCTCTCCTTACAGTAGTCCCCAATCAACTCCACTACTAGCTGAGTGTCATCAGCGTAGTTGGAGAAAAAAGCCTTGATGTTATCCAGTACTTCACAGAGAAACCATAAGTAAAGATTGAAGAGTAGCAGTGATAGACTTGCTCCTTGCGGAAAGCCGCAAAGGATGTCAGACTCACGTGAGAATGTATCTCCCCAATGTACTCTGGACTTTCTATCTGTAAGGAACGAGTCCAGCCAGCTGATTGCCTCCTTGGAACAACTGGCAACTTTCTCGAGTGCCGGCTGCAGTAGTTGGTGTTATAGCAGATCAAAAGCGACACTAAGGTCAAACAGGATAAGAAGACCTGCCTTACCCTTGTCAATGATCCCCAGCATGTATTTCTTCAAATTGAGCATAGCTGTCTCGGTGCTATGTGCAGCACGGAAGCCCGATTTTTGGTGATGCAGAATCTCATTAGCCTCTATGAATAACTGTAATTGTGCTGTGGTGATCTTATCCATTACTTTAAGGGTGATGTTGCAGTTGGTAATCGGTTTGAGATTCCCAGGTTCTCGTTGGTCAAGATTGGACTTCTTCAACAAAGCAGTAGAGTAACCTTTTTGATATTCTTTGGGAACATCTCATAGGCAGCACCCTGTTGTTGTGCAACAGCTAACATCAACTGCTCCCACAGTGTCTCCCCAGCCGGCACACGTTCACCCCATGCCTTCTTTACCCAAGGGAGCATGGCAATTGATGTGATGAGTCATTCAAATGCATGCACAAGTGCAACACATTCACACTTCTATGTTTGAACTACATATGCATATTCAGGATGTACACGGTTGATCACGCACCAGACATGTCCTCGTAATTTGGCAGGCCTCCCATGCCTTTTCCCTGATCCATATGAATTAACATGCTCATGGCCTCTTCATGTGGAGTGAGCTCCTGCTCCTGTAGTGAACCCCTCTAGTATTCCAAGCAGAGGCGAGGTTGGCACCAAGCTTGTGTTTGGTGCGACAGTGGAGGTCAGTCCACTGCTTCATGACCTGAGCGGTGGTGCGCCTCTCATTCCCCAAGGTGTAGATGTCATTATTGACTCACTGCCAGTGCATCATTCTCTGAGCAGGCATATGTGTGCTCCCTGGCTGCGTGCACATGTCTCAGTGGTGTCAGCTCACATAGTCCACGAGGATCTGGAGTTCATCATCATTGAAGTTCTTCTTCCTTGATGTGGTGGTGTCCTCTGCTGTGCATTGGGGTTGAGCCTCTCCCTGTAGTGCACGCTTTGCCTTCTTGGCATGTCATGCAGACCCTGTGTGGCTGGGACTACTCAGGGCACAAGATTCTGGACCACTAGTGGCGTGGACAATGACATCACCCGCTGTGCTGGGACAGCAGCTACCGCTGAAGCTAACTGACCCTGGGTGGTGGGGACAGCAGCTGCCCCTGCAGGTGCCTGCACCTGGGTGGTGGGGATAGGAGCTTTGTGTGGATGTCCCTTCCCCTTCGAGGGACAGACACTAGCTGCCCCTGGGTGTCCATGTACCTGGGGGATGACGACGACAGCTACCTCTGAAGCTCCCTGACCCTGCGTGGTGGGGACTGCAGCTTCCTCTGCAGGGGCCTGCACCTGGGTGGTGGGGACAGGAGCTTTCCATGGATGTCCCATCTCCTTTGATTGACGGACATCCGCTGCCTCTGGGTGTCCGTGTAGCGGAGTGGGTGACAGCTACCACTGAAGCTCCCTGACCCTGGGTGGTGGGGACAGCAGCTGCCCCTGCAGCTCCCTGACCCTGGTTGGTGGGGACAGCGGCTGCACCTGTAGCTCCCTGATCCTGTTGGGTGTGGTGCACAGCTCTCTCTGCATGTCCCGTGCCCAACAGCTCCTGCTGTACGTCCCAGAGCCCGGCCACCTCTGCCATCTTTCCCTCTTGGGGCCTTCTCACTCATGGTACAGATGGACTTGTACACTGGAAGGCACACCAAGCAATTGTCCTGGGTAATTGGAGTGAGGGGGCAGTGTATGTGATCTAAAACAAACTAGTGTGGTCCAGCAAGGTTCAATATTACCCCTGGCGAAAATAAATACGGGACGTGATACATAGGTGCATACAGAGTATGAATAATGCGTACGCGACTAACCGTTAGCCACTGAAAAAAGAAAAGTACACATGCGTGTGTGCGGATGCAAATCCCCTACCAAAGAAGTTCACACTGTCACAGTAGTGAGCGAATTGCATGGCACCCCAACATTTTCTGTAATGCACTTGTCCGTCCACCCCAATTCTCACGTGCAGTCGGATTTTCTGCTACGCACTTCTTTATCCTGAATTTGAATGCCAACGCCCAGCGTGTGTCACATAACTTACGCAATGAGGGCCTTTCCTCTGATTTCACGTGCCCGCACTTATTTTGAACGTGCAGAGTATCCGTCACTCTGTTTCCGGCTGCCCACGCAATAGACACGGAAGACCCACGCTCCTGCCTACAAGTCATTTTATCTGCCTCCTAATGCCCTGAGCTGCTTCCTACCTAACCCTCTGCTTCTGCCTCCCCACTGTGTGTGCCTTCTGCCCACCTGCCCTGCAATTTGAGTGCCTGCTGTCCAGCCATTGCCAGTGCTCCTGTCCTTGGCCCTGTGACCACCTCAGCTAATTCAGAAGACTCCCAATGTGCCACATCATCGCCACCACTCCACAGCCCAGCCACAGGACCCCCTTGCCCAACCACACCTGCCTTGGGGTTGCCATGTCTCAAGCAACATCATCAGAGGTAACTGGCAAACCAACGGCAGCGAGGCAGAGGGCTGTCAACTTCAGTTCCAATGAAGTTGACATCCCGGTGGAGCAGGTCCTGGAGCATTATGATGCCCTCTTAACGCCCCAACACAAGTCGGTAAGTAAGGATGGAAGCTGATCTGGGACCGGATCATGGATGGCATGAACCAGGATGGGGTGGCATCCTGTTACTTCAGACACATGCACAAGCGCTGGGAGAACCTAAAATCCATGACCAACAACAAGGCCCTGTGCTTCGGAGGGGGCCCCAGGTGCTGGATCAACAACAGTCATGTGGGTCCTGGAGAATTTCTACCCAGCGCTGCACACCCAGGTCAGCGATTTTCAGTAACGGCTGGAGTCCTCAGGTGAGGGTCCATGTGTTGCTGGGCTCCACAGTGCATGTGCATGTTCATGCATGTTGGGAGTGTGCACCTTGGGATTACAGAGAGTATGCATCTTGTACGGATGTCTGCATGCATGTCACAGACAGTGCTCTACATGTGTGCAGTGAAACATGTGTAATTTCAGTGGTATTATATTTGCATTGTGTGTTGCACTGCACCATTTGACAACGTGCACATGGTTTGTTAGACGTGTCTGAGACGTGCCTGTGTGACAAGTGTGACAGGTGAGGTGGTGTTGGCAACCTCATGTGCATGCATGCTGTTCATGTGTATGTGTCAAAGCTGTGATTGTGTGACTGGCCATCACTCATGGATGGATTAAACATGTGCATTTCAATGTGTGATGTAGTCATGCTGCCGTATTGCTGTTGAGGGTATTCTGATGGTATTGCTCATTGCACTGCTTGAGGACTGTCAGGTGATGCATGTGCATGACATGGGTATGTGCACATGATGCATGTGTGTGTAGCATGCCCGATTGATACGTTGTGACAGTGCCATGTCCCTGGATGTGATTGTCTGTTGTGATGGACAGACATGCATGTACATTGCATGTACATGTGTGTTGTGGAGGGGATGTTGGTTGTACCCTTTAGCAGTGTACTTCATGTGAATTTGTTTTATGCCAAGCACACATCGTTGCTGTAGCCTGATGTGTGTGTTATATGTCTCTTTATCTGCAGTTGAGCTGGAAGAAGAGGGCATAGATAGTGCTGTGGAGCAAGGCCCAGCTGTGCGCCCTGGACACAACATCATTGGAGAGCGAGGAAGCTGGTGCCACGTCTGGACTATCGGCCAAAGCTGCAGAGGGGGAAGTCCAAGATGGCAAAGTTGGACGTGGACTCCTCGGCAAAGGGGGGGACAGGTGAGGCAACACAGGGGCCATCCAGTGCGGAAGACACTCAGGAGTCATCCAGGATGGCGGGGGAGGACGAAGAAGGGTCCATGCAAAATCGTGTAACTGGAACGGTGGCTACAGCTCAACCTGGACCCCCCCCAGGTGTCGGATGCTTCCACCCAGATGACACACCCCAAGGCCAGTGGCTGTTGCCTTTCGGGACAGACTGGTACCCATGCTGATCAGTGTTGGGAGGTGTACCAGTGACATACGCGATGAAGTGCGGGCTTCCTGATGGGTTCTTGCACATCATCACAATGACGTCTGGCGTCTCTTAAACTGGCTAGTAGCATTCCTGGTCTCGACTGTGCTGCATGGGCTGTCCACTAATGAAGAACCCCTCCTCATCTTACTCCTCTGTGCTCCAGTGGTCCTCCAGGGTACCTTCCATCCCAGATTACACCAGGGCCCCCATGTGCACCAGTCCCACCCATGTCGGCCTGTCTGGTGGAGCAAATATCCCTGCCTGAGTTGGGAGTCGACAGTGGATCAGATGAGGTGGTCCCCATGACGATCCAGGCAATGACAGGAGCAACGGCAATGGAGGTAGAGCAGGCACCCAGGAGCAGGGCACGGGCAAGACACCTAATGTCATCAGCCTGGAGGGTGTCCACAAGAAGCAGGCACTAGGTGCTATTGCAGCAGCAGTCTCTGAGGAGGAGGCTATTAAACTTAGGGCATTCAATCACAAGGGGGCAGGTATGCAGCATCAGGCAGGACACAAATGTGGGCCTCACAACCAGGATGTCTTCCGTGTTTGTGTGCTACGGGCAGCATACTTGAGAAGAGAGCCAGCAGCTTCGGGAGGCGAGAGTGACAATGGCCAGGGTGGAGGTTGCACTGCGTTGGGCAAGGAGGCGTGCTGCCATCCTGGAGCAACTTGCAGGGAGGCAGAGGCATTGGAGAGGAACACGCTGGTGGCCCTGCAAGCCCTCCAGGAAGCAATGGAGGCCCACCTGGGGGTAATATACGCAGTGCTTGATGATGCCGTGGTCCAGACATTGAGTGAGATTGGTGATGAGGAGGACTAGCCCACTTCCTGTGTAAATAGTTTTGTAGTTGTACGTTTCCTTTGATTATAGTTATGACTTTGCAAAGTGTCTTTGCCTGCTGTCTCACTGTCCGCAGACTGCCGAGATTTACCGCGATTTCCAGCTTTCATCTCCCAAGTTGCTGTGTTTCTGTGAAACCACGTGACCCTCTGGGCGTTCCAGACAACAGGATTGGCTCGTGGGGTTCCCACACCCTGCCCTCAGGACTTTCCAAAAGTATTGAGCTCGCTCATTTGTGCACGCGCATTTGCACAAGTGACTTTGCAAAGTGTCTTTGCCTGCTGTCTCGCTGTTTGCCGACTGCCAAGATTTTCCACGATTTCCAGCTTTTATCTCCCAAGTTGCTGTGTTGCTGTGAAACCTCGTGACCATCTGGGCATTCCAGACAACAGGATTGCCTTGATATGATATGATATGGCATTTGTAACGCGCCTATACACAAGTGTTTCATTTCCTTGGTACGCAAAATTGAACTGCCTTTTGGCCCATAGAATGCTACCCTAGCCTTTGGCCCATAGACTGCCATTCAGTGATTTGTGGGCAAAAAAACATACTTTTTCCATTTTGTGATTCAATCTTTCTGCCTTGTTTACAGTGGTGTTCCCGCCCCCTGCCCTCAGGACCTTCCATAAGTATTGTGCTCGCGCATTTGCGCGTGCACATTTGCAAAAGTGACTTTGCAAAGTGTATTTGCCTGCTGTCTCGCTGTCTAGCAGTCAAGTGGGAGGCGGAGTCCGTTTCACTTGAAGAGCGGTTCAACCTCGCAACTAAATACCGTTATTTTACAGGTACTATTTTATCTCTTGCACACAATGGTTGTTAAAAAGTACACCTTAAAAACTGGCATGTGGCTTGTAATACCATTGCGGCCACTTACTATAAATCATTTAAAAATGGCGGCAGCCAAAATATCTAGTCCCCGCAGCAGGTTGACCTCCTCGGATGATAAACACTTGGGTCCGAGGCCCCTTAACTCGATGTCAATCACCTCTGACATTCGCACCTTTTATTCCACCGAACACACTGGTATTAAAGCGGTTCATGTTGATACAGAGTTGGCAAGTGATCTAACTAACCAGCCTAGCGAACCAATGCCCCAAGCATTCAACCAAATCTCTCACTAAACACTGAGTCATTAGAAATGGCTCCAGCGTCTGTTCTGCATCCTAAAAGTAATGAGCTCCAGCAATCTAACCAGGTTGATACAGGGGTAACTCCAGGACCAGATGAAGTAACAGACACTACACTTGTATCCGCATGCTTAGCTGGTGACCTATAGCCCAATAATGTGACCCAAATACTGATGCAGACTAGTCCCTGCCAAGTTATGGAGCCTTTGAGGTGTTCAGTAGCAGCACAGCACAATCTGCGTAAGGCACATGAACTTCTCACACTAGCAGGGGAAATTGATGAGGATTCAATAGATATTATGAGTCTTTCAAACAAATCTAGACCCCAAGCCCCAGACGTCTTATATATCTGTTCTAATTCAGGAGATTTAATACAACTCCATGAGGATCACACACACAGTAATATCTCTACACATTCCGATCAAGACTTACCCAACACAGTTATAGCTTGTGATAGAAGTCTAGTGAAAAGTACAACATCACAAGTACAGGACAAAAATCACACCCACTTTGTTGATGGATCACCTTCCTTCATTGCACCAACTCCAAGACGATCTAGATTCCAAGAAGCAGCACAGGAATCAGAATTTTTCATACATAAAAATCAATCAACACGATTTTCCTTTCCGGAGGCCCCCGCTCTCAACAATACATTAAGTGCCATGAATACAGCTTTGTTAGCGGTTGCAAAGTTATACAAGGTACTGGAAGGGTAAATAAGTCACCAAACTACAATACTAGAACAACTTGTTTTAAATGTAATTACAATTGAGACCTTCATTAATTCCACCAAACCAATTGACCATTTCCCATCACAAGATGGTCGTCATGGTGATCAAGGGATGCTATTGCAGCCTGTAAGTGAGACGGTGGACACTCAGATGCCTCTATTAACCAATGATTGCCTTAAGTTGGCAATCTAGAGTGCACTGGAGGATTTGGCAAAGTGTACTGGTGTTCACCTAAACATCAAACCCATCTAGCTCGAGTGGTGGAGGCAGGGTCACCCACAAAAGTGAATCTTTTTTAATTGTTTGTGCCAACTGGCAATACACCAGCAGGTCAATCAAGCTTCCCGGATAATCCTGGTGGTGGTCTCAAGAGTAGATTGAAACCCAGCAAGAAAACTCTGCAATTACAGTCCAAGGAGAGGGCAAGAAGAATTATCAAAGCTGTGAGTCGATTAGCTAAACACCAGGATGCCCCAGTCGCTATGGCCCCTACCATGGTTACAACGATATTCACCCAGTCGCCCATTGTATACAAACCTCTAGATGACTTGGTGGCTCTCTCTCTAAAAGTGGTTCCAGGTGGAGGAGCCAACCATATTACCCAAGAACTACAGGAAACACTATCCATTAGATCAGTGTCACTCAACCCTAAAGCCAAAAACACTGATATGTCACCAGTGATCTCAGTTGATTCATCCGTGACAAATCCTGGGTATCCAACCATTGATTCTCTTAGAGAATAAATCCGAGCCTCCATTAATTCTTATGTAACTCAAAACTCACTGCAAGGGGGGCAAGTAAGACATTCCCAGATCGCTAGCTCGGTTTTGGCCCAAGGTTCTGAGAAAGCGACATCATGGCCTGTATTGAAAGAAAAGACCTTGATAGATTTAACAAACTTCACACAGCAGTACACAATTTTGCCATCCTCTAGTTGTGAATTGCAAACAAATTATGGCCATAATATCTTAATCATAAACCCTATTCTCCAAACTAAAGATGCTTCTAAGCCTGCACTAATACATACCTTGATTTCATGCGATAAAATGACCCCACGTCGCTGGACATAAGGAATCTGGTAAAGAGGTCCATTGACTCTTATATTGCTGAAACCAAAGGTAAAATACAGGGCGAAAGCAATACTGAACGTGTACCTTTCCCTGATGTAAGCACGTTGTTGCAGGGACCCACTTGCTTACTCAAAGATCCTAGATTGTCTCAAAGAAGAGCTAAAGGTCTTTCTATCTCTATGACTCAAATCCAGCCAACATTCATAGACTTTCACATCAAAAATCAGACAATCAGTGACAATGCAAACGGCCAAAAAATCCTCATTGTTTCACATTGAAATGTTGAGGCTTACCAGGTGCCCAAAATGTTCTTAACAGAGCAAGCATATTGAACATCTGTAACGAGATACCAACATTGAGGTATCTAATAACATCAGACATTGACTTAGTGGAATTTAGCAATGGCCGTGACCTGACAGAGGCAAGAATCTAAATGCGTTTTGGGCTGGTTGCTAATCTGCTATTGCAAGGCAGGGTGGCTCTGTTTGATTTGGGCTTTTTGCTAACACAAGCTCCTATGAAGTCTGCACAACAAGTTGAGAAGCCAACAATTGAGATTTATAATCCCACCCAAAGGGTTACATCTGAAAAAGTACAGAATTTACCAAGTTACTCCTCAGTGATGCAAACATATTATGCCAGATCGTGACAGTGCGAGACTGCTGCAAACATCAGTTTAATCTCATGGAATACATGTGGTCACAGGCATCTGATTAATTCCTGGGAGAATGGCTTGGGGACAGTGGATGTTATTGTGCTTCACGAAACCTGGCTCATGAAAGTACTGATATGAGATTCCTACACGATTATTGCCACCTTGGCTACTAGGAAACTATATGGTCGTCCAATGGGTGGGAGATTATCCAAAATCATGATTACGACCTACAGATCAGGTAATCACCTATACCCTTTCTCTAATGGACATGTTTGAGAATGCAAACATGGTTGCTGATATCTAACATCTTTACTTCTCATAACGATAGGGATTTACAACCCCCCTTTTTTTATATATTTTTTTATATATTTTTTTAGGATTGACTAAGATATACTGATCAAGATGGAACCTAAATTTCAAATTGAGACCACACTAAGAAACAAACAGGTGATTATACATTAAGAAAAATCCAGTCATGACAGACAGGGATTACGATGTATCATTATGATTAAAATAACAATATACTTTTTTACTGTTGATACAGATAAATTGAAGAAAAAACACGTCTAGTAGACATCTTCTGAAGAAGGGGTTCTATTCGCCCCGAAACGCGTAAAGCATTTTGTACTTTGAAGACTTTGACTCTGTCTGCTAAGACGCATATCACATATCATTGTGAACATTGGATTAGGAGTTAAAATCGAGTACAAATTGTCTACTATAAGCCATATGAATTGTAAATGTAAATGTTTGGTTGTCTGGACTATGAAAAATAGTTACTATGTATACCATGTACTGTAAAAATCAGTTTACTTTAGGTTATATATGTTGGTTATGAACTGATACAAATTGAACATTGAATTGTTGTTTGTCTAAATTAACCCTAATTGGGGTACAAAATTCATGAATGACGAAATCATCCCTTTATAAAGTTTTATTTTTGAAATTACGCAAGAGAATTTGGTTGTGTTTTCAACTACAGGGTGTGCAAGGGACGGGAGTGTTCCACAAAGGTTGTGGACACCTGCTGCGCAGAGGTGGGGCCAGGTTCACTTCGGTGCCGTCATTATCACTGCCGCTATCGTCAGCATCTCTGTCCTCTTCATGATACTCAGAGTCTATCTCTGAAGAGTCATTTGGCAGTGTCGTTGAAGTGCTGACGGGGTTGTCCGTGTTATTAAATGTCCTGAAGAAAGATGAGTTACTGGTGACCGTGCCCTGTGAGCTGGCTGCCGTTATCATAGAGCCCTGGATGTGGGTTACTATCATGGGGTCCGGCTTGAAGGCAGACATGTCCTTCGTGACTTGTTTTTGTCTTACTAGTACTTGATCCCCAACTCCTATTTGGCTCGGTCTGGCCTGTCTCCTTGCATCTGCATATTTCTTCATTTTGTCTTTGCTCTCTCGGTCTTTGCTTCTGGCGTTCTTTCCACGCAAGGCTTCAGCCTTGGCTCGTGTGTAGTGAGGGAGCCTTGTTTTGATGACACGACCGAACATTAGCATTGATGGGCATTCACCTGTAGAGCTGTGAGGCGTATTCCGGTATTCCCGCAGCAATGTGCAGATGGCTTGCATGAACGATCCATTTGTGATGGAACAAATCTGGAGCGTGCGTTTGAGATTTCCCATAAAACGTTCCACCATTCCATTTGCTTGCGGCCAAAGTGGTGTGACTTTGTGGTGCTGAAATCCTAGGTGTTCTGCAAACATTGCAAAGTCATTTCCAGTGAAAGGAGGTCCATTGTCTGATTTGACTCTGGAGGGAATGCCGTAGTCCGCAAAGGTTTTGTCCAGTGCTGGTATAACGGCTTGTGCACTAGTCGAGTGGATCAGGTGAACCTCTGGGAATCGCGACATTTCATCTATGATCACTAGCACATATTTGCCGTTTGCCAGAGGCCCAAACATGTCCACTGCTACCTTGTCCCACACCTGCAGAGGCATCGCAGATGCTTGAACTGGTTCCAGAAATGTGTGAGGTGCCACCGCCTGGCATGGTAGACATTTCTTAAGTATCTGTTCCACCCGCTCGTCTATGGATGGGAACCACACTTTTGTTCTTAATTGTCTTTTGGTTGATACTATCCCCCTGTGTCCAGCGTGTGCAATGTCCAATATCTGGTTCTGCAGGGCAGCAGGAATAACTATTCTGTTTTCCTTTAGTAGTAGGCCTTCTGGTGATGTGGACAGGGTGTCACGGATGAGTTTGAATGTGCGAAAGTGTTGTTCCTCCTCCGTGGACAGGAGTGATGCCCCTCTCTGTCTGTTCTGCCACTGGTTGGATTTTAGACATGACTGTACCGTCTGGAGCAGATGGTCTTTCTGTGTCGACTCCAGCAGTTGTGCTGTGGTGATGGACTTGGGTAGTGCACTGTTAATCAGATAGCGTAGATATTGGTTTGCTTTGTGTAATTGCCGCTCATCTTGAGCCGGAAGTGGATATCGCAACAGAAAGTCTGCGGGATTGTTGTCCTTGCCCGGGTGGTGTATTATTTTGAATGAGTACTCTTGTAGTCTCAGACCCCATCTGGTGATGCGTGGTGGCATTTTGGCTGTTGGTCTGCCATAGATGGTGGTGAGGGCCTGGTGATCCGTGATTATGGTAAATGGTCGTCCATATAGGAACAAGTGGTAATGTTCGCATGCCCATACTACTGCCAGGCTTTCTTTTTCAGGTTGGGAGTACGCACATTCTGTGGTGGAGAGGCTTCGGCTTGCATAGGCTACAATTCTCCTCGGGGAGTCAGGTGATGCTCCGCGTTTGGATTGCGCTAGGATAGCTCCTAACCCAACTGGGCTGGCGTCTACTGTGAGTTCCGTGTCAAGATCGGGGTCGTAGTAAGCCATGCATGAGGCTGTTGCAATCCGTTTTTTAATTTCTTGAAATGCTTCTTCGCAGGTGTCAGACCATTGGAATTCTTGATTCTTCCCAGTGAGCAGTCATAGGGGCGTGCTCACAGAGGCAAAGTCTTGGATATATCGAGTACAGTAGCTCGCCATTCCCAGGAATGAGCGTACTGCTGAGACTGACGTGGGTGTAGGAGTCTCTACCAGGGCTTGGACCTTTTCCGGATTTGGTTTTAGACCATCTTTTGAGAAGATATCTCCGAAGAATTTGAGAGTGGATTTGCTAATCTCACATTTGTCTGGGTTGAGTGTGAGATGGGCGTTCTCTAGCGCCATGCAGACTCTCCTTAGTGTGTCATCGTGGCTGTCTTGCGTGGTGCCGAAAATTAATATATCGTCAGAATAGTTTAGACAATTGGGAATGTGCTTTATCACCTGGTGTATTTCGTTCTGAAAGATTTCTGCAGCTGAAGATACCCCAAAGCTGAGTCTTTTATATCTGAACAAACCCAGGTGGGTTGAGAAAGTGGTGATATATCTTGAGTCAGGGTGTAACTCCAGCTGGTGGTATCCCTTATTTAAATCTAACTTTGAAAATACTTTTGAGCCATGCAGTAGGTGCATCATATCAGTCATTCTTGGGGCAAGGTGTCGTTCTCGCTCTATGGCCACGTTTGGGGCCCTCATGTCGATGCATATGCGAATGCTGTCCTTGTTGTCCTTCTTCGGCACAGGCACAATGGGGGACACCCACAGAGTTTGTCCCGATGCTGGTTCTATGATATCCTGCTGTAAGAGTGACTGAATTTCATCCTCTACATGTCTTTGTATGTTGAGGGGTATGCCCCTGTAATGTTGCGCTATAGGAGGGACCTGCGGATTGATATGCAACTTGACTTGTTTGTCCTTCAATTTTCCTAGGCCTGTGAACAGGGACGGGAACATTTTTGTCATCATGTCCTTTGGACTAGTCGTGTATGCCGACATTATTTGATACATTATTTGAATGAGTCCCATTTGAATTGCCGATTTAAAGCTTAGGATGCTGCCGCCTGGTACATCCCCTTTTATGACATAAATTTTGATCTTTTGACTCTTGTCTTTGTATTGACAGTGGGCAGTAAACATCCCTTGGCAATTGAGTGGCTTGTTAGAGCCGTACGGGTAAATCAATGTGTCTGCTTCTTTCAGTGCTTTCTTGTAGGTGAGTAATTTGTATGTTTCAACATTTATGACATTGACTGTCGCTCCCGTGTCAATCAGAAATTCTTTGTTTTGTCCATTTACTTGTAGTAGCAGAGTGGGGCTGTATTCCGCAGCTATGCTGTTTCCAATAGCATGTACATATCCCCTTTTCCTGTCTCTGCTGGATGAGGACGACTGAGACTCCCGTCTTCTGTGAGGCGAATTTTCTCGATATCTGATCTTTTGTCTGGAGTGTCGTCGTTGCGAATCATGTCTGGTATTGGTGTGTCTTGAATGTTCTCTTCTTTCTTCCCGCCTTCTCTCCTCTCGCGGGGTGTCGCGTGATGAATATTGAGATTTATGTCTGGAGACTGTGGGTGAATGTCTCTTGCGAGATCTTGAGCTTTCTCTTGCCGAGTTTTGATCTTGCCTCCGTGTGTCCCTGTTTGTGTCCCCTGGCTGGAAGAAGTTGATGTTTCTACACACTGATTGGAAGTGATTTTCACCTCCGCACTTGTCGCAGTTGTGTCCGATGGCAGGACATGGGCCGACATGTGGAAATTTAAAACCGCACCTGTAGCACTTTTTTTGTTCTGCAGGGTGAGGGTCCCTTGATGTCCTGATGGGGCATACTGAAGCAGTGGAGGCAGACTGTGTAATTTTGATGTTGCCTAGAGATTCCGTTTGCTGCATGAGAGCGGAGTCAGCTCGTGCGAGTTGTAGTATTTCTTCAAGTGTTCTGCTTTTCTGAAGTAGCTTTTTCCTAAATTCATGTGACGCGCAGCCGGCAATGGTTTGAGATTTTAGTGCTTCATCCGTTGAATATTTGTCGAAGTCGCAATATTTTGCTCTTTTCCTTAGACGCATTACGAAATTGTCCATGGTTTCGCCACTTTCCTGTGTTGACGTGTGAAAAATGTGTCGTTCATAGTCGACATTTCGCAGTGGTGCAAAGTAGGCATTCAGTGCGCCAATGATACCTTGTAACGTGTCCGTGTTGGATTCAGGCATTTCAAAGACGATGTCACGTACCACTGGGCCTAGTGAATGGAGTAGGATGCCTCTCAGACGGCGCTCCTCCCTTACCCCCGATGCATCTATGTAAATGTGCAGTTCTTTGAGCCATCTGGCCCATCTGGGGGCGAGACTACTAGTGTCCGCCATGTCAAATGGTGGCAGAGCTTGTAATTGTAATGATTCTGAACCACTATCTTCTTTGTGAGTGGCTTGGCGAGGTGTGGAGCTGGAGGAAGGGCTCAGGATTCCACTGTCTGGATTGTCTTCAGACATGATTGATTTCTACCAGATAACAGCAAGGCCTTGTTTGTTTGTGGGTCTGACTTGGCTTGGTGAAAGTGCAGACTCGTGAGAGCAGACCGTGCTTTTATTAGAAGCGCACGCACGTGGCTGGGCCGTGTTAAATAATGCATTGTCCGTTTTATTGTTAAACGGGTTGCAGCTGGATTTTCCTGGAAATGTCCCTGCACCGCGTTATGGGCGCACGCGTATTGATACGCCGGCTCCCGCGTGCGTTACGCGGTGAGTGTAGCACGTTTGCCGGCTGTCTCGGGCCGCTCGCGCGAGTGCCGTTAAGTGGGCGATGTACCTTACTTGGATGAAATTCTTGCGTTGCGTTGCGTGGGTTGCAAAACAGTTCCGGAGACTGAATCAAACGTGATGAGACAGTTTCAGCGTCGGAGTGGCTAGTCGACTCTCCGGGCTCCGGTGCCGTTCTGCCGAAAACTCGTCGCCATTGTTGAAGGTAAGGCTGTTGATATCGCTGGGCGCAGCGCGACCGCAGGGGAACAAAGCGAGGCAGTATAAGGCAGGCCAATAAATCAGGAGCGGAGACTGGAACATCTTGACAGGTCTTTAATGTAACTCGAACTGCCGAACTGGCGGTAATCCCGCCCTCTGAATCACGTGGGTCGCAGCCCACTCGTAACTGCAATAAACAGAGGACTGTTCCTCTCAAACACAATAACAATGGAAGTAGGACATTACATACATAACAAACAAAAATTGCATTCAGCCGTTTCCCAAGCTCGTGTGATAAAAGCAAAATATTGCACATTTTCCATCTCACCAATCCTTATATATTACAAGCAAAATTTTGTTCTAGTAATATTATATGGTTCAGAAACTCCATCAGAGAAATCTTACAACTACTGGTCGAGATTGGAAGTGGGATACTGGAAACAAGTATTGAACCTTCCAGCATCTGAATCGATATGCTTAATAAGGCGTGAATTAGGTCTGTTATCATTGCATGCAATGTACAAGTCGAAATTATGTGGCCTTTCTCGCAAGTGCGTCCTAGCTAATGCAAAAACTGGTCTGCTATATATAATAGCAGGGTATTTGTTGAATTCGCTAGTTGCATTCCCATAATTTGGTGAAACCAAGTGCAAAAGATCATTAACAACACAGGCTTCTCGATAAAGCTATTACTTGAAAATCCAGATAATGCTAAGATGCGTATGTGGGAATATGACTGGATCCAAACAAGGAGCGCTTGTTCAAAATATCAAAAATGTATGGCTAATCCATTAGCATTGAAACGGTATGTTATTGCAGAAAGTTACCTAATTAAATTTCCTAATCCACGCCAAAGGGATGATTACCTATGTTTTCCTTTGAATCTATGGCCCACACATGAAGTTTTGTATATACGCAAACTTATTGTCATAAGTGATCTACAGTGTCGATTTTGTGAATTGGTACCTGAATCACTGAAACATCTGTGCACAGAATGTGCTACATTGCTATTGTTGCGAGTTATGCATTTCAAGCCATTGTTTGAAGATTATTATGTTCTAAACATGACCCGAATGTGGGAATTATTGTACCATACTACCATAAAAAAGGTTAGATGTGAAATTCTCAACTTTCTATATGAGAGAAAAAGTAATAATTACAAGTAAATTGTAGTTGCAATAGATAGGACATACAACAACCTAACTTGAGCTCAATTATGGTACACTTTGATTGAAACAGATATTAATTTTTATAGTTTTGATTTTATGAAATGTGATGATTGTGACTGTAAATATCAATAGCTGATTATGTAGACTGTGTTGTTTTATGATCAATTTTCACTTTTAATTTTATGTAGTTTTATGTTTTGGGTTATTTTATTGTATTTCATCAATGTTGAAAAATCAAGATATTTCTTGATTAAAACAACCATAATTTTTATTTTATTTTTTTTAAAGTTATTATTTGGAGTTCACTTTCTTTGTACATAGGTCGGTAGGTGTATGTTTCCTTTTAATTATATTTTTATTTGGAGTGGGCTACTTGGACAATACTCCATGGTTATTTTGTTCAGTTTTCTTAGGGTAATTTTTTGATTTATTCATGCCCAGACTTTATGGACATAGATATATTTTTTTCTGTACATGTTGATGAATATTGTTATGACAATTTACAGCGACACCTTTTTTTGAATTTTATTTGACAGTCTGTATGGCAGAAATACAATGGTATGACATTTTTTTTTTATTTAATCACAGGCATTGTTTGTGGCAGTTATTCAGCTGTGTGCCTGTTTGTTAGTCCTTTTAGTAGCCCGCATTCTATCCATTGGTGGTCATGTGCCTGGTTGCTTACATGGGGTGGTGTCCAGTCTGGAGGGGGCTACCTGTAGGGTGAGTGCCTTCTGGAGGGGGCTGCCTGTTGGGGGTGTCCCTTGTGGAGGGTACGGTCTGCAGGGGTGTCACAGGTCAGCGGTGCTGGGGGGTGTGGTGTCCAGTCTAGAGGGGGCTGTCTGTGGGGGGTTTCCCTTGTGGAGGGAGCTGTCTGTGAGGGGTGTCACAGGTGAGGGGGACTGGAAGGTGATGTCCCTTGTGGAGGGGGCTGCCTGTGGTGGGTGTCCGTTGTGGAGGGGGCAGCTTGCAGGGGGTGTCACAGGTGAGTGGTGCTGGGGGTGGTGTCCAGTCTGGACGGGGCTGCCTGTGGGGTATGTCCCATCTGGAGGGGCAGCCTGTGGGGGGTCTCTTGTGGAGGGTGCTGCCTGCGGTGGGTGTCACAAGTGAGGCGTACTGGTGGGTGGTGTCCAGTCTGGAGGGGGCTGCCCGTGGGCGGTGTCCCTAGTGGAGGGGGTAGCCTGCGGGGGGTGTCACAGGTGAAGGGTGCTGGGGATGGTATCCAGTATGGAGGGTGTTAGGGATAATTCTCCAAATGTGCTAATTTCCCTTTCATTTTGAGACCCCCAGCAACTTTGCTGGATTTCTAGGTTTTGATTTTTCTACTTGGGAAGAGTGTGAGCCTTTTTTCCCACTCTTCCATGTATTTTGAAGTGTGTTTTACTTTTGTGCTCTTTGGTTATGGAGTCTTAAAACAACACCATGGGCATGCTCTTTTTCTGTGTGTCACAAAGCACCTTCAGTGCAGTTGCACAGGGATGTCTTTCAGACTTCCCAAGGTTTAAATACCTTCTCTGGGACTGATTACAGTCTCCCAGAGCATATAAAGTTAAATTGACTTTACTAGTCTCTTTAAATGTACTGACCCAGCACACCCTAGCTTCCTATAGAGTGCTGGAGGGGTTGCCTAGCTTCCCCTGAGTCAAAACATTCATGTAACAGACAAATGTTGCCCTTTCCAACTACCGTGATTTTTCCCAACCGCTAACAACAGTAGCTAAAAATCGGGTCAGCCATGTTTTTTAATATGGTGCTCAAGACCTATCTGTAAAAACAGATTCAGTCTTCTTTTTTTACTATTTCTTTTAGGAAAAGTCCTTTTTCTGTTTGTCTCTGTGCTCCAAACCAGGTTTGGGCCCTTTGTTCATTGGCCTTTGGCTGGCTTCAGTGCTGAAGCCCTCCTTTGGCACCTGAGTGTCTGGGGTGGACAGGATGTGAGGGAGGTGGCCGAAACTCCCTGTGCTTAGTCTCCTAGGAGACCTGAATGCACTCTGGCGTGATTGGCCGGCTGGCTGTCCGGCAAGGACAGCCACCCTACTGTGTGAGTGACAGCCAGGCTGGAATTAATGGGGGAAAATTGTTTAAAAGCAGGTCTCTGGGACCTGGAAAGCAGAGTCAACCACTGGAATCAAAGAACCGAAGACGAGCTGAAGGAAGAGGACTGCTGCAACTCCTGGACGACCGGTGAAGCCCTGCTTCAGGTCCGAAATGCCTGAGATTCCATCTACAGAGAAGCCCTTCAAGGTTAACTTCTTCCCTTGAGTTTGGGGGGAACAACCAACTCATAAGCCACCTAGACACTGTCCCCATCTGGTCGAATTTTCATCAGAGTGCTGTTGAAAACTGGATAGCCAGAGGGAAGGAAACCAGCTTGCTGACTTTAAGGCACTCACACCTTAAAGAGACGTCTTGTTAAGCTCTTGGCCTCGTCCCTGGGCAGTGCAGGAACCTCTCGACATCCTCCTTCTTGTCCCCACGACTGAAGCTCAGGAACAGCGAGATCTGCTCGAACTGTGTAATAACTTGGAAGCTGATGAACACCCGAGCCAGCAGGTAAATTATTAAGTAGATTTATTGTAGTTCAATGCCAGGAACAAAACAATGGCATGTCCTTTCCAAGTCAACATACCTCCAACTGCCAACCATAGAATCCCCCTTCAGATCACAACACACCAACACTCCACTCACACTGACATCACTACATTCAATTGAGCAGTAATGTCATCCACTCAGCTAGCAAGACACATTACAACACTTCTCCCTCCTTTCCTTTGTTGGAAACAGAGAAAAAGCACACCAAAACCACCACCAGACAAAAAACCCTACATGTACTTGTGGCCAGCACGCAATGCACCAACTAGTAACACCACTGGCAACAAGAAACTGCCCCCAGAGAACACTAAAACCCCAGACACTCCAAGGAAGATCAAGGAAACAGGAAAGTGATCCACCAAAGGAATAAGAACCCAATAAAACCTACATGGCACCCCCAGAATACTAACAACTGTGCCAACACGTTGGGCAACATGACACTCCGTGTCAACCAAACCCTTACACCAAGTCCTACGCCCAACTCTACACCACTTCCACTCCTCCCTTTATAACAAAATAGAGAGGAACCCAACACAGTGTACAAAGGGCTCACTCCTTCCATGAACAGAACCGAACAACCTTCGAAACACAAAAATAAAAAACTATGCACCTCCACCTGTTCCAAGCTGCCCCTTGGAACCTAGGTCCTGCCACGACCCAGCGTCCTCACAGATAAGTACCTAACACTCCTAAACCCTCAGTGCACAAACCTCCTTACGTCCTAGTCTGCCCCCTAGGACACCAGGGCTGCCACCCCCGGGCACAAACCACACAGCTCATCCAGAGCAACAACAAGCACAACAACGTAGAACAGTTCACCACAGCACCCCTAAGGGTACCACACCCCACAAAACCCTGAACACACCAGAACCCAACCCAAAAGGATTGTAGAAACATAAGCACCCTGAACCAGCACACCTAAAACCCACGGACCCTGGTCCATCCTACTGCACCACCGCAGCACAAACACTACAGATCCCTGGTCCAGTCTACTGCACAACACAGAACACCTACCACTTACTTTGGACCCCAGGCCCAGCCAACTGCTCAGTCGCAGCACACCCAACAACACCATGGGCCCCTGGCCCAGCCTACTGCAAAACGCAGTACACTCCACACCACAGACCCCTAGTCCAGCCAAACTGCAGCATGGAGCACACACACACTCACCCAGGACCCCAGGTCCAGCCAACTGCGCGAACGAAGGACACCACACCATGACTGAGGACACCAGTCCCCACCACCTGCACCACGCAGGACGCCACACACCAATGCAAGGCCCAGATCCCATATACAGAAATGGTCACCTGACGCACCATACGCACACTTACTAAACACACGGTAAGCGGGCATATACATAAACACATTTGCATTAAATGCATAAATGCGATCATGCACACAAACATTAGCATCAATGTAGGAACACACTGGCATAATTGTGTTAAAACACACCATTAGGGTGAAATCGTTGCAAAAACGCTACAGGAGTCTGTCTCTTTGACTCCACTAATTACTCCAAATGTTTTAGCACATATAAAATGCTGCCATAAATAAAAATTCAAAAACCCGAAAGTGCCCCACCCATGAGTCCGTAAAACCCACAGGTGAGAAACAACAACACCTGTAAAACACAACATGTTGTTAGACATTAACCATCTCATTAGCATACACTGTACAGACCCTAACTAAGGTCTTTGCAGGCGAGTACCCCCACCCACGAGTCCAACATCACAGAAATTCAATAGGTTATACAAGAAAAACACAATGCAGTTCAACATAGACACAATGTAATTTCAGGCAAATTAATGCAGCAACACACAACAACATCTCACTAACACAAAAATGCAATTTAAGAAACCGACTCAAAACCACATCTCCAAAAACACTCATACACAACTTTCAGCGCGCGCATACACTCACTCACACGGGCCCATGTCTCACTACCAACACACCAACACAATAGAGGCCGTAACCTGAAACACACCCCATGCACACCGGCCTCACACACGAGTTGCTCAATGACAATCTGGAAAAAGGCCAACAATCCGCTTCACGAACAGCTGTCCCTTGGAACTCCATCTCGACTCCTCCATGATACTGATGAAGTCTTCGCGGCCAGCAAGTATGTCAAAATAACAAGCACCAGCCAAACCAGAAGAATCAGCGGTCCTCGAAGCGTTCCTCCCATTCCTACAGTTCGCATTGCCCCCGACGCTCAGTTCGCTGAGCACACACGTGATCAGAGATCCCCACGGACCGCTCACTCAAGATAGTCTGTCGGTCTTACAGACCACATCATCTCCGATGCTACGTTGGCTGAACACACCCGTGCTCTGCAATCCCCATGGTCCTTCAATAACCACAGCTCCACGAGTGCACGGCACTCCAACGAACTCTTCATGCAGAGACGCAGAACATGCAACGTGCTCTAACTCTCCTTGGCGTTCCAGCTGCTCACGCTGGAACGCATGATGAGGACGAACCGACGTCATCATTCTGTCCTGGTCGCCACAGGAGTCACATCTCCGCCTCCATATGCATACGGAGCAGACTCCCGAAACTTTGACGCCACAAGCAAAACTCTCAGGCACCATCCGTTCCTGCACACGCTGCCGCACGACAACAGAACCTCCTTGGCAGCTAGGAAACTGCCGTAGCCTCCGCTCCTGCTCTTCCTTCTCGGCGGCAAACTCTGCCTCCTCCAGCGAACAGGGAACACTCATCCCTGAAACTGTCCGCCCCCACTGCCACCTTTGTAGCAGACATGGGCTGACACACTCCACGGAAGCAAAACCGCTACATCTAGCACCACCCGGCTTGCTGGTCTGCTTCGAGGCACCTCTCCATACCCTGCACACAGACATGTGTGCTCTCCAGCCACTCGGCCCACACAGCCCACACGGCGACGGTGCTCCCGGACTCAAGCCGACGCTGTCTCCTTGCCGGCGTCGCACAGCAAAAATGCTCCACTGCACCTCCTGCACCGAACTGCGCACTGGCCCTGGCAAAACCATAAGCAGGCTGAAGCGCTGAGGACCCCCCTCAGCTGGGCACTCGACCAGATTCCCCTCCAACTCCGCACACCGGCACGTGTGCCGATCAAATCCTCTTATTAGCACCACCCGGCCTGCTGAAAAGGCATAGACAGCCCAGTTAAAACAGCACTGGACCCAAGACTGCTGACAGCTTCTTCATAGGACATGATTTCACAGGAGGGCAATGTTTCCTTGTTCCGGACTGTCCCCTCCACGACAGGATCCCATCCTCATCGCCAGTGTAATAACTTGGAAGCTGATGAACACCCGAGCCAACAGGTAAGTTATTAAGTAGATTTATTGTAGTTCAATGCCAGGAACAAAACATTGGCATGTCCTTTCCAAGTCACCATACCTCCAACTGCCAACCATAGAATCCCCCTTCAGATCACAACACACCAACACTCCACTCACACTGACATCACTACATTCCATTGAGCAGTGATGTCATCCACTCAGCTAGCAAGACGCATTACAAAAAACTGCCAGGAACAACTGCCTCAGCTACAGCTCTTCTTCAATCTAAAGGTACTGTGCAAATGTGGTCCGGAAATGTTTTCGGCCTTCGCGAAAGTTCAGGGAATTTTCCCAACTTCGAAGGCTTTTCCTTCCCTAAACATTCATCAAACTTTTAGCTTAGCCAAATTCTTCTTAACTCTGTGGCAAAGACTTAACCGTTTACTACCAGAACTGTGCAAACCTGTACAAAGACTCTGAACCATTGACTTTGGCCCAGGGCTATGAACTGAATTGCTGGTTGTAGTTTACTGAAACCCTTTGCCCTGCCTATAAAAGTATGTGTGCTACTGATTCTTATAACCTTGTCTTTTTACCCCTTTAAAAGTCTCTGAAATGCCATTTTGCTCCCACTTCAGGGGAGCTGAACTTGTTCAGTAACTTATTCGTTGTGTATTTGTGGTGTATTAGTGTATGATATTGAACTGCTCTTGCTAGTGTAATGTTTTCAAACTGACTGTGTAAATAAATGTATATTCTTTTACCAAGAAACATTGAGTAAGTGTTTGAACCACGGTATTGTATTGGTTGGTCCTTTGTGTAACTTGTTCTACTGCTCACTCAACTCTTGAGATAAGTCTGGCTGCTCAGCTACTGTTCCCACATAACTGTGTAGTACAGGCTGTACCAAAGGTGAAATTGTACTGGCACTTGTAATCTTAATTGCATGTAGTGTTCCCAAAGGGTACTGTATGTCATTCTGCCTAACGGCGAGGTGGTGTTGGGTGATTTCGCTGCGGTACGGCCTGTGCTTGCGAGGGAGGGCATCTGTTTTCTGTGGGGTGCGGCCTCAGAATGCAAGGTGTTGTCGCACGATTTTGCTTGGATACTGGGCAAGGGATGGCATGGATACTTGCGCTGTGTTAGTCCTTTGACTTGCTTTTTAGTGTGTGTGGGGGCTTGTTGCAGGTATTCTTCGTGCAGCTTGTTGTTACTTGCGCGACGGCCAGTAATTCCTCTTGAAATCCATGTATACTCATACAGGTTTTTTCTGTGCCACAGCTCACACAGGGTCGTTCTCAGCGCGTGGCCCTTGTGCCATTTCTGCGCCCGATTCCATGAATCGGGCCCTTTGACTTCTGCCTCATGTGGAAGAATGTATATCCTGTTCCCTCACTAACTGTTGATGTGACATTCTTGTTAGAGTTGGGTAAGAATCTATGTGTATTTCCATCCACTTCAGTTCACCAAGTTTGGTGCGGGCTCAAATGAAATTAATGGATTTCATGTTTGGATAATTCAGATTGTTGGTTGTCTTTGAGTCTGATCATAGTGATGTCAGAGCATAGGTTTATTTCTAGATGTATTTGCACTCAATTCGTTGATCTGGCAATAACATTTCATTCCCAGCTATGTGCGTGATAAGAAATCTGGGTGCCACAATGTTATTGTAATTTTATTTGATGCCTACAAATTCAACAGTATACAAATAAATCAAGATATTTCTATATGTGTGGGGCCTGCCAGCTAAGAGACATAGTACATTGTAGATCTGGACCGTAGAGGAGGAAAACAGTGAATCTAAAATGTGCCCAGTAATATGGATGTGCCCCTTTGAGGCTTTATAATAATCAGGCGTGTTAAACAATGTTTGCCCAATTTTAAACCAATACCAGTGATACCTAACACCTGTAAGACACTATCAAAGATTCTCCAAGAGGATCAATTGTTTGCGTGTGTTT
The DNA here is from genome assembly GCF_040938575.1 of Ambystoma mexicanum. Classification (NCBI taxonomy): domain Eukaryota; kingdom Metazoa; phylum Chordata; class Amphibia; order Caudata; family Ambystomatidae; genus Ambystoma; species Ambystoma mexicanum. The sequence goes on along the minus strand of NC_090932.1, from coordinate 478,376,522 downwards.
TTCTTCTTTCTTTTACTTGATTTCGTCATATACGCTATGCAATATCGCGGTATCCCTCAGTATCTATGAATGATTTTACAATATGATGGGCTTGAACCATTGTACAAAGAAAATGCTATGATAGACTTCTAAATCACAACAATAATGGGAATCTCTTCAAATGTATCATTAACCTTGTTAATAATGGGTGCGTGTCTAATTATTTTAATTTTGCCTGGATTTTCCTGCATGGTAACTGAAGGCAGAGATCCATTGGTTGTGCCATTATTTATTAACCATGTTACAGATATCTGTATGTATGCATGTATCACTTCTGATTGTAACTCTTAATTTTGACTTCCAATGTCACTTGCATTTTTTACCTCAAGTTAGGATGACCCTCCACGAATACGAGCGAGTTCAGTGCTGATAAAACAACGTGTATTTTAGATTTGCCACTGTCCTTTACTAGGAAAATCAAGCTGGGATTCATATGCCAGGAAGCCACCAGAACTTTACAGACACATTGTGCTATGGCTTCAGATGCCTGGGGAAATCTCCCTACCCCCGGGGTTCCTCGTTCTTTCTTTTTTTGGGAGAAATTAAGAGTTGTATGGTAGTGGTGAAAACATTGAGAGTCTTTGAGTATCCAATGTTTTACAAATCGTAGGAGATCCAATCATGAAACGTATCTTTTATGCCTGCTTTTGTGTGACGGCTATTAGCATCAAACAACAGCATTGTTGCATGCAGTAATTACCTCATGTGATATCACATGCAGTAATACAAAATGCCCATAGAATCCAATGGGCCTCCAAAACGAGGAATAACTTGTGGGTCTGTATGCCTGACTGATAATCATGCAGACCGGTACAGTTACCACTTGCTTAACTCATGAAAAAAACACAGAACTTGTAATCAGGTGCTTACGTACAAATAGTAAGCTCCAAGATACAACTAGGCTATTCGTTGTAGATTTAAGTTTGGGATTTTTGTAAAATTGTTCTGATGTACATTTGTGAACAATTTAATTGCTCTCCACTTGCATCTACAGAAGCTGGGCTTTGTTTTGGAGTGCTTCTGGGCACTACACAGTTTCGAGTTTCAGAGTTTCTGAAGGGGTGGTCTTAGGTTCTTTTACATTGAGGTTGTGTAGTGTATGTAAGGGCACGTTTATTATGTTCTATTTTTACGCTTTTGGTCTGTGTTTTGCATTGGGGTGCTTTTATTTTATTTAATATTTATTTATGTATACTGCACCGGGAACCCCCAGGCATTGGGGTGCCAAAACAGACACAAAGAGGACATGTGAAAACGGGACATAGTCAATTCAGGCCAATCAACTGCTTGTAAGCACTTCATGAAACTATTCTCTTCACCTAGCCTTATTGGGATTGTAGTAACTCAAATTTCATCCCTCTCTAAATGTCTACCTGAAGAGTCACCCACAAGTTATTTCAAGTTTTCTTTATGAATGCACGTTCTGATTACATTATTTATTTCAATAACAAAAGAAGCAGCATCCAAGGTAGGTATAGGTAATGATGTTGTATTCTGAGTACCACTCGGTTTCTGCTTCTTAATGATATCTCCCCCCTACTCTTTAGACTTGATATAGATAGTCAACGTACCTTCCTACCTGAAGCCTGAAGCACCCGTGACTCTCTCAAAGTACTGGGATGCTCTGTGTCCTTTTGTTTTCTGATGTATCGATTAAATGTGTCTGCTTTTATATGCACTTGGTTTTCGAATGTACAGTATTTATTAACTACCCTGGAATCTCGATGTGATGTTCACTGTTTTGCAACAAGGTCCCCTGCTGAAGATAGAGAGATGGGTCTAGGGGCTGGCAATCCCCCTACTTCAGGTTGGGGACTTAAGGAGTGAGGCCCTAGTGGAGGTTCATGGGGGACACCTGGGACATTGCATGCCACCACTTCATAGCTTTGGCAAGTCATGTGGCTGGTAGCAACAGCTCTGCATAAGAGAACCCGATTTCCAATTACCAACGCCATTAGGGTGGAGGGAAGATTAGAAGAAAACACTATTACTCCACGAATTCCTCACTGGGTCAAAGTGAAAACCTAGGGTGGATCCATGTAGGGGAACCATGTGTCCCAGACAGAGACCGACATAAGGGACGCCGTCATAGGCCCAGAAAGAGAATAGAGTATCATGGAATACTTCCCCCACATAGGCCACATGGGATTACTCATAAAGCAAGAAGGTGATGACGACATCTCCCAAAATTCCATTGTTCAGCTAAAGAAAAACACATACAGGGCGGGGAAGCCCAGTTCCAGCAATAGGAGAACTAAGAGGTTGACAGGAGAGTGCGCCAACTTACAGAGGTGTATTTAAAACCACAGGGATAACCCAAAGCCCTTGCTCACAAGGAAGGGGAAGGTACATGCGTTCAGCTTCTAAAAACAGTATACAGTAGTTTCATTGACACAAAATCTAAGTGTAGATTTGGCGGATGTACATTTTGTTTTGACAGTAAAATATTCATATAGAAGGGATGTGTGGGTGGGTAGTGGTCGGAGAGGTGCGGGAAAGGGTAGGGCAGAAATTTGGAAGGTATGGGGGACCCAATTAAAAGAAAAGAAAAAGAACAAAAGGCAACACCCACATTTACCCTGAACACATTTACCACCTTCAAATGTGTGTAACTGACTCAGTTTACACACTTTAAAAAAGGGGAGAAACCAATATTGCAGACTCCATCTTTATTCAAAGGCACTTCTACAATTCAGACTGGCTTTCTGAAAAGGAAAAAACAAAACCTGTTTCAGGTGAGAAAAACCTAAAGCAACAGACAAGGAATGAAAGATGCAAAGGAAAACTAATGAAAACCAAGTTTTCCATCCACCTTTTTTTCGTCCCTGTCTCCCTAAGCCCAACCACCAGAGTCACGGGATGGAAGTGTCCACAGCAAATCACAGTTTAGCCCACCCCTACCACTACAGCTGCAAGCTATTGCTTTGAGACATGCACAGGAGTGGAGTGGGGACACACTATAAGCATCTCAAAGTACTATTAGCGTTGGGGTTGATGGAGAGTAGGACACATGCCATGTGGAGAGAGCTTGGGAATAAGAGGCAGAAGCAGTTTCAAGCAGAGAAGAGGAAATGGGAGGAGCAGAGTGTCGAGGAGAGCTAGCAACATACTACAGGCAAGGAAGGGAGTAGAAAGGAGTTGTGGATGATTGGAGATAGAGGAAAGCAGTGACAGAAGGATTGCCATCTGGTGAGAAGGAGTATGGGGGAGGACATTTATTGGTGGAGATTGGGAGAGTTAAATATGAGGTGAGGAAGTTATTACAGGAGGTTGTGAACTGAAAGGAAGAGGTGGAAGAGCTGCTGGAGGCAGTGGCATAACACAAAATGTGGGAGTCACCGTGCAACATAGGCTGAGACCCTGACTGCTCCAAAATGCCAGTCTGGCATAGTAATAGCACATCATGCTTGCTTAACTGTAGATGCGCAGTAAACATGTTATATCACAAGATGAAATGGCTAAACGGGCACCACCCAAATGCCAGTCTAATAAGACGTATCATGCTTTCTTTATTATAACTTATAAGCAAAGTGATGCTAAGTGTTGGGCGGTGAGACAAGGCGGTGAACTTCGTGGCTCCTTACTACCTTTTTGCCTTAGCAAACTCTATGTGGCCCACAGGTGTACTGTGCCTTTAACAAAAATTCCCAGCCTGCACCTACATATGCAAAACAAAAGAGGTGATGGTTGGAAGGTTTAGAATAAATCTCAACCTCTGGCATTGCTCTGGGCAACCCTCCAGACCATCGTTCTTCGCCTGCCAAGCCATTACAAAAGGGGAAAGACCACATGCAAATCAGGCTTGGTCCCACCCCCAAAGGGGTAGTCCAGCCCGAACTGCTAGGTCACATCCCTTCTGCACGAGACCACAAGCATCCCCAGACATGTTTCAACCTTGTTGGGCGTCATCAGTGAGGAGTAGCTTGGGTCTCTAGGCCCAGCAGGCACGGGACCCACGTCTGGGCATACCCGTCCCACTCGGGGTGACAAAAGCAAAACAAAAGAGGTGATGGTTGGAAGGTTTAGAATAAATCTCAACCTCTGGCATTGCTCTGGGCAACCCTCCAGACCATCGTTCTTCGCCTGCCAAGCCATTACAAAAGGGGAAAGACCACATGCAAATCAGGCTTGGTCCCACCCCCAAAGGGGTAGTCCAGCCCGAACTGCTAGGTCACATCCCTTCTGCACGAGACCACAAGCATCCCCAGACATGTTTCAACCTTGTTGGGCGTCATCAGTGAGGAGTAGCTTGGGTCTCTAGGCCCAGCAGGCACGGGACCCACGTCTGGGCATACCCGTCCCACTCGGGGTGACAAAAGCAAAACAAAAGAGGTGATGGTTGGAAGGTTTAGAATAAATCTCAACCTCTGGCATTGCTCTGGGCAACCCTCCAGACCATCGTTCTTCGCCTGCCAAGCCATTACAAAAGGGGAAAGACCACATGCAAATCAGGCTTGGCCCCACCCCCAAAGGGGTAGTCCAGCCCGAACTGCTAGGTCACATCCCTTCTGCACGAGACCACAAGCATCCCCAGACATGTTTCAACCTTGTTGGGCGTCATCAGTGAGGAGTAGCTTGGGTCTCTAGGCCCAGCAGGCACGGGACCCACGTCTGGGCATACCCGTCCCACTCGGGGTGACAAAAGCAAAACAAAAGAGGTGATGGTTGGAAGGTTTAGAATAAATCTCAACCTCTGGCATTGCTCTGGGCAACCCTCCAGACCATCGTTCTTCGCCTGCCAAGCCATTACAAAAGGGGAAAGACCACATGCAAATCAGGCTTGGTCCCACCCCCAAAGGGGTAGTCCAGCCCGAACTGCTAGGTCACATCCCTTCTGCACGAGACCACAAGCATCCCCAGACATGTTTCAACCTTGTTGGGCGTCATCAGTGAGGAGTAGCTTGGGTCTCTAGGCCCAGCAGGCACGGGACCCACGTCTGGGCATACCCGTCCCACTCGGGGTGACAAAAGCAAAACAAAAGAGGTGATGGTTGGAAGGTTTAGAATAAATCTCAACCTCTGGCATTGCTCTGGGCAACCCTCCAGACCATCGTTCTTCGCCTGCCAAGCCATTACAAAAGGGGAAAGACCACATGCAAATCAGGCTTGGTCCCACCCCCAAAGGGGTAGTCCAGCCCGAACTGCTAGGTCACATCCCTTCTGCACGAGACCACAAGCATCCCCAGACATGTTTCAACCTTGTTGGGCGTCATCAGTGAGGAGTAGCTTGGGTCTCTAGGCCCAGCAGGCACGGGACCCACGTCTGGGCATACCCGTCCCACTCGGGGTGACAAAAGCAAAACAAAAGAGGTGATGGTTGGAAGGTTTAGAATAAATCTCAACCTCTGGCATTGCTCTGGGCAACCCTCCAGACCATCGTTCTTCGCCTGCCAAGCCATTACAAAAGGGGAAAGACCACATGCAAATCAGGCTTGGTCCCACCCCCAAAGGGGTAGTCCAGCCCGAACTGCTAGGTCACATCCCTTCTGCACGAGACCACAAGCATCCCCAGACATGTTTCAACCTTGTTGGGCGTCATCAGTGAGGAGTAGCTTGGGTCTCTAGGCCCAGCAGGCACGGGACCCACGTCTGGGCATACCCGTCCCACTCGGGGTGACAAAAGCAAAACAAAAGAGGTGATGGTTGGAAGGTTTAGAATAAATCTCAACCTCTGGCATTGCTCTGGGCAACCCTCCAGACCATCGTTCTTCGCCTGCCAAGCCATTACAAAAGGGGAAAGACCACATGCAAATCAGGCTTGGTCCCACCCCCAAAGGGGTAGTCCAGCCCGAACTGCTAGGTCACATCCCTTCTGCACGAGACCAAAAGCATCCCCAGACATGTTTCAACCTTGTTGGGCGTCATCAGTGAGGAGTAGCTTGGGTCTCTAGGCCCAGCAGGCACGGGACCCACGTCTGGGCATACCCGTCCCACTCGGGGTGACAAAAGCAAAACAAAAGAGGTGATGGTTGGAAGGTTTAGAATAAATCTCAACCTCTGGCATTGCTCTGGGCAACCCTCCAGACCATCGTTCTTCGCCTGCCAAGCCATTACAAAAGGGGAAAGACCACATGCAAATCAGGCTTGGTCCCACCCCCAAAGGGGTAGTCCAGCCCGAACTGCTAGGTCACATCCCTTCTGCACGAGACCACAAGCATCCCCAGACATGTTTCAACCTTGTTGGGCGTCATCAGTGAGGAGTAGCTTGGGTCTCTAGGCCCAGCAGGCACGGGACCCACGTCTGGGCATACCCGTCCCACTCGGGGTGACAAAAGCAAAACAAAAGAGGTGATGGTTGGAAGGTTTAGAATAAATCTCAACCTCTGGCATTGCTCTGGGCAACCCTCCAGACCATCGTTCTTCGCCTGCCAAGCCATTACAAAAGGGGAAAGACCACATGCAAATCAGGCTTGGTCCCACCCCCAAAGGGGTAGTCCAGCCCGAACTGCTAGGTCACATCCCTTCTGCACGAGACCACAAGCATCCCCAGACATGTTTCAACCTTGTTGGGCGTCATCAGTGAGGAGTAGCTTGGGTCTCTAGGCCCAGCAGGCACGGGACCCACGTCTGGGCATACCCGTCCCACTCGGGGTGACAAAAGCAAAACAAAAGAGGTGATGGTTGGAAGGTTTAGAATAAATCTCAACCTCTGGCATTGCTCTGGGCAACCCTCCAGACCATCGTTCTTCGCCTGCCAAGCCATTACAAAAGGGGAAAGCCCACATGCAAATCAGGCTTGGTCCCACCCCCAAAGGGGTAGTCCAGCCCGAACTGCTAGGTCACATCCCTTCTGCACAAGACCACAAGCATCCCCAGACATGTTTCAACCTTGTTGGGCGTCATCAGTGAGGAGTAGCTTGGGTCTCTAGGCCCAGCAGGCACGGGACCCACGTCTGGGCATACCCGTCCCACTCGGGGTGACAAAAGCAAAACAAAAGAGGTGATGGTTGGAAGGTTTAGAATAAATCTCAACCTCTGGCATTGCTCTGGGCAACCCTCCAGACCATCGTTCTTCGCCTGCCAAGCCATTACAAAAGGGGAAAGACCACATGCAAATCAGGCTTGGCCCCACCCCCAAAGGGGTAGTCCAGCCCGAACTGCTAGGTCACATCCCTTCTGCACGAGACCACAAGCATCCCCAGACATGTTTCAACCTTGTTGGGCGTCATCAGTGAGGAGTAGCTTGGGTCTCTAGGCCCAGCAGGCACGGGACCCACGTCTGGGCATACCCGTCCCACTCGGGGTGACAAAAGCAAAACAAAAGAGGTGATGGTTGGAAGGTTTAGAATAAATCTCAACCTCTGGCATTGCTCTGGGCAACCCTCCAGACCATCGTTCTTCGCCTGCCAAGCCATTACAAAAGGGGAAAGACCACATGCAAATCAGGCTTGGTCCCACCCCCAAAGGGGTAGTCCAGCCCGAATTGCTATGTCACCCCGAGTGGGACGGGTATGCCCAGACGTGGGTCCCGTGCCTGCTGGGCCTAGAGACCCAAGCTACTCCTCACTGATGAGCCCCAACAAGGGCGAAACATGTTTGGGGATGCTTGTGGTCTCGTACAGAGGGGATGTGGCCTAGCAGTTCGGGCTGGACTGCCCCTTTTGGGGTGGGGCCAAGCCTGATTTGCATATGGTCTTTCCCTTCTGTAATGGCTTGGCAGGCGAAGAACGGTGGTCTGGAGGGTTGCCCAGAGCATTGCCAGTGGTTAAGATTAAGTCTAAACCTTCCAGCCATCACCTCTTTGTTTTTGCTATGTCACCCCGAGTGGGACGGGTATGCCCAGACGTGGGTCCCGTGCCTGCTGGGCCTAGAGACCCAAGCTACTCCTCACTGATGAGCCCCAACAAGGGCGAAACATGTTTGGGGATGCTTGTGGTCTCGTGCAGAGGGGATGTGGCCTAGCAGTTCGGGCTGGACTGCCCCTTTTGGGGTGGGGCCAAGCCTGATTTGCATATGGTCTTTCCCTTCTGTAATGGCTTGGCAGGCGAAGAACGGTGGTCTGGAGGGTTGCCCAGAGCATTGCCAGTGGTTAAGATCAAGTCTAAACCTTCCAGCCATCACCTCTTTGTTTTTGCTATGTCACCCCGAGTGGGACGGGTATGCCCAGACGTGGGTCCCGTGCCTGCTGGGCCTAGAGACCCAAGCTACTCCTCACTGATGAGCCCCAACAAGGGCGAAACATGTTTGGGGATGCTTGTGGTCTCGTGCAGAGGGGATGTGGCCTAGCAGTTCGGGCTGGACTGCCCCTTTTGGGGTGGGGCCAAGCCTGATTTGCATATGGTCTTTCCCTTCTGTAATGGCTTGGCAGGCGAAGAACGGTGGTCTGGAGGGTTGCCCAGAGCATTGCCAGTGGTTAAGATTAAGTCTAAACCTTCCAGCCATCACCTCTTTGTTTTTGCTATGTCACCCCGAGTGGGACGGGTATGCCCAGACGTGGGTCCCGTGCCTGCTGGGCCTAGAGACCCAAGCTACTCCTCACTGATGAGCCCCAACAAGGGCGAAACATGTTTGGGGATGCTTGTGGTCTCGTGCAGAGGGGATGTGGCCTAGCAGTTCGGGCTGGACTGCCCCTTTTGGGGTGGGGCCAAGCCTGATTTGCATATGGTCTTTCCCTTCTGTAATGGCTTGGCAGGCGAAGAACGGTGGTCTGGAGGGTTGCCCAGAGCATTGCCAGTGGTTAAGATTAAGTCTAAACCTTCCAGCCATCACCTCTTTGTTTTTGCTATGTCACCCCGAGTGGGACGGGTATGCCCAGACGTGGGTCCCGTGCCTGCTGGGCCTAGAGACCCAAGCTACTCCTCACTGATGAGCCCCAACAAGGGCGAAACATGTTTGGGGATGCTTGTGGTCTCGTGCAGAGGGGATGTGGCCTAGCAGTTCGGGCTGGACTGCCCCTTTTGGGGTGGGGCCAAGCCTGATTTGCATATGGTCTTTCCCTTCTGTAATGGCTTGGCAGGCGAAGAACGGTGGTCTGGAGGGTTGCCCAGAGCATTGCCAGTGGTTAAGATTAAGTCTAAACCTTCCAGCCATCACCTCTTTGTTTTTGCTATGTCACCCCGAGTGGGACGGGTATGCCCAGACGTGGGTCCCGTGCCTGCTGGGCCTAGAGACCCAAGCTACTCCTCACTGATGAGCCCCAACAAGGGCGAAACATGTTTGGGGATGCTTGTGGTCTCGTGCAGAGGGGATGTGGCCTAGCAGTTCGGGCTGGACTGCCCCTTTTGGGGTGGGGCCAAGCCTGATTTGCATATGGTCTTTCCCTTCTGTAATGGCTTGGCAGGCGAAGAACGGTGGTCTGGAGGGTTGCCCAGAGCATTGCCAGTGGTTAAGATTAAGTCTAAACCTTCCAGCCATCACCTCTTTGTTTTTGCTATGTCACCCCGAGTGGGACGGGTATGCCCAGACGTGGGTCCCGTGCCTGCTGGGCCTAGAGACCCAAGCTACTCCTCACTGATGAGCCCCAACAAGGGCGAAACATGTTTGGGGATGCTTGTGGTCTCGTGCAGAGGGGATGTGGCCTAGCAGTTCGGGCTGGACTTCCCCTTTTGGGGTGGGGCCAAGCCTGATTTGCATATGGTCTTTCCCTTCTGTAATGGCTTGGCAGGCGAAGAACGGTGGTCTGGAGGGTTGCCCAGAGCATTGCCAGTGGTTAAGATTAAGTCTAAACCTTCCAGCCATCACCTCTTTGTTTTTGCTATGTCACCCCGAGTGGGACGGGTATGCCCAGACGTGGGTCCCGTGCCTGCTGGGCCTAGAGACCCAAGCTACTCCTCACTGATGAGCCCCAACAAGGGCGAAACATGTTTGGGGATGCTTGTGGTCTCGTGCAGAGGGGATGTGGCCTAGCAGTTCGGGCTGGACTGCCCCTTTTGGGGTGGGGCCAAGCCTGATTTGCATATGGTCTTTCCCTTCTGTAATGGCTTGGCAGGCGAAGAACGGTGGTCTGGAGGGTTGCCCAGAGCATTGCCAGTGGTTAAGATTAAGTCTAAACCTTCCAGCCATCACCTCTTTGTTTTTGCTATGTCACCCCGAGTGGGACGGGTATGCCCAGACGTGGGTCCCGTGCCTGCTGGGCCTAGAGACCCAAGCTACTCCTCACTGATGAGCCCCAACAAGGGCGAAACATGTTTGGGGATGCTTGTGGTCTCGTGCAGAGGGGATGTGGCCTAGCAGTTCGGGCTGGACTGCCCCTTTTGGGGTGGGGCCAAGCCTGATTTGCATATGGTCTTTCCCTTCTGTAATGGCTTGGCAGGCGAAGAACGGTGGTCTGGAGGGTTGCCCAGAGCATTGCCAGTGGTTAAGATTAAGTCTAAACCTTCCAGCCATCACCTCTTTGTTTTTGCTATGTCACCCCGAGTGGGACGGGTATGCCCAGACGTGGGTCCCGTGCCTGCTGGGCCTAGAGACCCAAGCTACTCCTCACTGATGAGCCCCAACAAGGGCGAAACATGTTTGGGGATGCTTGTGGTCTCGTGCAGAGGGGATGTGGCCTAGCAGTTCGGGCTGGACTGCCCCTTTTGGGGTGGGGCCAAGCCTGATTTGCATATGGTCTTTCCCTTCTGGAATGGCTTGGCAGGCGAAGAACGGTGGTCTGGAGGGTTGCCCAGAGCATTGCCAGTGGTTAAGATTAAGTCTAAACCTTCCAGCCATCACCTCTTTGTTTTTGCTATGTCACCCCGAGTGGGACGGGTATGCCCAGACGTGGGTCCCGTGCCTGCTGGGCCTAGAGACCCAAGCTACTCCTCACTGATGAGCCCCAACAAGGGCGAAACATGTTTGGGGATGCTTGTGGTCTCGTGCAGAGGGGATGTGGCCTAGCAGTTCGGGCTGGACTGCCCCTTTTGGGGTGGGGCCAAGCCTGATTTGCATATGGTCTTTCCCTTCTGTAATGGCTTGGCAGGCGAAGAACGGTGGTCTGGAGGGTTGCCCAGAGCATTGCCAGTGGTTAAGATTAAGTCTAAACCTTCCAGCCATCACCTCTTTGTTTTTGCTATGTCACCCCGAGTGGGACGGGTATGCCCAGACGTGGGTCCCGTGCCTGCTGGGCCTAGAGACCCAAGCTACTCCTCACTGATGAGCCCCAACAAGGGCGAAACATGTTTGGGGATGCTTGTGGTCTCGTGCAGAGGGGATGTGGCCTAGCAGTTCGGGCTGGACTGCCCCTTTTGGGGTGGGGCCAAGCCTGATTTGCATATGGTCTTTCCCTTCTGTAATGGCTTGGCAGGCGAAGAACGGTGGTCTGGAGGGTTGCCCAGAGCATTGCCAGTGGTTAAGATTAAGTCTAAACCTTCCAGCCATCACCTCTTTGTTTTTGCTATGTCACCCCGAGTGGGACGGGTATGCCCAGACGTGGGTCCCGTGCCTGCTGGGCCTAGAGACCCAAGCTACTCCTCACTGATGAGCCCCAACAAGGGCGAAACATGTTTGGGGATGCTTGTGGTCTCGTGCAGAGGGGATGTGGCCTAGCAGTTCGGGCTGGACTGCCCCTTTTGGGGTGGGGCCAAGCCTGATTTGCATATGGTCTTTCCCTTCTGTAATGGCTTGGCAGGCGAAGAACGGTGGTCTGGAGGGTTGCCCAGAGCATTGCCAGTGGTTAAGATTAAGTCTAAACCTTCCAGCCATCACCTCTTTGTTTTTGCTATGTCACCCCGAGTGGGACGGGTATGCCCAGACGTGGGTACCGTGCCTGCTGGGCCTAGAGACCCAAGCTACTCCTCACTGATGAGCCCCAACAAGGGCGAAACATGTTTGGGGATGCTTGTGGTCTCGTGCAGAGGGGATGTGGCCTAGCAGTTCGGGCTGGACTGCCCCTTTTGGGGTGGGGCCAAGCCTGATTTGCATATGGTCTTTCCCTTCTGTAATGGCTTGGCAGGCGAAGAACGGTGGTCTGGAGGGTTGCCCAGAGCATTGCCAGTGGTTAAGATTAAGTCTAAACCTTCCAGCCATCACCTCTTTGTTTTTGCTATGTCACCCCGAGTGGGACGGGTATGCCCAGACGTGGGTCCCGTGCCTGCTGGGCCTAGAGACCCAAGCTACTCCTCACTGATGAGCCCCAACAAGGGCGAAACATGTTTGGGGATGCTTGTGGTCTCGTGCAGAGGGGATGTGGCCTAGCAGTTCGGGCTGGACTGCCCCTTTTGGGGTGGGGCCAAGCCTGATTTGCATATGGTCTTTCCCTTCTGTAATGGCTTGGCAGGCGAAGAACGGTGGTCTGGAGGGTTGCCCAGAGCATTGCCAGTGGTTAAGATTAAGTCTAAACCTTCCAGCCATCACCTCTTTGTTTTTGCTATGTCACCCCGAGTGGGACGGGTATGCCCAGACGTGGGTCCCGTGCCTGCTGGGCCTAGAGACCCAAGCTACTCCTCACTGATGAGCCCCAACAAGGGCGAAACATGTTTGGGGATGCTTGTGGTCTCGTGCAGAGGGGATGTGGCCTAGCAGTTCGGGCTGGACTGCCCCTTTTGGGGTGGGGCCAAGCCTGATTTGCATATGGTCTTTCCCTTCTGTAATGGCTTGGCAGGCGAAGAACGGTGGTCTGGAGGGTTGCCCAGAGCATTGCCAGTGGTTAAGATTAAGTCTAAACCTTCCAGCCATCACCTCTTTGTTTTTGCTATGTCACCCCGAGTGGGACGGGTATGCCCAGACGTGGGTCCCGTGCCTGCTGGGCCTAGAGACCCAAGCTACTCCTCACTGATGAGCCCCAACAAGGGCGAAACATGTTTGGGGATGCTTGTGGTCTCGTGCAGAGGGGATGTGGCCTAGCAGTTCGGGCTGGACTGCCCCTTTTGGGGTGGGGCCAAGCCTGATTTGCATATGGTCTTTCCCTTCTGTAATGGCTTGGCAGGCGAAGAACGGTGGTCTGGAGGGTTGCCCAGAGCATTGCCAGTGGTTAAGATTAAGTCTAAACCTTCCAGCCATCACCTCTTTGTTTTTGCTATGTCACCCCGAGTGGGACGGGTATGCCCAGACGTGGGTCCCGTGCCTGCTGGGCCTAGAGACCCAAGCTACTCCTCACTGATGAGCCCCAACAAGGGCGAAACATGTTTGGGGATGCTTGTGGTCTCGTGCAGAGGGGATGTGGCCTAGCAGTTCGGGCTGGACTGCCCCTTTTGGGGTGGGGCCAAGCCTGATTTGCATATGGTCTTTCCCTTCTGTAATGGCTTGGCAGGCGAAGAACGGTGGTCTGGAGGGTTGCCCAGAGCATTGCCAGTGGTTAAGATTAAGTCTAAACCTTCCAGCCATCACCTCTTTGTTTTTGCTATGCACCTACATATGGACCTATTTCTGCGATGTGAAGTGATGCTAAGTGTTTGGCGGTGTTAGGTAGAGGTTTGCCGGGTCCAATTTTTAGGTAATTTGTAGAGTTTGCCTTGTGGGACCTGCTTGACCCGTTGTGCCACGGCCTGCCGTGCACCCATTCTGCCTTCACTTTTTCACCGAATGGACTACGCGGAAAGCCATTGCATCCACTTTTGACAGAGTTTCTTGCAACGTTATTCCTGCTGTTCCCTGGCGCTTTGTCCCTGCTGGTTGTCCTGCTCGCCAACTCCCGCAACAATGTGCTGTACAAGACCCCCAGAATTCTGTTTCCAGCGACTTAGACACGTGTTACTCTGCGGGTACTTGGACCTTTTAAATGCTCTCATTACTTACCTTATAATCCATATACTAAGTGGCTTAAACAACTTTTCTTTGTTGTCCTAGACTAGGCCACACCCACCACCTACATGACCACCTACAAAACTGGGAACACGGGTGCATCCACAAGCGCGCATTCGGGGAATGCACCCTCGAGTGCTGTTCAGCTGTTCCCCTGCTCAGTTGTGCCGTGTGATCCTCCGCACTCCCAGTCACTACCTCATTTCTCTATTGTATCATGGCCACATAATTCCCACTTGCACTTTCTTTCTCTATTATGACCATGTAGAATCTAACAACCGTGATGCCTCACAGCGCAGTGTTGTTCCTTGGTGAACAATCAAGAGAAAAAGATGTAGTCTCAACCACCCCTGCTAACATTCTCCCGCCACATGTGCAAACAAAACGTGTCCAGATTTTGCCTCATGCCGAAGGACTCCATGGACGGACAATTTACTCCAAGCCATCCTCGTGTTTCATTTCAAGCAGTTGATTCACCTCGCCCTCCTGACCCTGCTAACCTGCAGCAGCCGGCAATCCTTGAACATGCAGAACTATCAGATCGTACATTACGATCGTGTCTGACTCCCTCCTTAATAGAATCAGATCATGATTGTTTTGCCACTCCCTCTGCTACTGTAGAGAACACACCTGGACCTCAAGCTACTATAACCGTACATGCTACGGACTCCAGTCAGATACCCAAACTGTACTCACAAGTGGTACAACAAACCCTATCACAAGGACAGCTTGCAAATTCCAATAATCAACAAATTCAATCCACAAGCGCTCCACCAGATCAACAAACTGCAGACTCTATACAGTCACCTCCCTCCTCCTTAGGGCTCAGCAGAACTGCCCACCAGGACGAAAATCTGAACTTACCATCAACCAGGTTGTCAAAGACCCTGTTCTCTACACTGACAAAACAACTGCAGAAATGAATAACTCCTCCTTTTCTGGCAATTCATCTGTTGGGTCCTTTAATAAACCAACACCCAGACCATCCTTTGGTTTTCCACCGCCTACCTCTCTATTGGTTGACACTGCTCTCTCTGCTCTTAATGCTAGCATTGTTATGCTGCTAAAATGTCATGATTCCGTGAGAAAAGAATCACAGAGCAAAATATTACGCTTCAATCCCTAATAGTAGAAATAGATTGGTTAGGTTGGAACGCAATTCACAGGCCCAATTGCATAAAAACATCCAATGTACTATCGAGAGTAAGCTTGAATTTACCAGTGCAAGAAGACTTGAACATGCCAGTGATCACGATGGAGATCGACTCTACATCATCAAGCCCACTCCCAGAGACACTTACTTTCCCCAATCTATCAGTCCCCTCCCAACCAAACCAACACCAATCTCCAATCAACAATTTAGAAATCATAGAAATTGATATCTTTGAAAAAAACATTTATGATGTTTTCCAACCAAACAACTCCAAAAAAAAAAAACTAAAAAGCGTAATGGTGCAACTTCTCTACAAATAAAAACATGTAAGACTCTCACAGTCACCCCACCCGCCACACTCACAAACACAGTGAGGGCAAATACACAGTGATGTTGCACATGTGAAATGAAATGCCATTTGACAATGCACACCCAAAATCCCACTTCACACACCACCACCGGCACGCCTAATGTATACAGTCACCCGCAAATAAATCCAGAACATAACACATGCAAGTAAGCAACCACACATCACTAATAATGGGCAGGATCAGGGCTACTAAATTGACTACCAAACAGGCACACTGCAAAAATAACTGTGACTGACAATGAATGTGAGAGTAAAAAATAAATATATTAAACAGTTGTATTAGAACCATACATACTGTAAATAAAATGATACATCAGAAATCATAATCTCAAAAGATGTCCATGTAAAATTAGAAAATAAAAATGTCCATGTATAGAAAAAATATTTACACAAAAAATCTATCAAATTACAAATAAGACACCTCAAACGCACCAAGAAACGATGTACAAGAAAACACGGAGGATAGTCCACTCCAAAACAAATAAAAAATAAAAGGAAGCTTACACCTACAGAACTATGTAGAAAAAAATGGAGGAATATCCGGGATCCAAGCTCCAAATAATTATGAAAAATGAATTGAAACTTATATGTACAAAACTATGTACACAGGCAGCGGGCTAGTCCTCCTTGTCGCTGACATCACTCAATGTCCCGCCAGATCATTATCGAAGACTGCATCAATTCCCCTAGACGGGCCTCCGCTCTCTCCTCGAAGGCTTGCAGGGACTCCCGCATGGACCTCTCCATCCCCTCCCACTCCTTGCAAGTATCCTCGAGGATGTCAACCTGCCTCTCTGCCCGACACAGTGCAATCTCCGCCCTGGCCACGGTGACTCTTGCCTCCAGAGCCTGCTGCCTCTATGCCCGGATTCGCTGCCCGTATTGCACAAAAATGGAAGACATCCTCGTCCACATTTGTGTTCTTCCTGACACTGGATACCTGCCTTCTTGAGATGGGATGCCCTGAGTACAATAGCCTCCTACTTCGAGCCTGCTTCTGCCAAATTGCCCGGTACCTGCTTCTTGTGGACACTCTCCAGGCTGATGACATCACCCGGGAGTGTTGGGCCCATGCACTGCTCCTGGGTGCTTGCTCTCCCTCCCTTGCCATTGCTCCTGTCATTCCCTGGATCAGTGTGGTGACCACCTCAGCTGTTCCACTGGTGACTCCCAACTGATGCAGGGATGTTAGCTCCACCAGACGGGCTGACATGGTAGGGACTGGTGCACAGGGGGCCCTGGTGTTATCTCGGCCGGAAGGCACCTGGGAGGATGACTGGTGCACAGAGGAGCAAGACATGGAGGCGGGTCAGATAAGCGGCCAGCCTACGCATCCAATTCAAGACCAGGAATGCTGCTAGAAAGTTCAGGAGATGCCAGACCTCATTGTGATGATGCACAAGCCTACAGTTGCAAGCGCACACATAATCACAAATGACGGCTGTATGCCTCGCAATACCAGCTAGCAGGGGTTCAACTCTGTCATGAAAGGCAACATCTGCAGGCAGTGGGGTGTCGATCTGGGTGGAAACAACCGACACCTGTGGATGGGTCTGGCCTGAGGCAGGCTAGCTGGTGCATACTGATACAGGCACCAGCTCAGGGACAGGATTTGGCACAGGCCCCACCACAGTGACCAGTGCTGCCTCATGCCCCTGAGTCAGGACTGCACCAGTCACACCCACCTCACCATCCCCACTGGGACCCATGGATTGGGCTAATATGGCCACCTCCTCATGCTCCTCCCCCACCAACCTGGAATCCTCCCTGCATCTTCCACCATGGATGGCCACTGTGTGTGCTCACCTGTCCCCCCCCCAACTGCCGAGGAGTCCATATCCACCTTCACCCTCTTGGACCTCCCCTCAGCAGCTGTGGCTGATGTTTGAGATGCTGCACCAGTCTCCTCGCTCCCCGAATATGTTGTGTCCAGGGAGCGTGACTGGGCCCTGCGTCTCTGCTCGGTGAAGGAATTCCTGCTGCCTTGCTCCACAGCACTTTCTCTGCCCTTGTTAGGCAGAATCCTCTGCAGTAGCCTTAGGGAACACTACAGACAATGAAGTCAACAAGTGGTAGTACAATTTCACTTTTGGTACAAGCCTGTACTACACAGTTATAGTGGTAGAAGTAGCGGAGCATCCAGGCTTATCTCAAGAGCAAATGAGCAGTAATAGGAATTACACCAAGGACTACAATGACTGTGACTCAAGCAAATACTGGCTCAAGGTTTCAGGTTTAAAAAAATATAAGTACATTTATTTTTAAACCATCTGTTCACAAAACACTTAACTTCTATTAAACAAAACACACTCTAGAAATACTGCACACAACCAATTCCTTTGGTTCAGGTCAATATAAGGTAAGTACACTGGGATTTGACGGACCGGTGTTGTTAAACAAAACCTGTTACAGGGGTTTAAGGAGCGCTCACTTTTTGACAGTATTGACAGTTCGTCTTACGAAAGAAAAGCGTACACGTGGAAAAAATTGTAATCGTAGTCAAAACACATTTAGCACATTGAATAAAAACCAAGGAATAGGGGATAAAAAATCATTAGCAATACTTTTGTCAAGACACCCGAATGAGAGGATGTGTTCTAACAGACAGATAAAGTCAATAGGCCTGCGCCAGTGTCAAATGGAGCAGGGCACTGTTGGCAAGGATCACACGAATAGAACAGTTCGAGATTAACGTTGCCAGGAGTACTTGGATATTGTCAAAGGGAGGCAAAAGTTATAAGAGAGAAGAAAGAAAGGACAAGTCTTTGGCAAGGAAAAGGGTTCACCCCGATTCCTCATGGTCAGATGGAGAGAACGACCAAACGGACACACTACCTTATTCAGATGAAGAAAAACTGGTGCCACGGCAGTTGTTCCTGGTAGTTCCTGCAGACTCACGGTTCCTGGAGCTTCAGTCGTGGGGTCAAAAAGGAGGACGCCTGGAGCGATCTGCGCTACCCAGGGATGAGGCCAGCAGCAGCAAAGCAACAGTGAATAAAAGGTGCGCTCCTTTAAAACAGGAGAGGGCACTTCTGATGGCTATCGGGACCACTACAGCTTCGTGCAGTGATTTCGACCCAGGAGAGGATTCTCTGGCGGTAGAAAGGTGAGCTGGTTGATCCCACCAGGCTCAAGGGAAGAAGACTCCGGACTGGATCTTCTCTGTCGTTGAAGGGTAGATAGCTCAAGACTGCATCTTCTTCTCCGCTTCTCTTCGGTTCTTGTAGTTCCAGTGGCGACTCTGACTTCCAGCCCAAGAGTCCTGCCTTTTTTGCCAAAATCCCCCATTCACACAGCCTGGCTGTCAATCACAGAGCAGGTGGGTTGTCCAACCCAGACAACCATCTCAGCCAATGGACACAAAGTTCAACTTGGGTCTCCAATGAGACCCTGTGCAGGGGGTTACTAAACCCCTCCCTCACATTCAGCCCACCTAGACACTCAGACGCCAAAGGAGGGCTTCTTTGCAGAAGCCCGCCAAAGGACGGTGAAAAAAGAAGGCAAACCTGGTTTGTTGCGCAAAGTAAAATACAAGAAGGATGTTAACACAAAGGAATGGTGACTAAACTTCACCGGAGCCAAAATAAAAGATATTTGGTCAAGCGGGTTTATGTTCGAGGCTAACACAATAGCCTAAAACCGTACCACATTTATGTACTATAACCACGGTAGAAAAGTTAGGGTAGGTACCACTGCCACCAGCCAAGTCTTAGTGTTAAGGGAGCAAAAGAAGGCTCCAGGAGGTACTGACAAGAAAGGGGTCAGAGTTAAACCCTTTCCAATACTCCATGTAAAATGGGGTGTACTGGTTCTGTAGGTTAAATGACTACATAAAGTAAATGGAAACTTTACCTGTTTCTGGGGGACAGTTGTCAGCCCCAGAAAAATGGAATCAGTGGGAAGTCTTAGAGACAACCCTGTGTCACTGCACTGAGGGTGCTGTGTAACACACACACAAAAGTTTGGGCTCATGGAGTGGTGTGGCTCCAGAGCCCAAGATCACACAAAAAGTAGAAATACACATGGCAAAACATGTAAGAGTGGGAAAAAGGTTCACACTCTTTGCAGGTGGAAAAAATAAACCCCAGAAATCCAGCAAAGCTGCTGAGGGACTCACTAGGTGAGGGAAATTAGCCTAAAATGAGAATTCTCCCTAACAGCCCTCTTCTTCAAATGCAACTATGGATAAGGAGACATAGAACACAAACATCAGGGTACTGCATGGTGTGTGTTTGGTACAAAAAATATGCACATGAAGTACACTTCTAAAGGGTACAACTTTAATCACAATCCACAACACACAGGTACATGCAATGTACATACATACATACATACATGTAGGTCCTTCACACAAGACAATCCCATCCGGGGACATGGCACTATCACAACCTATCAATTGTGCATGCTACACACACATGCGTCATGGGCCATACATATGTCATGCACACACATCACCTGACAGTCCTCAAGCACTGCACTGAGCTATCACATCAGAGTCCCCTCAACAGTAATCACTCAACAAGACAAGGTCACACATTGACATGAATAGATCCATCCAGTAGTGATGGCCACTCACAAAGTCACATAGACACATTCATATGAACACCATGCATGTTCATGATATTGAAAACACCACCCATCTGTCACACTTATCACACAGGCATGTATCAGACACATATGACAAACCATGTGCATGTCGTGAAATGCTGCAGTACAACACACAATGCAAAAGTAAGACCATTGAAATTACACATGGTTCATAGAACACATATAGAGCACTGTCTGGGTCATGCACACAGACATCTGTACAAGTTGCATACTTGCTGTAAGGCAAGGTGCACACTCCCACCCGACTTGAACATGCACATGCACTGTGGGGGCAGCAACACATGGACACTCACCTGACTCCAGACGGAGCTGCAAATCGCAGATCTCGGTGTGCAGCGCCAGATAGAATTTCTCCAGAACCTGCATGTCGGTGGTGTTAATCTGGCTTCTGTGCCCCCCCCTTTTTGGTACACGCCTGGAGGAAGTGCAGGGACTTGCTGTGGGTCCTGGATTTGACGTCCTCCCATCGCTTGTGCACTTAGTTGTAGTCACGTGGTGCCACCCCCTTCGCATTGATGGCACTCACGATCTGGTCCCAGATCTGCTTCCGTCCTTTCTTGCTGACTGGCGTTGGTCCGGGGAAGAGGGCATCATAATGCCCCAGGACATGCTCCAACAGGATGTCAACTTCCCTGGCTGTGAATTTGACAGCCCTCTGCCTCGCTGCTATGGGGTTGCCACTTACCTCTGAAGATGTTTCAGACATGGCAACCCCAGAGGCAGGTGTGGGTGGGTATGGTGGTCCTGGGGCTGGGTTGTGGAGCAGCGGTGATGCTCTGGCACATTGGGAGTCTTCTGAATCAGCTGACGTGGTCACAGAGCCATGGACAGGAGCAATGGCAATGGCTGCACAGAAGGCACTCAAATTGCAAGGGAGGTGGGCAGCAAGCACACACAATAGGCAAGCAGCAGCAGATGGCTCGTAGGAGGCAGCTCAGGACAGTAGGAGGCAGGTAAAAAGGCTCATAGGCAGGGGTGTGTGGGTCTTCCGTGTCACTTGCGTTGGCAGCCAGAAACAGTGTGATGGTTACTTCACATGTGCAAAATTAGCACGTACACGTGAAATCCGAGGAACGGCCTAATCGTGTAAGTTATGGGACACGTGCTGGCCATTGCCATTAAGGTTCGGGATAAAGAAGTACGTAGGACGACATTACACCGCACGTGTGAGTTGGAGCAGACAGACGTGTGGACTTCAGAGATTTTCAGGGTCCCACGCATTTTGCTCACTACTGCGACAATGCAAACCTCTTATTTTGGTGGGGGATATGCGCATATATATTTTTTTTCCTGAGGTTAACGGTGAGTCGCGTATGCATTATTCTTACTCTGGGTGCCCCTGTTTATCATGTACCCAAATTCTTAGCATTACAGCAGCATACATCTGCTTCGCGTATGCATTTTCTGTGTTGCTGAGTTCCAGAGTGTACTGTGTAACACTTTTACTTTTCACATGGGCTACCTAGGGGTCGCGTACACACATTTTTGATAATTGGGGTTCCTGTGCAATATGCGTCCCATTTATTTTTTCACCAGGCACAATATTGAGCCTTGCTGGACAATATTAGTATGTTTTACATCACATACACTGCCCCCTCACTCCAATTGTCCAGGACAATTGCTTGGGGTGCCTCCCATTGTACTAATCCATCTGTACCATGAGTGGGAAGGCCACAAGAGGGAAAGGTGGCACAGGTATCCGAGGTGGCCAAGGGGAAGGGACATTCAGGTAAAACCCCTGTCCCCAACACCCAGGCTCAGGGATCTGCAGTCATGTGTGTAGTGGTCACAGCCCAGTTACACAGTGCCACAGGGGCAAATGCTGTCTGCGCCTCCAAGGGGAAAGGACGTTCAAGCAAAACCCATGTCCCCAAAACCCATGGTCCGGGACCTTCAGGGTGATCTGCTCTCCCCACCAGCCAGGCTCATGAAGCTGCAGAGGCAGCTGCGGTCCCTAACTCCCAGGCTCAGGGATCTGCAGCCATGGCTGTAGTCATCTCAGCCCAGGTACACGAACACGCAGGGGCAGATGCTGTCCGTGCCTCCAAGGGGAAGGGACGCTCAGTTAAAGTACCGGTCCCAAGCAGCCAGGTATGGGGACCTGCAGGGGCAACTACTGTTCCAGCATTAGTGGGTGATGCCATGGCCCAGGCCTAGTGGTCCAGCCCCTAATGCCCTGAGGGGTCCCAGCCACACAGGGTCTGCACCAGCTTCCAAAAGTCAGAAGCATGCAGAACAGGGAAAGGCTCAATCCCAATGCATGGCAAAGGAGACCGCCACGCCGAGGAAGAGGAGCTTCGATGATCAAGAAATCTGTTTCCTCATGGACTACATGTGCTGTGCGCAAACCACTGTGACATACTCAACCATGCAGGGAGCACACATACACCTGATCAGCGTATGGTCAACTGGCAGAGAGTCACAAATTGCATCAACACCATGGGCAATGAGAGGCATACCGCTCTTGAGGTCATGAAGTGGTGGAATGACCTCCACCGCCGAACCAAACACAAACTAGGTGCCAACTTTGCCTCTGCTCTGGTGTCTGGAGGTGGGTCACCACAGGAGGAGGAGCTCACTCCACATGAAGAGAGGCCATGAGTGAGTTGATTCATGTGGATCAGGTGCAAGGCATGGGGGGCCTGCCAAATTACAAGGAAACGTCCGGTGAGTGATGAAGCGTGTGCACCCTGAATATGTGTATGTAGATTGAATGAATTGGTATGATTGTGTGGCACTTCTGCCTGCATTTGTTTGACTGCCATGGGTGACCCATGTCATGGTCTACTGACTCATGCATAGTGTACTGCAGAGTGCATACAACACATGTGCTGCATATCGGATGAACATGGCTTTGGGACAGTAGTCATCCACAACCGTCAGATACTAAAATACATTTCCAGCATGCCAACACAAGGTGGCATCTGGGTATGTACATCAGTGATGTTAGTCATTCAGCTATGCCAGTCAAGTGCGTGTGTCTGAAGCACATGATATACACCATGCACTGCATGTAGTAGAAATTCCATCAACACATGTCCATAGGTGGTTTCATGCTACACATACCTTCCATGAACACTGTCAGCTGGCGGGACATTGTGCCATGAGTGACATAGCATTTTACTACGCTGTGAAAATCCCAGCCGCAGCTATGGCACTGACTCCCTTTTAAGAAATCTGTATGGAGTCATCCATGTTGATCTGCCACACTCAACACACCCGTCATGGGTGCATGGCCCAGTCCCTCTTGTGTATCACTGTCCTCTCTTCCTATCTCCCAGCACATGTCATCACACTCTCCACATCACACACCTGGGACACCACACAAGTCTGTTGACAATGTCTGCAGTGCTTACATGGTCAGGGACATGGGCTGTGGTGGCAGGTCTTCATACGCCTTGATTTCAGGGATTTTGTACATAGTGTGTGAATGCAAATTATGGTATTTTAACATGCATGTAAATGTGTTACGGGACAATATTGTTATGACGACGCATGTAGTATATGCAATTAACATGATTCTTCATGTCTTTCCCTGCGTCCATGTGCAGATGACGAGTCACAAGTTTCAGGGGAGGAGGTAGAGGAGGAACGTGAGGCTGAGCCCAAACAGAAAACTAGTGGAGGACATGTTGTGGCAGCCCATGAGAATCCACTAGTGCTACAGTCCATCCGGGGCATGAATCAGTATGAGTCCACCTCCAATGGCACCAGTGGCTCTGGTGGTGAACTGGATGGCCATTCTAATATGCTGTCGGAGGTGAGTGCATCAAGTGATGGTGCTGATGTAGCCTGTGCGCCTGCAAGGGGTAACATCCCCTTACAGGGCCAGTCAGTGTTGCCACATGCCAGCTTGAGCAAGCGCGAACCGGCAAGTAAGTTTATAAACCGGTCGCCATGAGAACAAACTTAGCTGTAACCTTAGCCCCATTGATTGGGACTCCCCTGGTATTATAGCCACTCTCAACAACACTTATGTAACCCCTTACAGGGCCCCTGATTTTCAGCCCTGATGAAGGCGGACTCTACCTCAACCCACTACCGCCGAAATGTGACAACTACAGGGAACAGTGATATACCTGTACAATAGCCAAGTTGAAACCTCTGCTACCAACCAACTTCTGATCACGTTGGCTAATGATCGGATATCTTGTGTCAAAAGACCCTGCATCATTCATTGACTTTTTAATAATGAAATAACTCTCAACTAAACAACTTTTTAGCACTAAATATGGGAACTTATGATGCATTCAAATCACTAGTAGAACTACACATGCATCTATAACTTGTTCCCTACTTGCGGACAAACTTTGAAGCACTACTCGTCTAGAGATATTGGACTTAATTATCTCATATTATGTTGATTGCACATGTTAATTGTTCTCAATTTGCCCTCACAATGTGTTGAATGTCCCTTTCTCGAACGTAAACAGTCATTCAGAACAGTTTTATGTTATTGCATTTTCTGCACTTACATATTCTAGCCACTCACTTCACAAAGCAGTAAAATATATTTTATGTATTGCTTGTATATGTCATTTCTTTACAAATTGTATAAAAGTTTTGTTTTGAGATGATGGTAATATATACCTAGTGGTTGATTCATTCCGTGATTGCTAAAATTAGGCAACACACGTCTCGTCCTCTTTAAACAACCCAAGAGAACAGGCCAAACACTTTGGTTGGGCTGTTTCTCTTGAAACTTTGTGGTTACTACAAAAGAGTAAAGGTACACACCTTGTTTCACAGTGTTGCCACATCCGCCTTTGGTGGTTACGACTGCAAGGCAACGCCCCACTCTATTGGCTTGCGGTCCAGTGAACGATGACCAAGGGAGGGATGCAGTCCAGCAGCCACAGACAGCAGCTTCACATCAAGGGCTATGCTCCCTTGGGTCCGGCAGGCGTGGAGCACGGACACATGGTGGACGTTTCATGGCTGGGGAGACAGTGTGGGAGCAGTACATGCATAGTGTTGCACATCAACAGGGTGCCTCCTATGAGATGTTGGCTCAGGGAATGGATAGGGTGGACAATTCCATGTTCTCACAACAAACACAGGTAGAGCTCCTGCTGCAGGCATTGCAGTCCACATGCCGCTCACACAGGCAGCACATGGAGGCCAGCAACAGGAGCCGACGGGCCGAACTGAGATCTCTGCAGGCATCCCTGCTTGCAGAGGGTCAGGCAGCCAGGGAAGCCCTGAGATGAGAGTTTCTGGCCCTCAGAGCTTCAATGGAAGGGCTAGAGGCAGCCCACAGTACACAGTATGAACAGCAGATGCAACTGTTGACTCATACCATCTCAGAGGAACTCTGTGCATCTCGTGAGGTGCTGCATGCGAACCTCCGAGGCTTCATGTTGAGGATGCATTCATTTGGGGCCCACCTGGCTGCTGCCATAGAGGACCAGGCCAGGGCTCTACGTGGTCAACCTCCCTTACCACTACCACCTTCGCATTCCACACAGGAAGGTGGTGACAGCAGTGACAGACCTCCCAATCCATGATAGCCGTGCGGTCCATGTAACCAAGGAGGGAATCATTTTTTTAAACATCCACACATGTGGGTGTTGACGTGCACCCTGCCGCTCTCCCCTCCTGTGTGGACACCACCACCCCCAGTCCAAGAATGAATTTTTTAAAAAAAAAATTCCACCCCCCGGCCAGATGTTGGCATGCCATTTTTTCTTTGTTTTGTCCTGGTTGTTGGTATTTGTTGCATTGATTGCCCTAGAAGTGTGCCATTAACTCCTCAGGGACTATATATTTGCAGTGGTGTACGTGCAGGCATGCCTAGTGAAGTCATCTAGCATGTTTGCATGGGGTGCACCAGATAGCATGTGCAGGTAATCATAGCTTTGTTTTTCCTTGACACGTGTGCGATGTGTCAATTATACTGCACAATGGGTGTTTTAATATGTTCGCCCATGTTGTTCCAGTAGTCTGTGATGTGGCAGTGACTGCTGTCCCAGCTGAGACACCCAGCACCATTCGAAGTCCACACTCCTCATGCCTTCCACCAAACAATGTTGTTCCTTTAACAGATTAGGAAAAACACTTACTGGTGAAGGTCATGTGGGATTTACAACATTCAGACAGTTATTTGGTAAGCATTTACACTTGCATGTTGGGCATGCTTCATTGTTAGTCATCTTTGCTGCATGTGTCGGTTATCTTATATTTACTTTGCATGCTCACATGGTGTTGTAGTAATTTGATTGGTGCTCATGTCACTGTGTAAGCTACCTATGTGGATACCTCAATGGGCGCACCGACTGTGCTCTGTAGCATGTCATTGTACATCGGTAAACCAGGCCATGGACTCCTTGGTCTGTCATTTCCTTGTTTTTCACTCTCTGTGCCACTCTCTCTCTCTCTCTCTCTCTCCCTCTCTCTGGTGCGGTACACTGTACTCCTGTACATATCAATGTCAATGGCCATTCACCCTGTGTCACCCTGTGTTGCTCCTGCACTCTGGGTTGTATGCATATTTTCTTTCTGATGTCAACTGTGATAATGTATGTGTAAGTATTTTGTGCTGCATTTCATTCCATGTAGGTAGAGGGTCTCCCGATGGTGCGCATTGTATGCAAGGCAGGTGAGCTCCACAGACAGGTGAGTAAATGGCATTTGCTGACACTTCGGTGGTGTTTGCATGGGAACGGGGCACTGCGTGTGTGCCCCTCACCCCCCGTGATGGCTGTGTGTGTGTCCCTCTCCCCCTTGCACCCCGTAATGGCAGAGTGGGTGTGCCCCTCACCCCTTTGCCCCTATGATGGCTGTGTGTTTATCTCTCATCCCCCTACCCCCGGGATGGCTGTGTGTGTGTGCCCCTCACCCCCTTGCACCCTGTGACGGCTGTGTGTGTGCCCCTCACCCCCATGCCCCAGTGATGGCTGTGTGTGTGCCCCTCACTCCCCTTTCCACCCACTGATGGCTGTGTGTGTGACTCTCACCCCCAGTGATGACGATGTGTTTGCCCCTCACCCCCTTTCCTCCTGCAATGACTTTGTGTGTGCCCCTCATCAAGGAAGCAGAAACATAACTTGAACACTCCGAATGTGTGCTCCACTATGCCGAGTTGCAACATGGGCTGTGCTGTATCTTACCCGGGGTGGTGTGGCAGGTTCCGTATTGGCGCCATCATGTAGGTACTCAGAGGGTAGGCACTGTCACCTGTACAGGGGAAAAGTTTGTCATTGGTGTGTATTTGTGTATGTGTGACTTGCATGCATTTGCACTGGCATTTATACTCACCAATGAGCCATGTGTTGCCATGCCTCCCAGCTTGCAGGGCCCAGTGTAGGGGTCACATTCTGAATATGAAACTATCATGGATGGACCCTGGATAGTTTGCATATACAGAAGTAATGATACCCTGGGAATCACATACAACCTGCACATTGATGGAATGCCAGTGCTTGCGATTGCGATATATGTGCTCTGTTGCCCTAGGTGGACCAAGAGCAACATAGGTGCAATCGATGGCACCAAGCACTCTAGGGAAATGTGCCTCACCATAAAAATCCTGGACCATGTCCTGCCTTTCTGCAGGTGTTTTGTACATGTAGATGTGCCTGCGGACTGAGGGGCATGCAGTCATTATTGCCAACACCGGGTGTAGGCAGCGTGACTGCGAGGGCTGTGAAATGCCCCCAACTATGGCAGTTGTCGGCTGAAATGACCCAGTGTACAAAAAATGCAGAACACTGAGCACCTTTTCCAAGGGGCTCAGTGCATGGGAGTACAGAGTGGGTGATCTAAGGTCATCCTCCAACTCGTGACCAGGTCCAATATGATAAGAGGTGGAAACCTATACCTGCCATAGACCTAGTCATCTGGCATCCCAAAAAGGCTGGTCCTAGGTAGAAAAATCTGGGCTCTGGCCATCCTCCTCCTGCGGTGTCCCACAATCACTGCTGTGACAAATGGTACATTCATCGTAGCTGTATGAGCGCATTTGTTGATCGCGCAGGCTTTTTATGCATTTGTTTTTGTGCACATTGACGTATCCACCAGCTATCACGTGGCATACGTGTTTGAGGATTTGCACCATTTTACCCCACGCCGGCGAGCCCTGTTCAATTCCATTACAGGGTTTTTAGCACTCGTATGGGCGTTGTGAAGATTTTACTTTGGTACATCCCGCGTTATGCCCATATTTTTGCTTGTTGTTCCCTATTCCACGTGTTCCGCCCCCTTTTTAGGTAACTGAGCAGAACCCAACGCCCCTTCGCTACAAATCCCGCGGAAGGTATTTGTGGTGTCGCAGTGACATTTTGGACCAGCACGGATTCCACGCAAGTCCCTGGTAAACCCCACACATTGTGTTCCATGAATACACAAACTGGCACTTGCGTGCAATTTCACACGCAAGCCCCATATTTTCCATGCAAATCATTATATGAATTAGGGTTCAACTGGGTTATACATTATTTTATGCTCTTATTTTAAGGAAATATACTTTTAGAAGTTTACCATTTTCTTATCTTCTAAGCATTAATATTATTGATGTCTATATTATTTTATTTTAATCTTGATTACTAACATGCAAATGATGAAATTGTTATTAACTTGTTAAGATTGCAAATAACCTGACTGTCTCAATATTGATAAAGTTGGACTGACAACTAAAGCAATAAAAGATTTGTTTTTTAAGAATAAAAAAATGAATACTTTAAACCAATTCCTCAATCTCTTCAAATAGTTGTAATACTCGAGAATAATAATGCCTGGAAAAAGTAACATCTAAACAGAGTATCTATGATTTACATAACAGCGCCCCGTACAGGACAAATAGAGCAGCAAAAAATGCAAGTGGACAATCCTCAGATTCCAAACAACCTACTACAAGCTAATCCATGCAAAAAAATGGCCACTAAGAATCATTCACAAAAAATAACAACCTTCTTCCCAGCTGAACTATGCCAGAGGGAAAAAAATGTCTATTCAGGTGGGAGTGCACAATCTAGTTCAGATATCGGGGCTGACAAAAAAGACTTTATGATGGATCTCCCCTGACCACCATTATTGATAATTATAATTTGTTGTTGGCGCTGTGGTATACCTAAAAAGGACTCTGGAGAAAAAGAAGGAAGCAGATGCTCAAATGTTGTCAGGTACACTAAGATCTGGAAATAACATTTATGTTAAATGTTAAAGGTATTTGTACCGCGCACCATCACCAACGGAATTGGTCCCCAGGCGCTCTGGCGGATCTGTAAACGATAAGGTGGGATGGGTTAGTAAGGTGAAGAGTGAGTAGGATAGTGAGAGGAGTGGTGTTCTGTTGGCAGCTTCAACTCGGTGTACACCGGGTGCTGAGCTTTGGTGCGGGTATTGGATCGCTGTCAGTCCGCGTGTGCTGTTGCTCCGGCTTATGTGTTGTTGCAGTGTTGTGAAGTGCGTGCAGCTTGTTGTGCGAGAGATGGTTGTGTGAGCTTTTTGAGTGAGATAAGTAAGCAGAGTTCGAGCTTATGTTGGTTAGTGGGTTACTTGACCTTTAGCATGCTAACATTCACAGTTTTGTCTAAGTGAGGCCCGTGTTGGCCTTCACAATCCCATCTAGATAAGGTGCAGGCCAAAGTTTAGGCTTCTATCTAGGTGTGGGCATGCCAACATTCACAGTATTATCTAGATGCGGTGCAGGCTAGTGTTTAGAAATCTGTCTAGATGTGGGCATGCCAACACTCACAACTCTATCCGGACACCACGCAGGCCGGTGTTCCCAACTCCAAGTGTGGCACATGCCAACATTCAGGTATCATCCAGGCGCGGGCATGCCATCCCTCAATCAATCCCATCTAGATGCGACACAGCCCAACGTCCACAATTCTAAGTGTGGCCTATGCTAGTCTTCAGGTATTGCATATGTGCGGGCATGCTAACATTCAAAGTCCTATCTAGATGTGACACAGGCCAACATTCACAGATCTATCTAAGTGTGGGCATGTTGACATTCAGTTTCACCTAGGTGTGGGCATGCTACCATTCAAGGTCCTATCCAGATGCGACGCGGGCCAACGTTCATAATTCTGTCTAAGTGTGGACATGCTAATATTCACAATTCTATCTAGATGCGTTTGCCGGTCTGGGTATGGTCCGTCCGGTACGTACGAGTGGGTGAGTCACTTGAGGGCTTTTGTCTTGGTCTAAGTATGTGATCAATCTCTGGAGCCTTCCTTTCATGGCTATTTTCCATGATATCTTATGCTCTGTCGAGTGGTTGGTTCTTTGGTTTGAGTGTTTGTCCAATTTGAGAGTGGCTGATGTTGGAGTTATTTTCATCGATGTTTTAATGTCTTGGCATTCTAATGCGTCTCTGTTGTGGTTATGCTGTGAAGGGCTATGTTTTGAGGAGTTTCCTGAATGCTAGGTGGTTTGTTGTGTTCCGTATATTCTTAGGTAGGTAATTCCAGGTTTGTGGTGCCTGGTAAGAGAAAGAGGATCCTCCGAGTTTTTTTCTGTCGTAGGGTTTTGGTTCCAGGCGTATGTCCGTGCTTGATCTTAGTGTTCTTGTCGGTTGATGTAGGCGTAGTTTGTCGCTTAGGAATTCCGCGCCTTGTTTGTGTATTGCTCTGTGCGTGATGCACATGGACTTGAACTTTATTTGCTGTTTTAGTGGTAGCCAGTGTAGTATTTTTAGCGTGGATGTGATGTGTTCTCTTCTGGGTAGCTTGAGGAGGAGTCTGGCTGCTGCATTTTGTATGCGTTGCAGTTTTATTTAGAAGTCGTTCGGGCTTGCACAGGTATAGGCTATTGGCATAGTCTACTCTGGACATGATCAGAGAGATGATGTTTAAGTGTCTTGTTCGCGAACGACAGGAATGTTAGGATCCTTTTTGCTGCTCGCAGGAGGAAGAAACATTTCTTGATTACTGAGTTTACTTGTGGCTCTCGAGTGAGGTTGTTATCCATCAGCACCCCTAGGTAACAGCTGTAGCTGTTAAGTGGCCTGCAGCTTCGTAGCACCCGCATATTCTATGGGAGAGCATTTTTATACAGAAGGAGTACAATTTTTGTGGCAGTTTTTTGTCAGATGATATGTAATGCTAGAGGTCTTTTAGCTCTGTTTTCTCTGATTTGGTGAGATAGGCTAAGACATATCTTGCAAATGCAGTGGAATTGTCTGTAATGTATTGTATGTCTATGTTTTCATCCACAAGATGGCAATGGTTGCAGTGTAATCATTGATGTACTTGGATGCTTTGGCCCATTTAAGTTGTGTTTGTTTTTAGAGGACTTGCCTTTTATGGTGTGTTTAACAGCAGACATCATGCTATTTACTTGTCACTTTGTGCAAACCGGTCTAGGGAAGCCTGTTATATATATTGTGGGGTTGTAGCTACTACTTTGTGGCATTTTTGTTATGATGGTATTTGGTGGCATTATTTATAGTCCTTGTGAATATAGTGTGGTAAACCTGCTGTGGTATTTCTATAGTGGTGAGACTGATTTCAGAATACTGCATAATAATTATTTTTTACCAAGGTCGCTAACAAAAAACACATATTGGACTTAATACACTCTGAATAGATGGCTCTTGCCCTCCTTTGGCATCCTATGTTCAATAACACATTATGCCCTTTTGGCTGAGTTTCAACAAATTTAAAGCATGCAATTGAAATACAACACATTCATTCAGCCTCTCTAAATAAAAAAATGAACAGTCGCTTCTTTGCTTTGAGATATTCCTTACCACACATCTGCACCTTTCTGTGCATGTCAAATCAAAGGGACTGAGTGCAGAATAAATATAATGAGACTAAATTATTTTTTTTTGTATTTGTTCTTTATCATAAAATAGAATTTTGCAAATTACGCAGAGTGACACACATACCTACATTGTACTTAACAGTGCAGGTATGTTTTTTTCTTTCAATGGCTTTCAGCGCTCTTTCTGTGCACAACTCAGCTAAACGACCTTGGCTTCATAAAAAAACTTGGCAGGGTAATATACTTTGGAAAAACAGCAAGAATTTGAGAGGTACGAACAAAGAATGACATGTACATTTACATTCTAACCTTTAATGCAGCACCTAAAATAAACCTAACTATTTGAGCTACATAGTATCATTCACATCACTAGGACCTCAATTAACCTCATATTTACCTAAATCTGTTGGCGATATTCCCGACTCAGCTTAGCAGTGAAATCATCCCCGGCCTTTCTGCCTGCCTCGCACAGGGTCAACCTAGATAAGAATTCTCGAGACTGCAGTTTTTCTAAAGATTGTCCACCCAGAGACAGTCTCAATTTCAGCCTTAGCGCCAGCAGACAGTCAGCTTACAAGCATCAGACTCAGTTTTCTCAGCAACCAGCACTTCTGCCTCCTTCCCCGCCAGTGCCAGAAGAGGAATGCCTCTCTACTCTGCCTCAAAACCCTTTTTTATGAAGCCCCCCTGTCAATCACAAGCACCTCCCCATGTCCAGACCTACCCACATCATGCAATTTCTCTCATTGTGCTAACTGCATTGCTTTTGCGCTTCATGGTCCAAAACAAAGATATGTTTTTTGCAGAACAGATCTTCACATTTTTCAGCTACCAAACAGCGCAGATCCAGCCAGCATGTTTAAAGTCCATTTTTCTTTCCCATTTCCACAGCATTATGCATTGGCTCAATCTGCATCCACTTTATTTCATGAGCTAATTTGTCCTAAATGTTATTATGTGATTCAGTTACATGTTAAATGGGGTTGAGTTAATTGGTATGTTAGATTTAGGTTATCATTATATTTAGTCCAGTTCAGTTAATTGAAATAGCATCCTGAAGCAAAGTGCAATTTCTAGCATGTGCTCTGTGCACTGGTATCTATTTAATTCTGCCTGAGACTCACACTCTTGGGAGCAGCAATGAGTTTCACACCCTTGGCCCTAGCTAAAGGTCAAACCCTCGCTAAAATGTGAATGCTGAAATGCTGAGTCTAAATGTTGAAATTCAGCATCTACATGTTGAAATGCAGAGCCCATACTCCAACACTCCCTCCTTTTATTCTGCTGGGATATAACCCAAAATCAATGCAGGAAAAACAGACACATATGCTCTAAAACACATGTGTTTCTCCCAATAACCACATCTAATAATCAAAAATAAATAACATACACATGATAAAATATGTACACAAGAAACATTATGTATATATCACTAGTTTTAAGCAAAAGAGTCTTGATTCTTGATAAAAAGAAAGAAACAAAACCTTTAAGAAAATGTTGTCTCCTTCTCTATTTTAATGCTACTGTAAATTGTCTGGTAAATGCGGAAATGGTAAGGTCCCTTTTTACCTGAAGCTCAATTGCATATGGCGTCATTTGGGCACAATGGTAAACTTGTCTTTTGTCTTTAAATTCAAGAGTGGATCCACACAACCTGGACCAAATCTTTTGATTTAAAAAGTCTAATATCAACACATCCTGTGCATGATGTAATTTCTCAAATAGAACTTGTTTTGTGTCCCAATCCACACATTGTGATGAATGCTCCTTGGACCAATTGTAATCTTTAACATTCATCTTCCTACAATCCTTTGTCCCGAGTTAGGGTCATCTAGCCCAAAAATGTGTTGATTCTTTGTTCTGAACTTTGGGATCTCCTCCCTGTCAATTACTTGCTGGAGTACATTTTCATTAATACATTTCCTTTCATGTTCATGTGGCTTAAATTATTTCAGGATTCTGTTTCAAATGGATAGGGATCCATGGCTTTCCCTCTCCCATGTGTATTTCTGAGATTGTTGAAATGTGTTTTTCTTTATTTGTCTGTGGTGTGACATTTGGTTTATATTTTTCTTAATTTAGATAAAAACGCAACATGTTTTCATCTATTTCTGTTTTAGAGTTTTTCTTGGGGTCCTAATAAATCTCCAAAGATTGCTTCTCTTTTTCTCCTCGCAATTCATTCTGACACATGAGAATGACAGTGACGGTGGGAACACAGACATTTTGACGATGTACTTCCACTGTACTTTCTGATTTAGCAACGCTGTGGAATTCTTTTAAACTGTTGCTTTGAGTCATTATTTTCTTAGGTCTCCATTGCTTTTTAGCTAAGCACCACAATATTCCATTTACCCCATCAATGATCGGTGGCAACCTCTTCAGGCAATTCGTCCCAATGAGAAAGGGCATTTAATTAATGGATGTGATCAACACTTCTTGTCTCATCTGATGCTTCCCTATCTTTATGTCAACCTCAGTGACACCTTTTCGATAAGTATTTCTTCTTCATTGAAATTGTGTACAGAGCCTTAATTTTGCCTCACCTTAAAGGGATGGTCTAGTAAAAAATTTTATTTCAAAAATAGATAGGCCACATAAAAAAAAAAATACTAGCATCCTCCGTTTTAAAACTTCCTATGTAAAATTTTGAGCTATTCAAGCTCAAAATTCGAAAAAGCAAGCACAGAGGCGCAGCCATTTTGTGAAATGGAGGCCCTCCTGTGCTGGCTTTTGCTTTTGCGGCACTAATGAAGGAAAAGCCAGCCAGCTGTAGTAAACAAAGTCTACCGCTGGGTGGCTTTCCCTTCATTAGTGCCGGGATTCGGAGGACGCGGACCGGAGACCAGAGCAGGAAAGCTGCAGCTGAATCTCGGTAAGTGCTATTTATTTTTTTTACAAAAAATAAGCACTAGCTGCGTTTTTTTTTCTACGTTTTCCGGGCTGGAGGAGCCCGGAAAACTTAGAAATAAAACCGCAGCTTTAAAAACGTATTTATGTTTGCGGTCGCTTTTGAAGCGACCGCAAACATAAATACAACGTTATTGTGTTGGAAAACGCTGCGGTTTTAAAACCGCAGCGTTTTCCAACACAACCGCCAACCGCGTTGTGTCTGCCTGAATCTGCTTTCCCATTTGGGGCTCTCGGGCTCCCCACGGGGAGCCCGAGAGCCCCAAATGGGAAAGCAGATTTAGGCAGACAACGCAGCATTTAGCATTTCCCATTTGGGGCTCTCGGGCTCCCCACGGGGAGCCCGAGAGCCCCAAATGGGAAATCAGCTGCAGGTAGAAACACTACGCTGCATGTAAACATAACCGCGTGTGTTTCTGCCTGCTGTGGCTTTCACTTTGGGTCTCCGGTGCTCCGCACCGGAGACCCAAAGTGATAGCCACAGCAGGCAGAAACACACACGGTTGTGTTGGAAAACGCTGCGGTTTTAAAACCACAGCGTTTTCCAACACAATAACGTTGTATTTATGTTTGCGGTCGCTTCAAAATCGACCGCAAACATAAATACAAACTTTTTGTAAAAAAAATAAATAGCACTTACCGAAAAGTAAATAGCACTTACCGAAAAGCCCCTGTGCTTGCTTTTTCGAATTTTGAGCTTGAATAGCTCAAAATTTTACATAGGAAGTTTTAAAACGGAGGATGCTAGTATTTTTTTTTTATGTGGCCTATCTATTTTTGAAATAAAATTTTTTACTAGACCATCCCTTTAATATTACTTTGTGGGGATCTCCCTTCATTGATACTTTTCACCAGTTCTTTTGACAATATTGTTGCTTGGGCACCTGTATCAGTTATTGCAGATCCATTATATTTTTCTTTAATAGTAATTGGAGCATAGTACCTATCTTCAACCTCTTCTAGTACACATAAGAAGTCTGCGCTTTTTTGCCGATTTCAGGACTTACTTTTCATAGCTTTTTTTTACTTTTTGCCAGGCAAGTGGGCATATGAAATTCCATTTTACCTTCCTTTTTGCCCACTTTATTTTGAATTTCATTGTCTTTTTTCTTGGGCTCAGAACCCACTTTTGAGTGTAGCCACTGACTTCCCTCTGACATGAGACCACTAGGGTTCACACCCCATTTCTTCTTGTACTTTTCTCATTGGTTGGGCCCTCACCAGTTATTTCTGCACTGCAACCTTTTGACTGGGTATTTTCACAAGTGTCACCTGTCAGCCTGTCAATTTATGGCGTATGACACCTATCTGCGTTTTGCATGGAGCCTGTCATTTCTGTCCCTTGATATATCTGTGGTTCAAAATGTTCCTCAGGTGACTGATCCACACCCTCCTTTTGAGCTACTATTTCCTATGTATGGATATCAACAGTAGTCTGACTATCAAGTATTGATAATCTATCTGTCTGTTGATCCTATAGCTTTGTTTTGTGTTTTATTTTCACATTGGATGCTCTTTTTAAATCTGTTTCTCTGTTCTTATGGTTTTTCTTGTTCATTTTCCCCTTTTTGTTCTTCATTTTCACACACCTGAATAGTCTGT
Organism: Ambystoma mexicanum; assembly: GCF_040938575.1. Taxonomy (NCBI): domain Eukaryota; kingdom Metazoa; phylum Chordata; class Amphibia; order Caudata; family Ambystomatidae; genus Ambystoma; species Ambystoma mexicanum. Next base: position 478,340,466 of record NC_090932.1, on the reverse strand, counting down.
TTTAACTCTAAATTGAAACAAACTCCATTTTTGTGTGTGTTGAAATTCCTTGTCTCACTTTCATTAATTGGTTTTCCTATTTCTAAATCAGCAAGCAATTCAGTAAATGTATCTAAAGGTGATTTATAGACATATATGTTTTTATCAGTGCAGAGGTGATTAGCTAGTCACTTGTCGCCACTATGCATAATACCACTCCCATGGCCTTCTGCACCTTCACTTGGCTGTTGTTTTGGATTGCACATAACTTTCCTATCTGTTCAGACACCATTTTGACTTTGGTCTCTAAGCATTGAAACCTGTCCATGTCTCTGAATTCCTCTCTTTGTGGCCTGGGCTGGTAATGTTTAAACTCACTCTGATTAAGGCTGTTCTTGTACCTCTCAGGAGTTTGATTTCTGTTTGTGTTACCTCTTAATTTATGTGACGCAGGAGGTGGAGAACACTGAGTGACCATCCTTTGACCATGGCTGACTGGTGGTGGTGATTGATTTTTGCGAGGGACATAATTCATATTTTGTCTTTCATTTGATGGGAATTCTTCCCTCTGCTGATATCCATTTTCAATGAATCTATCCACATATCTTGGTCTTAACTTGTGGCCATATACCATTGCATTAGGGTCAAATCTACTATGGGCCCCTAGTGTCTGGTACGGGCCATTGTAAATTTGATTTTGATTGTTATTTAGGCCTGGCATATCATGGTAAAATCCCACTCTGGGTGAATTACCCCGATATATAGGGCTAATGTAAGAATCCCTATTGCTGGGATCGATGGATTGGAACATGGGAGTTTGGGGTGATGTCCTCTGTGGAGGCATGGCCCTTTGGCTAGAGTGTCATGTTTTTATTGCCTGAGTTTTGGCTGATTCTAGTGGCATCTTTACAGATTGTACCTCCAAAATCACTGGTTTGGGTTCTTTAGACTTTGTATGTGTTTCCTTATTTCTAGGCCTCTCTTCTCTGTGACCAAATATCACTTCATACAGTGTGGTCCCCTGTTCTGCGATCCATTCTAGTGTTGTTTCCCTATCAAATGTGCTACTTAAGTGGGATACAATTTTTATTTGGATGCCATAAAAGTATGCAGTCTTAAATTCTACAGAGTTAGGGTTAAAGGCCACATCAAAGCGTGAAAATGCTCTTTTAAAATTTAGAAGGTATTTGTGAGGTGATATATCTGGCTTTGCCGTCATAGTATAAGCTGCATTTATGTGTCCTATGTGCACTAGTAAGGTAAGAATTGATGTCTAACCTCTTTCTCATTGTACGCCCATGAAAAATGTTCCCGTTTATTGGGACCACAAATGACACTAGCGGATGCTGCATCTAGGGTTAGATGAAAGTACTGTATATATTGTTCCGTAGGTATCTGTAGGGCTTTGAATATATCGTGAACGGTTTCTAAATGGTCTTCCATGCAACAGTCACCTCCTTTTTTGAATGGTTTAATTAAAGTCTTGATGGATTTCATAATTTTTATGGGAGTACATGGTGCATTCTGTTGAGTGTCATTTTGTCGCTAGTTCCTGTTCTCTTGAGGGCAAGAATGCGTGTGAATATTTGCAGGTGATTCAGACCCCACCATTCGTTTATAAACGGGTCTGGCCAAAGGGACAGCTGTTGGTACATCGTTTCTTTGGCTATAGCTGTGATTGAGTTCAGTTCCATTGAATGTAGCGCTTTGTCGCCTTTCCAGAGACTTGAGATTAAATATTTGCTGCTCTAAGTTCATGCACTGTCCATGAAGCTGTTCTGGCTCATGTGAGGTCAGAATTCTCATCCCTGACCTTATTGATTATTGCTTGCAATTCATTGATTTGTGTCTGATACTGACTACATGCTTTGGCCTTTTTTGTAATCTTTTTCCAGTAATTTAAATATCTCCAGTCCAAAGCATGGCATTCCTTATCTTTCTCCCTGCCATCTTCTCTAAGGGCATGTATTTCCGAAATAGCAGCATCTTTATCTTGTTTTATTTCATCCAAAATTGCTTTTAAGTGGGTTAATTCTTACTCACTCTCATAAATTGTTTCTCTCTCTGAGTCAATTGAGAAGCTAGATCACTGCATTTAGCTTGCAATTCCGTGTCCAGCTGCCTCTCCTTTAATTCTGCTTTAAACTGCTGCACCTGATCACATTCATTGTCCAAACTGCATTGTAACTTGCTATTGGTACCCGGCGAGGGCTCAATCAGAATGAAATAAGCATTCTGATTGGCCCTCGCCTGGGCATTACCCTGACGGGAATCCCTTGGCTGCGATTCCAAGGCCATTGTTCCTTGCAGGGGCTATCCCCGCTTCGAGCCTCTACATGGCTGAGAAGCTGCCTTCGCCCCCCCAGGCCAGGGACCCGGTTATGTTTTGTTTCTTCTTTCCTCCCACCTCCCCATCCAATTTACCTTCTGCCTCCTTTGTCCACGTCAGGTGGCGTGGCAGCCTCCACATGGCTGGAGGCTGCCTTCATCCCTTCCTCTCCCCCACATCCCCCGCCCTCCCAACCCCATATACCTTCTTCTCTGTCATCTTTTGGGAGTGAACGCGCTGGGAACACTTCTGTTCCCAGCGCGTCTGTGCCCGATGGGCGCCATTGGTCTTTTTTTTTCTGTCCCAAAACGCTGCAGGATTTTGGGACAGAAAAATCAGCTTTTAGTACCCCGGTCAGTCACACAGATCTTGCAGGCCGGGGTACTAATAGGAATATGCCCCTTGCAGCGGGCCATTACAGAGTCAGGTAATACCCCAGGGCCTTCGTTAAGGCCCTTGCTTTGCTCAGGCCTATAACTATGGGCCCCGAGGCATTACCTGACTCGGGAATGCCACCGCCGCTCGCGGCGTATTGCTTAATTAACTTCTCTGTCATTCACAGTTTTGCGCATAGTCTGGTGATGCAGTTTTTCTCCTCCGTGCATTCTGATGCTTGAAATAGCCTAAGGAGGCACAACTGCACAATGCCTCTTCATCAAAAATACGCTCAAATGCCTCCCATTCTACCTCTGTGGCAATTCTGTTTTTCTATATTGTCACATTTTATGAGGACCATGGCATAAAACTTTGCCTTGAGATAATTTGACAATTCAGAAAACTCAGACTAGATCTGGGACATGGCGGCACTATTGCCAATGGCACTATAATGAGAGTCAAATGAGCGCACAGTACTGCACTAGCTCACAACACTAATTCAACTAATGAGTGCATAATATGGTTATGCTTTAGAATGCAAGGCCACGCCCAGTAATTGTTTTATAGTTTCCCAATGGCCAACGCACCAAATCTGTTTGAGATATTTTGGGGTTATATCTATTACTTCATGGTATTTTTGTTATGGTGGTATTTGGTGGTATTTTGTATAGTCCTTGGCAATATATTGTGGTAAACTTGTTGGGGAATTTTATATAGTGGTGTGACTGATTTCAGAATACTGCCTAGTAATTATTATTACCAGGGTCACTAACAACAAACAAATACTGGACTTAATACACCCTGAATAGAGGGCTCCTGTCCTCCTTTGGTATCTTACACAGAATACCACATTATGCCCTTTTGGCTGAGTTTCAACAAATGTAAAGCATGCAATTGAAATACAACACATTCATTCAGCCTCTCTAAATAAAACAATTCACTGCAGCTACTTTTCTTTGAGATATTTTTTACTGCACATCTGCATCTCTCTATGCATGTCAAATCAAAAGGACTGAATGCAGAATAAATATAATGAGACTACATTACTTTTTTGTACTTATGCTTTATCATAAAATAGAATTCTCCAAGTTACAAAGAGTTACACTTATTCCCACATTGTACTTCACAGTGCAAGAATGTTTTTTCTTGCAATGGCTTTCTGCGCTCTATCTGTGCAAAGCTCTGGCAATTGACCTTGGGTTCGTAAAAAACTTGGCAGGGTAATATACATTGACAAAGCAGCAAGACTTTGAGAAGTATGAACACAGAATAACATGTACATTTAAATTTGAATCTCTAATACAGCACCTAAAATTAACTCAACTATTTGAGCTACATATTATCCTTCACATCACCAGCACCTCCATTACCCTAATTTTTACCAAAATCTGTTGGTGATATTCCCGACTCAGCTTGACAGTCAAATCTTCCACATCCTTTCTGTCTGCCTCACACAGGGTCAACCCAGGTAAGGATTCTTGAAACTGCAGTTTTCTAAGGATCTACAGGAGAGAGACAGCCTCCATTTCAGCCTTAGCCCCAACAGACAGTAGCTTGCGAGCACTGGACTCAGTCGACTCAGCAACCAGCACTCCTGCCTCCTTCTCCGTCAGTGCCAGAAGAGGAATACCTCTCTTTTCTGCCTCCAAAATGCATTTTTATCAAGCCCCCGCAAATCACGAGCACCTACCATTGTCCAGACCTACTCTCATCATGCAACTTTACTCATTATAACTGCATTGCTGAAGAGATTTTTTTTTCTTTTTTCTCTGGCGCTTTCTGCTCTAAAATAAAGCCATGTTTTTAGCAGAACCAATCTTTACATTTTTCAGCTACCACACAGCGCAGAACCAGCCTGCACATTTAAAGTCCATTTTTCTTTCCCATTTCCTGAGCACTATGCATTGCCTCAATCTGCATCCAGTTTATTTCATGAGCTAATTTGCACAAAATGTGATAATTGGATTCACTTACATGTTAACTGTGTGGGGTCAAATAGTATTTTACATCTAGGTTAGTATAATGTTTAGCACATTTCAGTTCACTGAAATAGAATCCTGAAGCAAAGTGCATTGGCATCTATTCAATTCTGCCTGAGACTCACACTCTTGGGTGCAGCAATGAGTTTCACACGCTTGGCCCTAGCTAAAATCCAAACCCTCACTAAAATATGAATGTTGAAATGCAGAGCCCATACTTCTACAAGTCAAAGTGACATTGGGTATAGTATTTGACTTTGTTTTTATATCTATGTCAGCAGTATTTGCCACACTTATGTTTTGGGAAGATTTGTGTATGGTAATGGTAAAGTACTTTTAGAAAGCAACTTTGTTATTTATGAAGGTAGGAGGAGTGGTTGGGCAACATTGGTAATGAAATTACTGGAATTTTAAAAAATGTTGATTTTAGCAGCATTTTCATGAAAGTTAAGCAATGCAAATGTGCATTGATAGACCCTCTGTGTGCAACATTTTGTAAAAGAGAGCAAAGTAGGTCACTATCTGTGGTTGTTTAAGGGATGTCAAAGGTAATGTCTTTTTCAATAACCTGTAAAACAGTTACCTCCCTATCACGGCCACATTTTAGGAGCATCTTTTATCAACAAAAGCATGTGGATGTGTGGATCTACTCTAGATTGATATTTCTTTCTACAAAATAAGTGTTGCACTTCTCCAAGTGGGTGGGTAGTTTTATTGCAGATAAAGTGCAGCATGTCAATGAAGCAATCATGAAAGTACCTTGATACAGTGACAGGGTTAAGAGAACATAGTTCTCCTGATGTTTTAATATCTATTCAACCTTTATTTTGGTTTGCAATGCGTAAGAAGTCGTGAGAGTCATCCCATACGTACTCTGCACAACTTAAATAACAAACCATGTGGGTGAGTCTGGGTTCCTTAGCATAAAACGTATATCAGCATGACATTGGAACCAGCATTCTTTTGCACCAAGCGTGTTTGCCAAGAGATTTGTGATACTTGACTGCACAACTTAATATTTATCTTTTATCTTTTGAAGCAGTTGGGTAGCAGACTTGTTTAAAAAGTTAGAGCCTGGTTTTAATATGTGGTCAACTCCATAACATAGAATTGCTAGTTCACCTTCGAAGAGGAAGTGGAAAATGTATTCAACATTTTGTCTGAATCTGGAGTCTTCAGAATACATTCTTAAAGAGTGATATTCTGATCCACTCATTTGTGTGGACCTTTCATCATATCTTCCTCCTTTCACTGTAGGAAAGAGCAGAGGAAAAGAATGTACTTCTACATTTTTTCCCATATGCTCATTGAGGGTTCATTTGCTTGATGCATTTGATATGTTTCTAATGTATATGTAAACAGTGTCTTTGAAGTGTAGTGGGGGAATTATATACTGGTCTAAAATGTTGGCTGCAGTAACAGGATCTACACGTTCAAATTGGCCAGTCGCTTTTGAGTCTTGAATTATTTGGGTTGTTTTTATTAAGTTTTCCTCTATGTTATATCTTTGTAGAATTCATTATTTTTATTTTTGATAATTTAGATCTTGTCTAACTTTGTTTAAGTCGACTAGTTGTCGCCATTTTTTTTTGTCTTTTGTTGGTACACCATTAACTCGTAAAATCAAAGATTGATCTATTGGTCATTATAATCCTTGAATGACTACATTTTCTTTGAGATCTAATGGCAAATATAACACTTTGCCACGGATCCCCTTTAGTAACTCGGATGGAGTTAATTTGGCTGATTTCGGTTGAAGGCTTCTTATAGCTTGAAATGAGTGTACTATTTGGATTATAATGCTTTCATACAAGTTAAGTTTTTGCAGAGCTTTTAGCATGAGTAGGCATTTGGTTATTGTCAAGCATTGTGTTGCAGTACATGCAAACTATTGAGGGGTCAGTTATTTTGTATTTAGTTTCTGCTGTTAGATATAAAGCCAATTGGAACCATTGTGATTGCTCATTGCCCTCTATTTTGTAGGCTACATTTACTATTTTGTTGCTCTTTTAATAACATTTCTGTGACAACAGACACATACTTGGTCTGGTATTTCAGCAGCTTTGGTTTGAAACTTTATGAGGCTTTCGTTTATGTTTTCTGAATTTACAGAGTTTTCAAAGTTAACTTCAGTTCCAAAGTAATTACGTTGGATGTTCTCTATTTCTTGAAGCAGTTATTCGGCTGTTCCATGTAGGAGAATGTTATTTAGATTTTGCAGTTGTAGAGCACAAAGTTTTGCACAGTAAAGTCTATGCACAAGTTTCTGTATAGCAAAATTGTGTGTTGCTAATATTTTGAAGTGATGGAAGGTGCTATGCAAGCAGTTCCTAAAATGCAGGCTAATGAATGTCCTTGAAGTCCAGCGTGGCTGCGCACTGGACAAGAGTCCATGGTTTGTAAAGTTTTCATTTTACTTTTGTCTGTTAGTTTCACATAGTGATTGAGGAATTGTTGCAAATATTTGAAGGATTGCTGGCATACATTACACATTGAGCTGCATGTACATTTGTACACTAGTTTGTTTCGGTGAAAGGAGCATTTGTTTGAAAGTTTGTTGGGGACGTTTTTCACTATAATGGTTTAATTTGCCATAATGGTGTCTGCTACCATTTCATACCCTCATACCCTCTACCATCATTGTCTATGGCTTTTGTTTTTTTGTTCTTGTTTATAAGTTATCTTCATTGGAATATGGTTCTGTGCTGCTTTTGTGAATCCATTCACCATCATAGAAGTTTGAAAATGTCTCTATATTGACACTGTACATGTTTAGCAGTACGTTTTGTAATGTATTGATTAATTTAGTTAGTGGTTTCATTCTGTTTAAAAACAATGTAAACAATCTTTTCTTTAGTAGTAAGGAGCTGTTAAATAGAAATTTGAGGATCAGTCTCCTGCAGTAGTATTTAAGGTTAGAATGTGGCTTTTCAGCTATTATTACAAGATTGTGAAGAACTCTACAGTTGAAATTCTTTTTGTAACATACATGTTTTTGATTGCTTTATTCTGACTATGTCATCACTGGTAGATACAGTGATAGGTTTGTTTGTAGGTCTGCCTTTCTTTGTACATATCTGTTTACTGTTAGTTTTTGCAATAGGGGCATTACCTTTTTTAGTTGTGGCTGGTCTAGGTTTGTTGAATGAGGTTACTAGCTCTTTTGTTTTAATGTTTTCTCTACATTGTTTTATTGGTGGATGACTATATGGTTTGGTTGTATTATTGTCTGCTCTATTTTTCCTTTCTTTTCTACAGATTTGCTTTTTAGTAGGCATTTTGTTATGTCTGTTTGGAAAAGAGAAAATTGGGGTTTAAAAGTTGTGCAGTGTATATGCATGCATTGTGAATGGATGTGTGGGTGTGATTGGAGAGCTTAGTACAGTGCTGTTTGATTGTGAAGTGGCATATCAGGTGTGGCTGGGAAGGTTGTGGAGTAAGAGTCTGCAGAGCTGTGATGTTGTTGGTTTAATGATTAAGGGACTGGTGGTGTGATTGAATCAGTAGGGACATTGTGCTGTTTTCAGGAAAACAGTGGTGGTGTTTAGATGGCATTAGGAAGAGTGTGCATGGTTCAATATAATGAGTTAGAGTGAACAACATTTTGGTTGAAAAAGAGTAGTCTGGGATAATATATAGTGGAACTGTGCTGTTGTAATTACATGGTACATTAATGTTCCGACTTTGTAGGATGCAAAGGGTATTCTTTTTTCGGTTCTTGTCTTCGGCAATGTGCTTCTTTCCTGTAATTGTAAAAGAAAGTTAGTGGGGATATGTGGTAATGGTGAACTAATTTTAGTAAGCAAGTTTTTTAGTTATGAAGGTTGGAGGGGCTGTTGGAAAAACAGATAATGAAATTGCTGGACGTTTAAAAATGTTTTTTTTAGGATCATTTTCATGAAAGTTAAGAAATGCATATGTGCATTGATATTAGCTCTGTGTGTAACATTTTGTAAAAGAGATGAAAAGTTGATGGAAAAGATTTGTAGAACACATTTAAATGGTGGTGTATCAAAGTTTAATATGTTAGGAGTATATGCATACTTGCTAAAATGATGCATTCAAATCTGTAAGTGTTTATGTAGTCCTAGATTTCTTGTTTACATTCTGGGACTTGTAGTTCCACTTTGAAAAAATGATGACTGCATAAGCAAAAGTTGTGGTTTTTCCCATAGACACAATTGCAAACAATTTATGCTCACGCCAACAGCCCAAGACTGCTTTTGAATTTTTTTTGTAAATTAGCCCAGCAGTTTCTATTAAAATGACAAACAGGTAGGTACAAAAGGTTAGTGATATCTGGGTTCGGTTCCCAGACTAACTTCCCTGTTCAGTTCATGGAAGAGTTCAGTTCACGAACTTATCAAACAATTTCTGGGGAGTTGAGTAGTGATGAGGATGTGATGGGATGTGACCTTAAAAAGGCCAAAAGAAATGGTGTTTTGGCCTTCTCTGATGTCCACAAACAGTCCGGGTCTCAACATGTCTAGATGGCATATGCCTTTGTTGCCGTTTGATGAATGTGGACCTATGTTTTCAGAAAGATTACAGTCCCAACCTTGTATGTTTTTGCAAAGTCTGAATGGATTTTGTCAAGTTTGGTATAAGTTATTACTTTTGCATGTATGCACATTTTGACATTTTTGAAAAATTAAAACGTGGGTGGATTTCCAGCAAATTCATGTAAGGAGCATTGGCAAGGACCTGAACGCATGGTTTTGCAAATGTGGCTGTGTTTTATTTTTTCACAAGTGTCATAATGTAGGTACACAAAATAGTGATATACCTTTGTTGACTGAGGTGTAGCCTGTTGCCATGGGCAGTGGCCAGATTGTCCGGGTCATGGCATAAGGTTATGACCTGGACAAGTTGGCTACTGACCATGACCAGAAGGGACAACCAATGAGGATAAAGTGCCCATGTCCACCAGGGTAAAGTTGTGGTAACGTTTTTTGAAATTGGGATAGGTTTGAAAGGGAAAATAAAAATCTGCTCATGGTAATATGGTCATGGGGTCTCTTTTCGCCTTCTGCAGGCCCCTTTGCAAAGGGAAGATGGGCTCTGCATGGATCCCGCCTTCTTTTTCCATGGTGGCAATCTTGAAAAAGGATTTTCTCCCTGCAGTCGGACGCCGCACGCGTCCCAATGTAGGAAGAAGAATCCTTTTTTTTTAGCACCCCATTTTACCACTTGGGAAACACAGGGTGCTAATGGCCTTCATCCCCCATTACAGGGGCAGGAATAGGTGATACCGGTCCGGGGCCCGCATTATCCGGCCTCGCTACTCTTGGGCCGATAACATGGGCTGTTGGGCCGTTATCCCCATTTCAGTCCCTGGAACAGGGGATGAACGCCAGAATATTCCCATTAGCATAACACAAAATGCTAATAGAAATGTTGGAAAATCTCATTGAGTCTATGTACTTTACTGAGAAATATGAAGTACAAAATTCATACGCTCCAAAATTAAATTCAGCAAAAGAAAGAAGTACTGAACATACATCACTCGCCCAATACCCTTTTGCCTAGTATCTCACCACCAGCACACAAGAATACCTTCCTTTTTTCCAAAATGTCTACTTTGGAAGTAGAGAAAATCATCTTATTACTGAAGCCGTCAAACTGCAAGGGCGATTTTTGCCCAGCACAACTAATACAAGATGCTGCCAGAGAACTTTCCCCATACATCACTAAACTGATAAATGCCTCCTTTGCCACAGGCACCATCCCTGCTAACCTCAAAAAGTCATTGGTGCTACCTCTCCTTAGGAAACCATCTTTAGCCCCCCTCATCCCTATCAACTACCGGCCCATTAGCACGGTCCATTTCTACTAAAAACACTGGATAAAGCCACCTATATCCGAATTCAAAAACACCTTGATTTGCACAAACTCTTAGGCAATCTGGCTTCCGTCCTCTACACGGAACAGAGACAGCCTTAATCGACCTAAAGTCCCAAATAGATGATCAGAGAGACAAAGGTAAGACAGTACTCCTGCTCCTACTTGATCTCTATGCCGCATTTAATCTGGTCAATCACAAGACCCTATGCCAACATCTTGACTCCGCAGCTCACTTCTCCCTGGAAGCCATCAAATGGATTGAATCCTTTCTGAGTGAGAGTACTATGAGAGTCTTCTCCCCTTCGGCAGATGCAGAATCGACACCCATCCTGTTTGGTGTTCCTCAAGGCTTCTGCGTCTCGCCAACTTTATACAATATCTTCACCAAACCTCTGTTTGATGATCTGGACCAGCTGGGTATCACCTACACTAATTACGCAGATGATACTCATATTCTCCTCCCATTTTCTGGGGATCACAGTAAGGACACAGGTTTGGTGAACAAAGTATATCTTATAATACAAGCATGGATGGCCACCCATGGCCTTTGCTTGAACGATGATAAGACTGAGTTGATAAACCTGGGCTCTCAGGCCAATATTAAAAAAATGAGGCCAAGAATTCTCCTCATTTGATATTGACGGGAACACCATCAAAGTTTCCAAGGAGGTAAAAACCATTGGATTCTATTTGGACTCTACATTGTCTTTTGACAAACAGGTAAAATCCCTTACGTCCGCCACGGCTTACACATGTAAGCTACCCAGAGCTGGCAAACCATTCCTCTCTGATGACAGTTGCCTGATCCTAGCCAGACCCTTATTACTCTCCATAATTGACTACTGAAATGCATCTTACAGTGGTGCCAATAAATCTACCATCCAAAAGCTACAAATATTACAGAACAATGCCCTAAGAGCAGCCTCAGGCATAAATAATAAAACCCACATCTCCTCCCTCAGACGCCATCATAAATGGTTATCTACGCCCAACAAAATTCAGTTAAAAACGCTCTCTTTGACCCATAAAGCCCTAAACAACGCTGCCCCTAGCTAACTTACAGATAAACTCCAGAGAAGAATGTCTCTCAGACCCACTAGAATTGGCAATACTAATTGTCTGACCATACCTAAATATAAGTGCACCACTATCGGTGGTAATAGCTTCCCTGTAAATACCTGGAACTCACTGCCACCAGATCAGAGAGCGACCAACCCTACCTACACTTCAGAAGAAATGTAATAAAATACATCATTGCCACTGACCCCTAGTCTCCCTTTACTGGGACCAGCCTGCAATCGAAGAGACCCACTCTCCCTACATTAATATTGTATTACTGTGATTAATACCTGAAGACCATGTGTAATCTAGTCTTCCTGTGAGCCTAAGTGATATAAGGAGGGCATCACTCTTGTTACCTATATTTTTGTACATTATTCACTGTTTACTTCTATATATACTGTGACTACTTGTAGTTTTTGCTCCTATTTTGTACATTGCGTATACTCTGTAATGTATGTAACTATTATTTCTGATGTATATATTTCACAACTTTGTAAGCTTTGCATCTTCATATCGCTGCACCCATTTACCTACGAGTCTGGTGCGCATAACAAATGAATAAACAAACAAACAAACAAACAAACAAAGTAGATGGAGTCTATAAGATTTATTTTGTTCTACTTGTTTATCTGTGAAAGATGGTTCCTAAAGGAAACTTTATTTTTTTTCTTTTGCAGGAGAGGTTAGAACATAAGGTAGGGAGGGAAATGAGGGAAGAGGCACCAAGCAATAATATGGAGGGGCAGGTGGACAGGGGAAGATGTTGTGTGTGTGTTACATCTAAGGTAGAGGCCAGTATTTCTCATGCTCCTTGATTACAGCTTCAAAAGCACTTCGACATTGCTTTCCCCCTGCAGACTGGTGTGTTGCAGTATATACAGAGGACTGTTGTCTTCGAAATATATGGATTAACAGCCTATTCAGTTGTTTGCAAGGTAGCTGAGGGGATTTTGTGTCCACGGAAGTAGGCTGTGTGGTTACAGTATTGGTTGAGGAAGATGCGCTGGAGAACTATAGCCTACTAATTGCTAAGAAAGGAACAACCTTTCTGAAAGCATTGCAGTGGTTGGATTTTGTGTGGCGGCGCATGGAGGTGGTCCCTTAGAAGTACTGTCCAGGTAGTTTGTGACTGTGCACACTGTGCATTTCACTTTGGTGGCGTTAGCCTTTGGTACATTCCCAACAGTGGTAAAGAAATGCCATGCAAATGATTTTCTCTGGGTGCTAGAGGTAGGAACTTCCTCTACCTCATCTTCTTGGTCCTCTTTATTGTCTTCGGAAGTACTGTGCTTTTTTCATTGTGTATGTCCTCCAGCTGGTGATGGTGGTGGCTCTTTGGGTGTAGGGATGGCAATAGCTGATGCAAATTTTAAGACAAACAGCAGTTTTGCTAATGTTCTTCCAAGTATCTGATCTGTACAAGATTGTTAATGGATAATGAGTAAGAATGGGTGTAGGAGCTGTGCAAGCACACATTTTGGCATTTGAAAGTTACCAAATCAACAGGAAATGCAGTTCCGAACTGTACGTGAAGCACGGACCTGATCACGAAGTGCGGATGCATTCCTGAACACTTCAGCATGACGCGTGAGCGCGAGGTGCATGACACTGTCTGGAAAGTCTGCAATGACTTCAGATGTTCGCCAATGTCGCCGAACTCAAAAAGAGTGGAAAAAGTTGCAAAAAGTGTACAGAAGTGTAAAAAATGAAGCTAGAAGGTGGGAAATGGGTGAGTTTTAAGGTGAAACGGTGTAAATTGGACAACAATGTTACATATTGGGGGTAAGTATGATATTAGCAAGTTGTAGGAAATTAGAATGCCCTGGTAAAAACCCAGGAAATTCACTGAAAAAACATTGTTAAAGGCATGTCATGGTTAAGTTGCAAAAATTAAAACCTATGAAATTCACTGACAAAAAAATGTTGTTAAAGGGGCGTTATGGTTACAAGTAAAACCAAAAACACCTCAGAAAATCGCCAGTTATGGTAAGCTAAGCAACCATAAATCACGCCACCATGGTGCACGGCTAAAACCAGGACATCAAAGATGACATCATAAATGTCATTGTAACCATAACGTCCCTTTAACAAAGTTATTTCATTGAATTTCATAGGTTTTTGTCATTGAATCTCATAGGTTTTTTTTAGTGCAGCTTAACCATAATGTCCCTTTAACAAAGTTTTTTTAATTGAATTTCATAGGTTTTTATTGGTGCAACTTAACCATAACGTCCCTTTAACAAAAAAAGTCATTGAATTTTATAGGTTTTTATTCGTGCAACTTAACCATAACGTCCCTTTAACAACATTTTTTCAGTCAATATATATATATATGTGTGTGTGTGTGAAAGAGTTGACAAAAAAACTTTAAAAAATGTAAACATACCTGTACTATGTATTGTTAGATGCAGATGTTGAATCTGGAAATAGAAATGTTGGAGAGCATCACAGTAGTTTTTGATGCAGATGAAAGTGATTAACTGGAGGTATGTACTCTCAGACTTCAAGTGTTCATCTGAAGTGTTGAACTGAGATGACCCGGTTAGGTGTAGAGGTTTTGAATGTGATTGGTAGATGCCAAAGAGGGAGTGTTACAAACATGAAAGTGGAAAAGGTAGAAAAGCTGCCCCTGTGCTATGTTGTCTGCAGACACAGCAGTAGACCATGGATGACACGTGCCACATCCAGGTCTTTTGAGGGTGCCCGGCATGGAAATGGAACTTCGGAGACCGCGGACCGTTGTGATGTCTATGGACACTGCAGGGTCCGTCAATTAGGTTTCCTGGGTGTGGCCTACAGGAAGAGAGTGTTGCAGGAGTTTTGTTAGTAGGAATCAAGAGGGCACTGCCAATGGCTATGTGTTTGAGAAGGCAGAGTGTGTGGATTTTGGGGGACTCTTGGGTCCATTGGTTGAAGGTCTATGCAGAGCAGTGTGGTTGGGGGGAAATCCATTCATTTGTCGTATCATGGTATAGAGAGCAAGAAATGAAGTGGGTAGACTTGCTCCCATTTTGTCCAAATATGGTTCAATTGAAACATCCCGACATTCTTATTCTTCAGTTTGGATCAAAAAGTTTGGGTTATGTGATACGAATTTCACTGCAAGATAGCAATGAAGGAGACATTGGAAAAGTTGAAGGAGATGTTCCCAAATTCGAAAATAATTGTTCTCGTATTGCTCAGAGATAGATGTGGATGAGTTTGGGTTTATTTGGTTCACAAATGAACAAAAGTGAGGCACAACATCAATAAAGCTATGTGTGCTTTTCTATGAGATGATGGCATGAGATCTTTTCATAATACATTTACATTTTAATGTATTTATTTATATAGCACACAATGGACCCATAGGCATGATGGCACATAACGGACAAACAATAGAAAAAACTACAACATGAAACATGAAACAAAATAATAGAATGACTGAAAATCAAAGTGACACAAATATTGTGAGAATACTAAAAATGGATTTAAGATATGAGTTGTAAAATATCCCACTAATCATGTACTTAATGTATTAGTTTACACTTAGTAACCCCTCTTGGGAAGTAGTTGTAAATGCTGAGAAAATGTGGAAACGTACTAAACCCGCAGCCCACTATAACACAGTCACTGTTAGGAGTGGTACACAACAAGCTCATGTCAATTCGACGTCTGACCTTCAGGACCAACAGTCTAACAACATTAATAAGAACATTTTGTTTGAGATTGCCAACATTCTTCAGTAATATGCAGTCCATCTTACTGATGTGGGTAATCACGCCTTTTCTGGTAAACATTCAAAATGCTTTGAAGCAGTTTTTGTGAAAGTGAGAAGAACTAATTAAATTCAGTTAAATGTTTCTTAGGTCAGTTTATAAAACCAAAAATAGGAAGATATAACAGCCACAAAAAACAACAAAGCTTATTTTAAGAGTCACAATTTCTACTTTGCTTTGAGATATTTCTTAATGCACGTCTGCATCTCTCTATACATTTCACATCAAAGGGACTGAATGCAGAATAAATATAATGACACCAAAGGATTTTTGTACTTATTCTTTATCATAAAATAGAATTATGCAAGTTACACAGAGTGACACTTATTCCCACATTGTAATTCACAGTGCAAGAATGTTTTTTCTTGCAATGGCTTTCAGCACTCTATCTGTGCAACGCTCTGCCAATTGACCTTGGCTTTTATAACAGGGTAAATGTACATTGAAAAAGCAGCAAGACTTTGAGAAGCATGAACACAGAATGACATGTACATTTAAAATTGAATCTCTAATACAGCACCTAAAATAAACTGAACTTTTTGAGCTACATAGTATCATTCACATCACCAGCACCTCAATTAACCTCATATTTACCTAAATCTGTTGGCGATATTCCCGACTCTGCTTGGCAGTGAAATCTTCCCCAGCCTTTCTATCTGCCTCACACAGGGTCAACCCAGATAAGGAGTCTCAAGACTGCAATTTTTCTAAGGAGCTACAGGAGCGAGACAGCCTCCATTTCAGCCTTGGCCCCAGCAGAAAGTATGCCTGCAAGCACTGGACTCAGTCGACTCAGCAACCAGCACTTCTTCCTCCTTCCCCATCAGTGCCAGAAGAGGAATGCCTCTCTACTCTGCCTCAAAACACTTTTTTATCAAGCCCCATGTCATTGACAAGCACCTACCCTTGTCCAGACCTACCATTATAACACAATTTTTCTCATTGGGCTAACTGTATTGCTGAAGAGAATTTTCTTTCATTTTTCTCTTGCGCTTTCGGCTCCAAAATAGAGCCATGTTTTTAGCAGAACAAATCTTTATTTTTTTCAGCTGCCACACAGCGCAGATCCAGCCTGCACACTTAAAAGTACATTTTTCTTTCCAATTTCCAGAGCACTATGCATAGGCTCAATCTGAATCCAGTTTATTTCATGAGCTAATTTGCACTAAATGTTATAATCGGATTCAGTTACATGTTAAATGGGGTGGGGTTAATTAGTATGTTAGATCTAGTTAGTATTATGTTTAGCGCAGTTCAGTTCATTGAAAGAGCATCCTGAAGCAAAGTGCAATTTCTAGCATGTGCATTGGCATCTATTTAATTCTGCCTGACACTCACACTCTTTGGTGCAGCAACGAGTTTCACACCGTTGGCCCTAGTTACAGTTCAAACCCTCGCTAAAATGTGAATGCTGAGTCTAAATGATGAAATGCGGAGCCCATACTCCTACAAGCCAAAGCAACATTTGGTATGGTATTTGACTTTGTTTTTTTATTTACGTCAGCAGTATTTGCCACACTTATATTTTTGGAGGATTTGTGTATGGTAATGGTAAAGTACTTTTAGAAAGCAACTTTGTTAGTTATGAAGGTAGGAAGAGCGGTTGGGAAATAACGTTAATTAAATTGCTGGAAGTTTAAAAATGTCTGTTTTTAGGAGTATTTTCATGAAAGTTAAGAAATGCATATGTGCATTGATAGAAGCTCTGTGTGTAACATTTTGTAAAAGAAAAAGAAAAGTAGGTCATCATCTGTGGTTGCTTAAGGGATGTTACACTTAATGTATTTTTCAATAAACTGTAAAAGAGTGGCCTCATTATCATGGCCACATTTTAGGAGCATCTTCTATCCACAAAAGCAGGTGGATGTGTGGTGCTCCTGTGGATTGATATTCCTTTCTCCTAAAGAAGTGTTGCATCATAGCAATAAAGCACATTGATACAGTGACAGGGTTAAGAGAACAGAGTTCTCCTGGTGATTTAATATCTATTCAATCTTTGTTTTGGTTTGTAATGTGTAAGAAGTCGTGAGAGTCATCCCATGCGTACTCTGCACAACTTAAAGCAACAAACCATGTGGGTGAGTCTAGGTTCCGTAGCATAAAACGTATATCAGCGTTACATCAGAGCCAGTATTCTTTTGCACCACGCATGTTTGCCAAGAGATTTGTGGTACTTTACTGCAAAATGACATCTTTATCTTTTATCTTTTGAAGCAGTTGGGTAGAGACGTGTTTAAAATGTTGGAGTCTGGTTTTAATGTGTGTGCAACTCCATAACATAGAATTGCTAGTTCACTTTGAAAGAGGAGGTTGAAAATGTATCCAACATTTTGTCTGAATCGGATGTCTTCAGAATGCATTCTTAAAAAGCGATATTCTGATGCACTCATTTGTGTGAGCTTTCATCATATCTTCCTCCTTTTACTGTAGGAAAAAGTAGAGGAAAAGAACGAGCTTCTACACTTTTTCCCATATTCTCATTGGGGATCATTGCGCTTGATGCATGTGATATGTTTGTAATGCATCGTCAACAGTGACTTTGGAGTGTAGTGGGTGAATTGTATACTGGTCTAAAATGTCGGCTACAATAAGAGGATCTAAACGTTCAAATTGGCCAGTTGCTGGTGAATCTTGAATTATTCGGGTTGTTTCTATTAAGTTTTCTTCTATGTTTATATCTTTGTAGAATTCATTGTTTTCTTTTAGATATTGTAGAACTTGTCTAACTTTGTTTCAGTTAACTAGTTGTTGCCAAATTATTTTGTCTTTTGTTGGTACACCATTACCTTGTAAAATCAAAGATTGATCTATTGGTCGTTATAAGCCTACAGTTTCTACATTTTCTTTGAGATCTAATGACAAATATACTACTTTGTCACAGATGCCCTTTAGTAACTCGGATGGAGGTAATTTGGCTGATTTCAGTTGAAGGCTTATTATAGCTTGAAATGGGTGTACTGTTTGGATTATAATGCTCTCATACAAGTTAAGTTGTTGTAGAGCTTTTAGCGTGTGATGGCATTTGGTTATTGTCAAGCTTTGTGTTGCAATACGTGCAAACTATTGAGGTGTCAGTTATTTTGTATTTAGTTTCTGCTGTTAGATATAAAGCTAATTGGAACCATTTTGATTCCTCATTGCCCTCTATTTTACAGGCTACATCTACTGTGGGATATGTTGACCCACTCAACGCATTGCCCCACATCACTGAGCTGCATTTGCGCAAGAAACAGCAGCCTGGCTGCGCTGGCTCAAGTGCGCACCAGGACCTCAAAACTGCATTTTGGCAGCAACAGAAAAATGGCTGCACCATCTTGACTCACACACTTCAGGCAAAATTGAACAAGGGGACGCACTGAAAAAGTGTACCAGTGTTTTCCGAGACATACATATGGAATCAAGTGAACCGGCAGCACTGCCTTGATGCAAAAGCCAACAATTCCGATTCAGAATAAAACATTTTCACCCTTTCAAAATGGTGCTTTGGTGCCAGTTCCACCTGTCATTCTGAAACCGCTGTGAGTAAAAAGGCCCAGTTAAACCACTCTCAGAGAAATCAAAAGCAACTTAATTTTTCCCTCGCACAGGAACACTGATTTATTTCTTGACAAAATGTATCCAGGCGCAGCAGTTCAAAGAGACTTTTTACTCTCTGAGCCAGTTCAAGGATAACTGTATCTATACTTGAGATAAGAGTCCTGCTGCAAGGAAAATGACTACAGCTGCCAAGTCAGAGAAATAAAATTACCTGTTTAAAACTCAATTGTTAATGAGAGCCTGCTTACTTAGCCATGTAAAGGAATGATGTTAATGGCGACAATAAACACATAGGATATCTTCTGTCATAGGTTGGTTTAATTCAAGACCCAAAGTAAGAAATTAAACAGTTTAAAAAACATAGGCTGGAGTTGCAAACTCTCAGGAAAACCTGTAATTCCAGTTGCCGGCCCTAAAACTCCTCCAAGGAAGGGAGATACACCCTAAATCCAGGACACATAGGTGCGAAGTGCCAGCTTTAGAAACTTTGAATGGGATAGGACAATGAAAGTTCACATGCTCATCAGACATTGGTCTGAGCTCCAGACTGGGACAATAGCAGTCCTCGGACACTCGCCTGTCAAGTGTGAAGGGACCACAAAATCTTAAATTAAGACAGGAAACCCACTTGCCTGGAAGGAATTGACAGCTGCTTGCAGTTGAAGAAAGAAAAGAAAAACTGGATCAAGTAACAAAGAGACTGTCTTTTGGTGGCAGAGACTATGTTATAAAGAAAGTTTAAAGACGCTTGTTTCTGTAGCAAAAATAAGCAGACATTTAAAAGTTTGCAGTGTTAAATCTAATCGTGTGGTCCATCTTTTAAAACTTGGTAGAACTCATTGCCGCATGGGGAACAGAAGTTACAAAATATGACAGATTCCCAAGAAAGTATGAATGTGGCAAACATGAGATTTTGTACATACATCTGTGGGGAAAATTTGCATTTGTGTTTAAAATTGTGGCATATTAGGCCAAATCTTTAATGTGTTAGAAAGGCGAAACAAGGTCGCACAGACTGGAGGTTTGGACTAATCTGTGCTAAACATCATATGCAACCTGTGGGTATATTTTGGCAAGAAATAGCAAGTGTATAAAGATATGTCCTATATTATCCAGTAACCAGAAGAACTACCCATTAACCAGTCCATACCCAGCTGTTCCATGCACGCTGATTTTGTCCGGCTGTCCTGGTGACTGTTTCCCTGTTAAAAGCAGAGGTTACAGGATGTCAGATAAAGTCAGAACCCACATAAAGGAGGAGGTCAACAAGATGCTTCATGTCAGGGTAATAGAACCCTCTACCAGTCCATGGTCTAGTCCAGTTGTACTGGTGCCAAAGGCAGGATCCATGGAGTAAAGATTATGTGTGGACTATAGGGCTCTAAATGCAGTCAGTAAGACTGATGCACATCCTTCACCTAGGACAGATGATCTGGTGGACAAACCTGGTTCAGCCAAGTAGCTCAGTACATTTGACCTAATGTCAGGCTATTGGCAAATAGCCCTGACAGACCATGCCTAGGGGGAACATGCATGTTCAACCCCAGCAGGCCTCTACCAGCTTAAGATAATGCCTTTTGGATTAAAGAATGCACCTGCAACATTCCAAAGGATGGTTAATCAAGTTCTGAATGGGATGGAGGACTTCTGCATGGCATACTTGGATGAGATTGCTGTGTTCAGCCCTACTTAGAAAAGAACATGTTTACCACTTAGGATATGTTTTGCATGCTCTTGAGCGGGCCCATCTGACCATAAAGGCAAGTAAATGTCAAATTGGTCAGAGCAAAGTGGTCTACCTTGGACATGAGGTAGGAGGAGGTGAAATAAGGCCATTGCCTTGCAAAGTACAACCTGTACAAGAATGGGCCACCCCTACTACTCAAACCCAAGTGAGAACCTTCCTAGGTCTCACTGGTTATTATCTGAACTTCATAGAGAACTATGGGTCCATAACTTCTCCCTTGAATGTGGTCTCCTTTACCAAATTTCCTAAAAAGGTCAGATGGAATGAGGAGTGCAAAAAGGCATTTGAAGGACTTAAGAAAGCCCTTTGTCAAGCTCCAGTCTTAATAGCTCCTGAGTACAGCCAAACCTGCATTGTGCAAACAGATGCTTCCAATACAGGTATAGGTGCAGTTCTGAGTCAGCTGGATGAGAAAGGTAGCGAGCACCCCATCTGCTTCATCAGCAGAAAGCTGAAGGAACCAGAATCAAGGTGTGTAACCATTGAGAGAGAAAGTTTTGCTATTGTGTGGTCACTGAAGAAGTTTATACCATACTTGTATGGACCTAATTTTGTTATTCAGACTGACGACCAACCCTTGAGATGGTTAATGCAGATGAAGGGGGAGAATCCTAAATTGCTAAAATGGTCAATCAGCCTACAGGGGATTGATTTTACAATTGAACACAGGTCAGGGTGTAATCTCCAAAATGCTGATGGTCTCTCCAGAATGTTTGACCGACAGGAGTAAGGAGATTCATCCAGGTGTGGATTAAATCCTCCTTTCCCTTCATATGGAGGGAGGGGGGACGAGTGTTAGGGAGAATTCTCGCAAATGTGCTAATTCCCTTCACCTTAGAGTCCCCCAGCAACTTTGCCAGATTTTTGAGGACTTGAGTTTTTTACCTGGAAAGAGTGTGAGTCTTTTCCCCCACTCTTTCATGTGTTTTGATGTGTGTTTTACACTTGTGTTCTTTGATTATGGGGTTTTAGAGAACTCCATAGGCATCATGTTTTCATGTGTGTTACGCAGCACCCTCAGTGCAGTGACACAGGGGTGTCTTTTAGACTTTCCAAAGGTTTAATTACCTTCTTTGGGATAAACTACTGAATGTAAAGTGAAATTGACTTTACTAGTATTTTCAAATTCATAGACCCAGCACACACCATCATACAATGGAGTGCTGGAGTGGTTACATAGGCCCTCATTACGACCCTGGCGGAAAGTGACTGACCTGACCGCCATAGCGTAAATAGCGTTTCCGCCATTGCACGACGGAGTAAAGTGCGGCTAATTCCGACCCATCGGGCACGAGCACTACGCCATGGCGGAAGTGCAAAGTCCGCCATGGCGGAAATGTCCCCAAAACGCCCCTCACCACCGTCGTACGGCGCCCTAGGTGCAATTCCGCCACCCATCTTAGCGGTCACCGTAATGAGCGGCAATCGGAAAGTACGGTGACCGTAAATATACGGAAACGGAAGTAAAAACATGGTCCCGGAACGGGAAACAGCACGCCGTACACCTATAAAATCAGAATTCCCACACAACCATAAAAAATACTACCCTGAGACACATCCCAACCCGTCATCCACCCTAGTGAAAGCAAAAAAAATGGGAAAAGTAGCGAAAAAAGCGTGCGACCGCAAGCGGCAGGTCCACTTCTCCCGTGAGGAACTCACCGTGCTCACAGAGACCCTCCAGGAGAATGCTGCCATCGTCTTCTCGACGCAAATGACCAGGACGGCACTTGCGAACAAGAAGGCCATATGGGCCCTGGTGGCACAGCGGGTAAGTGCGGTGGGGACCGCACCCCGCAACCCACAGCAATGCAGAAAGCGATGGGACGACTTGCGGATACGCGTACGGAGCATACTATCCGCCAACCGTAACATTGCCACAGCTACCGGGGGAGGATCGGAATCACCCATCAAGTTGACCCCCTGGGAAGAAATCTGTGCCTCCACCATTGGAATGGAGAGTATAGAGGGAGTCGGAGGGATGGAGAAAGGAGTGCAGACATCAGAAGAATCAGGTAGGTGGCCCAAATAAAACAATGCTAAATCCACAATGTCCAATCATGTGAAGTACCATGTGTCCACATAGTGCAACAGAAACACATGGCCAGGAGAACGTCCACATACATTGGCCTGATAGCGCACTTTAAAAGTCACATTAAATACATAAATAATTTAAAATCCTAAAAACACCCTCTACACGTGCAGCAGGCACACCCTAACTGCAGGCTGCAAAACAACTGCATCCCCATTCCACACAAAAATGAAACCACCTCCAAGGCCCTGACCCAAATCACCCTCAGGTACCACCCCAATGCATGTGATACATTGCCATTCCAATTTCCACAGACCCATTAATAACGCTCGCCCTCCTTTACTCCACCACAGGGTCCGATTCAAACGACGAGCTCCAGGACACCCCTACCATCACACCTGCAAAGAGGGCCAAGACCAACGGCCAAAGACCCTCCACCTCAGCTGCACGGATCAAGACACGGCAGCAGCACAAATCAAGTGGCAGCACACAGGAGGGAACTTCAACAGGCACCCCAGCAGCCAGCATGCCCACAACAGCACCACCACAGGTCCCCCCAATGGATGCCACAGAAGGCACTGCTTCTGGTGGCAGCAGCACCATAGGTGACACTGCATTAATGGCAGCATGCTCCGACACAGAAAACGGGGATGTCGATGTAGGATCCATCCATGACCTGTCTCAATCCCCCTGTTTGTTTCATCCCGTACACCATGAGGATACCACGCAGGGGCACCCACAAGACGACGACTGGCCATCCCCCACAAGCCCTGTGGCAAGGCAACATGAGGTGATCAGCCCCTCTGTGACACCACCGCAAATGGCCCTGGCACAGCAGAGGCAACAGTCCCTCGACCAGGTGATCGTGCAACAGCAGCAACTGGCCACGCTCCTCAAGGACCATGCTGATGAATGTGGGGGTACTAAGGCAGCCATAGAAACATCAACTGAGACACTTAGGGCAGAAATGGAGAGAAGTACAGAGACACTAAGGGCACAAATGGAGAGAAGCACCGAGAGCCTGAGAGTACAAATGGAGAGAAGCACCGAGAGCCTGAGGGGGGAACTGCATGCGACGTCCAAAGACGTATGTGCTGAACTTGCCGCTGTGCGCCGTGTGCTCACTGAGCTCTCACAAACCCTTAGGGACATGCATGGACGTCAGCAGGCAGAGACATCATCCATTGCAAGTTCCGTCCAGGGCAGCCCCCAACGTAGATCTGGGAGGAACCTGCGCTCCACAGGCAGGGGTGCCCCTGATACCCGGAGAGGGGGCTTGCAATAGCGTCTGCCCACTGACAATGAGCATCTTTGGACACTGGTGTTCGGGGGGGAGGTAGGAGGGTGGAGGGGGTGTGTTGGGCTCACTTGGGTGGCGGGTCGATGGGGTGTGTAACATAATTTCACATATGCTATAAACATTGCACAATCATCCAATGAGATGTGTGGACATTGATCTTTGTGTACGAGGTCTTAATAGGCGTACAGTCCATATTGTGCATGTTCCAGACACACACAGTGCCACAAGTCCCGTGTCCATGTATCAGCCACCAGGCGTGAGTGCTAGAAGCATGAATCAATGAGAATCTGACGAATGTCACGGTCCTCCTGTGCCTCGCGGACTCCTTGAGGTGCTGCCACATCCCCACCCTCATCATGACCATCTTCAGGTGCTTGCAGTTCTGCGTCAGGGGGCATGGGCACATTTCTACGTACGCACATGTTGTGTAGCATGACACATGCCATGACCATCTTTGCAACCTTCTCATGGCGGTACAGGAGTGCCCCGCCAGACCTGCTGAGGCAGCGGAAACGAGTCTTCAGTAGGCCGAATGCCTGTTCTATGACTACACGGGTACGTGAGTGGGCGTGGTTGTAGTCCTCCTCATGCTGGTTCTGTGGGTTCCGGAGTGGTGTAAGGAGCCATCTCTTCAGTGGATACCCGGCATCACCTGTATGTGGACAATAAAGGATGTTTGTGGAATGACATTGCTACGTACAAACCCCCCCCCCCTTCCTGCCAGGTCATTGCCGCATCACATACCCCACATTATCATGCATGAAATGAGACTCACCGAGTAGCCAGGATCTGTTCCCTGCGTATCGCTCCATGTAGCGTGGTATTGTAGAGTTCCTCAAGACCATAGAATCATGGGTTGATCCAGGAAATCGGGCACAACAATGTGTAATGATCCTGTTGGAGTCACACACCATTTGTACATTAAGAGAATGAAATTGTTTTCGGTTGCGGTACTGGGCCTCCATGGCATGTGGGACGACCAATTCCACATGGGTAGCAGTCGATGGCACCAATGCAACCCGGTATGCCGCCAAGTGCATGGAATCCCACTTTTGTGTTCGTAATTTCCTGCTCCGAGCGTGGTAGAGAGATGTAGTCGTCTGCGTGCTGCAGGAGGGCATCGAGCACTTGCAATAGTGTCCGTGAGAACAGTGGCTGAGAAGTGCCATGCAACTGTCCGACTGTGTGCTGGTAGGTGCCTGTGGCCAGGAAGTGGAGTACAGACACCACCTTCAGTAGGGGTGGGATGGCGGTTGGGCTATCTATCATGCTGACAAGGTCAGCCTGTGTCATGTCCACAATGGCGGTTATGGTGTCCCGGTCCAAACGGTAGAGGGTGTGGATCTGCTCATCCGTGAGGTTGAACGGATGTGCTCGGAGGCGTGGGATTGCGGGCTGCCTGCGTGGTGGTAGTGGCTGTGCTGGCGGGCCTTGCTGGCCCTGCCTTGCCCTCCTCCTCCTCCTGCGTCTCCTCTGTGCGGCCGGTTGTTGTAGTAGTTAGTGTTCGTCTTCTTCTTGAAGTTGGAGTACTTGCAGTGCTATCAGGTCCCCCAGGGCCAACATCGCTAGTCCTGCCGGTAGCATTTTGGAGTGGGTGTGGTTGTGGGAGGGGGTTGGGTGTGCAATTTATGTGTTTTCAGGCTGTATAGCCTCCACCTGTGGTGATTCATTCCACCTGTGCAAGCTGCAATCCCCTTTGGGCGAGCACGTCCCGCACACAACGCTGCAATTCAACGCATGGCATCTTGCTATTACAATCATGTATTTGATCCCGATGGCAGTGAAATATTGGTTCATATGTTCATTCTGCTATGGTCCCATTGTTTCACATACTATCTTTGCAGTCGCGAACAAACTTGTGAAGGGTCAGTGGAATGTAGTACTCGATTAACGGTGGACCCTCATGCAGCACTGTACCGAGGTTCACCGACGGGCGGGGTGTCCCATTTGTGAGTGAAGCCAGTTGCCATTTTCACACACTGCCGCACTACATGGATAAATTTGTGATTTCAAGCGGTCACAGATGCCTTTTCGACGTGATGTTGCAAATGAGGAATTCGAAGGACGGCGCTTTCGGTTTTCAGCTAGCGGCGAGGAGACGCCCACAGGTCTGACTGCAAATATAACGTTCTATTGTCTAATGTCCTTGGGACAGGGGCCATGGCGAGAATGCAATGATTGATATGAATAGTATGGGATGCGCAATAGCCTAGTGGACGATAAGGCAGGACGTTCCCAAATACATGTTACTTCACAACACTGGAATTCCGGCCTGGAGCACAGTGGATTTTGCAGACTGCATTACGCACAGACTCAATGGAAATTTCACATGTTATGTGAGTAAATAATCAGGCGTTTTCATTCCGGGATGAGGGAATGATGTATGGATGCATGGACAGATGATTTAATGGAGAGTTTGCCATGTACAGGGCTTTTTGGAATCTATCCACTTCCCCTGCGCTATGTGATGCAGGGCTGCCATAATAGGACCATCGTCTATCTGCCCTTGTTGAACCCTCCCTGTCTCGACGCGCCTTCAAACACTTGTGTCTATGCACGTTACTAATCCCATCTAATGGATTCTGTTTATATAGTTATGATTCGCAAGTGATTTTTGGGTGGAAATAATCCTTTTGAGTGGGCTAGCATGCATATGGCTGTAGATTTAGTGTGATCATTGAAGTGAGTAATTCAAATGAAGTTCTGATGCCCATACTATTCTTTTTCATTTCATTAGGGTGACAGGTATCTCCTCCCCTTTTGCCGCTGCCATCTGTATGCCACTCCTGCAGATGGCTTTTACTCCCGACACCTGCTGCTTCGTGTTAATCAGTGGAGCACCATTACGATCTTATGGGACGATCGCCAATGGGCCACATGCCCTTACGCAGTACTAGTGGCTAGGAGCAACATATCGACCTTTCAGCTGGACTAGTGCCTACCTAATGGGACGGCCCTGCGGTTCTAGGCGCTTCCATGTTGCCTTTTTGAACGTGAATGTAGCCCCTGTGTACCATGAAGGAACAGAGCGTCACACAAGAAGAAGCTGGTCATTTATTGCGGATGCAGCCCCCAATAATGAAATATATTTTGGAGTTCATGACCTAATGGCTGTATGGGCTTGGTGATTTTGTTGTGCATTAAATTTCTATTCTGATATTAACCGTGTAGCGTTCTTCTTTGCAAGTAATGTAGCATATTCCTATTTGTGGAGCGATGTATTGTGATAAGATCTGCATTGGGTTCCGGCTTCTGAGTATAGTTGTGTGGTACTGTACTGGCTGCGTTTGCCTACGAAGCCCAGTGTGGTCAGGGATAGGGGCTACCATTATGACTGTTTTAATGATGTCATGCTCAGGGGCGGGTGATTAGCTTTTGTGTAACAGATGCCGGTCAGCCAGGTGGATTGGTGGAATGATGTGATTATCAGAATATGGCTGGTCACAGGTGCCTGTGTTTGCGTGCGTTTCTTGGAGGGAGACTGAGGTCATGTCCATTGGAATAGCTTCTGTATTCGTGCCATCTGTGCCCTGCAGCTCCCATTGGCCCCTCTTGAGATGACCCTGGCTGCTCAGTCACTCTGCCAACTTGTGTGGTACATGCTTATGCTGATGGTTGGTTTGTTTACTGGCAGGAGTACAGGGCTGGTGCAGTCTCACTCAGGATACTGCTTTGAATGTTGCCTTACACTGGTGTCAGTCGATGGGGGGGCCTGTTTTTGTTTGTCTCATATTTCAGTTCATGTTGCTGGACTTGAACCTTCACATGCCTGTGCTGCATCAGTGCGGCAATGGTGCCATGGCAAATATGGATGGCCACTCACAAGGCACTTGGAGCCCCTAGATTCATTTGTTCGTTGGCATGCATGGGTGACTTGTACATTTCACTGGTTGCATTGTGTGACTTCATTGCACCTACGAGGAGTTGTGCAATGTGGCCAGGGAGTGGTGTACAGGCACTCAGTAGGGCCTTTTACGGTTGGTTCGCGATGCCGTACTTCTCACCATGGCGGAATGGTACTTTCCGCCATGCTTGATGGCGTTAGGTACATGTCCGCTAGGGTCAGAATTCGCGTACCGTTGCGCCATGGTGGTAATTACGGTTTGGCATGGCGCGCGTGCGCGTACTTGGTGCAGTTAGCGTTGGCGTTCACTACGGTGTCGCTAATGGCATCGTACTTTACGGTGACGGGTCATAATCGCACCGAGCGCTATTCGATGGCGGTATTGCATTTCCGCCATCGTTTTTCGATTTCCGCCAGGGTCGTAATGAGGGCCATAGTGTCCCTGGTGTCTAAATACTCAGTCAAATGCTACCCTTTCCTATTGAAAAGGCTGGTGGTGGTGTTTTTACAATAAACTACCATGATTTTTCCCAACCGCGAACACTGGTAGCTAAAAATCAAAGGAGCCATGTTTTTCAAGATGGCGCCTTAAGCCCCTTTGTTTCAACTGTTCCCGGTCTTCTTTTTTTGTCGTTTCTTTTTGGAAAGGTCCTTCTAGTTTTTGTCTCTGCATGCCAAACCAGGTTTGGTCCCTGTGTTTGTGTGCCTTTGCGGGCTTCAGGAATGAAGACCGCCTCTGGCGTCTGAGTGTCCGGTGTGGGCAGGAAGGGAGGGAGGTACCCGGAACTCCCAGTGCTTAGTTTGCTAGGAGACCAAAATGCACTCTGGCGTGATTGGCTGGCTGACTGTCTGGCAAGGACAGCCACCCTGCTGGGTGAGTGACAGCTAGGCTGGCATGAAAGGGAGACAATGGTTTAAAAGGCGATTCTCTTGGACTGGAAAGCAGAGTCTACCACTGGAACGAAAGAACCTAAGAAGAGCTGGAAGAGGATGGCTGCTGCATCTCCTTTACTGTTGGTTTGCCTGATTAATCCCTGCTGCAGGTCCGAATTGCCAAGTTCATCTCGACAGAGAAGCCCCTTCAAGGACGACTTCTTCCTTTGAGTTGGTGGGACCAATCAACTCGTAAGCCACCTGGATACCATTTTCAAGGCTGCTTAGGATTAACCAGGGAGAGGGACAGCAGCTTGTGTGCTTGAATCTACAGCTACTGGAACCGAAGTGACTCTATCTTGTATGTTTTTTTGACAATCCCGTGCAGTGCAGGAGTCCCCTAAATTCCTCCATCTTTTCCCCACCACTGAGGCTCAGGAACAGCGAGATCTGCAGGAACTGCCAGGAACCAACGACTTCAGCTGCATTTGTTCTTTATACTAAGGTACTGTAACAACCTGATTGAGAGAACACTAATCTCGCAGTGAAAGTTTGTGAAACTTTCCCAACTTGCAAGCCTAATCAGCTTCTGACCCAACCTATGATACTTTTTCGCCTAAATTACTTCTGAGAACTTTCACAAAGACTTTACCGTTTGATAGTAGAACTGCTCTTTCCTAACCAGAACACTAGCCCATTGACTTTGGCCTAGGCCTATTGATTTGAAATGAACTTTTCTGGTGAACTGAACCTATTTGCACTGTCTAACAAGTATATGTGATCTAGTCTACTCACCTTGTCCTTTTTGCCCACTTTTAAGTAACTGAACTACTATTTTGCTCCTACTTTAGGGGAGCTCAATCTGTCTCAAAATCTTAGCGTTTTGAATTGAAGTGTATTGGTTTATAATATTAAATTGCCTCCTTCTAGTGAATGTTTTCTAAATGATTGTGTAATAAATTGATAAGTGTTTTACCAAGAAACCTTGAGTATAAGTGTCTCCTTGAACCACTTTGATTGAAAGACCTCTGTGTACCTTCTTGTACTGCTCACATTTGCTGTTGAGATAAGCCTGGTTGCTCAGCTCGCTACCAAAAACTGTGTGGTACAGACTCATACCAAAGGGTGGTTTGACTTGCACTTGTAGTCCTAATTTTATGTGGTGGTCCCAGTAGGTACTGCATGCAATGTTGCCTAACAGGCACCAGGTGGATGAGGCTTAGGCCAGGTGACCTAGATCCACTTGCACCTCCCCCATCAACAAAGGAAAAGAAGCTTTAGGGCTCCTTGAGTCGGGAAAAGAGCTGCAACAAAGAAGGCACCAGGTGGGCGGGGCTTGCTAAGTGGGGAAAACAGCAGCACCCTGGTAGGTACCAGGTGGGCGGGGCTTAGGCCAAGTGACCTAGATCCGCTTGCACCTGCTCCTCATCAGCAAAGGAAAAGGGGCTGGAGGGCTCCTTAAGTAGGGAAAAGAGTGGCAACCAGGAAGGCACCAGCTTGGCGGGGAATGCTAAGTGGAGAAAAGAGTAGCAACCTGGAAGACACTAGGTGGGTGACCTAGATCCACTTGCACCTGCTCCCAATCAGCCCCCTTTGCCCAGCCTTATGAAAGCGGTGTGCCTGTGTGTGCAGATGGTGTGCCACCATGCCCACCGGGATGCCATGCCATGTTGCAACATTGTGCAGGACACATGCTGCCACAATTATCCTGTAGACTACTGCTGGTGAATATAGCAATACATCAATGGAGCAGAAACGTGACTTGAGCAATCTGAATATGCGCTCCACTATGACCCGAGTTGCAATATGTCCAGTATTGTACCTTAACTTGGTGGGTGTGTTGGGGTTGTGTATGGGCGTCATCTATGTATGTGCTCAGAGGGTAGTCACTGTCCCCTGTAAAGGTGAGAACGGTTGTCATTGTCACTTGTTGACAGTGTCTTTGGGTCTTTGTGCAGCATCCGTTCATGAGCATGGCCGTTCATACTCATCTAAAAAATTAGATTTTAAAATGTCTGTGGTAGGTTTCTACATGATTCAAATGCATTGTATGATAAAACCAGGTGGTATGCATATTCTCTCGAAGTTTCTAAACTCAAAACTGGTTATTACCTTATCACAACCACTTGTAATGCACCGTTCAATTAGTCATTTAAACTCTGGTATTCAGAGCAGCCTGTTCCAGTCTCATGGGTGATACCCCATTTTTGCTTGGAAACCAGCACTCCAACTTTAAAATACACTGGGCACAGATTTTGCATTTCATGATTGAAAACAGTGTTTTTTCATGATTCGTTATTGTATAGATGATGTACGTATGTGTGTTGATCTTATTCTGGCGTACATGTGCATGTTATGAAAGATTGGAAATGCAGGTACATATTAATATGGCACTAGATTCATATATTGACAATTTTTCTGACATCCAGTTCATGACTAGATGTGGAGAGTAAAATAGATTGTTATCCACAACTACATAAGCATGGGCCAAAATCGATCTGTAGATTTCAGGGCCATTGTAATCATAGGATGGGCAGCACCTCACAGATGCATTCATGGTTTAACTGCATATTCTGTAATGCTAGAATGTCTTCATTAAAAGTAATGTTTGCAAATAACAACAGGAAAAGAAGTTGCTCTCTGTAGATATTGGGACTTCATTAAGGAAAATTGTTTACTTTTTGCAAGAGCAAAACCCCCGTTTAGTGTCTCCAAATTCATGGCCTCATTGCAGGTTGACCGGTGTGGAAATAACATGCTGATATTTCCTTATACTGGGACGTTACCTCAAGGTAACAGGCACCTTATTGGCAAGAAAACGAAGGTATTACCGGCAATAGTGTTACCAGTGCCGGTAATACCAGCAATCCCTCTATGAAGTCCTATGGAAATCCATTAAATAGGGGTGTAACACCCTTACCAGCAATGATAATCCGGCAGTAATACCACCATACACTAAGGGGGTAATTCATAGAATTCGGCGCACAAGTGGCGCATGTGGGTTGCGCACAGTGTGCGCTTGAGGCAGTCTGCGCCAGCCGCGTGCGCCAAAACCCATTTCAGCGCACAGCGTATTCATGAATTTTAACATCCAAAACCAGCCGTGGCGTAGAGTGGCGCAGCGACCCTGCAGTAGCGCAAGTTGCGCCCCCAACCCTGCCCCGTGCGCCATGAACAGCGCACAAATCCAGTATGTGGCGCAAAGGCCAGTGGCCCAGCATACAGCCCCCAACCATGAAAACCTGTGTAAAACACCCCGCGCACCCCTCAGAATACATGTCCCCCTCTCGCACAAGCGAAATCGTGTTTAAAACACCCCACGCACCCCTCAGAATACACGTACCCCCTCGCACTAGCAAAATTGTGTGTAAAACTCCCTGTGCACCCCTCAGAATGCACGTACCACCCTTTGCGCCAGGAAAATCGTGTGTAAAACTCCATCCTGTGGTGTGGGCAGCCAGTGGGGCATGCACTGGAGAGATGGGCATCCTGTGGGTAATGTTGAGGGTGGCTGGGGTGCATGCGTGTAATCCTGGGGTGTGTGGGGAGTTTCACACGCGATTTCGCTTGGAGAGCTGTGTACATGTATTCTGAGGGGTGTGCATGGAGTTTCACACGCGATTTTGCATGGAGAGTGGGGTACGTCTATTCTGAGGGGTGCGCGGGGAGTTTCACACGTGATTTCACTTGGAGAGTGGGGTAGGTGTATTCTGAGGGGTGTGCGTGGAGTTTCACACGCGATTTCGCATGGAGAGTGGGGTACATCTATTCTGAGGGCTGCGCAGGAACTTTCACACGTGATTTCACTCTCTGAGCGGGGTACGTGTATTCTGTGGGGTGCGCAGGGAGTTTCACACGTGAATTGGCAGGTGTGCCCTCTACCCCCTCCCCAGCCCCTGCAGTCAGCCCACACCAAAGGGGACTACCCTGCACCCCTGGCCATGTCCCGCAGACAGCCCATACACCATGGGCATGCCCCGCAGGAAGCTCATCCACCCTGGGCATGCCCCCCAGCCAGCCCACATGTCAGCATGCACTAGTGAGCACTGACTCATGTTACCCTGCACCCCCACCCACCCAGCATTGACGGGCAGGCTCCTACTCATGTCCCCCTGCACCCCCACCCACCCAGCATCGACGGGCACCTGCCAGCAGGCCCCGACTCATGTCCCCCTGCACCCCCACCCACTCAGCATTGACGGGCACCTGCCAGCAGGCCCTGGCTCATGTCGCCCCAGCACCCCCACCCACCCAGCATTGACGGGCACCTGCCAGCAGGCCCCGACTCATGTCCCCTGGCACCCCCACCCACCCAGCATTGATGGGCACCTGCCAGCAGGCCCGACTCATGTCCCCTTGCACCCCCACCCACCCAGCATTGACGGGCAGGCCCCGACTCATGTCCCCCTGCACCCCCACCCACCCAGCATTGACGAGCACCTGCCAGCAGCCCCCGACTCATGTCCCCCTTCATCCCCACCCACACAGCATTGACGGGCAGGCCCGACTCATTTCCCCCTGCACCCCTACCCACCCAGCATTGACAGGAACCTGCCAGAAGGCCCCGACTCATGTCCCCCTGTACCCCCACCCAGCATTGACGGACAGGCCCGACTTGTGTCCCCCTGCACCCCTACCCACCCAGCATTGACGGGCAGGCCCCGACTCATGTCCCCCTGAAGCATTGACAGGAAGGCCCCGACTCATGTCCCCCTGCACCCCTACCCACCCAGCATTGACAGGCACCTGCCAGCAGGCCCCGACTCATGTCCCCCTGCACCCCCACCCACCCAGCATTGATGGGCAGGCCATGACTCATGTCCCCCTGCACCCCTACCCACACAGCATTGACGGACAGGTCCCGACTCATGTCCCCCTGGACTCCCACCCACCCAGCATTGATGGGCAGGCCCTGACTCATGTCCCCCTCCAACCCTACCCACCCAGCATTGTCGGGAACCTGCCAGCAGGCCCTGACTCATGTCCCCCCAACACATCATCATGATCCACAACCATGGTCCTGATGTTCACCAAAATCCCACTGCACACCACCCCAGTCCAAATACCCAATAAAGTATTCCATCCACCCCACACTGAAATGCCAAACACATGACACTACCCCAATGGCAAGTATGTACATCAACACATGTCCATCACACA
This sequence comes from Ambystoma mexicanum, assembly GCF_040938575.1. Taxonomy (NCBI): domain Eukaryota; kingdom Metazoa; phylum Chordata; class Amphibia; order Caudata; family Ambystomatidae; genus Ambystoma; species Ambystoma mexicanum. Next base: position 478,306,647 of record NC_090932.1, on the reverse strand, counting down.
CACACAATGGGTGCCAGTGATTGTGAAAACCCACATTGTGACATGCATGAAACCATTGAGAGAATACCACACATCAAAGTAAGAAACCAAAATGTATTGAACACAAAATGAAGGTAATCAAATGAAAACACACAAAAATATAAATAGGAAATGAAATGTAACCTGTCCCAAACCGAAAAAAAATATGTGAAATCTGAATACAAATCAATCCAAATGAAAATGTGTCCAAATTCTCCGGCCACCAAAGCAAATCCAAAGGAAATGAAAAAAGTAAAATCCATTGCTCCATGGTGATAATAAAAATAAATAAGAAGAGAAATCCACCGTTCAACTATGTAGCAAGAAGAAATCCTGGGTCCATGAGCCCAACTATCGAAATGAAACCTACCAAAAAACCTACCTTATAAAGAACTATATACAAAAAGGTGGGGCATAGTCCAAGCTCCCCAAATTAATGAAAAACAGAAATGAAACCTAAAACTACTAACTATATACAATGGCGGTGGACAAGTCCTACGGTTCACTTTTCGATGTCCCAGGCCAGAGCCTCATCGAACTTCTGTTCTATGTCCTGGAGGTGGGCCTGTTCCATGGCCCCGAGGTTTTGCAGGGATGCTACCATGTTCACCTCCAACTCATGTGAATTGCCTCGAGGCACTCAGCCCACCTCAGCACCCTGCACATGGAGTTCTCCACCCTGACCATAGTGAACCGTGCCTCTTCCGCCCACCGCCGCTCCGCATCTATGTATTGGCCCAACTGCTGCCACACGGAAGACACTCCCAATCCAGGGTCCTCCTGCCCTCCGGCCGATGCCTGCCCCTCCGATGTTGTTGGCCCTGAGCCATCATCGCTCCCACCTTGAGCCTGCTCTGCCATGCCTGTGCCTGCCTGTTGTTGCCTGCACAAACTCCTCCTGCTGGGGTCCAGTTGTTGGGGTGGCCACACCTGCTGGACCTCCGACTCCCGACTGTGGCAGGGATGTGTCCTCCACCAGCCTGGCCGCTGGGTCAGGGGCAGCTCCACAGGGTGCCCAGGTGACACTGGGCAGGAAGATGGCACGGAGGACGACTGGCGTATAGGGGGTTCAGTTGTGGAGGGGGTCAGTGGAAGCTCCAGCACACGGAGGAACCCAGCACAGGTGACCCCTCCCAGCTGGCTAACGTGGTCTTCGAGGCATTCGAAATGACGTGCATTGTCCTCACGGGAACACTGCACATCATCACGAATGCCACGAACACGCAACGCCACCCCAGCCAAGACAGGCTCAACACAGTCCCAGATTGCCAGGTCTGCAGATAGAGGAAGGCCAGTTGTTGTGCGGCTATCCCCTACCTGAAAACGGGTCTGGACGAAGGCATACCTGCTGTTGCCGGATGATGCAGTCACAGGATCGGACTGCACCACTGGCACCAGTGGAATCCCTACCTCCAGGCCCTGTGCATGTGACTTCCACGGCCTCCTCCGCAACCAAACCCCCCACCAACCTGGATGACTCCATGCCATCTTCCTCCGTAGGCCCCTGTGGGGTCTCAGCTGCCCCTTCTGCTGATGAGGAGTCCACCTCCGACCTCCACCTCTTGGACCTATCGCCGGCAGCTGCGGCTGCGGACGCGCCAGCAGACCCCTCACTCCCCGAAGAGATGTCAACCTAGGAGGGGAGCTGGGCCTTGCGCGTCCGGCTGGCGGTGGGATCCCTGCCGCTGTGCTCCACAGCACGTCTCCGCCCTCTTCATCAGTTGACGCTATAGACAGGGACAGACAGAACACAGGCATCAGGGCACTGTACAATGGTCTGATACACACATGACAGTTGTAGATGAGTGGCAGTCTCAAACCTCACACATGGCATCACACTCCCCAACACACATATCATTTCAAGCCACACACATGCGCAAATGAACAGGAATGTTGCAGCAGGCAGCACCATCCATACACATACAACACCATGACCATCCGAAGATTAGCCTGACATCACATGCAACATGGGGAGTGCCAAACACATGCACACACGCCACCAGACATACCTGCATCTGTACATCTACACCACCTGTTGCAGTCAAATCATCGGCATCCATGTCACATCTGCCAATCCCTCCTACATGTCAGTGTCACATGCATCCATGGTGTATCACAGTGGCACACATGTCAAATACCCTCATACGCACATATACACTGTGCACGTACATGAAGGTGGAACCCGCATCCATGCGTCACATCCCAACCATGCCATGGTACATACACAGATTTGTAAACATGCGTGCACCCCAACATGCATTTGGCCATCATGCTTTTGTACTCATACACCGTTGATGTGCCTCACACATGACTGGACTCTCATGCGGTAGGCTCATGTCCCTGTACATACACATCCATACATGGGCCTTCCAAGACATATGTGCAACCTGCACACTCCTGCTACACCTCAACATGCACAGCATCCAATCAGTACGCATGGACACTTACCGATTTACTCCAGACAGGTCTACCTCTGAAGGATCTGAAGGTGGAGCATTTGGTGTATGCATTCCAGGACCCTCATCTGCATGTTGGTAAGACAGACCCGGAGCCCATTTGCATGCTTTGCCTTCAGGAGACGCCGGGCCTTGCACAGGGTCCTGGACCTGATGTCCTCCCAGAGCTTCCGGACATGTTGCAAGTCGCGGCCTGCCACCCGCTCCACGTTGATGGCAGCCACAATGTCCATCCAGATCCCCTTCCATCCTTCATTGTCGGCGCGTGAACTTCCAAAGAGGGCATCATAATGCCCCAGGACTTGCTCCACCATGATACCAACTTCTGCAGCACTGTAGCTGGTAGCCCTCTGCCTCTCTGGCTGGGGGTTCCCAGTGGAGCCAGATGGTGTTATGTCCGACATGGCAACCCCCGAGGCAGGTGTGGGTGGGAAACTGGGTCCTGGGGCTGGGCTTTGGAGAGAGATGGTACTCCAGTCGGGAGTCTTCTGTTCCAGCAGGGGTAGTCACAGCAACTAGACCCCTGCAGATGGCTGACGTGCAGGCACCAAATAGGAGGGCACGTGGCCAGCGGGCAGGCAGGCAGTAGCAGATGGCAGGTGGGAGCGTGCTCGGGGCTCTGGGGGCAGTAAATCGGCCTTCTGGGCAGGAGCGAGGTCTTCCGTGTGTTGTCACGTGGCCAGCTTGATACGGAGTGAATAGGCACATGAAAAAACAGTACGCCAGCGTGTAATTCGAGGAAAGGCCCTTAGCGCATAAGTGCGTCTGTGACATTATGCCCACGGGTGTTTCCCTAGTCACGGGTGCATAGTGATTCAGCACGTGAAAAAACAGCACGTCTGCGTGTTAATGTGTGTAATCAGAGGAAAGGGCCTCAGCGTGTAAGTGACGTGACGCACACGGGTGTTTCCCTCAGCACGAGTTAAAGGTGAGCGAGGCCAGCAGTTCGCTGTACCTGCCTTTCATGGAGACTGACGTGTGTGTTGCTACTTCGTGTTGTTTCACGCACCTTCACAACTTCACAGCGGATCAAAGACGTATCTCTTCTTTTGGCAGGGGTATTGGCTACGCATGTTTTTCATTATCACGCTAGTCTGACGGTGAGTCGCGCATGCTATTTTTCCCACTGCGGGTGCCCCTGTGTATCGCGTACCCGTTTTCGAGGTCATAGTAGACTGCGTGTCCCACTAGTATGTGTTTTTCGCGTCCCTTGGTGCCACCGCGTACTGCGGGAGGTTAAATCCACACACGTGGGCTACTGGGGGTTGCATGCACGGTTTTACTGCAGTTTTGGGGTGCCTGAGCATTGCGTGACCCGTCACTTCATCACTGGGGTCACATACAGCCTTGCAGGTGCTGGCTGCTTTTAACATCTTGTATCCCACCCCTTCACCCCAATTGCCCAGGACAATTGTTGTGTACACCTCCCATCCGCACCATTACATCTGTGCCGGCACTACTACATCTGTGCCATGGTTGGGAGGCCAAGAAAGGTGAGGGACATAGCTCTGGTGACCAGGGAGTAGGGGGACTACAGGGTATCCAGGGTGGCTGCAGAGGAGGAAGAGGCAGGGGTGCACCACCTCGGCACGATGTTGTGCCATGTGTTGGTGCAGTCATGCCACCACCCCCTGGAGCTCCGGGAGATGCAGGTCTTGCATCTGGCACTGGCGCCCATGTGACCCGGCAGTCCATTTCATCGACTGCCACGGGCCCAAGGGTAGTGGTAGCTGCAGGTGCAGTTGTGGACACCACCACCCAGGCTCAGGGTTTGCCAGCGCAGGCTGCGTTGGCACTTGAAGAGTCCATGGAAGATTTTCAGGTGGTCAGGAGGCACTCCGTAGATGCACGCAGGGCTGCCCAGACCGAGGCATGTGTCCCTGGGGCAGTGATGTCATCTGCTGCCCCGACCAGCCGGGTGTCGGCAACTGCAGGGGCAGATGCAGCCGACATGTGAGTCTACCAACCAGGACTGTCCCGGTCAATGACCCTGGCCCAGCGGATGTTGCTGTGCAGGGTCCATTCCAGGGCACCCAGCAGCCACTAACGCAAGTCAGGGCCTCCCTCCATGTTCCACCTGCCACTCCCTCGGCTCATTCCACCAGCGCCACTGCCCATACTGATCAGGTCGGCATTTGCCAGCCAGGGTCTGGACCAGCGTCCAAGAGGGGGAAGGTTGCACCTGCAGTACAGGCTGGGACCCCAGACACAGCTATGGCCTCCTGCACGTTGAGGAAGAAGCCTTTCTGCAAGCAGGAACTGGACTTCCTCGTGGACTACGTGCGGGACCACAACCGTGACATACTAGTGAGGCTGAATTGTCAAATTACGGCTGCCCATCGTCATACCCACTGGAAGCAAGTTGCGGAAGATGTGAGTGCATTCGGCCATGAGGTGAGCACTGCGCAAGAGTGCAAAAAGCGTTGGAATGACCTCAAACGCAGCGCTAAATCGAAGCGTGCCTCAAATTACAACATGACACTGGTGACTGGCAGTGGGGCGGCACCTGAGGAGAAGACCTCACTCCGCACGAGTCAGTTGTTGCAGAGTTCATACCACAAGAATTGGTCGGAGGAGTGGGAGAGATGCAAGACTTTGATGCCCAGTCCAGTGAGTGTAGTTGCGTGTATGTCGAGGCCATGTGTGTTTTACTTGTTTGATGTGTTGTGCATGACTGCCACTACATGTCATGTGTACATGGTTCTCATGGGAGACCGGTCAAACATTCAACACCGAAAAGATCAAATGATCAAAGGGTCGAGGTAATAGGATCGCATACCAAAGGATCGAATTTGTCATTAGGAATGTATATTTATTATTGGTTTTTCGTACAGTAAAAAATTACATGGTTTTTGCAACATAAACCAGCGTTTGAGGGGGACCCCCAAATAATTGGGAAAAATTAATTGACCCTTTTGTTTTTGTTCCTTTTGTTTCAACACTTTGGTCATTCAATCCTTTGCATTAAAACATTTGACCTAGAACCGTTCTCATGTGCAAGTCATGCAATGCTTCACTGATGTGTGCCTGCTGTGCAGGATGGCGGCCATGTTGAGCAGGTGGGGACTGTCCTCATCACCACACTTGCACCCTACTCACATGCTAGTCACCCGGATAACCCTCCAGTCCATGTTCCAGCTCACTAGCTCTTCTGCATGTAGCCTGGGGTGTCCTTCCTCTCAGCACTGGGACTATGTCATGGCATGACTGACGTGCATGTGTTCTCTGCCTGCATGCGGGTACTCCAGGTAGGCATGCTCACTTGCCCCTCCACCCTTCCTGCACCCCAGTTTCACCTTTGCAGTGGTGTGCATCATTTTGCTGTTATGCAATGGCCTGCTAAAGCCTCCTGTGTACATGCTAACTTCCACCAGCCAACCTGCCAGACACATGCAGTGGGGTACATCCTCCGTCCTTCATGCAGGGTGTCTCACTTGGACTGTGCAGATGGCATATGCTCCACAGGGACCTGGTTGCCCATTCATGCTCCATGTGCATTCCATGCATGCCCCTATGTGTCCTTGACTGGATGATCATTGTAAAACGTGTCCAGGGTGACCTACATTTCATGGCATTTCATCAGTCTTCCCGTGCCCACTCTGGCTCAGTCCTGCGTCCCACACATGTTTAGGGTGTGACAGTCTGTGTGGGGCACAGGCCTCACCCTGTTTCAGGCCCACTGACTCTGTCCACTGGTGTAGTGGCTTCTGCACGCATGTGTGTACTACTGAGGGTTCATCATGTGTCCTGCTTACTATCCCATCATCATCTGCTGTGTTGTCAGTTGACTCTGATGATGCAATTGATGCTAGACAACACTGTCTGCCAATGCACAGGACTCTGGTCACCCTTTTGCTACCATGCAAGGCATCCCTGCATTTTCACTTAGGGGGAGGAGGGTTTGCTTGTAGCCATGCAACCCATTGCATGCACATTGCACGTGATTCCTGAACTTGCCCTTGCACTGCCTTCACGTTTATTGATACACATCATGATGTACTTGTTCATGTAGATAGTGGGTAACGTACACATGTACTGCACTGCATCTACCCACTTTTGAGCCGTGTTACACCGTTCTACATCCCTACTCACTGATGCTATGTCAAAGTGACCTTGCATGCATGGCAGGTTCTCATTTGTGTGTGACATGTCTGCTTCATGTGTTGGCTGTCTGTGTGATGTCTATGTGTGTTTGTGTGTTTTGTGCTTCTGACATATGTACTGATGTTATTTTTTCTGCACTTTTCAGATGGTGACGCAATGGGCCCAGAGGATGGAGTTGTCATGCCAGGCACAGGGTTGTCATCACAACAGCAACCCGGCACAAGTTGGGGTCATGGGGTGGTAGACCACGAGAACCCACATGTGTTACAGACCATCTTGTCTATGGCTGGCAATGAGTCCAGCACAGATGACCACTCTGACGTCCCTGTCGAGTTGGATGTGCATCTGGTCCATTTGTCAGGGGTGAGTGATTCTGATGTGGATGCTCCTCTGTCCGTGACACCTGCGCTGAGGGGCCAGTCAGTGGTGGGACCTCCGCCTGTGGTGGATTGGGACGCAGGGTCACCTTCCACACCAGTCGCTGATGTTCCTGGGACATCACGTAGACGGGGGAATGTAGTCCTGCAGCTGCGGTAGGTGCCAACCCGACAAGGAAACCCGGTCCTTGGGCCCCACAGGTGTCAAGCCCAGCAACACGGTGGCTGCGTGCCACCGAGGCATACTGAGTGGGAACAAGACATTACTGCCAATACAGAATGGCAGGTGCAGCAATTGAGAACATCGCTATGAGCATGGAGCGTGTGGCCCAATCCGTGCTCCCCCTGCTAGGCAGGTGCTTCTCCAGCAGCGGATTGCACAGTCCACAGCCCGCTTGCTCAGGCTGGGCATTGCGGCCTCAGACAGGGCATGCCAGGCTGAAATGTTGTCTTTGCATCAAGCAATTGCTGCTCACGCAGAGGCACACATGGAGACCCTGAGGGTTGAGTATGATTCCCTCAGATCCACTCTGGGTGTCCTCTTGATGATCCAGAGAGAGTGGTCAGAGGAGAGGTTTGCACAGCTTGAGCGTACCATCTCGGCTGAGCAACGTGCTTGCCAGGAGGTGCATCAGTTGTCCAGCCAGGCCATGCAGGAAGAACTCTGTTTTACATGTGCTACCTTACAAGAGGAAGCACGTGTATCACGGGAGGTTCTGCATGCTGACCTACGTGTCATCACCGCACAGAACCAGGCTCACCCATCTGGCAGACGTGATGCCAATGAGGGGAAAGCTGCACCTTGGCGTGGCCTAGCTCCTGTGCCACGTCAACCTTTTCAGGAAGAGGCTGATTCGGACGACAAGATATCTCCCACACAGGTCGGGCTGTGCAGTCATTGAGCCCATGGAGGTTTTTTTTTTGTCTCAACATCATCGCATGTGGGTGTTGAGGTGCACCCTGTACCTCTCCTCTCCTGGGTTCCTCCCCCCGGGTCATATGTGGCCATTTTTGATTTTTGATTTTAGTTTAGTTAGTTGATATTGACTATTTGATAGTTATTTTAATTAGGTTATGCAGGTTGTTCATTGTTAGTTTAATTAGTTAATATAGTTTAACATTGTTTGTCTATTGTGCATTCATGTGACGGTGTGGTGCTTTTTGGCTTTTGAAAGCATCCACTGTCTGTTCCAGCTGGGCCGCTTCAAGCTTGTCTCGTGTATGTGTTTGCAGCTTGGGGTCCTGACTCACATAGGCCACTCCTGCTTCCCTTATCCATGGGCTCGCAAGGATAGTTCAGTGTTACAGCCATTTACACAAGGGCTTTGGACTGTCATATCTGTGGCCTGTCCGCTGCTGTACTACTTGTGTTGACACCCCTAGTGGGGATTGTGGGGTTTGTATCCAGGGCATGTCTGTATTAGATTTGGGTGGGTTCATGATTGATGTGTGCATTGATTTATATACATTGTGAAGTATGTTGCTTTTCTTTGCTGTACATGTGCTTGTTGCACTTCATGATGTAGACAGTGCCCGGCACCCTTGCCTGTCAAAGTCACACTGATGGTGGAACGATTTCTGACGTAGGACCCTGACATGGCCCAGTCACAACCAGCATGAATAGACACACACAGGGAACTTTCCAGCGTTAATTATATGTGTTGTGCCCTTTCTGCAGGTGAATGACCCTCCAGGCCACCTTTGCCAGCAGACATGGGGCATACTTCGACAGATAGCTGGCCACGTTCGGTGGGGCACACATGCGCATGTGGGCACAAGCTGTGGCACAGGGCTTGTGCTCAGGCTTCCAACAGAATCAGACGTGTTCCCAGGAGCTCCAAGCAAGGTGAGCAGCACAAGGGAGCCACACCACAGCCAACCTTCCACCAGGCCACTTGCACATGCATGCTAAGTAGCGCCTGTGATGGGGAGCTTGGACAAGATATTGTTGCTGAAGCGCACAGTCCAGCTAAGATGCGTTGGGGGACAAATGGCAAGTTGCTTTCAAAGTTGTCAGGGGCACACACAGGGGCTGTCACACATATTCTCCCGTCCCCCCTGCTCCATGGAATCCAAGTTATTGGTGCAGTAGCGTTCCTAGCCAGGAACCGATGCCGCGCACAAGGACACCCAGCAAGTCACAGACTCGTGTGCAGTGCATATCATTGGCATGTGCTAATTGACACGTGCACTACCTGTAGACATCTGCAGATGCAAGAACACAACTTGTACTGAAGTCGCACCTCGCTATACGCGTCTAGCTGCTCACCCAGGGACCATTGTACGATGTGTGATTCTTGACGCATTGGTCTTCCATTTCCCACGCACCCATGTGTGCCTGCCTTACTGCATTGACAGTGTATGAACCATGACGGGGGGAAGCTAACATATGGGTACATAGCAGCAGACAAGAGTGTTTGTTTTTGGAGGAGTCACTTACTTTAGGGCATGTATGGTGTTGTGTGTGTGTGTTGTAAACACACACGTATTTGTAACTCACACTCTCTTTACACCATTCAACTGCTCCTGTTGCCAGACCTGAGAGTGCGCAGGCAGGAGGCCAGCACTCACCCAGAGATAAGTCTCTCTTTGGCTTGCTTTTGACTCATTTGCTACAATGTGCATGATGAACATGTTTTGTGTGATTGAGTATGTGTTATTGTCAATTGTTGTTTTTTTGATTTTCCCTACTTTCCCTTGCCAATCCTACTCCCCTCTCCTACTCCTCTTTACAGTTATCCTGAATACCAATACCTGTCGAAACACAACATATCCCTGACCCTCTTTCCCCGCCGGGGTCTCAGAGGCCTGTGTAAGTTTGACCTTGCAGGCGCCCAGACCATGGAGGGGGTGGTTGGTTTGTGCCACTCCTGAGCCTGGACACCAGAGCTGTGACACTACCCATCAGTTGTTGCACCATCATTGTTTATTATGTACCAAAGATGGTGCCCATCCTGTTGGAGCATTATTAAACTATGAAACCTTGGTTGTTCTGTCATTGTGCTTGGACATGTGATTGGACGTTTTCTGCTACTTCAAGTCATCTACTGGAGACTCTTCCAGGATTTTTTGGTGCCTACAAGCTTTTTCAATGATTTGTGGGTTTTCCTCCTTGCAGTTCTCTGCGATTTTGTATTTTTACCAGTCATGGCTGGCTATGAGGGAGCTGAATCCTATTTACACCCAAGGTGGAACATGGAGAACAAGGGGTGGGGTGATCCGGTAGCCAGGTGAACTTGAAGTAAAAAGGCCAAATACCCCAGACACAGTTGTTCAGTAGGTCATGGTGATGTGTAAATGAGGGAGGACCTTTTGTTGTTGGACATTTGGCTTGGGCTACAGTGTCTTGGGCACTTTGAAATTGTAAATGTGGAGTACTATGTACACAATGTGTTCTGCTGATCAATACCTGTTCCTGTGCTGTGTTTACTCTTCAGGTGTCAGGGGATTGGTTTGTTTTAACATGCTGGGGTGTACACATGGGCAATGTTCACATGTGATGTGTAGAGGACACTGAGGGTCACTTTATTTCACATGCATGCATTGAGTGCATGTCCCTACTGACACACACAGTTGCACCATGATCCCCCACATGTACAACCACCCTTCCATGCCCACAGGTACACACAGATTGCGTTCTGGTGCCCGCTGTGTCCCTGCAGCGCATGACCTATGACAATTTGGGGATCCTGTACATGCCTCAATTGGTTGTTTATCATATTAGTCATTTTCTTGTGATGCTCAAGGTTTATCTGCAACACAATGGCTGCTGACTGTGCTGTGTGCTGAGCAGTGTGTTGCAGGAGACACACACAGCAGACGGGTTTGGAAGCAGAGATTTTGCCTTGCACAATGTGCATGTGAACAGGCATTCAGTGTTATGTTCGTGCTACAACTGGTGGTAAGCATTCGTGTGTGACTTGGTATGTGTGTGAGGTTGATGGTCAGTCATTTCATCTGATTCCATATCAGGCGCCATTGTCTCGAGCCACTTTCCATTTATCACATGTCACTTCGCATCTTTCTGGTCATGTGTTGGCCTTTTGCTGTTGCTTGCCATGTCATGGTGTGGCAGACAAGGGTGATGTGGGTTGGGAGGGTTTGGGTGGCATAGCAGGGATAATCATGGCCTGTTTTGCAGGTGGGTGTGATACACACCTTGCATGTGTTCCTTTTGGTCACACAGGATTGGTTTGGTTTGAGTAGCTAGGGATGCACACAATGTAGCACTTCCATGGCAACATTCTCAGGGTGGTAAGGTTGTGACAGTTGACTGTCTCTTTGTCATCATCGATTGTCACCTGATATGTGCCAGGCCTGTGTGCACTCTGCAGGGGTGGGAGTTTAGGTGAAAAATGTGGCCACAAGCTGGGTCCGGGCTGCCTCGCCATATGCCCTATCCCCTCCCATGGGCAGCACCTGTGCCTGTGGTTGGGGATGTGGGGGCACCACCATGTCCACCGGTACACCCTGCCGTGTTGCAACATTGTGCAGGACACATGCTGCCACAATGATCCTGCACACTACTGGGGGTGCATATAGTAGCTGCCCGCCAAAGCGGTCAAGGGAGCAGAAGCGTGACTTGAGCACTCCGAATGTGCACTTCACTATGCCCCTGGTTGCAAAATGGGCAGCGTTGTATCTTACCTGGGGTGGTGTGGTGGGGTTCCAGATTGGCGTCATCATGTGGTTGCTCAGAGGGCAGGCACTGTCCCCTGAGGAGGTGTTAATGGTTGTGATTATTAGGATTTGTGTATTAGTCTGTGTGTGACATGCATGCATGTGCACAGGCATTTGTACTCACCTAGGAGACATGTGTCGCCATGCTGCCCAGCTTCCAGGGCCCGGCTCAGGGCAGACATTCTGTATATGAAACTGTCATGGGTGGACCCAGGGTAGTTTGCATAGACAGAGGTGATGATTCCCTTTGCATCGCATACAACCTGCACATTGATGGAATGCCAGTGCTTGCGGTTTCGATAGATGTGCTCAGTGGCCCTAGGTGGACGTAGGGCCACATGGGTGCAATCTATGGCACCGAGCACTTTGGGGAAGTGTGCCACCCTGTAAAAATCCTGGACCACGGCCTGCCTTTATGAAGGTGTTTTGGGCATGTATATGTGCCTGTGGACTGAGGGGCGCGCAGTCTTGATTGCCAACACCTGGTGTAGGCAGCATTACTGCGTGGCCTTTGAGACCCCCCCACTATGGCAGTGGTCCGCTGAAATGACCCAGTGGCCAAAAAATGCAGGACATTGAGCACCTTCTCCAAGGGGCTCAATGCTTGGGAGCACAGGATGGGGGATGTGAGGTCATCTTCCCACTCCCTGACCAGGTCTAGGATGATACGAGGTGGAAACCAATACCTGCTGTAGACCTGGTTGTCAGGCATCCCAAAAAGGGTAGTCTGGGGGGAAAAATGAGGGTCCTGGCTATTCTCCTCCTTCTGCGGTGTCCCACGATCAGTGCTGTGACAAATGGGGCATTCATCGTAGCTGTATATACGTTATTGTCGTTTGCGCGGACTTTTATACTGTGCGCGGGGACGCTTACGCCTGCCTTCCTGTAGCAGACGTGTTGACGCCTGTGCGTGTCTTTTAGCATGCTCTTGTTTCCAGTATTCGAATCCATGAATACGAGTTGTTCGCGTGTGTGTGGGCGTTCCGTGTATTTCTCTGCAGTACTTCCCCAGTTACGCCTTCTTTTTCACGCGTTGTTCCCTATTCCGCGTATTACGCTCCGTGTACCGCCCTCATTTTAGTGTGTGCGCCGACGTTGTGCGCGTCGCGCACAGCGTTCAGGTTGTTGCAATGACGTGTGCGCCCGTGTTCGCCACGCACGGATTTGGCGCACAACCAGTGGAAAACATGCGAAGGCCCTTCCTTGAATCACACTACCTTGCACCAGCTTGCACTGAGATTTTCGGCACACATTTGTTCCATGAATCGGCCCCTAAATGTCAGTAACGGTAATACAGTTTGCCGGTAACCTGGTGGTAAATCCGCCAGGATACCGGCAAACTTTTAATGAGGCCCATAACCAACCAAATTTCATATATTTGGTGTTTGCTAACATCCTTTTCTGGTGCATTGCAGTGACTCATAATAGGCCTTGTAAGAATTCGAGGAGCTGGGTTCTGTAAACCTACTGGTGTAATTTCCTAACGTCCTGCTTTCTGTTGCTGGGAAACCAATGAAAAGGAAAAACAACGGTTGGATTGACACCACATTTCCGCTCCTTTAAGATTGACATCTTGATTACTTGCTCTGTCATCCACTTAGCAGTCCTCTGTCTGCCTCCAAAGCTATCCTCATATCCTCAATATCTATGTTCACCTTACACAGAGTCCTAGTTAATTGAACCCATCCTTCTCTTCCAGCTATTTTGCTTTCCCAAATCAAAGGCACAATGCTAATTCACCACCTCAGCCAAATCCACAATCCCAATCCACCACCCCTCCACTCCTTCCTTGCTCTTTCCTTTCTCATCAGCCCAGTATTAAGTCACAGTATAGAGGGATTTGCCTTTTCGTGAGTTAGTGTTACAAATTGGCACCAAGATGATCCTCGCCATTACGAGGTGGAAAACCACCTTTTCCAGTCTTTCGTTTTGCTGCCAAAACATTTCTACCTACGTGGTACAGAAATTAGACTCCTGCTCATTATTCAAATATACAGTGGGGATTTATTTTTAGTGTTCTGCTGTGCTGCAGTTGGATTTTGAATTTTGGCCCAGAATTCCTAAACATATATGAATCAAAAATTCTGTACATTATTACATACAATATTAAAAATTGGCATTGCTAAATACAGCTGTCTATCCTGAGAGTGCCAATGGTTATTGTATTTATTTTCTTTGCAGATTGACCCAAGCAAGCAGCGCTTCTGGATTCATCATGTGTCTGATGCCTGCAGGGCGGCACTGGTATGGAAGTATGGGGGTATCTACATGGACACAGATGTGGTCTCCTTGAGGCCAGTCCCAGTTGAAGACTTCCTGGTGGCAGAGCATTCTCACTCCTGCAGCAGTTCTGTGCTTGGCTTCAACAGACATCACCCCTTCCTCTGGGACTGCATGGTAGATTATGTAATCAATTATAATGGGGACATGTGGGGGCAGCAAGGGCCGATGCTCTACACTCGCATGTCTGCAAAACTATGCAAGATGCCAGACTTTGCCAACGTGGGAGATGCTATGTGCCAGAACTTTTCCTATTTGCAGCCAAAGCGGTTCTACCCCATTTCGTATCCTTCCTGGAGAAGATACTATGAGAAATGGGAGAATGCGGAGAGTGTATTTAACTTGTCATATGGCCTCCACTTCTGGAACTATATGAACAAGGAACACAGAGAGGTGACGGCAGGAAGTGACACTGTAGCAGAACACCTTTTCAAGGAAAACTGTCCATTAACCTACTACAGTTTAGTGAAGAGGAATCCCAGTTAAGTGGCAAATTTCAGAGAGTGAGAAGAACCAAAGTAAACTTTTTGAAAGGAGGACTTAGTTTACAGTGATCAATTTATTTTGTGTGTTTCAGCTGTATGATCTGTTTACTCAGGGAAGCACAGCAGGGACAATCTGAACCATTCATTTACATAGCCAATGGAATCTTTGGGTGAAGTGACCTTTGAGTATAGACCTGCTAAAAAAAGGTCTCAGATTTTCGATGTACATTCTGTAATAAAGAAGCACACTCAAATTGAAGGAGTTTGAGAGCTTTATTCGAGTCCCCGGGGTTGTCGCAGTAGAAGCACCAACTGGCGAGGCACTCTCAAATGGAACATACATGCACGAGGTTCTAAAGAGACCCGTGCATGTATTACCATAACATCTCCCCCACATGAGGCAAAAGAAAAAAAGAAAGACAGGGGGGGAGAAAAAAAACAGGAAAGTGAAAGGGGAAAAAAGGGGGGGGGGTCAAGTGGGAGAGGCAGAGGGAAGATGGGTAAACTGGGGTACATTAGTAATAGACATAGTCATTGTTGAAGTTTTGGATGATTTTGCGGTTCCCTCTGGACATTCTTCCAGTGGGGACTCCTTGATGAATGGAGTGAGGTCTTTTATTGTCCACGTGTTCACAGAGGGATTCTCTTAGGGAATTTGAGGCGTGTTGTGATGGTCTGTCAGGACTGTTGTCCTTAGATATGCTGGTCTCTTGGATGTCTTTTGTTACTTTTATGAGATCATCTCCAGACCATCTCTTTCCATCATCGAGGATGACAGACTTCCCATGGCAACTCACAATTCTCTGTGGAGGTCTGAAGATGGATTCACCCTTGAGAGTTTTTTTCGGTTCTTTGACACATACCCAGTCTCCTTCACGAACCAGCATCTCTTTTACTCCATGTCTGGAGTCGTATTGTCTTTTGTATTTTACTTGTTTTTCTCTTACTGTCTTTTGAAGTAGATCCATGTTCACCCTTGCTTCTCCCGTGTATAGGAACATCCACGCCGGTCTAAATCGGCTAGTTGCAACCCTACCTCGCATGAGGGTGAAGGGCTCTATGTTTGTGGTGGTGTGTGGGGTTGTTCTATACGCATGCAAAGCTTCTTTGAGAGTTTCTCTCCACGGGAGGTTGTTAGCCGTGGCCAGTTGAACTACGCTCTTCACGAGCCTGTTCATGCGTTCCACAAGTCCGTTGGAAATCGGATGGTACAAAGATGTTGTTATGTGGCTGATGGATCTTTTCTTGAGGAAATCACCAAATTCCATAGACATGAACTGAGACCCGTTGTCCGAAACCAATTCCTTGGGGTCTCCCTCCCTGTTGAAGATCTCTGTCAGGAAATCTGTAACTTTCTTTGAGGTCACATTGTCCTCAGCTATTCCCCATTCTGTCCATTTAGAAGTGTAATCGACAAGTACTATGATATATACTTTGACTGTTTCGAGGTTCTCGAATGGACCCATGATGTCGATTGCCAGTTTAGACCACACATGTTTGGGAGGTTCAATAGGCTGTAAGGGAGTCTTTCTTAAGATCTTAGACTTGTCACTCATGGCACACGTGGAGCAATTTTTGACCAGTTCTTCTGCTTCTTTCCACATTCCTGGCCACCAATAGTTGTTTCTCAACTTGTTTTTTGTCAAGCTCCTTCCTAGGTGACCTTCGTGTGCCAGTTGGAGTACTTTTTTTCTGAGTTGGATGGGTGGGATTACTTGATCGCCTCTAAAGATATGCTCATCGTCTATGGATATTTCTTTCTTGAAGGGAATGAAGCTTGTTAAAGCCTCTCCCGTTTCTACCCAGTCATTGGCTATCGCTTCCCTGATTTCTCGCTGTTCCGGATCAGTATTGGCATTAATTTTCCATTCATCTGGAAAGGCAATCTGCTACTTGGTTTTGTGGACCAGGAGTATAGCATAGTTGGAGGTTGTATTGCATGATGTCGAGGAACCAACGTCTTATTCTCGGTGATATAAGGTGAGGGGTTTTGGACTGAAGGACATTTACTAGAGGTTTATGGTCTGTTTTCAGTAGGATGGGTAAGCCCCAAATTAGGTTCCTGAAATGCTGAAGAATCCACCTCACACCCAGAGCTTCTCTCTCGATGGTGGAATAGTTTAGTTCGGCTCCCCTCAGTACTCTCAATGCGAATGCGATCGTCACAGTGTTCTTATCTTGTTGCTGTTCCAGGACACCACCCAGTCCGGTTTTACTTGCATCTACGGATATGATGGTTTTGGCTTTACAATCGAACATTCCTAAAGCTGGTGCTTGGTTAATTTGGAATTTGATTTCTTCGAGTTCGTTTTTGCATTCAGTGGACCATATGAATTTGGCTGCCTTCTTCAAGATGTGCCTCATGCTTTTGGTCTTATCAGCATAGTTGCTTATAAACTTGGAGTAGTATTCTGTCATCCCGAGGAAACTCCTTAATTGGTCTTTATTTTGAGGCTCGCGATATTCAATATGGTGTCCATGAGTTTCCTCTTGGGGCTGATGCCGTTGGCGTCAATGGAATGGCCCAGGTATGAAACTTGGTCACATTTTATGTTGCACTTCTCTAATTTGAGTGTGAGACCACTTTTTTGTATGACCTGTAAGACACCCACAAGTTTTGCGTTGTGCTCTTCTTCTGTACTGGCTGATATGAGGATATCATCTTGGAAGCAGTGGATGCCATCAAGTCCTCCAAATAGATGTGACATGAGTCTCTGAAAGACTGCTGCGGCTGAAGCGAGTCCGAATGGCATTCTGTTGAACATGAATGCACCGAGAGGTGTGACAAAAGATGTTAGGTTCTTTGAGCTCTCTTCCAAAGCAATCTGGTGATAGGCTGAGGAGAGGTCCAGAGTTGTAAAGTACTTTGCAGGTTTCATAGTCGATAGGAGTTCAGATATATTGGGAAGTGGGTGTCTGTCAACCCATATGTTTTTGTTTAGGTCTCTCAAGTCGACGCACATTCTTATGGAGTCGTCCGGTTTTTTACTAAGACAATTGGGGCAAGCCATTCTGAACTCTCGATGGGCTGTATGATATTTTCATCGCAAAGGCGCTTAAGTTCTTTCTTCAACGCCTCTTTTGTTCCAAAGGGAATACTGCGGACTCGGTGGGCCACTGGGATAGCACCTCTTTTGAGGATTATTCTGTGTTGGAAACCTTTTAGGAGTCCGATCTTGTTGCAGAAAACCTTGGGGAATTGTTTTGCTAAATTAGACTTGATGTCCATATCATTACTGAGCACACTCAGCACGGGGATTTCTTCTCCAGGGTGTATTCTTACTCGAAGGGCGGCTTGTTCTTCCCATCCCACAACGGTGGAGCCATCTTTGGCTACAAAGAGTTTGCAATATGATTCTCTGTCATGGAACTTGAGGTTCACCCACACATATCCCATTATATCGATGGGCGTTTTTCCGTAACCGGTAGCTCTTACACAAGTGCTCCGCAGGTCATGTATCTTGCCAGAGAGTACACTCAAGAAGGTCTTGAGATCCACCATGGTGTAGGGGGAGCCGGTGTCTACCATTACGGGTAATGATATGTCGTTGATTTGCATTTTGACCCAGGGACCGTTGCTCTGTTGTTGGGATGTTACAGTGAGTATTTGTACCGTTTGTTGCATTTGACTGATGGATAACATGTCATTGTGCTCTTGGTTGCTTTCGATGACGTTCACAGAGGACGGTCTGATGAAAGGTCGCCTGGTGAGATTGCCATATCTGGTTGTCCTTCCCCGTGTGTTCTTGCAAAGTGTCCAATCTGGCTGCACTTATAACACTCGACAGCGATGGCGGGGCATTCTTTATCAGGATTTGCATGCTTGTACCATCCGCACCTCTGGCAGCGCGTTGGATTCTGGGAGTTGTATGGCCTCGCTCTGTTTGAGCCAAATTTCGAACTTCTTGATGGCGGAGCCTTTCTTACTGCTGCTACTAGAGGCTCGTAAGGCTTGGACTCAGGGCTGACACATTTGATTTCCACACTGCTTGTGTGGTCGCGTCTTTCCCTCATACAACGATCTCCCAATTCTATGCTCCTTGCTATCTCCGTGGCTTGGTCCAGGGTGGGGTTTTTGGTTTGCCACAGTTTTTGTTGGATGCATGGATCAGCCACATTCAGCACCAATTGGTCTCTCAAATACTCATCACAGACACCTGTGAAACTGCAGGTTGACATGAGCGCCCTGAGGGACGCTATGTATGAATCAATAGATTCGCCTTTGGGCTGCTTTCTGGAAAAGAACCTGTATCTTTCTAGTACTACGTTGGTCTTGTTGCCAAAATGACTGGTGAGTTTGGCCGATTCTATGTCGAACTTGCGGTTGCCATCTCCTCCCATGTTGCCGGGTTCGGGAAAAGTTCTGAAAAGTCTCAGTGCTTCTGCTCCTATACAGTTCAAGAGGGTCGCCTCCTTGAGGTCATCATTGAACTTGCTGCCCCCGATGGCTCTGAGGTAGACGTGGAAGCCATCGATCCATTGTTCCCATGGGCAGGTTGGGCTCCCAGGGCATGGAAGAAACTTGGTGGGAGGCGGGACGCCCTGCATGGTGGTGTGCCTGGTTCTCGGTTGTAAGTGGTAAGGAAACAAACAACAAGTACTTGTGGAAAGGTAACTTTGTTATGCTGAGGACTGGGTGTTAACTGGTGTGTGGCAGCTGTTCAATGGCGCCAGTAGCTGTGGTGATAGGCAGAGGTTTGCAGCACTGTTGGCAGTCAATAAAGTGAGCTGGCAAGGAGGTGCTGGGATACAGCCTTTGTAGAAGTGCTTGAAGGGTAAGGTGGAACCAGATTCAGAGAGTGCCCAGGCGTATCTGTACTGCAGAGTCTTTAAGCTTCAGTGTATGGATGGCCCTTAGTACAGATTGTGGCCTCACAATGGGCTGGAAGCACAGGGTGGCTGGTTCAGGGAAGACCTGATGGAATGTTCAGTTGTGATGTCACAATGGACCAAGATAGTGAGTAGATAGTCCCTGAAGGTCAGAGTGGCCATTGATAGAATGAAGATTGCTAATGCTGTGTGTGCGTTGCTGGGCAACAGCTGGCAGCTTTTGAAAGTGATGCAGGGTTCTGCTCAGGGCGGCGTGAGGGTTTTACACAAAAAGTGCCAGTAAAAAGGAAAGCGCACGTTTCACTTCGTCCGTTTTACACATAAAATGCCAAATAAAAGGAAGGTGTATGTTTCATTTCGTCCTCCCCCCTCCTCTGACCTGATAGATGGACAGCTCCTGCTGTCTGAAGCACTTTTGGAGTAGGGCAGGAGTGCAATGTGCGCCGCTCTGAACTCCCAGCGGGGAGGAGCGGCACCCTTTACAGTGTAGAACTGAAGGTGGGGGGAAAGGATGTCGAGGCCTCTTTGCTGTTTCTCTTTGCTCTCTACAGCTGACAGGCAGGCCGCTGAGGGCGCTATCAGCAGAAGTCGGCGGCAGGGACGGGGGCGGCTGTGCTCGCAGTCAGGTGGTATGATACGCTCCCGGGGGCCTCCGGGTACGGTGCCTCGTCGCCATTGTAATAAAGAGGCACACTCAAATTGAAGGAGTTTGAGAGCTTTATTCGAGGCCCCCGGGGTTGTCGCAGTAGAAGCACCAACTGGCGAGGCACTCTCAAATGGAACATACATGCACGAGGTTCTAAAGAGACCCATGCATGTATTACCATAACACATTCCTATTTTACATGGCGGTTTTTCAGCTGAAAACGAGTGTATGGTGCTTTACCCGGACCCACCTGCGTTTGTGTATCTGTGATGTCTTTCCTGCAATTAGTCTCTTAAAGGAGGAAAAAAATGCTAACATAGGTCTAGAATAAGACCTTTTTAGCAGGAATTCATCCCTGCAATTATGACATTACAAAATTCATTCTCCATCGAAAATTCATTTTTTGAGGATCTATGGAGCAGCCAGGAAATCCCCACATATTCCCACAGGCTGCAGCATTATTATTATTTCCAGTAAGACAGAAGGTTAAACATTAAACCTCAATATTTTGCAATTATTCTTTAGTGGGTACTGTGCACAGTAGTAGTAAGGAGATGTGATCTATGTGGAATTCCCTGTCATTGGAACGCACTCTATTACACATTGCAGTGAGGTTGCCCCTTGATTTGTTAGGGGTCAGTAAGATTGCTAGAGCATGTATTGGAATTCTACAATAAAAAAGTCTAATGAACCTTTGGTTGTTTAGACCCTCTCACTAGTAATTCAAGCCGAGATGTGAAGCAACAGAGCACTGTAAAACAAGGGTATGAAATCATCAGGTACAATTATGAGAATACTTTAAAAAAGAAATCCTATACAAGATACATTTATAAAGATAATGAGATAGGGCATCAAGGGGTTACACACAGTGGATATAGGTTAGGTAGGGAATGGCAGTGACAATCCTGATACATGTGTTGGTGTACTTATAACTGTGCTCTTCTAGAAGATATGTTCAAGTGAATTTAACACGATCAATTTACCTAACTGCATTTGTGAGTCTAGGGTCACCCTCACCACTTCTCTTCCTTGAATTCTTCTTCTGGGGTGGTGGGTTCCACATAGCACTTGCAGGATATAATACCAGAAGGTGAGAATGACTTCCTGGAAATTTGGAGGGTATTCAAGATAATGTGCTGTTTCTTGACCATTACAAGTGTAATATGGCTTTCTTGGGCACACTGTTTATGTATTCTAGACTGACTTGAACGAATCTGGGAGGACGGTTGCAAACTGTTTCTAAGAGCAGGAGGTAAATCAGGCCCCACTGGCAAAAAACTGCTGGTATTACCAGCACCAATATTACCAGTGCCGGTAATACCTTCAATTCCCCTAATGGAGTCCTGTGGGAGGGGAATTACCACTGCTGCCGGCACCTGATATATTCTGGAAATTTTGAGATATCAGGCACCAGTAGGGGTAGCTTCATTTGCTGGCATGCAGCCAGAATTACCGGCGGGTACAAGGAAACCTGAAATGACCCTCATGGTAATTTTGGCTACTTTATCTACAGGTGTGTGTTTAGGGTTAACACTTTTAATTGAAGAGCACAACATCTTGCTTCATTTAAACATTCACACAAACATGAGAATGTCCATTTGCAGTATCAAAGGAATAACACTTAATTGTTACTTGGCATTGGAGTCTGCTTAACACAGAGTCTTTCTATCCTAAGCAATGTTATTTGGAAAAATTGCATTGGCTATTTAAATTGTTGCTATTTCTGCTGAATAAAGTAAACATTCTAACATTCTTCATGTTCCACTTTAAGGGTTATAGCTACATTCAATAGTTCCCCTTGTATGTATACCATGGTTTTGACAGGTGAAGGAATCTAACAATTTCCCAAAGAAATGTGAAACTCCCTGTACACCATGTTACTGACCCAGGCATACATCGTCTATGTGAAAACTTGGGAATTTATGTATTTGGTTACAGTCAGAGAATATCATACATTCTGGGACATACTTTTTTCTATATACCTCTACAAACTTGCTGTTATAGCCAATTCCCCATTGAGTAGTATAGTCGGTAAGCATTCTCCTAAAGACTTTTGATTGCTATCAATGGTTTTAAGTGCATATTGGGACATATATCTGAATGCACATTGTCAGGCAGCAACCTGTGCAGTTCCCTTAGGGCCACTGCAAAAGATTTAGGACTACAGGTGGTTGGCAGTAAACCCAATTGGTAGCAGTCTGTACCACCCAGATTTACCTGGTTGCTGTGGCTGAGCAGTCAAACTTCTCTCAAGATGAGTTAGGCAGTATGCAGAGTATGCACAAGAGGTACAGAGACACAGTAGTATAAGCAAACACTGACCAGAGCTTTGGTGTAAAAGTATATAATTATTTATTTAAATACACTCTTGTAATTTACACTAGCACAAAAAGAGGTAACTAACTTCAACACACTGTCACTATTACTAGATGTACATCCCGTATTCCTTATCAGACAAGTCTTAGTTAACACCACAAATTTCCAGACAGAGATGAGTGCTTAACTAAAGATGGCACTCTAATAAGTTAAGAACAAGGGAGGGAAAAAGGCAGAAATTAGGAAAAACACACAACACAATACTTTAAAAGCACCCAGCAAGGCAGGAAAGTCAAGTCTACTTGTGAGCAAAAAGTTCAGAGGCCAGGCTCCCTCTTTGAGAGAACAGAGCACCAATGTGCTCAAGATCATACAGTTTTAAAAGTCTTGAAAAGTCTTGCAGGGAGTTCAGAAAAGAATTAAGTCAGCTCAGAAAAGTTCAGTTAGCCAGCCTAGGGCCAACCCAAGTGGTAAGTGGAAGCTTTAAGAGTCACCCCACACAGACCGTTGGGAGGGAGGACAGGCGGACACAGTACCTTCAAAGTGGAGAGGATCCCCCAGTGGGGGGCAGTTGTTCCTGGCAGCAGGTGCAAGTCACGGCGTCGTCCAGAGGAAGAAATGGTCTTGACGTCGAGGAAATCTGAAGGTCGTTTCACTGCCAGGGAAGAAACCAGCCGCAGAGTTCTCTGGTTAAAAGGTAAGGCCCTTTTATTTGCGGTGGTGGAAAAACCATGGTTTCCCGGTTGCCGGGGTGCTTGGCACAGGCAAGGCGGCCATGACATGATCCTCGAAGGCGAAAAGATGGCCAAACTGGTTATCCCCACCAGCCAAGGGAAGAAGACTGTCCGGACTGGAGATGTCCTCTGTCGACGGGAAAAGTGGTGAGGCGGTTCAGCAGGGCTCCACTGGTGGTGTCGTCATTGCAGGTCGGCTCAGCTTTTCCCACTTCAGATTCTTTAGGTCATGTGGCGACTTCTGAAGTTCCAGTCCCCAAAGCACTGCTTTTATGCAGCAAACCCCCATTCATTCAGCCTAGCTGTCAATCAAACATGCTAAGTGGTGAGCCGGGCGGCTCACCACTTGGGCCAATCACACAAGAGTGCGACTTGAGTTGCCAAGACAACTCAGTCCAGGGTGCTTAAACCCCCTCCCACACCCCCTGTGGTACCCAGACAGAGTGGCACCACTTTTGGAGGCTTCTGTGGAGAAGCCAGCCAAAAAGTGGAACAAAGGGCTCGACTTGGGTTGGAGTCACAGAAGCGAACACAAATGCCATTTTGGAACCGGGTTTCGTCAAAAAATACCAACCAGTGATTTTATATTAATTTAATAAACCGGCGGTATGTTTGAGGCTATATTAAAAAGTGGTAGCCTCGAACAATGGGAAAATCCCATAGGAATATATTTGCGGTCGAATTGAAAAGTAGTATCCACTGCTACCAGCCAAAACTCGGTCGGGGGGACTGGACAGTGCCCCCTCGAACAACAGACCCCGGGGCAATCGAATTGCCCCGACCAGTACGTCCACAATAGGATGGTTTGTACTGTTCTGTTCACAATTTGAGAGTAGTAAAGCCAATGGTGACTTTACATGCCCTGGGAGACAGTAGTCAGTCCCAGGGTATGGAGTCTATGTTTGGGGGTCGCTACGACACCCCTGGGTTACGGCATGGAGGGTGCTGTGTAACTCACATACCAAAAACACATGAAGCCCTATGGGGTAAAGGACCCCATAGCCCATAAGACACATACAAAGTCAAAAGAACACCTCAAATCATGTCTAAGAGTGGGAGGAAAAGAGTCTCACTCTTAGCAGGAGAAAAAAATAAACCCCAAAAATCCAGCAAAGCTGCTGGGGGACTCACTAGGTTTGGAAAATTAGCCTTAAAAGAGAATTCTCCCTAACACTCGCCCCCCCCAGACTAAGGGGCAGGAGGATTTATTCCACTCCTGGGTGAATCTCATACCTCTAGTCGGTTACAAACACCCTAGAGAGACCATCAGCATTTTGGTGGAGCCACCCTAACTTATGTTCAGTGGTAGAGTCAAAGGTTTTCCTTTGTATGCTATATGACCTACAAACCCTTTGAGGAACATCAGTCTTTTTAAAGTTATAGGGGATCTGGTTGACCAGTCCCTCAGAAGTTGTTACAACTTCTGAACCTGTGTTAGGCTTGTTCAAGGGGTCCTTATAAAGGATTCCCTTAGATCTAGAGGGGCCTCCAGAGGTCCTCACCACCTCTCTGTTGGGAGAAGGTTGGGTTTTAGGCCTCTTGGTTGGAGGGGATGGAGATAAGCAAGGTACATGCTTCTCCTTCCTCTTAGATCTACCTTTACCTACTTTAGGAGTTTCCCCTTAAGACTAGGAATTGGGTTGGAGTCTTCTGAGGAAGGTCCAACAGTCTGAAGGTTTTTGGCCTTAGACTTTTCTTTTCTGGTTTTCCACCAGCACTGAGAATTACCAGTTCTCTTAGGCCTAGTTAGGGTTCCAGTAGGTCTATCCACCTCTTCCTCAGAAGCAGGGGGAGTCACAGACTCTATAACTGGCGGAATAATGATGGAGCTTGGTTGGGGCTCCCATTTCCCTAACATTTTAGCCTGAAATGTGCCTGCGTCAGTGGTCAATTTACCAAGACCAGGGCTTGAATTGAGGTTCCCACAGGCTTAGAGTGGTTCCTTAAGGTGGCCTCTCTAGCCAATTTGGTTTGGGTCTGGGTCTCCATACTGTGAGGCCTGGGGGTACTGGATACTACTCCTAGAGTTCTTAGATCATTCCCCAACAGGACTCACCCAGGCACCTCAGTCTGAACACTGACAGGAATCAACACTGTCATGTCATTACACTGAATGAGGGCTGGTAGAATTGGAACCATTTGGACTGGGCCTCGAGACATCTTAATGGGACCTTTGGGTGCCTTAGCAACATCCTCAGGCCTGAAAAAGCTTTCATCCACTACTGTTCTGCTGGCCCCAGAGTCTCGCCTGGCAGGAGTATCCTGGCCATTGACAAGAACACTGTCCATATAATAAACTTAAAAGTTTTCTGGTATGGAGTTGTACACACTCCTATTCTGATCACTAACCAGACCCATGGACTTTACTGTTACACTTGCTTGAAGACCCAAAGGTTCTTCAGCAAAGACTTCAAAGTGAGCACTAGCCATTTGGACTTCCTCCTCAGGAGTGAAGGCTAAGGAGACTGTGCTGATCCCTGCAGGTTTACCCTTACATCTGGGATCTCATTTGATGTGGTCAGTTGCCCCACAGAGATAGCATGTTCCAAATGCTCTCTGGAAGGGTGGCTTGGCAGGACCTCCTTCTGGTTTGTGACCAGAAGGGACACTAGCCTGTTGTGGTTTACCCTGGGTCTTACACTAGTTATTTTGGTGTTTGGGGCCCTCTATGGTTTGGGAGGTATTAGAAATCTCTTGGTTCCCTTTTGGTGGCTGCTTTCCCTCATCCTTTTTCTGAGTGACCCCTGAATCCTTGTGAGTAGCCCTGTTGGCAACCCACAAATCAGCAGCCTTAGCTAGTTTTCTAGGATCTAATTCCTTTGAATCAGCCAAGTGCTGTCTGAGCTCAGGAGAGCAGGCATCATAAATTGACTCCAACATTACAAGATTTCTCATTCCCTCATAAGTGTTCACCTTGTAACCCTTAATCCATCCCTCTAAGTTTTTCAAACACTCACTCACCCAGGTAGCCCAAGGGGTACCATCATTCTTTTTGAGGGTCCTAAACCTCTTAAGGTACTGGGATGGGGTCTTCCCAAATCTAGCTATCAATGCTAGTTTCACACATTCATTATCAATCTTATCCTCCTTCCCCAACTCCATTACCACATCAGTTGCAACAGGGGGGAGCCTAGAGAACAACCAGGAAAGTAACTCATTTCCTCTAATGTTCTGGAGCCCATGATTATATTCAAACAAACTCAACCAGTCCAACACATCCAACTTAGGCTCATACATACCCACCAACTCCTTAGGCATCCAGGGTCTTTTGGGACTGGAACTCCTAGAGGATTCGTAGATAGAAGCACTTTCCACAGACATTTTTTTCATTTCTAGCTCATGGTTGAGCTCCATTTCTCTGAGCCTTAGTTCTTGGTGCCGTTGTTCTGTATGAGCAATAATTCTTTTGAATTCTAATTCAAGCTTCATTTTTTTCTAGTTCCATATATTGAGGATTAAGTGTTGGACCTGGTAAAGGTCCAGTATGTACAGCTGGCAGGGCAGGTAGAGGCCCAGGGGAGACAACTCTAATATCTTCCCCCTCCTCTTCTGCCTCTGACTCAAAGTTATCAATACTAGCATTCATATCAATATCATTGCTGTTAACTACAGTTGCTGGAGTGGTAGGTTCCGCTGAACCACCATCCAGACTTTGGTTTGCTAACAACCTTACTATTAGCTCCATTTTCTTGCCTTTAGTCAGGAGATTCTTATGCTTACAGAGAACTCTTAAACAATCAGCAGTTTTTGTAGCAAGGGACTCTTTCCATAGTTGACATGTTTTAGATAATAACTTCTTTAGTGCTAAGCTTTGTGGTTAGTTGCACTAAGGTATCTATGAGCACACTAAAATGTATACTCAATACAAATACCACCACTGTACACCAGTGTTAGGCAGAAACCTCTGCAGTTCCCTTAGGGACCACTGCAAAAGATTTAGGACTACAGGTGGTTGGCAGTAAACCCATTCGGTAGCAGTCTGTACCATCCAGATTTACCTGGAAGCTGTGGCTGAGCAGTCAGACTTCTCTCAAGATGAGTTAGGCAGTATGCAGAGTATACACAATAGGTACAGATACACAGTAGTACAAGCAAACACTGACCAGAGCTTTGGTGTAAAAGTATATAATTATTTATTTAAAGACACACTTGTAATTTACACTAGCGCAATAAGAGGTAAGTAACTTCAACACACTGTCACTATTACTAGATGTACATCCCTTATTCCTTATCAGACAAGTCTTAGTTAAAACCACTTATTTCCAGACAGAGGTGAGCGCTTAACTAAAGATGGCACTCCAATAAGTTAACAACAAGTGACGGAAAAAGGCAGAAATTTGAAAAAAGCACACAACACAATACTTTAGAAGCACCCAGCAAGGCACTAAAGTCAAGTCTACTTGTGAGCAAAAAGTTCAGAGGCCAGGCTCCCTCTTTGAGAGAACAGAGCACCAATGCGCTCAAGATCACACAGTTTTAAAAGTCTTGAAAAGTCTTGCAGGGAGTTCAGAAAAGAATTAAGTCAGCTCAGAAAAGTTCAGTTAGCCAGCCTAAGGGCAACCCAAGTGGTAAGTGGAAGCTTTAAGAGTCACCCCACACAGACCGTTGCGAGGGAGGCCAGGCGGATACAGTACCTTCAAAGTGGAGAGGATCCTCCAGCGGGGGCAGTTGTTCCTGGCAGCAGGTGGAAGTCATGGCGTGGTCCAGAGGAAGAGATGGTCTCGACGTGGAGGAAAGCTGAAGGTTGTTGCACTGCCAGGGAAGAAACCAGCCGCCGATTTCTCTGATTTAAAGTTAAGGCCCTTTTATTTGCGATGGTGGACGAAAAGCCGGGGTATCCCGGTTGCCGGGGTGCTTGGTACAGGCAAGGCGGCCACGAGATGATCCTGGAAGGCGAAAAGACGGGCAAACTGGTTATCCCCACCAGTCAAAGGAAGAAGACTCTCCGGACTGGAGATCTCCTCTGTCGTCGGGAAAAGTGGTGAGGTGGTTCAGCAGGGCTCCACCGGTGGTGTCGTCGTTGCAGGTCGGTTCAGCTTCTCCCTCTTCAGATTCTTTAGGTCCTGTGGCGACTTCTGAAGTTCCAGTCCCCAAAGCCCTGCTTTTATGCAGCAAACCCCCATTCATTCAGCCTAGCTGTCAATCTAACATGCTAAGTGGTGAACCGGGCGGCTCACCACTTGGGCCAATCACAGAAGAGTGCGACTTGAGTTGCCAAGGCAACTAGGTCCAGGGTGCCTAAACCCCCTCCCACACCCACTGTGGTACCCAGACAGAGTGGCACCACTTTTGGAGGCTTCTGTGGAGAAGCCCGCCAAAAAGTGGAACAAAGGGCTCGACTTGGGTTGGAGTCAAAGAATTGAACACAATCCATTTTTTAACTGAGTTCGGCAAAAAATACCAACCGGTGATTTTATATTAATTTAATAAACTGGCGGTATGTTCGAGGCTATATTAAAAAGTGGTAGCCTCGAACAATAGGAAAATCCCATAGGAATACATTTGCGGGCGAATATAAAAAGTAGTATCCACTGCACCAGCCAAAACTCGGTCGGGGGGACTGGACAGTGCCCCCTCGAACATTTGAGACTAGTAAAGCCAATGGTGACTTCACATGCCCTGGGAGACAGTAGTCAGTCCCAGGGTATGGAGTCTATGGTAAAGGACCCCATAGCCCATAAAACACATACAAAATCAAATGAACACCTCAAATCATGTCTAAGAGTGGGAGGAAAAGAGTCTCACTCTTAGCAGGAGAAAAAAATAAACCCCAAAAATCCAGCAAAGCTGCTGGGGGACTCACTATGTTTGGGATATTAGCCTTAACAGAGAATTCTCCCTAACACACATGGGGTTTTTGTACTCACCTTTGGTTTGTCTTTTAAAGGCATATGACAGTTTGAACATCAACAGTTCCAGGCAGCTCCACCAGCTCCATTGCTCGCAGCCGGTACCTTCATTTTAAAATCCCTCTCAGGCAATCTAGGTTTGTCTTGGCCAAGGCTTATCCATCAGATTCCCTGTGAATATGGCATTGTCTGTGGGGATTTCGATCATCTACATCCATGCTGGATCCGTAAATCATCACTTCTTCTGTTAGGGACGATCCTTTCATATGCAGATTCCCCAATAAAATTCCATATTTCGTTTGTGTTTAGCCTTAAGTAATTGATAGTCTACACCCGTGCAGCATCATTTGATGCAGAGCTTTCTTACTTGACAGGGCCTATGGCATGTTCTCTTCAGATACTGACACCCCCAATCATCCTCCTCTTTATTTTGATTGGCCCAATGTTTTTTCAATGTGACAATGGGAGATGTTCCCTCCTTCCATCTAGAGTCATGATCGAATTGGACAAAATTCAATTTTTCAACATACTTTTTATCATGCAATGGTACAATTATTTGGGCGTGTGTATTTGAAATAGCAAGAAAATTCTGAATCAGCAGACATCCTTCATGCTACAACAATTAGTAATATCAAACAGTTATTGAAATATGTGATTGCACTTATAGTTCACACAAATCAATGATGTGTATAACTTTATGATAAGGATGACTTTGCAGAATGCAAATCTGTTTTCCGTTTTTAAATCAAGCAACGCTTTCAGAATTTATGACAGATTGTGTCATTTCATGTTGTTTCCAGTTAAAACAATACCATTGTTTGCTTTCTTTTTCAACATCTGCGAGTTGCATGTTTCCATTGGAATTAATTATTAACTTAATTGCTGGTACAAACCCAGGCCATGAAGCACAGACTCAAAGGTTAATGGCTTTTTCCCTTCCTCCAATCAACAGTTTGAGGGCTGCATGTACGTTTTTTTATGCATAGATTTAACAATAAACTTACCCATGACCTTATGATTTTGCTGCCCTTATAAACTTTGAAAAACCACAAAACTCTAGTTTCTGGAAAGCAAAGTTCAATCAATGCTCTGAAAACCCTATCTTTGTCTATTTGGCTGAGATAATAAGTTAATTACTGATTAATGGTGGACCTTATCATACCAGAGAATGGACCCTTGAACCTATTATCTTGATAATTAAGTTAAATCAGCACACGCCAGATTCCAGCTCCATTCAACCACCTATCACATGACACGCAATTGGAAAGCCATGCTGTGGTGTAGTTACATCATCATATGTTGGTCATGTGGGGCTTTATCAACAAATTAAACTCAGCATCATTCTTCACAGCAGACATTGCTCTAAGTTGTTACTTTCCTGCACATATTATAATGCAGTTTTGGGTCCTGTGTATAACATGGCTGTTCATAAGGAAAACTGTTTGTAAATAACATACATGTAGTTTTGTGAGTTTTACTTCATGGAGATGATAACCCATGTGCAAAATATTTTAATTAGTAGACATGTTTTTCATTTACATTAAATAAACTGTACACAATAACAATGTTTCATTCAGTGAATACATGCTATTCAGTAGACATTTGTTTCAAATTCATTAAATAATCTGTACAAAATAACGATTCTTGTTTCATCCTGTGCATGGTTTGGACACAGATTTATTTGTGAGGAAATCGTTTGCAGTGATATGGAAAGATGCTGAATGCTGGGAGGCAGAGGGGTGGTCCCATGTGTGTCTATGTTTGCATGAATACATGTTATTCCCCTTTATTAGTGAGAACATTGAAATGGATGATATTTTTGCTTGGTAATAAGCCAGGTACATTATGTTACAGAAATTGAGATTTGTGACAACCTTTGATCAGAAAGACATTAAAAATGTAGGGGGTCATTACGAGTATGGAGGTAGCCATGGAGCTCTTAGCGCCATGGCTACGCCCATACCGCATACCGGGTCCGGGTTCCCTGAATGGGGAATTACCAGGCCATTCCAAACTTGGAGGACCCATATTTCCCCATTCAGGGAACCCATCCCCATTCCCATTCAAGCCCCCATATGGCTCAATGGGAATGGGGAGGGAGCTAACAGCGGACCCAATAATAACAGGCCCATTGTTAGCTCCCTGGTCCTTTAGCAGCTCTCACTAAGGGCGCCTGGTAAAACCAGCCGCCCTTAGCGGGACCGGCTAAAGGGCCTTGTAATGCGGCAGTAAAGGGTTAATGGCACCAGCACCGTTACCGGTGCCATTAACTCCTTACCGCCAACCTTGGACTGAAGCCCATAGTCTTTAATTCCATGCACATCAGCACCCTTGTCATGTCTGTGAGTTTATGGCCCTTTGTGGGTAGCGTGTCATGCAGTAGATGGGATGCAGAGTCTGGAGTGGGCTGCCTGGGGTGTTGTATAGTCTGGAGGGGGCTGCCTGGGCTTGCAAGGGAGGACCTGCATTTTTGATGAGGTGCGGCCTGGGCTTGTGAGGTGAGGCGTGCAATTACGCTGGGGTGCAGCCTGGCCTTGCAAAGAAGGGAATGCATTTTTGAGGGGGTGCGGCCTGGGCTTGCGAGGTGAGGTACGTGATTTTGCTGGGATGCAGCCTGGGCGTGCGAGGTGAGGCACGCAATTACGTTGGGGCGCAGCCTGTCCTTGCGAAGTGAGGGGCGTAATTTCATTGGGGTGCAGTCTGGGCTTGCGAGGGAGGACCCACATTTTTGCTGGGGTGCAGCCTAGGCTTGCAAGGTGAGACATGTCATTTTGCTGGGGTGCAGTCTGGGCTTGCGAGGTGAGTTATGCCTTCTCACAGGGGTACTGGATTTTGGACCATGGATGGCGTGGAGGCTTGTGCTGTGTTTTTCCTTTTGCTTGCTTTTTGGTGTGCTTTGGGGAGTGTTGTGGGTGTTCCTCACGCAGCTTGTTTTGACTTGTGCAACAACTAGCAATGCATCTTTAAATCCCTCAATACGCGTGGCATGCAAAAAAAAAAAACCGGCACCACGGCTTGCGCAGGGTCCTTCTCGACGCGCGGATGGGGGAAGAAATGGTGCAACATTCCATGAATCGGGCACTTAGTGTTTTCTAAATGTTCTCTTTATAGATCATATGGGCTTTTATTCTCTAGAAGGATTATTTCCTATTTGAGTCTACAGTTTGTTGTCTCTGTCATATGTATCCGAGTATGAATCATCATGTTCTGCTGTGTGTTCATGTGTCTTATGGTTGTGTCAATATGAAGGTAATCCAGCACCGTGCATTCTTCCATGTGAAACTGAATTTATTTCTGAAACGTTTTAACATTTTTGATGTCTGTATGCTGCTACGTGCCTCATAATGGGAACTTAAACATTTGACATCTTCTTCCATTCTAAGAGAATTACACTGGCTCCAAGACAGGATACACTTGTCTTCATCACATATGACGCAACTACTGCCAGAACCCCAGCCTGGCCAGCTACAAAACAATGTTAACATCTAATTTAAGAACACTGCAATTTGTAAGGTTCAAATGCTCTCAATCATTTGTCCTGGTAAGGGATCTCTCATCATTATTATTATTTTTTTAATCCAATTACTTTTGCAATTTTCAAAACACATGTATTGATTGGCTCTACAAATGTTGTCTTTGTGGCAGTGACATTTCAAGTTGATGGCCACAAAATGTACATGTTTTGATCAGGTTGGATCGTCCTCAGGTGGCTGGCGATTGGCGTTTCTTACATAAGTGGATTATGTATCCAATTATAATGGGGACATTTGGGGGCAGCAGGGGCAGCAGGGGCCGATGCTCTACACTCACATGTCTGCAAAACTGTGCAAGATGCCAAACTTTGCCAACGTTGGAGATGCTATGTGCCAGGACTTTTCCTATTTGCAGCCAAAGCGGTTCTTCCCCATTTTGTATCTTTCCTGGTGAAGATACTATGAGAAATGGGAGAATGCGGAGAGTGTATTTAATTTGTCATATGGCCTCCACTTCTGGAACTATATGAACAAGGAACACAGAGAGGTGACAGCAGGAAGTGACACTGTAGCAGAACACCCTTTCAAGGAAAACTGTCCATTAACCTACTACAGTTTAGTGAAGCGGAATACCAGCTAAGTGACATATTTCAGATGGTGAGAAGAACCAAAGTAAACTTTTTGAAAAGAGGACTTAGTTTACAGTGATTTATTTATTTTGTGTGTTTCAGCTGCATGATCTGTTACTCAGGGAAGCACTGAAATAGATCCATTACCCTACCTCACACACCATGGCAGATGGTAGACTCCCTCTGTGGCTCTGCCCACCATGCGTGCAGTGTTCCTGGAGGTGTCCTACATTGCTGCCGCATGAGCTGGGCCTCGGCATGGTATTGTTGCACTTTTGTGTGCATTGCTTGCTGTCGTTCCTCCATCCTAGTGAGGCGTGCCTCAATGTCATGTGCATTGGCTAGGGATGGTCGTTGTATGGGTTGGGGGCTCCAAGAGCCCATGGGACTGATGGGGTGGAAAGGCGGCAGTTTCATGCTGGTGGGGGGATGGGCCATAGGTGTAGTTGCCCGATCCGGTCTGCTGGTGGGTGCGTTGGTATCCTGGCAGGAGGTGGTAGTTTTCCAGTGGTGTGGTATGCACTAGTGGCCCTGGATGTGCTTGGGTGTGGATTATCAGACAGACATCAATGCTAGTACTTTTCAATGTATGTGCATTGACATGGACGTGGTGGTGGGCATAGCATGGTGCACATATGCATGTGTAGGGGATGCTGCGTGGGTGCATGTGTGGTGTGCAGACATGGTGTGAGCAGTGTCTGTTGCCTGCGGTACAGGTATTTCCCTGTTTTGGTGTTATGGGTGTGCCACAAACGTTGTATGACATGGTGTTGTGTCTGATTGTGAAACGGATGTGTTTCACATGTGACTGCTGCCTATGACACTTGCTGCGTGGATGGTGATTTAGCAGGATGGCACATGGTGGGTGGGACAAGTGTGCCACATGTATCATTGATGTCTTGTCATCTGCTGGTGTTGGGGGTACGTGCCGCTTTGGCCATGTGGTAGGACGGCGGTGACAACAGCAGTTGTGCAGTGTCAGAGGGATGTGTGACTGACTGCCTGTAGATGAAACGTGTGGGGGCAATACAGGGGACCTGTGTGATGTGTGAGTGGTGTATGGGTGTGGGTTGCAGGAAAGTATGATATGCATGTCTGCAACAAGGTTGGCGGTGTGTGGAATGCAGCAGGGCTATACTGTCCTCTGGTGCAACATACTTGACATATGGGCCTACCCATTGGCATTGGGACTACAAAGTGTGTGATGTGACATTGGGCTTACAGGGACTCACCATCATCGTTGGATGAGACATCTCCAGCCTCCTCATCTCTGACTCCCTCTATTGCCTCCATGTGCATAATACTGCAGCAAGTTTCCTCCCATGCCTGCAGATTTATTGGAGATGGTGGTCCCCCTCCTGTGGCCGTGCCCTGGGTACGCTGTGCGGCAAGGAGGTTCCGCACACAGAGACGTATATTGTCCCACCTCTTTATACAGTACCTCACTGTCCTGGGGGTTGTCTCCCCACCTCCAACACCATCTGGGCAACCTACTCCTAGATGACCTTCTTTCAGATTTGTGTTTGGCGCTGCAGGTCATTGCTAAACACTTCTGCTGAGTGCTTGACCAGCGTGTCTGCCAGCATGTTGAGTTCTGGTTCACTGAAACTTGGCTTGCGCCTCTGTACAGGAGGTTGTCTTGAGGACATGTCTCTCGATATTCTTCAGTGCTCAGATTGTGCCTCAGACTCTTGTGCACTGAGGATTGCAATGGATTGTGTTCTTATAATGTCCGCTGTTACATTTCCTGTTCCGGCGATGATGTTATTTCCAGTGCCAGTAATACTGATGCCAGTAGCACCAGTGTGTTTGAAGCCGTAATCAGAGTCAGCGTCAGCGAGGATGCCGGGATGGGGTGGTTTGGGGCAATTTGATGGTGTTTACCGGCATGCTGGTGCTACCATCTCTGGCATGTCGGGAAGCGCGTTCACGCTGACTCAGAATCAACCGTTGATTCCAGCAGCAGTGCTACACAGACACGGTAGCACCAGCATGCCAGTATTTTCATTTTTTTACCGGCTAACTTGTAATGAGGCCCACTAATGCAAATACCTACCCTGTAAGCCTACAAAAGAAAAACCAAATAACAGGCTTATATAAACATAATACACAACAATAACTAATGAAGTAAGATGAATGCAAATGTAAAACTTTCACCAGTCACCAAAAACACAAATAGCCAGCAAACATATCATATACTGCCAAAAACACTTTACATTATCATTTTAATAATTCCCAATCATATACACCTTAATTCAACTTACCCTGAAACATGTACCAACTCTTCCAAAATAACTACCTTACAGCAACAAAATACTCTTTACTCTCTTCATATTTAATTTCACACCAAACAAGCAAAATTTACATGCATGTGAAGTATGAACAAACGCACAAAAATCATTACAAACTAAGCACAAATTCCTATCACTACATTAACACATTTGACCGTTAACACATTAACAACAATTCAAAAGCAAATGGAGAGTTAAGGATTGAGCAATGTTGGTTTTGTTTTATATTATTTTCACTGTTTAACAATAGTTTAAATCTTAATTGTGTTTTCGCAATGACTTGCAGATTTGAACTTTTTATCAAACTTCATCAAACAGATTTATTCGGCCATCATGCCATCAAATTACATCACGTCAAAATGCTATGCATAGTAAACGTAATAAATAGAGCATGTCAAAAGAAAAAGGAATAGGGAATGACAAGAGTATAAGAAAAACAATGTCAGGGGACCCAGTAATTGTGTAATCCCATCAATTACAGTTGTAGCCCAGATTGAGATATCCCTTGGCTAGTCACATTTTGATCCCAATGGGCCTCATCCCCAAAGGAGTAAGATTTCTGCCACTCAGGGGAACATTTAGTGGAATAGTTCCGGGTAGGACAACAAATCCTGGACGAGGTTGCGGGCTGATTGATATCCCACTCTCAGCCGTTCAACCATCCCACCCACTTCTTCCCTGGACATCGTTGGCCACTCTCCAGTCCCAAAATTACAGTTTTACGGTGACATAAGGGTTCTTACCCTTACCGGGCACTCTGAAAGAGTACACCATGGCTTCCTTGGACATAAAAGCCCAACCTCTGATGGTGCGTAACCAGTGCAGACATTTGTCTGAGAGGGCATCCATTGGTTCTTGCTTTTTTGCTACCAATTTCGGTACCCAATGGAGATATACTGTGGCTCTTCTGTGCCCACCTTCATTACAGCACTTAAAAATACTCCTTCTATGCCAGGACTGTGTGCTCTAATTTCCTCCATGATGGGGTGTTGAATTCCCAAAGTACTTGAGTAACAGGCCGCCAATAATACAGCTGTTGTCTTAAGTTTAGTGGCCTTGCTAAGCTCCATGGTCTTAACAATATGTTCACTGTGGGCATTAACTGGATAAGAACTCACTGGGTCCATAGTGTTGTGGGCATTGTTCTCTTCAGAAGATCACTTCATAGGTACAATGTTTGGCTCCATGGCAACAAGTTAAGCAATGGGAACCTCCCCAGCAGGCCCCCTCCTGCTCTGCCCTGGGCATCTATCATGGATAAAAGGAGGTTCTGATAACTGCCAATTCGGCAAGCACTTGAATACAGTTACA
This sequence comes from Ambystoma mexicanum, assembly GCF_040938575.1. Lineage (NCBI taxonomy): Eukaryota > Metazoa > Chordata > Amphibia > Caudata > Ambystomatidae > Ambystoma > Ambystoma mexicanum. The sequence continues at coordinate 478,270,168 of NC_090932.1, read as the reverse complement.
ACCCCGGGCTCTTCGAACATCCTCAGCAGTTAAGTCGATAATGGTGTCCGTGCCATGATTAGTTGCAATGCTTGGAGACTTGAGGGCTCTAAATTGGGTCAAGCGGAGAAAAGAACTAGCCTCTGAGTGCATGGTCAAAACGTTCTCACTCCAAGCGCTGCAGGAGGAGCTAGAGGGGGTTGGTCTTTAGATGCATTGAAAGTCACTGTGTTCACAGAAGCCAAAGAGCATAAAATCAAGATGGGCGCAGGATGGACCGAATAGGAGCCATGAGCTGGCGGAGAGTCAGGGGCTCTGCCACTGGGCTCAGGGTTAAACTTTAGTGGTGGGGTACAATTAGTGAGGACGGCTGGGGTAATATCATCCATCACTGGTATTAGCAGCTTTGCTGTCCCAACATTTTTCATATCAGGTGATGGATGCTGGATGGGCATGATAGCTGCCAAATTAGAGTACGGGGATCACAGTGCTGGGAGGTGCCAACTGGGATAGGGGCAGAGGAATCATCCATACCATAATTCACACTGGCAGGGCCAATGGCTTTGTTGTTGGCGGTATCAATGCACACAGATTTCCCTCCAATGGGGACATACTTCCATTAGTTACTAAGGAGTTCATTACGACCTTGGAGGTAGCCATGCCGCTATTTGTGGCATGGCTACCCCCATTCCGGGTACCAGGTCTGGGTTCCCGGAATGGGGAAATACCAGGCCATTCCGACCTTGGAGGGCACGGTATTTCCCCATTCCAGGAACCCACCCCCATTCCCATTCGAGCCCCCATAGGGCAATGGGGAGCATGCTAACACCGGGCCCGTTAACAACCGGCCTGTAGTTAGCATGCTGGACCGCTCGCGGGACCCGCTAACGACGCCTGATAAAACCAGGCGTCCTTAGCGGGTCCCATGAGCGGAACTCGTAATGAAGCAGTAGGGGGTTAACAAGGCCGGCATCTCTCCTGGCCCCATTAACCTCCTACTGCCAGGGTTGTAATGACCCCCTAAATCTTCCCCTTTTACAACTGTCCAGCCTGCTCCATGGGCCATGGCAGGCGAGCCACCCAGACTGCTGGGTGTCACATCTTGATGGCTTTTGTCTGGTGCAATTGGTACTCCTCCCGGGGCATCTTGCATATACCCCAGAAATGGATGGATTTATTTTATCAGAGAGTGAGTCTCCCACAAAGAGTTGCTGGTATTTTCAGATTCCCCAGTTTACCCCCTAGGAACAAGGTCAGTGGTAGCAACACAATTCCTGCCATGACTCATTGAGAGGGCCTCCTATTGCCGCTTCCTCCTCACATTAGCATCTTTTGCTGGGAATTGTCTTGTATGATGGGCTGAAGGGTAAGTTGCGAGCAAAAAAAGAGTGGGGAAAAGGAGAGTTGGGCGGGGGCTTCCTGAGTGGGACCTAAGATTATCCTGCTTGGCTTTGAAGTTGCCAATGGTCCAAATTACTGGGCCAACAGTCACCCACAACAGTATTCTGCAAGCGTATCCAACACAGTACCAACTTGCTTTCTCCTATCTCTCACCTTCTGCCTTCTGGGTCTTCAGGGAAGGTCAATCTGGATTCCAGTTTGGCTTCAATTAAGTCACCCCTGCTGTGCCAAAAACCTGCAGCACCAAACCTGCAGCACCCTTGCCCCTCCAAAAGCAAATGCTCATATGAGGAAGAGGAGATCATTTGGATTTCTCAACTGGACAAAATGGGAGAATTACTTTTCAGCTAATTTGATAGAAGCTTTTGATTCTATTCCATATGCACACAGATTGTTCAGTCAGACTATGGCTATATTCATGACTGTCTTTATGCAAGGAATCCAGACAATGGCAAATGCGATGTGATTGCAAATCACTTGTTAGGAGCTCCTGCAGACGATCAATACTATTATAAAGTGTTAGGCAGAAACCTGTGCAGTTCCCTTAGGGACCACTGCAAAAGATTTAAGACTACAGGTGTTTGGTACTAAACCCACCTGGTAGCAGTCTGTACCACACAGATTCACTTGGTAGCTGTGGCTGAGCAGTCAGACTTCCCTCAAGAAGAGTTAGGCAGTATGCAGAGTATACACAATAGGTACAGGGTCACAGTAGTACAAACAAACACTGACCAGAGCTTTGGTGTAAAAGTATATCATTATTTATTTAAAAACACACTTGTAATTTACACTAGCAAAAACGAGGTGAGTAAATTCAGCACACAGTCACTATCATATATATACAATCCTATTCACTTATTAGACAAGTCGTACAAGTTTCAATACTTTTACAAAGAACCACAGTAAGACAGGATAGGCAGAGGATCTACTCGAGAGCAAGGAAGTCAATTGCAAGGCCCACTCTTGGAGAGAGCAAGCAGAAGGGGTCCGGGTTCACACAGTGGGGTTATGCCCAAAGAGTCTTGTAGATAGTTCACACAAAAAGGATGAAATTCAAATCAAGAAAACTTAGCTAGGTTGTCCCAGGCTAGCCCAGGTTAGAAAGTCGAGGCTTTACTGTCACCCCGAATGATATGTCGTAAGGGACGCCAGGCGGGACACAGTACCTTAAGTGTGAAGGAAGCTCCAGCGGGGGCAGTTGTTCCTGGCAGCAGGTGCAAGTCGGTGATTCGTCCAGAGGAAGAAGAGTTCTCGCCGTGGAGGAAAGATGAAGGTCGTTGCACTGCCAGGGAAGAAACCAGCCGCAGAGTTCTCCAGTTAAAAGGCACTACCTTTCTCTTTGCGGTAGTGGTAAACCGTGGTATTCAGGTTGCCGGGGTGCTTGGCACGGGCAAGGCAGCCACGAGATGCTCCAGGAAGGTGAAAAGAAGGCAAAACTGGTTATCCCCACCAGTCAAAGGAAGAAGACTCTCCGGACTGGAGATCTCCTCTGTCGTCGGGAAAAGTGGTGTGACGGTTCAGCAGGGCTCCACCGGTGGTGTCGTTGTTGCAGGTTGGCTCAGCTTCTCCCTCCTCTGATTTTTAGGTCCTGTGGCGACTTCTGAAGTTCCAGTCCCCAAAGCCCTGATTTTATGCAGCACACCCCCATTCACTCAGCCTAGCTGTCAATCAAACATGCTAAGTGGTGAGCCGGCCGGCTCACCACTTGGGCCAATCACACAAGAGTGTGACTTGAGTTACCAAGGTAACTCAGTCCAGGGTGCCTAAACCCCCTCCCACACCTCCTGTGGTACCCAGACAGAGTGGCACCACTTTTGGAGGCTTCTGTGGAGAAGCCCACCAAAAAGTGGAACAAAGGGCTCGACTTGGGTTGGAGTCAGAGAAGAGAACACAAACGCCATTTTAGAATCGAGTTCTGGCAAAAAATACCAACCGGTGAATTAATATTACATAAATAAACCAGCGGTATGTTCAAGGCTATAAGAATTAAATAATTAAAGTTGGTAGCCTCGAACAATGGGAAAATCCCATAGAGATATATTTGCGGTCGAATATAAAAAGTAGTATCCACTGCCACCAGCCAAAACTCGATCAGGGGGGACGGAGACATGCCCCCTCGAACAACAGACCCCAGGGCAATCGAATTGCCCCAAACAGTACGTCCACAATATGATGGTTTGTACTGGTTTCTGTTCATAATTTGGGATTAGTAAAGCCAATGGTGACTTTACATGCCCTGGGAGACAGTAGTCACACCCAGAGTATGGAGTCTATGTTGGGGGGTCGCTATGACACTCCTGGGTTATGGCACGGAGGGTGCTGTGTAACCCACATAAAAAAAAAACACGAGACCCTATGGAGTAAAAGACCCCATAGCCCATAAAACACATGGAAAGTGAAAGGAACACCTCAAATCATGTCTAAGAGTGGGAGCAAAAGAATCTCACTCTTAGCAGGAGAAAAAATAAACCCCAACAATCCAGCAAAGCTGCTGGGGGACTCACTAGGTTTGGGAAATTAGTCTTACAGAGAATTCTCCCTAACATAAAGGGATTCAACGCAATGAAGGAATAATTGAGAGCCATAAAACTGATGACTCTCCAGAATAGGTATGTCCTGGATATGATTACAGCAATGGATGGAGGTGTTTGTGCCAAAATCGGGAATCATATAGCACATTCATACCTTCTCATGATGAAGAGAATGGGACCTTGATAGAAGCCATAACGTTCCTGACAAACTTACACATCAAAAAGGAAGATCAGCTAGAAGATATTGCAGATGACAGCTGGTTTTAACGATCTTCACATGAATTCCGCTGGACAGATTTTCAACAGATTTGTGGTAGGGGCAGGGGCTTGGTCCAGAAAGCATGCTTTTGCAAATTTGGTGACCTTCCCTGCAGTACTTTTCATTAAAATGACCAAAAAGTAGGTGTAAAAAATTAGTGATATCTATATTCGCTTCGCAGTCACACTTTCCTGTTCGGTCCACGGACAAGATACCGATTGGCTAAGGGGCTGGCGTCATGACCACGGACACGCAACATCTCTGCCGATTGGCTGCAGTGAGACGTGTTCTGTGTAAGATTGTTTGGATCCGCCCGACATCTTGGATCCGCTGATAGCGGAGCGACAACCAGTGGAAACGTGCTATATTTATAAAACTCTTTTACTGTGTTATAGAGTGTTGGGAAAGGTTCACACAGTAAGACTTGGGTGATGAATGCTTTTGTTCTGGCTGTCGGTCTTCATGAAGTGTTTTCTATGGCCACCTTCTACTCACAGAAAATGAGGGGTCTAATAACGGTGCTATTTCAGTCCATGCAGTGCACAAGGAATTTGTAACTGTTGTAAGGACACGCGTGGTGTTAGCGGACATCGAAATTGACAACATGCCGTAATTGCATTACTTTTTCTTATGGGTATTGTATTCATTAGTACGCCACCATGGGTGTGACATGCTACAGTGTTTGTGACCAGGGCCAAAGGCCATGCACCCAAGAAGAACCTTCTAAGCACTGGGGTTGTAAGCTACTTCACATCCATAGATTTAAATGTATGGACATACACCTAAGATTTTAGGCCCTGCCCACAACCTCTGCAGCATTTCACAGCTACAGAGACACCCCTAGTATTGATCATCACTCAGGTGGCTGTGGGGAAGGTCTGCAGTCATGACAGCACAGTTATATGGAGTGTACTTACAAGTCACAATGGATGTGATATGGTGTGGGAGTGCATCACTCAGGTGGCTGTGGGGAGGGGCTGCAGTCATGGGTGCATGACCGGAGGCCATGACCCCAAAAGCACATTTGTACGTAGTGTGGTTATATGCCCCAATGGTTGTCATATGGTGTGGTAGTAGTGGCCAGGATGTAGAGTATTTGAACAAAATATTTTCTTATTTTTTTTATTTACTTGTATTTAATCATAAAAAGATTTTTACAAGACCGCCATTCCAATCTGAATGAGTCATTTCATATTTTGTTTGATAAGTGATGCGAGCCTTGCAATTAGATTCGTTGATGGTGCGATCAGACCCCAACTTCCGGTGTCGCTTTTATTCTTTCCAAGGCCAGGTTCAAGTTTTGCGGCAGCCGTGTGCCATCGAGTCTTTTCTCCTGTTATCAGGCGCTTCCACCAGATATCTTCGTTCCCCGCGAAGGAGGTGGCCGTCAAAGTGGAGAAATAGGCGATCCTGGCCGGCTGAAGAGCCGGACAACGCATCAGTAGATGTTTTATCGATTCAATGTCCTCAGGATTTACACAGAGTCTACAAGTTTTTTTCTCAAAGCCTCCTCTGATAGCTAAGATTTCTCTAGTCGGTAAGACATTTAGGCGTGCTTTTAGAAGAGTTCTCATCAGTAGTTTATCAGGGTATTTTTTGCAGTACACCATCGGTTCTTTCAATTTGTTAGTGTTCATTGGAAGGTGTGCTAGAAGTTTGTACGATGATGCTAAATCAGTCGTGTTGATCCAGTCCCAGCATTCTAGTTTAGTTTTTATCCTAGTTGGGTTTTCCTTCAGTTCATCTTCAGTACATACTATTTGCTGTAATTTTTGTTTTTGATCCGCAGCCCACTGGTTCATAGTCTGATTGAAACCTTTTGCCAGTTCTGTTGCCATTATTTGATAGATTTCGAGACTCTCAGGGTGAATAATTTTCCTGTATAGCTGAAGAGAGCTATGGTCCACTACTGCCTTTAGAGACAGAAGGCCAAGTTCTCGCCTGATCGGAGTGATCGGGGTCGAGTTAGGTAGACCCAGGACGACTCTCCATATATGACCTTCCAGTTTTTGCCAGAGTAAGGGAAGGATTGAAGGTATGGCGTCCATGCCATAGGTCATTGACGGCACAATTTTAGCTTTGTAGTAGTTTATAGCTGGTTGGAGTGAGAACTTTCCGTATTTCTGGTCAACCAATCTCAGCTGTGCTGTCAGATTTTTGGTTTTCGACCATAAAATAGCTTGCATGCTGCCGGATTTCTTCGAGCTGTCCAACTGTACTCCCAAATATTTGTGTCTTGTTGAGATGCCACTGAAACCGCTCCTTTTTTTATGGCCGTTTTTTGTAAAATCATTATCTTTGTTTTGTCTTTGTTAATCTACAGGTTGTTTTCCTGTATGTATGATGACAGATTATCCAGTTGACGTTGGAGGCCCACCTGGGTAAGGTCGAGTAGAATTAAGTCGTCAGTGTACATCAATCTCGGGATTGGTGTAGAACCTATTTTAGGTGGGAATGTTCTGATCTTGCTTTGGCTATCCTTTATGTCTCCCAAAAATGATATAAACAACGCCGGGGCCAGAGGGCAGCCTTGCTTTACCCCGAAACATGTTTGGATGGGTTTTGATGTTAGGCCTGTGTTGTTTAGGCAGACTCTTATGCAAGTGTCACTATGTAGACTGATTATGGGCTCCAGGATTGAATTTGGGCAGTCCCAAGTCTTCAGTTTCGCCCATAGTTTCTGCCTGTCCACTCGGTCGAAAGCTTGAGCTAAATCAACAAAGGCAAGAAAGATGCAAGGGCCACCTGTACGGACTCTTTCTTCGAGTATGGTTAGACACATAATGTTTGCGCTGGTGCTTGCGTTTTTCTGAAAACCTGTTTGTAGAGGATCCAAGCAGGTTGCTGAGATCGTCCATTTTCGAAAATGAGACAGAAGGATGGAGGCGAAGATCTTCCCAATAACATCCAGAAGTGCTATCGGCCGATAGTTCACAGGATCGTCTCTAGAACCTTTTTTGAAAATTGGGACGATCAAAGCTTTTGATCATGATTCCGGTACTGTTCTTTTTTCTCTGCAGAGTTTGAAGATTGCACTTATGAGATTAGACAACTCATCTGGATGTTGTTAAGTCACAATATGCTAAGCCATCCGGTCCGGCTGCTCTTGATGAGTTCAGTTTCATAATTGTAAATTTGATGTCACTTACATCTGTCAAATCCACCCATGGTGAGTCTGGAGCTCTAATAAATGCCTACTTTTGTTCTTCTGGTTGTTGGAACAGATTTGAGAAGTGCATACTCCAGTTTTCTTCTGGAACTGGGTTTATCATGTGCGAGTTTGAGATCTTATTAGATTTGTTTATCACAGCCCAAAAGTCACAGGATTTTTTGTTGGCTAGTGCCTTCAGCATCTGCTCGGCGTCCGCTTGATATAGAAGGCTTCTTGTATTTTTCAGCCATTGTTTATAGCATCTAGTTTCTACTTTGAGAGTTTCCCAAAGTGATGGTAAATTCCGGCTTCTTGCTTCTCTTCTTAGTTTTCTTAGTGTTCTGCATTTTACGACCAAAGTTGCATTGTATTCTTGGGTGTGCTGGGTCGACTGCATGTTCAGGTTGTTTCTAGGCTTCTTGAAGGCCAGGACGAGAGGAATGTAGCTCGATCTAGCCACACCATCTTGCAGTGTTGGATCCGAGATTAAGGTTGTAAACTGGTCTTTAAGTTTGCAGACATCTGATGCAATCATCCGTAAGCGAGTTTGTTGTGGGTTTGTCTCAATTTCTGGAACATAAGATTGCGAAACAGTCCCCTTATGTTTACATTTGAGATTTAGTAAGTTATGGTCGCTATGATTTGTTTTGACGAAGTTGAAGGAGACTATGTTGCAATGTAGGGAATCGAAGACAAAGATGTAGTCAAGAGTGGCCGATGATGCATCACGTTCCCAAGTTGGTAGCAAGGAATCTGAATCTGTTGCTGAGGATGAGTTGTGAAGGTTTCGAGATTTCATGATTCTGTTTCATGCCAAACCCCTGTTTAACGAGGTCGAATTTGTGGATAGTTTTCTTTGATTTGGGCTTGACGTTGCGCAATTGGAGTTTAAGTCACCACAGATCATGATATTAAAGGATTTGTAGTTAATCGCGATTTCATCAATTGTGTTGGTTACTACTTCGCACATGTTCTCAGTTGAAGTCTTTTGGGGATTCCAATAGACGTTTATTATTGCTACAACATCTTGTGTTCTAGACTTAGTTTTGAAAGTTCTTGGATTCCATGTAGTTAAAACTGCCAGGATTTCGTAAATCCGCTTTATGACCTTTATGATTTCTACCCCGGAACCAGTTCGGATCGCTGTTAGTAGATCTGATGAAGGGCGGCCAAGTGGTCCCTTATGGGCCGGGGATATTTCGATATAATAGCCATCGAGTGCCGGTTTCTCACGCAGCCAAGTCTCTTGCAAGCATATGATGTCATAACAGCTGAGATCATGGCTCTCAGATTTGGTGAGGTGTGCGTGTCCCCTGGTATTCCAAGATGCTATACTTCTAATGTTGCTCACTGAAGTTGTTGCAGACGAATGGGATGCGGATATCATCGACTTTGCATCCCCAGGTGATTGCTATTTTTTCTGTCCCAACGTTAGAATACTGCGAAACCAGCTCCATTTGTCATTCTTTGTTGTTTTTTCTGTTTCATGCTGGGTTTGTTTCCTTCTTCTTGCGGACGGGTCCTCAGTCGTTGAGGACCTGCGTTCATGATCGGGGAAACGTAATGATGTGGCTCGTTTTGTCACTCGATCGGACTTGTGATTTTGTCTCCTCTCTTGTCTGTGTTCAAATCTTTCGTCACTCCTTGACTTGTGTGGCCAATGGGAAACTGTTGTTGGACTTTGACCTCGTCTTCCAGATCTGTATAAGTCTTCAGTTCTAGATTTGAACCTGTAGTTCCTTTTTGGGGAAGTTCTGTGAAAATGTTCTGGAGAGTCTTTGGGTCTCGTAATAGGGATCTCCGATTATTTAAACCCAAGTGTACTAGTTCCAGGTAGGCGTCATGGGAGAGTTATTTCAAGGCACGCTGTTTAATGTGCAGTAACGCCTTTGCTAGTTTCTTTCTATGATATGGTTCAATTTGTACAAAATCGTCTGATTTTAAGTTTTGCAGGGATTTGGTCTTTTTAAGTGTTTTCAGCACTGTATTGCGGTTTAAGATCATATATTGGTCGATTGAGGGTTTTTGTTCAATCTTGAAGAGACGTGTTTCCAATAAAGACGGACCACTATGTCTAGCGTGATCGTCCCTTACGCTTTTCGGTGAACGCTTATTATGGAAAGAATTAGGGACTGATTCTGAAGGTTGTTTTAGATGATCACGAGCCGCCGAATCCGGTACAGGAATGGGGTCTTTTAGTTCTAGTTTTTTCCCTTGCGTCACCTTGTTGGATACTGCGATAGTATTGATGGTTTGGACACGATTGCCTTTCATGGCTGCAGGCTTCGTTGAATCCTCTTCGGCTCCATCTAGGTGTTGACTTAGGTCCATCAATGAGCTCTGACCTATAATATCTTCAACCGATCTCGGAGAGGAAGACGTGCAAATTACTGAGTTGTTAGCACTTTGGGTTGGCTGAGGTAAGATCGTGGTTGCTTTTGCTAGTTCCTTTTGTTTATTTCTCTTTGCCAGCAAAGGATGCAGAGCCGACATTGTTTGTTCTCTGTTTCCTCTCAGTTCATTATTCGTTGCGATTTTCAATAATGGTTTACTTTTGGTTGCCGGTGTTGTCATTTCTAATATTCCTATCGTTTTCTGATGATTAGACACTGTTGCGATACTTTGGGAAGGCTTTTCTGTTTGCTTTTTGAAGACCGGTGCCAGATCTCGAGACAAAAGTGGCCCTTCGCTCTGAGATTCTTTTTCTACTGTAGCCGGGGCGGCTGGATTGAGACGGGACAGAACTTCTTCTAGCCTACTCAGCTTTGCGTCCCATGTATCACTCCGATCTTTATTCTTTTGGTCCAGCGCTGTGATAAACCCTTCGACGAAGATCAGTTTGCTATGCATCATTGCAGTTAGAACCGCACTGTCTTTCAATGAATCGTTAATTGCTTCGTATAGCTTACCGAAGGGTGCTAAGGCAATTGTGATGGCTGACATGATAATTGGGAGATCTGTTTTTTTTAAGGATAATCTTTATTGCCTGGAGCTGCAATTTCGCTGAGCCTTCGATTTTTTGACGGTGATTTGAGATGTGGTGTTTGTTGAGATGCTTGGTTTGAAGCTTGCATGTGACCGTCCGGGCTGAAAGTCTCTACGTCTGGGGTCCCATGATCTGGCAGGGGGCATATATCTGGTGACATCACATATGGGCTGGATTTTCATTGTGGGACCTTTTTAGGCGTTGAGGAGGTGTGCATGCCCTGTTCAGGGCTTTTAGGGCTGGATGATTTTAATGATACGTGATGATTGATCTCCAGCATGTGAGAGTTTTCCATGACAGATCGGTTAACATCCACTGTATTGCTGCTTTTTCGGTTTATCTCACTTTCTATGTTGGGAGCGGACATGTATTTTGGGTTTTATTCGCCCCTTTCAGGTGGCTCTTCATTTCTCGTGGCTTCCAAAACTTCTCTCGATCCCATTAGTTGTTTTTTGCTGGCCGTCTGAGTCTGGGCCTGGTTTGACAGCCTAGAGGTTAATTTCCGTGATTTGCTCACCAGTGGTAAATCCTGTATGGCCTCTAGAATTTCTGCATCTGATAATTCTTTTGTTTGATCTAATTTTCTTTTGAATTGTTTGTTTATAAAGTCTTTCAGGGCACTGGAGAGAAGGGGAGCCGGTAAAGTTGACTTTCCTGTTTTCCTGGCTCTATGTAGTTTTGTTTTTACATTTGTCGAGGTCATTTTCTTTCTTTTTTGACTTTGTTTGGGAGCTTCCTACGAGTCTTTAGCTGCTAATTCCGACGTGGTAACTGTCTCCAAATGGGTGCTAGACAGACCAAGAAGCAAGTCTGTATGCAAAAGTGAGCATGGGTTTCTTGGATGGACGGGCAAACCCATTGGGGTTCCACGAGGCGCATCCCCTGCTGCATCCTCAATTCTCTGTGCAGAAGGTTCATCCCCAGCTGATTCTGGGGGGGCCGAGTGAAGGTCTATTTTGTTTGAAGATTCTTGAGAGGCATGATACTGAGCCTTCACCGTACTTCTCATTGCATTGCTGCTGGAAAATTCGTCCGTCGTGAAACCCTTGGTGGAGCCCACTGATTCAGGCCGTGAGACGGCGTCGTTCTGGGCGGGCTTTGTGCTTGAATTTTCTTCCTTACTCGAGCTCCTCGCGCTCTGATTTCCTTGAGGATCCACGGATTGAATTATGGCGGAAATTCGTTCTTTGGGGGCAACCCCCTTTACTTTCGCATCCGAGATGCCCCTTGCCATGGCCACACTCCCTTTGCCCATGGCCGGGTGCGCAGGTGCCCGGGCCAACCGTCCTCCGACGGGTGAATCCCGGGCGCCGCTCGTCTCGTTTCCGAGATGGAGAGGCAGAGCCTGCCGGGCGGGGGAGTGGTTGCCGAAGGGAGGGGGGCAAAGCGGCTGAAATCCAGCGGATCGCGAGGCATCTAGGGGCCTCAAACCTTGGGACCGTGCCGCCGGAGGGACCGGGGAAACAAGTATGTCAAGTATTGTGTTCTTATTTGACTCAGTGATTTTACCAGGTAATTCTGTTTTTGCCACTTCTGAATCTGAGGTTTCCGATGTGTTTAAGGTCGTATCGATCAAAGAGCTTATTGATGTATATGTTGACTCAAAGGATGTTGTCGAGGCACTCGGAGGTTCAGCCTCGATCCTGTGAGTAGTTTCGAGCCCTTGATCTTTGTTTCGTGTGGCCCCTATCGGAAAAAAGATGATATTCCCCGTGTTTGTTGTAGTTTTAGTGGTCGGTGGTACGACTATCGTTGCCTTTGGCGGTAAACGCTGTCATTTCGGTATTTTGATAGTCGGCGTAGTTTTGGGTTTTGTTTTCTTATTGTCGGTTGACTTCAGGGAACTCAGTAAAATTTGGAGGGATAACTCCGAGGAGGATTCCATTGTAATGGTATTTGGTGTAATGGTGTTTGCGGACTGAACAGGCTGAGTCTGAGATGTTACTGTCTGTTTTAGTGTCTCCATTGCCTCCATTGTCTGGAGGAGACTGCAGACAACTGCTCTCCCTCTGCTCTCGCTCCGCTCCGCGGAAAATGACAGCCTTAAAACACTTCTCACAGCGTAGACAGCGTAGAAAGACTGCAGACGACTGCTCTGCCTCTGCTCTCGCTCCGCGGAAAATTACAGCCTTAAAACACTTCTAACAGCGTAGACAGCGTAGAAAGACTGCAGATGTACTCTACTTTAGTGTAATGGTGCTATCATTACATTCGAACCATCCACATTTCTTTTTAATGTATGCAGTGTAGTGATCTGCATTGGTTGTAGTTCCTGCATGGTATATTTTATACCTATTGTTGTAAAGGTTTTCTTTCCAAGTGTGTGGGAGCAAGGGCCCATCAGGCCCTCCCCGTGTCCTCTACTTCTCAGTACAAAATTCGGACCAAGTTCCTCCAGTAGTGGGTTCGCCCCTTGCCCTTATGTGATGTTAACCTTGGTTGACTTTCGCGTAGATGGGACTACTGAGCAGGACACGGGGCATCCATTTTTGTACGCCCTTTCGACTCCATCTTGGTGATTAGGCCTCACTGCGATTGTACAAAATGCTTCTCTTCCTTTTCCTCGCAACAACACGGCCAGGCGCGCATGGCACAGGGCCCCCACCCTCGTCCTCACTCCGACTGGTAAACGCTGCGGTTCCATTCTCACGCTGAAGCCGGAGGTGCTTGCATCACATAATAAATGTAACACATCACTCTTTCTCTGAGATCACTGTCCTGCATGTGAACCAGCATGAGCTAAGCACATAGCTTGTCCATCTCCACAAACGTGTCCTTGCCCCCACACACCTGTCAGTGGAAACTTACGGCTAGCGTGACCCTGTGCCCCTGCAAGATATTATTTTATGTGCCAGACCACTGACCACGCCATGATGCCCACCCAGCAAATCCCCAACTAACATTAGACCTCTGCTGCAGTATATCGTTGCCTACCACTAACAAATGCCACATACAAGAGATTCTTATGAATACAGACCTTAATTTCAACCAGTGTATTATAGTGGTCAAGACCCTTAGCCTAAGACTTGTATAATCCAATGTTATTGATAGTATAGATATATGTGGGACTTTTAAAGAGACATGATAAACTACTGACAGACTTTGAACAATTGTTATTTAGTGCATGCATTTTTTTAGACTATATTATTTTAGCTTAGATAGTGACCACCCTGTCTCCCAGCGACCTGACCTTCACCCATGTGGAGCACAGATGACTGACGTCAATCCTCCCACCAACAAAGCAACCAACCCGGAGGTAGAGATGCCACTCCACCTGAGACATCGAGTTAACTGACCAAGCCGGGACCAACGTAGTATCGTACGTTAGTTGCGTCATTTACCTTATAAAATGGAATGTAATGATAACTTGTGCAGAGCGCTCTCAGAGATATTTTGAATGCCATTCATTAGATAAACCTTGCCTTGAACTCTCGCAGCCTGCTCTCTGTGCCTTATTCCCCATCTGGGGTGTGTCTGCATTTTCTTTTGCACGTGTAAGTGGGGGAGGGGACAAACATTTGGTGACCCCCTGCGACGTGATTTGGAGAGGTTCCTCGAGGCCCACACCATGCGGCGAGATCCGGAACGCCCCCCAGCAAAACCTTTGCCTCCGCGGCCGACCAGCCTGTGCGCACTACAAGAAAGGGTCAAGGGTTCCCGGTTGACGAATACCTGACTGAAGAGCTGCTCGCCGAGGCGGGCCATGGCTTGGTTGGGTGGGGTGCGAACCTGACTGGGGTCAGACTGAGAACAGTGACCCTCGGATTACCTGACCGAACACATGAGTGCCGGTTGCGAAGGTTTCCAAGGAAAGGTAAGGGGGAAAGTAAGGGAACCAGAGAACAGGTGAAAGTGGGTTTAAACTGAGAGTAGGGACTGTGTGAGTGATTTCTGATCTGTCCTTTATATGGACATTACGTTTTGTGAAAAAGTGAGAAGAAGAAGAGAAGAGGTATCCTAGCCTGAACGGGGTAGAAGGCATCGCCGCATAGCATTGTCTCGTCCAGTGCAGATAAATAAGTGAAGATAAGAGAAAAAAGTAGGGGTCTCGTATATTGAATAGACTCAGAGTAGTTATTTAGAATATTCTTTTTCCGTGTAAGCAAGAATTCTTTGGGAATAAGTAAGAGGGTGTAAGAGGTGGGGAGTGAATGAGAAGAGCAGGTAAAACAGGGAAAGGGAAAAGGTGTTCAGTAACGGAACAAAGGAGAAAATAAAAGCGTGCAGGTAGTGCATGTGCATGTTATGTGTTACATGTTTTTGCTTTTTGTCAATTTTTTGTCGCATATGTCGAAATATTGTAAGTGATTTGTTGGTAAGAGGTTATACATGCTAAAGTAAGATATTGAAGTTGGAAATTCGATAATTACAAAGGTAACATTGAATATTGATACACAATAATTGCTAATAATTGAGAAACGCTCGACATATTGTAGATCTGTATAAGGGGACAGGTGGTTGGAGGGGGTGAGTAGAAGGGAGGCTCAGGTGCAAGAGCACGTACAAGTGAAGGGAGAAACATCGTCATGGGTGGAATAACACCACTAGCTCATATTTGCCAGCAACTCCCACTATATAGTGATAGAATACAAAAATATGACTATCAGTGGGTGACAGAGATAAAAGGGGAAAGCTTGACACCAATTTGGCTATAGGCAGGGTCGTTCGACAAACGGGTGTTAGATTTAGTGTCCATGCACTTATTGGCGAGGTATAAAGGAAAACAGTTGCAGAACAGAAGGGAAGTGCTAGATCTGTGGCGAATGTTTGAAGAAATAGCCCCCACAGCAGAGGTAAGTACAGGGAAGGCAATTGAAAAAGAGAAAACACAGGAAGAGATAAGCAGAACACCAAAGGGTGAGTGCACAACAACCAAAGCTGAGAATGACACAACCAAAATATACCCCTTAATGACAAGACCAGCAGTAGGATACAGTTAGCCTCTGTACATACTGGCATGCCCCACCCCCACTCCCTCAAATGGAGCAATAGCCACTGCGCCGCAGCCATATGACAAAGCAGGCCTGTATGGCCCAACGAGCGCCCCCTGTAAACTTTGCACGATTAACCAGAGATCTAGACCGCCAGCTAGCGCATGCACAGATGGAAATAACACGGCTGAGAGCACTGTGTGATAAGGGCCAAATGCTGCTGGGGGAGGAGAAGTGCCACCATTGTCTATAGCAGATCTCACACCCTCGCTAAGCGCAACAGGGGACTTAGCCCCAGCGACGCCAGAGCCAGCACAGTCAGTGCTTTCTCAGGGAATACCCAGATCACAAGGGCGAGAAAAGGAATGGCGATCAGGAGAGTTCCTGTTCCATCTGAATGATAAACCAGTGAAAATTATACGTCCAGCCACCCCAGAAAGTCAGCGAGGGGAAGGACAAAATGAGAATAGCAAGCAAGAAGAGGAAGTAGAAGAGGTGTGGAGTGATTTAGATGAGTATGAAGAGGGAGCAGCAGCTCTGGGATCCCCACTACCATCTCAGCTCGATGAATTTGACAAACCACACCCCCACGATGGCAGGGGTGATTAAGACAGCGGGTAGGGAATATGTTGGTAAGTAAGGTAAAGAAAGGGACGGTAAGTAAGACAGGAAAGAAACACAAGTTGCAGATGCCGTAGATATATAAAGGAACAGGTATGCCACATTATATTACGTGGGCCCAAATGGCCAAGAACAACCTGTTAAAGCTCCTCCCCCCACTTGCAGGAGGGGCAGGGAAATGGATACATGTGTTGGAGAAAAACACGGCAGGAGTACCATTAGAGATAGGTGATGTAAAGAGTTTGCTAGTGTCCGCCGTCGGTGATCAAGCAGACGCTGTGTGGGAAAAAGCAGGGTTCCCAGGAGTGAAAATGAGTTGTGACCGCCACGATGGATCACCCTTCAACAATGTTCGAGCGCAAGCATTGGACGCATTGCGGCGGACATTTCCAGATATTTCAGATTTACATTTAGTGATGCAATGTACAATGGAGGAGAACGAGGATCCTATGCAATTCATACTGCGAGTGCAAGACTTGTGGAGAAGCGAAACTGGGACGGTGTGGAATCAATCCACTGCCCTGTTCTACTTCATTATCAAAAAAGGGCTCCCGAAGGAGGTACAGAAGGCCTTGGAAAAAATAGCTGGGATAGAAGCCAAGGGATGGCCTGAAATTCAGAGTATAATTGTACACCACTGTAGGAGGATCAAAGAGAGAGAAAAGGAAATAGCACAAAAACGGTTGGCAGACGAAGCAAAACTAGTGCAGAACAAATTGGTGAAGGTTGCCGCCATAAACGCAAGCGTAACTGCTGATAGAGAGAACGAGGGGGACGAAAGTGTGGGAAATAGACCAGTTGCATAGCAGCGCTGTGGGCCACAGGAGAGCAAGGACCATGGAACGGAGGGGAGCCACAGAGGGGACCGTAGTGGCAAGAAAGACCGGCAAGAGGAAGAGGTGGGTACCGTGGCCAGAGAGGGGGGTTCAGAGGTATGGGAAACAGATGTTTTGGTGGGCAAGGGATGAGAGGAGGACAGCAAGAGTCATGTTGGAATTGTGGAAGATGGGGACACTATTCAAGAGATTGCAGAAAGTGGCCTTCAGGGTACTTTCAAGGGCAACCACCCATGGACAATGAACAAGTATGGGGTTGCCCACACCCAGGTAGCTCATATGGATTACCAATGGGGAGTGGGAGACCACAGGACCAGTGTTATAAAGAACCCCAAATGCAACAAAGACAGCCACCACCACAACCACATCACAGTGCACCACAGCCCATGGCAAGAAAAAAAACACTGTTGGGAACGCCAGCAATAACAGTTTCACAACAGCTGCAAATGGTGCACCTGCACTGTTTCGTGGTGTAACAGTAGTTGGAGATAATGTCTTTTCAGTACCAGGACAGGAGAGGTATGCAGATTAGGACAGCCCAGAGAGAGCACGTGCATGTCCAGTCCTATCCACCACCCTACGTGCAGAAGAGGAACCACTAGTGGGGGCAGTTTATCTTTATGGTAGACTCAGGAGCGAAAAAATCATGTCTTATGGAAGGGCGGTTTCCACTCTCAGGCAGGAATTTGGAAACGCAGGGGTTCTCTGGGGCTATTTTAAAAGTTCCTTACACGAAAGATCTTGATATAACGGTGGGGGGAAACACAGTGCACATACCCTTACTGTACCACGAAGATGCGCCAATCAACTTGCTGGGAATAAATTGAACATGACCATTTCATTTACAGGGTGGGGGATAGTGTGTTCCACTCCAGGAGTATACCCAGTACGAGCGATGTTGATGATCAGTACAATGATGAATGAGGTTGTAATGCAAGGGATACCCATTGACATAGACATGTTCATCTATGGCATCAAGGTGTTAGCCCGAGTAGTGCCTGAAATAACAAGAAACGAGTGGAGAGCACCATCAGACTTTATGTTCTGCCCAATCACAAGTGTAGATGTTGTGCCAGGCACGATAATGTCCATAGACATTGAGGCAGTTCAGGTATCGAGTAAACGTATTGTGGTCATAGTCTTGGACACGCATGGGTGCGAGTGGAGAACTGTGCTATGCATGCATCCCAACATAATGCTAAGAGACATAACTGATGAAGAATTATTCACTGATGACGAAGAGAAATAATAATGGAAATAAGCATACCGTGTGACATTATGATCCAGTACAGGGAGGTACACAACCCGTTTATGGTTAGTGTTAGTGCCAAGCAACAATATTTGAGGAAGACATGGCAAAGGTGACACCAGAAATTTGGACTACAGGCCCCCATGATGTAGGGTTACTACATGAAGTGACACCAATAAAGATAAAACTTAAACCAGGTGCCATACCGCCAAGAGTGAAACAATACCCAATATCCAGAGAAGCAGAGGAAGGAATTAGGGAAACAATAAATGCACTCCTGAGCCAAGGTATCATAGTGTCACGATTCCTGCCCCCAGACCCTCAGCATATCAGGCTGGAGTCAGGTCACGGCCACCCAGTCAGCCCCTAAGGTCCTCTCCATCTCCCCAGACACCTACTTGGACTCACACTTGGCGCCTTAGGCACTAAGCTCACACACAGTCCTGAGATCCACTTAGTATTGAACTTGCAATGTATTATGGGGCAATGGATGCCCTCATGTAATTCAGTTCCTTGAACTGGATGAGTGGTCTATTCTTTCGGGTGTGGCTCAGCCCAGGGATAACTGGGATATCTACAGACTATTTAAACCACACCTGGCCTGAGAAACATGCTTTGCGTTTCTCTGCACCTACAGCGTGACACTCACCTGAAGAGGCCCACTTCTTTCTTCAGCACCAGCGCACCTGCAAGAATAAGAACTTTGTTGTCAATACTCACCTCGAAGAGCATCCAACTTCTGTCCAGCTCTTCCCAGTCTTGCGGATTCCTACGGCAGAGTCATCTCCATCTAGGCACGCCACGCCCTACCAAAGGGGAGAAGAATAGAAGAAAAGAAGTTAGTAAGCATTCTGCAATACTTAGCTCTCTTGAATTTGCAAATAGAGTTTAATCCTTACCTGAACTCCTGTCGATCGGACAACTTTTGCTCTGGAGCATCCCGCCGATCTGAAAAAGGGGAAAAGACACATCAGGTTAGTGCAAAACAATTAAGAGGTGCTGCACATCACGCTTTCTCACTGCAGCTCGCTTCCATGCTGGGTTACTGCGGCACCTAAAAGGACACGGAAAAGACGAACATTGGTTAGTGCTAAGGAAGCCAATAAGCATCACGCTCCGCATTCCTACTTACTTCAGCAGCGCATCATCATCCTCAAGACCTTCATCACCTAAGGAAAGAAAGACACAGTATTAAAGGGACTAGAGCCATCAGAACTTTTGAAAGACTCATTCCAATTACCGGTCGGGCTGAAGCCGCAGCAAGCCCTGTCCGCCGGGCCAATGCCAATGAAGCAACTAGGCACCTTCCAGCCCGCATCAACCAATGCACCCCTGCATCAAAGGCAGGATGGAGAGCACCCCACATCAAGAAAACAAGGTGAGGAGAGGTCCGGGGGAAGGTTGGCGCCCAGGGAAGAAAAGGGGGGCCAGACAAGCAAGACCAATAGGGAATTGACCTCTGATAATACTGTGTTTCAGGCCCAGTGCTTGGTTGAGCAAGTCCAGGGAAGGGTTTGAAGTGGTCGGAAGTCCGGTCCGGCTGAGGGGCGTCCCCGTGGATATCAGGTGAGTGTTACACATAGTGCCATCAAACTCCCCGTGTAATACGGCAACCTTCGCGATCAAAAAAGCAAAAGGAGGGGCGTGGAAGATGATCCAAGATCTCCGTCCACTCAATGATATCACCCAAAAGGAATTCCCGTTAGTGCCTTACCCGGCATCAATATTGTGCAGTATTCCCGAAAAATCTACATGTTTTACTGTGGTTGACTTGAAGAATGCTTTCTTCTCTATACCACTTGATCCAGTATCACAGTACCTCATAACATTTGCACTGGGAAACAACAGATATGAGCTTTGCAGACTCCCACAGGGGTATTGCGAAAGCCCCAGCATTTTTAACAGAGTATTACGTGAAGATATTGGAAATATAAATGTAGAGAGCACCATTATACAATACGTAGACAATTTACTCATCTGCAGCAAAACAGAGGAAAAGTGCAGGGAAGACTCCATAACACTACTAAACGTTTTAGCTACCAAGGGGTACAAGGTGGAAACAGGGAAATTACAATACTGCCTTGCCGATGTTGTATACCTCGGACAGTTGATATCGAAAGATGGGAAACGAATACTCCCGGACAGAGCAGCTGCTATACGTAACATAATCATACCAAAAACAGTGAAGGACATGCAAAAATTTCTCAGCATATGTAACTACTGTCGAGCATGGATCCTTGATTACGCAGCATACACACGACCATTACTGCAAGCATTAAAAGAAGCGCAGAAGAATAGAGTTCCAATAAAATGGACACATGAAATGATGACTCAGTACTTCCGACTAAAAGACATTATTGCAGATGTCCCAGTTCTCGCGAACCCAGATTATTAGAGGGAATTTTTCCTATTCTCACACTGCAATGGAACACTGATGACAGCAGTGCTGACACAAAAAACATCATTAGGCCATTGGCCTATTAGAGTGGAACACTAGACGCGGTGATGCAAGGTCACTTTGCGTGCGAACAGGACCTTACAGCTGCAGCCTTCGCCATTGAAAAGAGTGCCACAATTGTGTAGGGATGTTCAGTAACACTATATGCCGAGCATTCATTATTCACAATTCTCGAGTGGTCAAAATCGACAATGACAACACAAAGAGCAACAGCATACGAATTGATAATTTCAAGCCCCAATGTACATGTAGTTAGGTTTAAAACAGTAAACCCAGAAACATTGATAACAGAGCCATGCACAATGGAGGACATGCAGGAACATGACTGTGCAATGTATGAGGGGGAGGGTGATGATATTCCCAAAGCAAGTGAAAACACCCTGAAGGAAGGAGAAATATACTTCATCGATGGGTCAGCATCAATAAATTGGGAAACAGGGGGAAAACATGTAGGGATGGCAGTAGTACGAATGGAAGAAGATAGCTATGAAACAATCTTTCAAAAGCACCTCCCATAAGCGGCAGAACTAACTGTATTAATTGAGGCATTACGCACAGCCAAAGGGTGCACAGTGACCATATATTCAGATTCCGAATATGCAACTACCACCGTACATTCAGGACTGTCTCGCTGGTGTAGGAGGGGGTTTAGGAGAGCAGATGGCTCACCAGTACAGCACGCCACGCTGCTGAATGAATTGATAGATGCCTTAGCGGAACCATCGGTAGTGGCAGTGGTGAAATGCCAAGGCCATACCAACAATACAGATGCAATCTCATTGGGAAACACGGCAGCCGACGCAGTGGCGAAGAAAGCCTTGTATTTCAATACAACACCAGTATCAGAATGCATTGTAAAGGCAGCCACTGTAGAGCCACTAGAAGAAGCTTATAGCAACACACCAATAGCACAGCTAATGCAGTTACAGAGGAGAGCATATCCAGAAGAGCAAGAGTTGTGGGGCAAGTGAGGGTGCAAACAGTCAGCCACAAACCTCATTTGGAGACAGGAGACAAACGGGAAAGGTAGTGATGCCAGTAGAATTACTGGAAGTAGCATTCCAACAGCTGCACTTCCCAGTCCATGTAGCGAAACAAAATATTGCCGCAGGCATCCAGGAACATTGGTTTGTCACTAACCTACAGGAGCATTTGTCAAAGTTTGTCATAGAGTGTACGACATGTCAAACATACAATTCAGGGATGACATTGAGGACATTGCGAGGCACTTTGCCACGACCAGTAGGGCCATTCAGAGAACTCCATATTGACTACGCCGACATGGGAGAGAGATGTAACGGAGCAAGATATCTAATTGTGGTGGTATGTCCCTTTTCAAGGTGGGTGGAGGCAGGTCCATGTCCCCACCCAGACGCGAAGTGTGCGGTGAAATTTCTCGTATGAGAAGTGTTTTCCCGGTGGGGAATATGTGATGTGATATGGTCAGACAACAGCACACACTTTGTGAACAACCTTTTCAAGGAAGTGACAACACTCTTGGGGGTAAAGCACAAACTGTGTTCCATTTATCATCCGATGACCAATGGAGTGGTAGAGAAGATCAACTGCCTGCTCAAGAGTAAATTATCAAAGTTGTGTAACACACTAAAGAAGAACTGGGTATATTGCCTGCCCCTAGCACTGTTCCAACTCAGAACGCATCCATGCAAGGATCACCATCTGAGCCCCCATGAGATTGTGACTGGGCGTTGAATACACACACCACTCTCCCTGATTGGGAGAGCATCAGACACACACAGGGCTGCCACAGTGCCGGGGGAAGAATTTAAGGAATATTTAACTCAGCTGATGCGCAGTTCGCAGCATAGCACGCCAAATAGCACCACCATTCACTGAGAATGTGGCAACTGATACTACCACACCAGCTACAAGCCCCAGTGGGCTGCTGATGCCAGGGTCACAGGTGTACGTCCAAAGCTTTGTGAGAGGATGGAAATCACCTAGGTTTCATGACCCCTACAAGGTCATATATAGTACACACACTGCAGTCAAAATTAAGGGACTGAAATATTGGGTGCACCTCTCAGATGTGAGGAGGGCACGCGATAGTACACTCCCTCAGATCGAACAGGAATATGCAACTGGTATTACAAACGATGTTGAGAAATGATGACAATGTGATTTAATGAAGAAGGAACATGAAAGGATGGTATGCCTCTGCCATATGTTCGTATCCCTTTTCCTTTTACTCTCTTTTCATCACTATCTCTCTCTCTCTCTCTCTCTCTCTCTCTCTCTCTCTCTCTTTCTCTATAGAAATGCTTAGAACAGAGGACTCAATTGAAACAAAGGGCTGAGAAATGTATATCAAAAAGAAATTGTAAAATGGAAGTAATGAGTGAATATGAAATGTAAATATATAAATAAATGTACATATTCTGGTGACTTAACAACTTTGTCTCGCCCCTCCAGGTGACAAATGGCCCAACGAAATACAATTGTGGCAAATGCAATTATGTTAGATAGTGATAGGGATGCCATTAGGGCAAAAAGATTTAGCAATGTTGAATGTGTTTTGAAATGTGCTGCAATTTTGTTTTCAGTGATGCTGTTTCTCATGGCCTGGTACTATACTCTCTTATCTTTGGTTAATGATTTGCACAAAGGGGGGAGCATGGCTAATATGATACGAGAAGGTTCCAACTTAATATGGACTGGAGTAAAGACAATGTGGGGAGAAACTTATAACATTGGTATTAACGGTACAAATGTAACGCAACATTCAGAACACGCCGCTGCAGGGCTAACAATTGTCTCTTTGTCACATCCTGGCATAAATATGATTAATGATTATGAATTGAATGAATATGATGGTGACTATTATTGGCCGAGCAACATAGCAAATACAAGCACGCATGCACAGATAGCCATAGAACCTACCTCATATTATGCTACTACCAATGAGTACATACATGCCATATTCAACAGCAATGACACTGCCTGGGCTGGAATGTTCCCAATACACTACCAAAAGGTGAGAAGCAACAAGGAGGGAGGGGGAAGGAGAAGCAAAAGGGGGGCAGGAGGGAAAAGATATGACATTGATCATGACCTAGGGTTAGACGAAATAGAAGACCCCCGCCACCCTGATCAATCTAACAAATGGTACTCGGACATGAGTGCTACAGCAAAGCAAGTGACAAATGAAAGCTGCTATGTCTGTTCACTCATTCCTCATGCATCAGGGACACCAAAAATGTTGATACCCCAAGAAGTGCCCTTGTCAGAGGCTCAATGTTTAATTCATTTAGTTCTGTGTAGGATAAAAAGCACCTTCCAGGCACATACCATCAGCCTAGAAAGAATGGAGAGTGAGAGAACATGCACAAGCTGGCGTCAGGGAGTGATTTGCCTCAGAGAGCCATTCCTTGTCATAAAGGGAACGAGGTATGCAGAGAACAAATGGCACGATAAAACTATTGAGCGCAGAGCAGAAGCACTCCAGGGGCTGGCTGAAGGCGCGTTCCAAAGGATAAAAGGAGTGTGCACCCCTATCTGGTCACAGCATGTTGCTAAGCTAATATGGATTACAGCGCTGGAAAAGCCCATAAAAACGCAAAAAGAAATACTGCACAAACTATGCTTCCACGGAGAAGGGAAGGTGAACATGGGGGAAGCAAGAAAATGCAACAAGACAGTAATAATACCTGACATGAAAAAAGGCACCGGAGGCCTCATGAACATGTACTGGGTTTGCGGCAAGCAAGCATACCTGCATCTACCCGCATCCTGGAAGGGTACTTGCGCCTTAGCCACTCTCCATACAGCACTGATGGTAATACCAGAAAGCCTTATCCAACGAGCAGCAGGGGATTTGGCTGGCAAATTGGCAGCAGGGGATTCGGCTGCAAATCGGCAGCAGGGCAATCGGCTGGTCCATCGGCAGCGCCCAAACAAGAAAACACCGAACTTCCAGCTTATGAACTATTGTCAGAATACGAGCTGAAAACAAAGTTGTCACGAAGCAAAAGATCATCTGACTACATTTTGTCCGAATCATCAAAACTCCTTGCCACATTCTGCAAAAATACAAGCTGTTATCATCTGCAGAGACATTTTTCGCATCGCTCCTAGCACCAGAGCTCCAAGCACGAGCAAACGCCAAATGGTTACAAATAGTACGCTGGGAGCTCATCCAACTGGCCAACGACACTGAAGAAGGATTCAACGTTATAAAAATAGAGCTCCGCGCCCTGCGCCTTATGACAATGCAAAACAGATATGTTCTAGATCTCCTCATGGCGATGGACGGTGGTGTTTGCCGAAAAATCGGGGGGCCTGTTGCACATTCATGCCATCCGAAGATGCAGATAACGGGACACTCTTGCATGTGATAACAGCAGACCACAATCTAGGAGAGAAGATGAGAACAGAGGGCGAGCGGAAGAAAGTACAAGGTTTGACAACTTGTTCAGCTGGATACCATCATGGATAAATGTGATGATGAAAATACTAGTCCCCATCATCGTCTTTGTGTTACTATTCTTCTGTGTGTGCCAACTGGGACTCCGGTGTTGTGCAAAAAGTGTGCCTACCTAGACTATGATGGGCTGACCGACAATGGTAGCAACTATGATAGATGCACAAATACAAACAGGAGAACATAACCCTCCAAAGTACAGGATGACTGCCATATACAGGCAATATGGGGACAGGGTTGATAATTTATACCACACCACAATAAAGGAACCAACCGAATTGCAATGGTACAACGAAGTATGGGTAGATTTGGATGGGGATGGTGGAATATACTTAACATGCACTCCAGATGAATATGCAAGAAGAGGGAATAGCTCGAGAAGTGTATGCAGAGCATGGATGCCAATAAAGGGTACCCCAGCCTGGGAAGAAGCAGTCGCTGAAGCTGAGTACTACCGAAGGGAGAATGAGAAGAATAAAGAGTCGTAATTTGTTACTTTAGATGTAACGAAAGGGGGGATGTGTGGGAGCTAGGGGCCATCAGGCCCCCCCGCGTCCTCTACTTCTCAGTACGAAATTCGGACCAAATGCCTCCAGTAGTTGGTTCGCTCCTTGCCCCTATGTGATGTTCACCTTGGTTGACTTTCACGTAGATGGGACTACTGAGCAGGACATGGGGCATCAATTTTTGTACATGCTTTTGACTCCATCTTGGTGACTAGGCATCACTGTGATAGTACAAAATGCTTCTCTTCCTTTTCCTCACAACAACACGGCCAGGCGCGCATGGCACAGGGCCCCCACCCTCGTCCTCACTCCGACTGGAAAACTCTGCGGTTCCATTCTCACGCTGAAGCCGGAGGTGCTTGCAACACATAATAAATGTAACACATCACTCTTCCTCTGAGATCACTGTCCTGCATGTGAACCAGCATGAACTAAGCACATAGCTCGTCCATCTCCACAAACGTGTCCTTGCCCCCACACCCTCGTCCGTGGAAACTTACGGCAGTGTGACCCTGTGTCCCTGCAAGATATTATTTTATGTGCCAGACCACTGACCACACCATGATGCCCACCCAGCAAATCCCCAACTAACATTAGACCCCTGCTGCAGTATATTGTTGCCTACCACTTGCCTACCACTAACAAATGCCACATGCCAGAGATACTTATGAGTACAGACCTTAACTTCAACCAGTGTATTATAGTGGTCAAGACCCTTAGCCTAAGACTTGTATAATCCAACGTTATTGATAGTATAGATATATGTGTGACTTTTATAGAGACATGATAAACTGCTGCATTTTTTGAGAATATATTATGTTAGCTTAGATAGTGACCACCCTGCCTCCCAGCGACCTGACCTTCACCCATGCAGAGCACAGATGACTGACATTAATCCTCCCGCCAATCAAGCAACCAACCCGATGGAAGAGATGCCACTCAACCTGAGACATCGAGTGAACTGATCAATCCGGAACCAACGTAGTATCCTATGTTAGTTGCATCATTTACCTTATATAATGGAATGTAATGATAACTTGTGCAGAGCGCTCTCAGAGATCTTTTGAATGCCATTCATTAGATAAACCTTGCCTTGAACTCTCGCAGCCTGCTCTATGTGCCTTATTCCTTTTGCACGTGTAAGTCGGGGAGGGCACAAACACAAGTGACACTTGACCATATGTGAATCCAGTCAGTTTGCAGTTGTTTTTGGTACCATCTGCATTATAATGTAGAAGCATAAGTATTATGTAGGCACTATGCGATTGTATCAGTAAGGTGGAACAATCGTCTGAATTGTAAAAAAAAACCTTTATTTGCTATAGCACTAACTACTTCCTTGTTTCCTTTGAGTGTTTCCTTCATCTTTCTGATTAATGTTATGTTTGTTGCCTTGCTGCCCATTTTTAACAACAGTTAGATACCTGTAGGCGTATTCTAACTGTGCATTTATTCTTACAGCTCTGTGATATTCATTTATTTGTGCTGTTGTTATATCCTCTTGGGCAGTTAGCTACCTGTTGGCGTATTCTAACTGTTTGTAGTCTTTTCCATAATTGTTTAATAGTCTTGAAGTACACATTATTTATTACATTTTGGCTTTAAGAATATTAAGTACGCATTTGCAAGATTAGCTGGCAATCTCTGCTTTAGAGTAATGGTGCTATCTGTAAGAGGATTCAATTCAGCACTACAGCTAAGTTAACGCCTAGTCTAGAATACTGAATGAAAACCCTTATTGATATATCTTTATGTCCAGTTCATGCGTTCTGGATGACTACCCCTATATAACACCCCTCTCTTGGAATCCCCCTGACCCCACTGAGCCAAGAAGTAGTTCTGTTTTGCAAGTTTAAAAGGTTTATTTGATAATTTAAAATATATATATATATATATCACACTTTATAATAAATTAATACTTGAATAGCACACTTAATCTGATATGATCAAGATCAACAACGGAGAATCTGGCACTAGCGCACTTCTTTATAATCACTAATGAGTTGACATGAAATGGATAAGGTAGCACACTGGTAAATAGGAACAAAAGTATAATGTGGTAGAGGATGCTTTATGTAAGCTCAGGTGGATGCAATATTCAATGAATGCAGTACAGAAAATACTCAATATAATTTCAACCAAACAATGTAATCACTTTTCTCTGGCAATCCCCTCCCCCCCTTGGTGCAAGGCAAGGAAATGGAAGGAAAACACACAGTTCTCAGAAATGCAATCAAATGTGATTCAGTTCACCCCAGCAAGCTTAGACTACAGAAGTTTGAAACACAGGCAAATGCTTTGATATGTGCTAGCAATGGATGAGAAATATGCTGGAAATGCTTTTAATTCCCTTTCAGAGGTTCAGGGTGAATGGTATCTAGTTAATATTAGCTCAGGCTCACTCTTGCAATGATTCAGGAATGATTAGCAGGTTAAACGAATTTCTGGCAAATGGAAGGCAAGCAGCAGCAGTTTTTAAACATGAAGAAATTTGCAAATCGCGGCAAAATTCGCGGATGCGCCGAGCGCTATTACAGAGGAACCACAAGGACTATCTCTATCGTTTTGGGGTCCTATGAAAGCCTAGGATCTCATCTTCCAAATGAAAGTTACTGCAAGTCTCTAGCACAAACGGTTGCGGAGATATGAGCGATTAAATAAAGGTCGTTTTTCAGATTTGAAATTTTAAAGTTCAAAAAGACAAGTCCAGCTTTTGCAGCTAGAATGACAAGTGACAGCTTTACAAATGACAGGTGACAAATTTGGATCTATCAGGCAGTTCTACTTAGGTTAAATAGATTGAATTAGATGAATTTAAACTAAGAGATTGGTTCTACACAGTTCTGCTGGGTACTCACACTATATTCTTGAATTAAATGGGCCTCGTCACGGATCTGGTCAGGGTTTTAAACTGGACTCTGGTCTGGTCTGGTCTGGCCTCTGCACTTCACAGTGATCTGGGTCAGCTCTCTCTGCTGGTCTGGGTCTCTCTGGGTACAGCACTGCTTTCTCTCTGGTCTGGTCTCTAGTTTGGCTTTCTGGAGGTTGATGAATTTGAAGTCTGGATCTCTGGATGTTGTATGGTCCGGCAGAGTGCGTTGCAGCAAATGGAATTGAAGGCCTCTATCTGTCCTGTCTGTCTGCTTTTATGTGTTTAGAATGTGGGTGTGTTCTAGCATCACTGACCCTACCTCTCTCTCAGCTTCTAATTGGTCAAACTTCCATTTCTCATTTGATTGGCGAAGGAGCTGTGAGTTAGAGTGATGTCATCCATTTATGATCTCTTGAAACAACTCCCCTATCATCTGTGCACCCAAATCTATATATGATCAAAATCCATATTTCACAGTTACACAGTTGTTTGAAATTACACATACATGGTGTGGCTGAATTTAGCCATGTCTCTGTCCAAATCTGATGTTTCTAAGAGCTTGCATTCAGAAATGGCAACTTCTAGCACTTTTTCATGTGCTAAACAACATTGGATCTTCATTAAATTTTATACAACTGTTCCTCACATATCTACCCACATACCAATGCATTTTCGTTTGTCTAGCTGAAACAGGGAGTCTGTAATATTAATAAACAATGGGGTTTTGCCCCAGAACATCACACAAATTCGAGTTTAGGCTTGAATTAAAGGTACATTTTTTAAATTAAAGCTCTCAAAGTTATACATTCTGTCATATCAGTGTTTTTGTAAAATATATATTTTACTTTCAGTTCAGTCCTCAGAGTGTTGAAGTCCGCCTCCAAGACTTGGGTGGGTCAGTCACAGATCTCTGCTGGCTGGCAGATCTTTGTTGACAGCAAACATCCAGAATTAACATATTCCTTTCAGAGGAAAGGGTCCTTTGTGTGGTGTCTGGCAAGCTCACATCAGGAGGCCAGGGGGCCACTTTGCATTTAATTAACAGAACCCTGTTATTTCCTGGCTTCTTGTGTTGAGTTCTGAAGTGTCAAGAATTCTCAGGACAGGCAACCCCTTTGAACCTTTGATGAAATAAGACCCCTTTCTTTGCACTCATGCAGTTTGCAAGACAGCTCTCCTGTCAGAGTTTAGACCGCTAGCGCCACCATCAGGATTTTGTGGTTACTGCATCCATCCTTGGGATTTTTTCTTTTAGATTGATTCCTTTCAGCAAGTGATATTATATGGAGTAGATTGTCCATGTTCAGGACATGGCATTGGTGTGTTTCTGCAGTAAAGTAATTCTGTGCCCATGATTTTGCCATATTTGACATTCAAGAAAAATGAATTCCCAACAGTATGGGTTTGCTTTTGGCAATCAGCATTGCATCTCTGAACTCACAATATAGGCAAAATGGGATTTTCCTGTGCATTTTCTGGGGAGCTCTGGCCATTATGATGTTTTCAATGCCAGTACTGCACAGTTTTGAGGTAGGGCCCGGATGCATGGGTAAATACATCCCACAAGCCCCCCTTCTTGCGGTGGCCATCTGATCCTTCACTAATGGGACCCGCAAGATCTGGGATGTTTCCTCATCTTCTTCCAATAGATGGCACAGTTCAGCATCTTTTCCTCCATCCGGTCGGATCGATCGGTTCTCCTCGCCGGTCCTGATGGGAATATTGGGCGGTACCCCGAGCCCGTTGTGTCTCAGCTCCCGGTCTCCGGATCGTCCTCCTTGGCCCGTCTCAAGGTTTTCTTTCTCCTAGGATGACAAAGGAAGAGCGGCAATACCTATTCATAGACGTTTTTCCACCACCGTTGAGATAGTGGGGCAGCATATGCATTTCATCATCACGAAACATTACATTCTTATTTTGAAAAAAAAAAGAACAGTATAACTAAGAGACAGTTTCATGCAAATCACAATATTTTAGAGACTAGATGTGGTATGTTTTATGGTTGGAACTGAATTAGTCTGAGACAGTACCCGCTAGGATTCCAGAGGATTCCTCCAGTTGTTGCAGAGTGTGCCTGGGATGGCAACATTTCAACTGGTTTATGTGGACCCACTTGTCTTCCCCCTCTGCCGAACCGCCTTTGGGGATGTGGATCTTGTAGGCCACAGGGGAGATCTTATCGACGATCTCAAAGGGTCCCTTCCATGTAGGCAAAAATTTTCGCTGCTTGGCCTGGTTCCTTTGGAAGTTGTATAGATAGACCCGGTCTCCCACCTGATATTCCTTCCTGGAAGTTTTCAGGTCATAATGGGTCTTCATGCTATCAGCCGATCTTTCTAGATTCTGCTGAGCGTAAGCAAAAGCATGTTGAAGGTGTTTCCTTAAATTCTCCACATACTCATGAGTAGTGGAGGCATTTATCAGTGTCTGCTCTTGGGTCCTGTAGAGCAAATGCTGGGGAAGCACCATCTTGCGCCCAGTCATCAGCTCAAATGGTGACATTTTGGTTGCAGATGAAGGGGTAGATCTGATGGCCATTAGGACCAGAGGTAATCGGATATCCCAACTTGGCCCAGAATCTGCCACAAACTTCTTTAATATGCTCACAATTGTCCGGTTATATCTCTCTACTGCCCCAGAAGAAGCTGGCCGATAAGCAATATGCAGCTTTCTCTTGACCCCCAGTATCTCCCACATCTTTGTCATTACTTCACTGGTGAAGTGGCTACCTCTGTCTGACTCAATCCTTTGAGGTAGACCAAAACGGGAAAAGATGTGGTTAATCATCAAGGCAGCTGCAGTTTCTGCCTTGCAATTTGGGGCTGGGAGACATTCCACCCACTTGGTAAACAAGCATGTGACGGTCAACATGTACTTATTCCCCCTAGCAGAGCGAATCACGGGGCCTACAAAGTCGATTTGTAAATCTGACCATGGCAGTGTCATCCCCCGCTTTTGTAAAGGTGCCCGGTGTGTGAGGGATGTCGGTGTCATGATCTCTGCTTCCAAAAGGTCAGGGTTTTCCCAACTCCCTTGGAAGCAGATCCATAACCCGGGTTCCGAGTGCCAACCAGTCCCAATTGGGACCTTTTGGACCCAGTCCTGGCGCCAGTGGCACCAGGCTCATAAATATGCCCAGTCACAGCGCTGGAAGCGCCGGGCTCATAATGCTTGGGTGGACTTACCTTCAGCAGACCATGCTGCTTACTTGCCTGCCAGTTGAGCCTCTGATCCTCTTCTGTTTGGAACTACTTTTCCTGTTGGGTGGGGCTGGAGCCACTCCCTAGATTCAGAACACTGGAACTCTTCTGGAAGGCAGGAACTCTTTTCTTACCAGGAACTCTTTTCTTACTTAGGCGTGGCTGTGGAAGGAGACACCTAAGCACTACAGGAGGCTATTTAAACCACATCCGGTGGATGAATCTTGCTTTGCGTTATTCTGCAACCTCTGCAGCAGAACGCTCATCGTGTCTTCTGCATCTGGTCCTGGGCCTAAGGAAAAAGGCTTACCATCCTGAATCCAGTCTTCAGCAACACCTATAAAGACAAGAAAGAACAGGTTAGCATTCCGGCATCTGAAAGGCAAAGGCTTACCATCCTGAATCCAGTCTTCAGCAACACCTTTAAAGACATTGGGGAACTTTAATACTCACGTGCCATTACTCCTTTCCACATCTAATCCAGTGGGTATTCCGGCACCCTGCAGCCGCTTCGAACTCGTACCTGCAAAATAAAAAGACAGTTAGAGCGCATAGTGAAGCAGGCAACAAGCGCTTACTTACGTGCTTCCAGGCGCTTCTATTCATCACACGGGCTCCATCTTCAACTCACTTCAGCCCGTCATCTGCCATCGCCGGAACCCTGCAAAACAAGAGACATCATTACTATAGACTTTAAAGACATTTGAATGACTCGAAACTTACCGTTCGTGCAGTAAACGACGGACAGCAGTCCTCTGAAGTCAAGAGGCCTGCGCTACCTATCCAGTGAAGAAACTGGTTACAGCACCCTGCCCCGAGGCAGATGGAGAGCTCGGCATTCACTTACCTAAGGTGAGAGCGTTAACCTTTGGGGGTCTACAGGAGAGGAGAAGAGGAAAGAGATAGGGACACCCCAATAACCCCAGTTCATTAACCCCATATTTTCTATCTGCAGACATCTTACTCTACACGTCAGGCATACAGTGCACAGAGGTCCAGCCCAAAGAGCCAACCGGGTGCTACACATCACCTTTGAAGATACGGTAGTCGCCCAGTCAAGACCGGCGCCTCTGCGAGAATCAGGTGAGCGTTACAGAACGCAAAGCCTACCGCAAAACTCTCGCCCAGGCGCTATGGAAACCTCGGATACTGACCCCCTAGCCCGGTTACTTGGGGAACTAAGGGCAGAAGTGCATGCAGCTCGTCAGGAAACGAATGCTCTAAGAAGGGAACTAATTATTTCCAAGGAGAGAACAGACAATCTTGCTAGGCAAGTGCTACAGTCACAAGCCGGACAGACCCCGTTACCCGCATCAGGGGCAAATCTTCCTTCAACATCATCTATGAATCCAGTGCAGATCAACCTACCTGGGAATGTACCTCTGGCTCCGCCCGAACGATTTTCTGGTGACCCAAAGAGGTTTGCAGTATTTATCAATCAGTGCCGGTTGCACTTCTTATGCCGGCCAGCAGCCTTTCCAACTGATCAAGCAAAAGTAGCTTTTGTACTTTCGTACCTTAGTGGCAATGCGGCAGACTGGTCGATCCCTCTAGTTAATCAAGATGATCCGGTTCTCCATGATTTTCAAGCCTTTCAGCTTAGTATGGAAAAACTGTTCGCAAGACATTCACAGGGGCAGGCCTTGGACAATGAGCTTCTTTCGTTGCGACAGGGTAATCAAGACCTTTTGGCTTATATTGCATCTTTCAATAGACTAATAGTGGAAACTCAATGGCCTGAAGACAAAAGGATTACGCTGTTTTATAGAGGTCTACGTGGAGAGCTCAAAGACGTTTTAGCCCAAGTAGTGAATCCCCCACAAGACTGTTCGGATTATATAGACTTGGTCGTTCAAATAGATCACAGGCTGCAGAACAGGAAGGCCGATCGTTCCAAGTTTGATGCTCGAGTATTTTCCAAACCGCCAACTCCTTCCAAAGGAGTAGACTCCGGGGAACCCATGCAAATAGGGGGTCTGAAAGGTCCTCTAACACAAAGGGAGCGGGAAAGGAGGAAACAGTTGCAATTATGCCTATATTGCGGAAACTCAGGGCACTTTCTTCGAGACTGTCCGGTGAAACCTGCCAAGAAGGCAGTAGGAGCTGCAGTTACCAAAGTTACAAACTCTGAGCAGGGAAACGACCTCGCCCGACAAGAATAGAGGTCCTCTTGCCGAGCGTGAAAACCAGTTCCGTGACCTCGCATTTCGTGATACCTATGGTCCTCATTAGCCCTGATAATCCGGATCGATTACATGCAATTGAAGCTTACGTCGACAGCGGTGCCATCGGCAATTATGTGGATCATGAAATGGTTTTGAGGATGAATCTAACTCTTTGTCCCAAGGCTGTAAAGGACGTCATTACTACGGTGGATGGTACGGAGATAGCCTCCGGGCCAGTAACGCATACCACTCAAGAGGTGACGCTAGTAAGTCAAGATGGACACCATGAGAAGATCGTGTTCGATGTGATCAAGGCCCCTCAGTTTCAGATTATTCTAGGAATACCTTGGTTAGAGAAACACAATCCTCTGATCGATTGGCGAGCAAGAACGGTCCAGTTTCCAGAATGTGTCTCTACTTGTCACCCTCCACCTGGTGTTGCACTGGCCGCAATTTCTTCAGAGACTCCCCAGTTACCTCCCGAATACCTAGAATACCAAGATGTTTTCCGGAAGGATCAGGCTAACTCTCTACCTCCTCATAGGTCTTATGACTGCCAGATAGACCTGATACCTGGATCTACTCCTCCTTGTAGTAGAATTTATGCCCTCACCGAGCCTGAGAACCTTCACCTTCGACAATACCTGGATCAATACCTGGCAAATGGGTTTATTCGTCCTTCCAAGTCCCCTGCTTCTTCAGCTTTGTTCTTCGTTCCAAAAAAGGAAGGAGACCTTAGAACTTGTATCGATTATCGCTCCCTGAACCAGATCACCGTTAAGAATAGATATCCGTTACCTTTGATCCCTGAACTCCTGGACCAAGTCAGAAAAGCATGCATATATACAAAGCTGGATCTTAGAGGAGCTTACCACTTGGTACGAGTAAAAGAGGGCGATGAATGGAAGACGGCCTTCCGCACCAAGTATGGGCTATTTGAATATCAGGTCATGCCCTTCGGACTTTGCAATGCCCCGGCCGCCTTTCAATATTTTATGAACGATGTCCTCAGAGAGCTCATAGATGTATGTGTTGTTGTTTACATTGACGACATCCTCGTTTATTCTTCATCGGAATCTGAACATCGGAAACACGTGAAAATGGTCCTCGAAAGATTGCGTCAACACAAACTTTTCGCTAAATTGGAAAAATGTGTTTTCAACGTGACTGAAGTTGAATTCTTGGGATTCATATTATCACCTGGCGGAGTGCGTATGGATTCAAAGAAGGTCGATGCAGTTCTCAAATGGCCATCACCATCCTCCGTAAAAGGTGTGCAAAGCATGTTAGGCTTCGCTAACTTTTACCGCAGGTTTATCCCCGAATTCTCTCGAATAGTCCAGCCCATCACTGCCTTGTTAAAGAAAAACAAACGTTTTGAATGGTCTACCGAGGCGGAACAAGCTTTCCAGGATTTGAAGACTAAATTTATCTCTGCACCTATCTTAAAACACCCTCGCCCCGAACTCCCTTACATCGTGGAAACTGATGCTTCAAGCCTTGCCATGGGGGCAGTTCTATCACAAAAGGACTCGGTAACCAATCAGTTGCATCCCGTGGCATTTTGGTCCCGCAAATTCTCGCCTCCTGAAATCAATTACACGATTACTGACAAGGAACTTCTGGCTATCAAGTCTGCCTTTAAGGCTTGGCGGCATTATCTGCTGGGGGCCCGACACACCGTTACTGTGATTACGGATCACCGAAACCTGCAATATTTGAAGACCGCAAAAGCCCAATCCTCTAGACAACTCCGTTGGGCATTATTCTTTGCCGAGTTTGACTTCATAATTACCTATCGACCTGGTACAAAGAACGGTAAAGCCGATGCCCTTTCTCGGATGGGAGTGGAAGAACACTTGGTCAACCCTAAACCTGTACCAATCATTCCCGAACAAAGAATTCTGGGTGTAATCGCCACAGAATCCATAGAGGAAGTTAAGGATAAAGCCAGGCAACTTGTAACTCCAGCAGACATACAGAATTGGCATCTGCAGGGAAAGGACTTTGCAGTAAAGGACAACTTATTGTATTTCCAAGAACGATTATACCTACCCAGCACAGATTTACAGAAAAAAGTAATCTCTTGTTATCACGACTCTTTAATGGAAGGTCATCCCGGTATAGCCAAGACCTCAGAAAAGATCAAGCGCTACTTCTGGTGGCCGTCTTGGAAAAAAGATATCAGAGACTTTATAATGTCCTGTGGAGTATGCGCCCAAAACAAGAGTCAAAAGGAAAGACCAGCAGGCCTCTTACGCCCTATTGACATCCCACCTCGCCCTTGGCATACGCTTTCTATGGACTTCATCACCGATCTACCTCCATGCTCCGGATACAATACGATTCTAGTAATCGTGGACTTATTCTCCAAGATGGCGCATTTCATTCCGCTCAAAGGCTTGCCAACAGCAGCAACTCTGGCCCGAGAATTTCTCGAAAACATCGTCCGACTGCACGGTTTTCCTTCGGTTCTAATTTCGGATCGAGGTAGTCAATTTATTTCTCATTTTTGGCGAAGTTGCTGTCGGTCGGCTCAAATTGATGTGAGACTATCGACCAGTCACCACCCTCAGACCGACGGACAAACCGAGAGGACCAATCAAACTCTGGAACAGTATTTACGCTGCATGCTGCAACAAACTGAAACAACTTGGAAAGATATCCTTTGGATAGCCGAGTATGCCTACAATAACTCTGTCCATTCGGGAACTGGGAAAACCCCGTTTTTTCTTTTGTACGGCAGTCACCCTCGAACCTCGGAGTTGGATCCCCGCCAAGATCTTGAAACACCAGCAGTAGACTACCTGCATTCTACAATCACCCAAGCCTTTAAGGAAGCTGTTTCTCACCTTCAAAGGGCTAAAGAACAATACAAGAAAGGAGCAGATCAACATCGGAAGGAAGCCCCTCACTATCAAGTAGGGGATCAAGTCTGGTTATCCACCAAATATCTATCTCTAAAAGGGCCACGCACATTCAACCCAAGATACCTTGGTCCCTATTCCATCACTACCATAGTAAACCCAGTAGCGGTCAAGTTGGACTTGCCCCCGCACATGAAGATACATCCGGTCTTCCACGTCTCTCTATTAAAACCCGTGCAACCTCAAACCCGACTAACCAAATCTCCAAAACCTATCCTAGTGGATGGAGAACTCGAGTTTGAAGTCAAAAGCATTCTGGACTCCAAGATCTCCAAATCTAAACTATTCTACCTAATTGACTGGAAAGGCTACGGCCCCCAAGAGAGATCCTGGGAACCTGCTGAATATGTCCACGCTCCTCGCCTAATCAAAAGATTTCACCGAACATTTCCTGACAAGCCAAAACCCCCGGAGAAGCCCGGTTTGGGAGGGGCCTTGAGGGGGGGTACTGTCATGATCTCTGCTTCCAAAAGGTCAGGGTTTTCCCAACTCCCTTGGAAGCAGATCCATAACCCGGGTTCCGAGTGCCAACCAGTCCCAATTGGGACCTTTTGGACCCAGTCCTGGCGCCAGTGGCACCAGGCTCATAAATATGCCCAGTCACAGCGCTGGAAGCGCCGGGCTCATAATGCTTGGGTGGACTTACCTTCAGCAGACCATGCTGCTTACTTGCCTGCCAGTTGAGCCTCTGATCCTCTTCTGTTTGGAACTACTTTTCCTGTTGGGTGGGGCTGGAGCCACTCCCTAGATTCAGAACACTGGAACTCTTCTGGAAGGCAGGAACTCTTTTCTTACCAGGAACTCTTTTCTTACTTAGGCGTGGCTGTGGAAGGAGGCACCTAAGCACTACAGGAGGCTATTTAAACCACATCCGGTGGATGAATCTTGCTTTGCGTTATTCTGCAACCTCTGCAGCAGAACGCTCATCGTGTCTTCTGCATCCGGTCCTGGGCCTAAGGAAAAAGGCTTACCATCCTGAATCCAGTCTTCAGCAACACCTATAAAGACAAGAAAGAACAGGTTAGCATTCCGGCATCTGAAAGGCAAAGGCTTACCATCCTGAATCCAGTCTTCAGCAACACCTTTAAAGACATTGGGGAACTTTAATACTCACGTGCCATTACTCCTTTCCACATCTAATCCAGTGGGTAGTCCGGCACCCTGCAGCCGCTTCGAACTCGTACCTGCAAAATAAAAAGACAGTTAGAGCGCATAGTGAAGCAGGCAACAAGCGCTTACTTACGTGCTTCCAGGCGCTTCTATTCATCACACGGGCTCCATCTTCAACTCACTTCAGCCCGTCATCTGCCATCGCCGGAACCCTGCAAAACAAGAGACATCATTACTATAGACTTTAAAGACATTTGAATGACTCGAAACTTACCGTTCGTGCAGTAAACGACGGACAGCAGTCCTCTGAAGTCAAGAGGCCTGCGCTACCTATCCAGTGAAGAAACTGGTTACAGCACCCTGCCCCGAGGCAGATGGAGAGCTCGGCATTCACTTACCTAAGGTGAGAGCGTTAACCTTTGGGGGTCTACAGGAGAGGAGAAGAGGAAAGAGATAGGGACACCCCAATAACCCCAGTTCATTAACCCCATATTTTCTATCTGCAGACATCTTACTCTACACGTCAGGCATACAGTGCACAGAGGTCCAGCCCAAAGAGCCAACCGGGTGCTACACATCACCTTTGAAGATACGGTAGTCGCCCAGTCAAGACCGGCGCCTCTGCGAGAATCAGGTGAGCGTTACAGTCGGCTGAAATTGTGCACACACAAGACAACCCTTCAAATATTGGTTGAGGTCCTGGCCCATGTGTGGCCAGTATGCAACCTCTCTTAAGATTTCCAATGTTGTGTGAAACCCCCTATGACCGGCGGTGGCCGCATCATGGGCGTGACTTAACATCAGGCTTCGGAATGAGGTAGGAACCACCCACTGGTCGTGGCCAGCTTTGGATTTCCTTACCAACAAACCGTCTTGGATTCGGAACATTTTTGGACATTTCATCAACACTCTTAGGTCCTCTTTCCCAATGTAATCGGTATCCGTCAGGGGAAAGTTCTCAGGGTCCTCAAGGTGCTGGTAAAAATTTACCAATTATTGGATCCCCCTTCTGAGCAGTAATCAAATCAGCATCAGGGGTCTCCTTACTCCATTGTGCAATTGAAAGGTCATTGTGAGCATTTGTCTGGGACCTAGTGATGGCAGTGACCTGGATTTCCCCCAACAGGGACTCAATCTCAATTAGATCCCCTTGGATGGCCCCGGTTTTGGCCAGCTGATCAGCTAAGTCATTTCCAGTTTTGTCTGGTCCCTCTACTTTGGAATGACCCTTGATCTTTTTCCAATAGATGGTCATCTCATTCGAGGTGACCAGATCATCAATGTTTTGGATCAACTTCCCATGTTTCAAGGGTTTGTTGTTAGCACATAACATGCCTCTGGTTTTCCAATTAACCAGGTGCTCCACGAACCCGTTCCGTACATAATCCGAATCTGTGATTATGACCAGTTCGTGGAGTTGATGCTGGACAGCAGTGAGGATGGCATGATGCACAGCCATCAATTCTGCCACCTGACTACTTCGGGGACCAATTTTGTATCCAGCGGAGGGTTCTGGGGACTCATTCACCCATGCATTCCCTACGCCAGCCACCAGTTCTTTCTCCCCGTCGTTGTCAACATGGTAAGAGCATCCATCCACATAGACAGTGGGCATTCCCTCACACTTGTCTTCTTCAAAGACTTTGTGTGGGGAATTAAGGTATGCCTCCAGGTTGTCCTTGATTTTCAGACTTTCGTCCTCGAGACAGTTTTCTCTGGCACAATCATGCAAGTCAGCCAGACCTTGCGCGAGGGGACTCTTCTTGTTTTGGCCATATCTGACCTCCACAGGAAAGCCTTGCATTGACAGAATCCAGGAAGTAATTCGGGAATTACTCACATTTCCGGCCCGGATTCTGTCACTTTGGAGATATTGCAGAGGCTGGTGTGGAGTCTCCACTATGATGTGTTCCCCCTGGATAAACGGGCGGTAATTCTTCAATGCCCACACCGTTGCCAGGAGTGCCTTCTCACAATCGTTGAATTTTTCCTCCACAGAGGATAAAGTTTTGCTCGCATAGGAGATTACTTTATTGACCTTGTCATCCTTTTGGTATAATACTGCCGTCAAGCACGTATCAGAGAACCCCGTCTCCAGGAAGAACTCCTTGTTTCTGACAGGGTAAGCTAGGCAAGGCGCTTGTGAGAGGCTTCTTTTGAGTTGTTTTACCGCCTCGGCTTGTTCTGGACCCCATTCCCACTTGACCCCCCCCTTCAGGAGATGAATCAGGGGTCTGGTGATCTCTGCGTAGCCCTCAATGAACTTTCTGCTGTAATTAGTCAGTCCAAGGAGGCTCCTTAGTTCCCGCAGAGTTGTGGGGTCTTTCAGTTTCTGAAGTGCTTCCACTTTCTTTTCCTGGGGACAGAGACCCTGAGGAGTAATCTCATGCCCCAAGAAATTAACACGGGTTCTACACCACTGTGCTTTCTGAAAGGAAAGTTTTGCTACGGCGGCCCTCAACTGGGTCAGAACATAACGGATCTCCGCTATGTGTTCCTCCACAGATGAACTTTTGATGAGGACATCATCTACATAAGCCAGGTTACCCCTTGCACCCAAGTCAGGCATGGCCTTGTGTAGAAAAATGTTGAATTCATTGCCGGAGTTGAGGTATCCGAAGGGAGTCCGGGTCCAGGTGTACTGCTGGCCCCCAAAGGTAAAAGCCAGCTTGTATTGGTCCTCCCTACTGACAGGCACAGTCCAGTATCCATTGGTCAGGTCTATTGCAGTGAATACCTGTGACCCCTGGATCTGGGCCAGCCCTTGGTCAATGTAGGGGAGAGGCCATCGGGAAGTATGGACCCGTTTGTTGAGCTCCCTGAGGTCAGCACAGAGTCTCCACTGGCCGTTTGGCTTCAATATTCCCAGCACCGGATTATTGAAGGTGCTGTGGACTGGACGGATTATTCCCCGGGACTCAAGGTTCTTAATTATTTCAGTAAGGGACTCCATTGATGCGAGAGGCAAGCGATATTGCTTCACAAACACAGGAGTCATGCCAGGGTCCGTGGGGATTGTTGTTGTGTGGATGTCAGTGCGACCACAGTCATATGAGTCTACCGCAAAGAGATCTTGGAAATCCAAGAAAACTTGTTTCAACTTTTGCTTTTGTTCCAGAGTCACACAGGCATCAGCTAGGTTGACTCTCTCTTCCACCATCTGCCTGAAGCCTGGAAAGACTTCTGGTTTGGCTATCTCCGCGGCCTCCTCCAGCTGGGTGGAGAAGTCCCTGGTCAGAGTGCTGATCTGGACCGGAGGCTTCAGGTGGGAAAGGCAGCCCTCATGGACCTGGAAAATCACCTCATCCCTCCTGAAGTCACAAGTCACATCTTCCTTACCATAGGGGCAGGAAGTGTACACCAGGAAGTTCCCCCCATGCCGGGTAAAAATCCTGTCTGGTGTTGCGTGGTCCTCACTGTCACTGTCAACGCAGTCCTTGGGGATTGGTCCTAACAGTTCATTTACTAGGTCGATGGAAAAATGTCGGTCATCAACTGCCATTCCAATAATGGTGCCTGCGGCTAGAGTAATACTCTTTAAGTCGCTGTTATCCACCTCTATTAGAATGGTGTCATGTTCTATGTTGACTAATGGAGTTGGGTTGACCCCTAACCCTTGCAGGTGGAGAGAAGCATTTAGATGTATGTAAGCATCAGGGTTTTGCAAATATTGTCCTCTTTTAACTTTCACTTCCAGGGAGAATTGTCGGGTCCTTTCTGGGATGGTGACTTCCTCTTTGATCTGAATTTCAACTGCATAAGGTAGCAATTGAGCTGACCTAAATGCTTTTTCTGGATCATCAAAGCCCATGGGATTATCCGCTAATCGGGACCAAGCTTTGAAGTTTATTAGGTCCAAACTAATGGCAAAGCGATTGAGAATGTCACTGCCTAAGTAAAAGGCGGCAGGGACGTCTCGCACGACCCAACAATTGTGGACTATGCTCTTGTTGCCAATGGAGATTTTGAGCATACACCTGCTTGGCAGGAGATGTTTGGAATTAGGTGCTTCCAGGTCCATTTCCCACTTGTCTATCAGTTTGAAGGTGGGAATGGCTGGATCTTTTGGGAGTTGGCGAAACATGGCTTCGCTGATGAAGCTCTTACCGTTGTTCACACACACTCGAGCGAGAACAGAGTCCTTCCCATCATTTAACTGAACCGGGATGAACAACTGCTCTCCAATTTGCTGAATATCAGCCAGGCTCTGAGCTGATTTCACCTCTTTCTGGACTATAGGAGTGGGAGTTTCAGATTGTGGATTGGTATAGAATTTCAGAGTGTTTCCTTCCAGCGTGGAATACCACTTTAGACTGGAAGGAAGGTTGATTTTCAGAAATAGAGAGGACCCCCCATCACCAGTCTGTTGTCCTACTGCTATTACTGTCACGTCTGGAATTTGGTTGTTCTGGAAGTGAAATTCTACTTGGTCAGATTTTTGTTCAACCATGTGGCAGGTGCCGTTTAAACTAACATGGTTGACACTCTGTTTTAATTTTATTGGTCGGCTAGTCTGGGTCCAGAGGACCTTGTTTACGCAATCTATTAGGGGTGACAACCTTCTCAGGAGGTCATTCCCTAGTAAACAAGGGGTGCCCTCTGGGGTCACAACTATGACCGGGTGTTTCAGCTTGTGTCGCCCAATTTTAATGTCCAAGTCTGCCGTCCCCTCGACAGGAATTTCCTTCCCGTCAAAGTTCTGGAGTTATCCAGGAAGAGAGGTGAGAGGAATTTGGTAATTCTCTCCCCTTCCTGCATTCAGTTCATCAAAGGCCCTTCTGGACAGAAGGGTAGCTTGAGATCCAGTGTCCACCAGTGCCGAGATTGTACCCTGCCCCTGTACTTGTACCGGGGCATAATATCTTCCCTCCTTCTCCTCAAGGGGGCACAGATAATGCACATTTTTGGACAACTGGTGGGCTAACTTTCTGGTTTTGGACATCGCTAGCGAAGAGATTTGGGCAGAATTCTGTGGAGAGTCTTGGGAATCTGAAAGAAAAAGTTGGCAACTGGAGATCAGAGCCATTGTGGGTTCCCCTGGTTCCGGTTCTGGGCCGCCCCCCCCCCTTTTTGGAGGCAGTCCCCAGGATGGGTTTGAACCAGGGGATTTTCTTGCTGTTGGTTCTGGGATGAGATGGTGGGCGGCGGTAGCTCAGTCTCCACATCTCCCCAGTCTGGATCTGCATCCCTAGGGACCCATTTTTCTTTGGGAGGAGTTCCCCCCTCTCTGAAGGAGAAGATCCTTTCCCCAGGATCCTCTGAGGATCCCTCTCCCTCAAATTGGAAGATCTGTACCTCCTCCTCAAACTGAGTCTGTTTGGGTCTTTTGTTTCTCCTACCCCCCCTCTGCTCCTTAGGAGGCAGACTTTCAGGGGCAAGAGATTTTGTTTCCGGTTCCTGGGTTTCCAGGGGCTGTTTACAAGTGAGGAAGGAAGCTTCCTCCAAGGCTTTACACCCCCCTTCCCTTTGTGCCTCCTCCCTGGGAACCGGTGTGTTATCGGGGTGCTGCCCCCGTCATTGTTCTGGAGCACCAGGTCCAGAATTGGGTGCGTTCTGCGCCGGCACGCCCATCTGAGGGTTCTGCTGAGCCCTCAGTATGTGACCCAGATCCCGCGCCATGTTTTGAACCTGGCGCTCTAACTGGGAAACCCGCTCAGGCTGATACGGGGCCCTGTTTTCCCCCCTGGGCTGATCCCGGGAAGGGTAGCTGTCCCTCCTCTGGTAATACCCCGGGTTGGGAAGATTTGGGTACCCCTCCACCCTTGGCCTCCCCTCTCCCGGATTCAGTGGTCTGGGCTCAGGGAATTGGGGAAAGAAGGATGGATGGTTTTGGGGCTGAAAGTTGGGTGGATACCTGGGGAAAAAGTTCTGCCCAGGATTTGGAGAGTTTCTGCCCTCCGGTGGGAAGTTAGGAGGGAAGTTCCCTGGGTTAGGTGCTTGGCTGGATCCCCCCCCTTGGGCTGGAGGAGTCCACACATAACCCAGGATGGGTCTGTTTCCCTTGTAACGGGGACTTACATAATCAGGAGAGCGAGGGACCCCATTTGTGGGGCTGCCTCCCTGGCTCCCGGTCTGTGACTGGCCCGAGGACCTCCTGGGCCTAGCATTATTAGGTGCAGGTAGGTTTTTAGGCCCCCCCATCTCCAAATCCAAAACGGGGGTGACCTTTACCTCTGCCACCTTGGCAGCAGCAGGGGTGCTGTTGGCTTTGGGGTTTTTCTGGGCATTACTTTTGCTATCTATCGGTTTCTGCACCTCATAGATCCGGGTAGCCTGTTCAATGACCCAGTCTAAAGATCTTTTCTCGTGAAAATCCCTCACGAGCTGGGTCATGATATATTTGGGCAAGGCATGGAAAAACGTATTAATAAATTCCCTGCTATCCGTGCGCACCCTTCTTGTGGTCTGTGCAAAAGCCCGCTTTAACTCCTGCACAAATTCTTGTGGGGCCTGATCCTCCCCACATTGCAAATTGTAGGCTGCCTTGCGAGCCTCTTGAGGATTTCTGTGAACAGAAAAATGTTTCAAGATGGCCGCCTTATAGGTGGACCATCTTAAATGATTTTGGTCCTCCAGCCCCGCAAAGAAACTGGAGTATTCCGGGGAGAAGGTCCACTTTACATATTGAATACAGCTTTGGCTGTCCTTCAAATGGAAAGTCTCCATCATTTGTTCAAACAACTCTAAGTGCTCCCAAACAGAATACTTAGCGTTCTTATGGTAAGGCGTGATGACGCTCCTGATCGCCTTAATCTGCTTTAAGGGGTCCTTAAGCAAGGCCCTTTTTGCCTTATTGGCCTTTTTGGTTCGGGTAACCCTTGTCCATTCTTCCTCGGACTCAGAGGCACTGCTCCCAGAGGTTCCCGTCTGTTCTTCCAGGTTTTCCCGGATTCTGCGAGCCTGGGAATGGCTGGCAGAATGTGGGGACCTGGTCTCCTGTGTCCTGCGCAGTTCAGAGGAGTCTTCAGATTCCTCCTTGCTGCCAGGATTTGATGGGTACCCCCTCCACTGACCTAACTGGGCAGAGGTTTTCAGGATGCTCTTAATGGGCCTACTCTCCTGGGGTTCCCCATTGAACTGTACTGTACTTGGGTGCCCATACCCGGATGCCCACCCCTCCATTCCTGAGTGGTACTGGCCTATGAGCCCCATACTCTTAGCTGGATAGTAATCTGCCATCCCTG
Organism: Ambystoma mexicanum; assembly: GCF_040938575.1. NCBI lineage: Eukaryota > Metazoa > Chordata > Amphibia > Caudata > Ambystomatidae > Ambystoma > Ambystoma mexicanum. Next base: position 478,225,361 of record NC_090932.1, on the reverse strand, counting down.
TGGCCCTGTGCTCATGTGCGCCAGGGGACATGGGGGTGGTAGAGTCCAGGGACTGGGGGAGATGAAGGCCCCTGGTGTTAGGGCTTCTGCGGTTATGGTCAGGAGTCTCTCTTTCCCAGCGGACCTCATCTCTATCCGCCCCTGCTCCCTGTTGCAATGCAAGAGCCTGCATTTGTGCTTTCAGTTCCTCTGTTAAGGCCTTACTCGACTCTATCAGTCTCTCCTGCATCGCTACCTGTTGTTGGAGCCTATCATTGTGTTGACAGAGGGCCTCATTTTCCCTCTGTGCTTCCTGGTTGGTCCTGGAGAACTGGGCCAGTCTTTGCTGCAGGAGGGTTACCTCCTGAGCTGTGTCCCTATTGGCCTGCTCCTTTCTTGCTAGAGCATCCTCCACCCTCCTGGTGTGCTCTAGCAAGTTCTGGTGTTCTTTTTGGAGGTCACCCAGTCCCTGGTGGGCCAGGTGATTTTCTTCCATTTTTCTTTTTAAATGGCAGACTTCCTGGCCTAAGGTATCCCTTTCCTGACTAAGAGCCTGCATCTGTGCCGCCAGGTCGTCCCTTTGCCTTTGGAAGGCACCAGCATTCTGGCGCTCCTGATCAAACTCTGCCTGGGTATCCAGGTCTTTCAGAATTAGTTTGTTGCTCTCCGCCTTCACTCTATCTAGGTGGCCTTGCAGGGTGACTACCTGCTCAGCACATGCCCTGTTGAAGTCCAGTTGTTGCTCCAGCTTTTTCTGGTTTTGCAGTAGGGAGTCCAAACCTTCTTGGTATTCCTTCTGCAAGGCCAGACATCTGGTATCCTGTTCTGACTTTTCCTTTTGCAGCACATCCATATCCTCCTTTATTTTAGTGATGTACAGTCTGCTGTCATTTTCTGACTCCTGGCTCCTCTGCAGCCTCTGCTCAGAAGAGACCAGGTCAGATTGGACCTTCTCTAACACCATCTGTTGCCTATTTGCCAGATTTTGGCTTTCAGCACATCTATCCTGCATGTCTCCCATATATAGGTACAGGTATGCTGCTATCCTGGCAATCTTATTGTGTTCCTCTTTGGCTTTAGGAGCCATATATAGTTCACTCAGGGCCACATGTAAGGGACCCTGATCTCTATATATATCTGACCCTGTTTCAGTGACCTGTCGCGTGATGGCCTGCAACCAGGCATCCTGGCCCTGTTCGGTCCATTCACCTCTCACAAATAGCTTATGCAAGAGGTGCTCTCTGGCTATTTTCATGTCTACTAAGGTCGTCATTCTAGAGATTGGTCTCTGTCCTGACTTACAGAAGTTTGTATTTTATTTTTGCAGAACAGAACTTTTCTTGGAGTGTCCCTTTTGAGGACTGCTTCACAGCGTAATGCAGCGTGGTGATCCGACCGGATGTATGTATCCCGTCAGTTAGCACACTGTATTAAGCTGCACAAGTGGTAAATCTAACCCAACGCCTCGGCTCGAGCCCCCAATTTGTAAGAGGATTCAATTCAGCACTACAGCTAAGTTAACGCCTAGTCTAGAATACTGAATGAAAACCCTTATTGATATATCTTTATGTCCAGTTCATGCGTTCTGGATGACTACCCCTATATAACACCCCTCTCTTGGAATCCCCCTGACCCCACTGAGCCAAGAAGTAGTTCTGTTTTGCAAGTTTAAAAGGTTTATTTGATAATTTAAAATATATATATATCACACTTTATAATAAATTAATACTTGAATAGCACACTTAATCTGATATGATCAAGATCAACAACGGAGAATCTGGCACTAGCGCACTTCTTTATAATCACTAATGAGTTGACATGAAATGGATAAGGTAGCACACTGGTAAATAGGAACAAAAGTATAATGTGGTAGAGGATGCTTTATGTAAGCTCAGGTGGATGCAATATTCAATGAATGCAGTACAGAAAATACTCAATATAATTTCAACCAAACAATGTAATCACTTTTCTCTGGCAATCCCCTCCCCCCCTTGGTGCAAGGCAAGGAAATGGAAGGAAAACACACAGTTCTCAGAAATGCAATCAAATGTGATTCAGTTCACCCCAGCAAGCTTAGACTACAGAAGTTTGAAACACAGGCAAATGCTTTGATATGTGCTAGCAATGGATGAGAAATATGCTGGAAATGCTTTTAATTCCCTTTCAGAGGTTCAGGGTGAATGGTATCTAGTTAATATTAGCTCAGGCTCACTCTTGCAATGATTCAGGAATGATTAGCAGGTTAAACGAATTTCTGGCAAATGGAAGGCAAGCAGCAGCAGTTTTTAAACATGAAGAAATTTGCAAATCGCGGCAAAATTTGCGGATGCGCCGAGCGCTATTACAGAGGAACCACAAGGACTATCTCTATCGTTTTGGGGTCCTAGGAAAGCCTAGGATCTCATCTTCCAAATGAAAGTTACTGCAAGTCTCTAGCACAAACGGTTGCGGAGATATGAGCGATTAAATAAAGGTCGTTTTTCAGATTTGAAATTTTAAAGTTCAAAAAAACAAGTGCAGCTTTTGCAGCTAGAATGACAAGTGACAGCTTTACAAATGACAGGTGACAAATTTGGATCTATCAGGCAGTTCTACTTAGGTTAAATAGATTGAATTAGATGAATTTAAACTAAGAGATTGGTTCTACACAGTTCTGCTGGGTACTCACACTATATTCTTGAATTAAATGGGCCTCGTCACGGATCTGGTCAGGGTTTTAAACTGGACTCTGGTCTGGTCTGGTCTGGCCTCTGCACTTCACAGTGATCTGGGTCAGCTCTCTCTGCTGGTCTGGGTCTCTCTGGGTACAGCACTGCTTTCTCTCTGGTCTGGTCTCTAGTTTGGCTTTCTGGAGGTTGATGAATTTGAAGTCTGGATCTCTGGATGTTGTATGGTCCGGCAGAGTGCGTTGCAGCAAATGGAATTGAAGGCCTCTATCTGTCCTGTCTGTCTGCTTTTATGTGTTTAGAATGTGGGTGTGTTCTAGCATCACTGACCCTACCTCTCTCTCAGCTTCTAATTGGTCAAACTTCCATTTCTCATTTGATTGGCGAAGGAGCTGTGAGTTAGAGTGATGTCATCCATTTATGATCTCTTGAAACAACTCCCCTATCATCTGTGCACCCAAATCTATATATGATCAAAATCCATATTTCACAGTTACACAGTTGTTTGAAATTACACATACATGGTGTGGCTGAATTTAGCCATGTCTCTGTCCAAATCTGATGTTTCTAAGAGCTTGCATTCAGAAATGGCAACTTCTAGCACTTTTTCATGTGCTAAACAACATTGGATCTTCATTAAATTTTATACAACTGTTCCTCACATATCTACCCACATACCAATGCATTTTCGTTTGTCTAGCTGAAACAGGGAGTCTGTAATATTAATAAACAATGGGGTTTTGCCCCAGAACATCACACAAATTCGAGTTTAGGCTTGAATTAAAGGTACATTTTTTAAATTAAAGCTCTCAAAGTTATACATTTCTGTCATTTGATTACAAAGAGTTATCAGTGTTTTTGTAAAATATATATTTTACTTTCAATTCAGTCCTCAGAGTGTTGAAGTCCGCCTCCAAGACTTGGGTGGGTCAGTCACAGATCTCTGCTGGCTGGCAGATCTTTGTTGACAGCAAACATCCAGAATTAACATATTCCTTTCAGAGGAAAGGGTCCTTTGTGTGGTGTCTGGCAAGCTCACATCAGGAGGCCAGGGGGCCACTTTGCATTTAATTAACCCTGTTATTTCCTGGCTTCTTGTGTTGAGTTCTGAAGTGTCAAGAATTCTCAGGACAGGCAACCCCTTTGAACCTTTGATGAAATAAGACCCCTTTCTTTGCACTCATGCAGTTTGCAAGACAGCTCTCCTGTCAGAGTTTAGACCGCTAGCGCCACCATCAGGATTTTGTGGTTACTGCATCCATCCTTGGGATTTTTTCTTTTAGATTGATTCCTTTCAGCAAGTGATATTATATGGAGTAGATTGTCCATGTTCAGGACATGGCATTGGTGTGTTTCTGCAGTAAAGTAATTCTGTGCCCATGATTTTGCCATATTTGAATTCCCAACAGTATGGGTTTGCTTTTGGCAATCAGCATTGCATCTCTGAACTCACAATATAGGCAAAATGGTATTTTCCTGTGCATTTTCTGGGGAGCTCTGGCCATTATGATGTTTTCAATGCCAGTACTGCACAGTTTTGAGGTAGGGCCCGGATGCGTGGGTAAATACATCCCACATATCATTACATTCGAACCATCCACATTTCTTTTTATTGTATGCAGTGTAGTGACCTGCATTGGTTGTAGCTCCTGCATGGTAGATTATACCTATTATTGTAAAGGTTTTATTTCCAAGTGATACTTGACTGTGTGTGAATTCACTCAGTTTGCAGTTGTTTTTGGTACCATCTGCATTATAATGTAGAAGCATAAGTATTATGTAGGCACTATGCGATTGTATCAGTAAGGTGGAGCGATTGTCTGAATTGCAAATAGTACATAATCTGCTATGGTTTGTATTCTGTACAAGTTGCTGAAATTGAATGGTTTCACAATTAGGTATGGAAACATACACAAATCGTTCATTTGAGATTTGTTCCTGTATCACAATGTTACAGAGAGTGCATGAATGTTTCCACATGTACGACAATATCTGGAAGATTTCATTTATAGCTATGCTTTTGTTTTCCAATTCTAGTAGTAAGTACATTAGAAATTCTTGTGGATCTTATTGTGAGTTCATAGTGCATCTCACCATTCCAGTACAGTAGTCCAATTCTTGCCTTATTCCATGAACACTGTATGTGTTGTCAGGATTATTTGTTGCATTGCTATGAAGCACTAACATTTGCAAACACAATTGGTCTGTACTGTGTAAGTAAATATTGTTAACTCTTAGTGGCAATTGAAATAGAATATTCATTGTTACATTTGCATAGCAACTTAGCCCAGTTTCATTTGCAAATTTGAATGGACCAGCTAGTTCTCTATCTGAGTGCATTTTTTGGAGTTTCTGTTCCTTCTTTGAAGACATACCTGGTTTACATTCCCTAATAGGTTCTTCTTTGTTTGTGGTAATTTATGAAGCTTTAGCTTCTTTTGTTTTCTTTGCGGGATTTGCTGTTGGATTCTGTTGCATTTCTGTTTGATTTAGTTTTCTTTTACCATGTTTCACTTTATCTGGAACAGGATATTGTTTCAGATGGGGGGTGTACAGTAAACACAGTCTATTGTATTCTAGAATGCAAAGAATATCAGCTTTGACTTTACTTGCATCAAAGTTCATTAGCAATAGACTGTCAAGTGTACGTAAGCGTGTTAATGCTATGTAGCTCATGCCTTCTTTAAAGATGGTGTTTCCTATATCTATCAATGCTTTGTCTAGGGTAAGACCTTGGGATTTATGAATGGTAACTGCATATGCAAGAGTTAGAGAAAATTGCTCTCTACTTACATAGATGTCTTTGAAGAGAAGGAATCGAGCAATTGAGCGTCCTATCCTTTTCACTTCTGAAAGTTTATCAAAGCTAATATTGACAAACTGAATGTTGCTGTCACATGGGTATGATTGAAAGCCAACAACTGTACCCAGTGCTCCATTAACTAGTCCTTGCTTGACGTCAAGGTTATGTTTAAGCATTACTCTACAATTTAAGGATAATTTTAATATATTTTCCAACCCAGCTGTGTTTGAGATTGAATTTTCTAAACAGTTTAGTCTTGTTGTGGCTTGTTCACACATGGGTACTGTCATACCATGAACATCTAGTTTGTCTGTGGCACTAATTTCAATTATTGGTTGCATTTCTTTATTTAACATTGTTTCATTGAATTTGAAACAGCTTGCAAGAGTTGGCATTAAGGCCATACAATTGACATTTTTGTGCGCAATTTGTTCCATAACATCAGTTGCACATGCATTATCAACCATAAAGTGCATGATTGTGCCGGTTTTTCAATCATTCTTGTGCTTCTTGCGATAGTACACCAACTCTAATACTTTTTAAGATGTTGGCATAAGTGAGATATGCAGATTGCTGCATGTTCTCTGTCAACTCTCTGTGCTGGAAATGTTGCCAAAAGTTGACATTTCCAATGCTGCCAACAGTTTTACGGCAGATCTTGTGGCCTAAGGTTTTATAAATAGGTTCACCTTCACTGGTGTCAATTGTAGAAGATCTCCGAAAACATTAATGCTTTTCCCTGCAAACAGTTCTTCGTTGTTACTTTTAAGTACTTCTTGAAATCTGAGGTGAATCAAAGCCAACATTAGGTTGGAGACCATGCTTACTTCATCTATTAGTAGCATTTTCATTGTTTTAACACTCTGTGTACTTCCACTGCAGCTTCTGCAGAAAGTTTGTAATAGTTTAATTTATTTTGATACTCTACTGGAAGCAGTAGTATTTGGTGTAAAGTGACACCACCTATGTTGTAGGCAGCTAAACCTGTGGGGGCCGTTACAACAGCTGACAGTTTGTTGTTTGTCAATTGTTGAAGGAACTTGCTGATGATTTTGATTAAGAATGTTTTTCCTGATCCAGCTTCACCACTCACTTCATTTTGGCAGGAACATTCTTTATTTTTGTGTTGTACACCACGTGCAATTTCTTTTGATACATCTTCAAAAATGCTGCGCTGATCTTTGTTAAGTTTTGCTTGTTGTACAGTTAAGTCTTCTGTATCTTCTTGATACTGATACATGTTGTTTTCTACTTCTGCAATAGCTCCTTCTGCCTCATTTGCTATTAGTGGTTGTCCCAGTGGTTCTTGACTTCCTATTACAGAAGGTGGGCTACTGTCGGAAGAGTACTTATCTAGTTGGGCCTGAAGTTCTTCTTCCTGTTGCTGCTCATTGTGTAACATTGTTTGTACTGCGTATAGTTCACATCGGTGATAGCGCTTTCATTTGCTTTAAACACATCTTCATAGCAGTCATAGTTATCTAGTATGTCTTCCTCTTTTCTCCATGATTTAAACAGTTGTAACAGAGACATGTAATATAGTTTTTTCTGTTGAGGAGTTTTTGATGATAATTTTACATGATTAATTAAGCTTCGTTTGGTAAGTTTCACTAAGCTCACTTCTCAATCGCTCACTCTATATCTACCTTTACTTTCATCAGGTTGTATATTATTTTTGTATGCAAAGTTTTGAGCTATGTGGTAACATGCTTTCTAAAGTGCTACTCCTGTTCAGATAGTATGTGTCCAGCAAATTCTTTTCTAGAATGTCTTGGCTGTTGGGATCATTTCTGGAAATTTTTTCTATATCCTCATATGATTTCAGCACTCTTTTTCTAGATTTAGCAGGACCAAGACTTAGCCATACTATGTTGTCGTATTTTCCATACAAAGCAGTACCGGTTAAACGATCTGACACTTCATAGGCACCACATTCTCTATGAGAGAGCATTTTTATGTCTAGTCTGTACAATTTCTGTGATAGTGTTTTGTCTGATGATAGGTCATCCCAGAGGTCTTGAAGCTCTGTTTTTTCTACTTTTGTTAAGTAGGCTGTAACATATTGTGCAACAGTAGTAGAATTGTCTGAAATGTACTGCATATCTATGTTTGAATTCCATAAGAGGGCAATGATTGCATTGTAATCATTAATATATTTTGATTCTTCTGTTCTTTTTATGTAATACGTGTTCTTAGGTGATTTACCTTTAACACTATGCCAAACTGAAGACATGAAGTTGTTTACTTCACCTGTTTCTGTAACTTATCTAGGGAAACCAAAGCAGCATTTGGTGTAGTATTTACCTTTGTTTTTGTATTTGCGGCGACAATATTTGCCACATTTGTGTCTTTGAAATTGTAAAAATTGCCCATGCAGCTCACTATGGGCCTCATCACGAGTTGGGCAGTAACGCCGGTGCTATTAGTGCTGGTGCTAAGAGCCCTACCGCCAATCCCCCCGGCACTATTAGCGCCGGATCACGGGTTCGGTGGAAGGGTTATTACCCATTCCCCATTGGGCCCATTCGGGAATTCCTCATTCCTCATTCCTCATTGGGCCCAATGGGGAAAATGTGCACTATTACCACCGGCGGATTTCCCGCCGGTTGTAATCACGCTGAAAATTGGAAATTTTGCTGCAGATTTCCCCCCAGCTCAGAGCTGGGGGGAAATCCGCCAAAGCCATGATCTGACGGACCCTTAAATGCGGCAGTAATAGTGCTACTGCCGCATTTAAGGGTTACCGTCAGACTCGTGATGAGGCCCTATGTGTCTGTTGTGAAGGGATTTCACAAGTGACATATTTTTGGATAAACTGCAAAACAGTGCTATCACTGTCGTGACCAAATTTAGGTGCACCTTTGATCCATAACAGCATGTGAATATGTGGTGCTCCTCTCGCTTGTTGTTTTCTCCAAAAGAAGTGTTGCACTTCTCCAAGGGGAGGAACAGTTTTATTGCAAATAAAGTGTAGCATGGCAATGAAATGATGATGGAAATATCTTGACATATTAACTGGATCTAGAGAGCAAAGTTCTCCAGGTGTTAATATATCTATGTTGTTTTAGTTGCTGTTCGCTAAGCGTAGGAACTCATGTAAATCTTCCCATGCATATTCTACACAACTTAGTGTAACAAACCAAGTCGGTGGTCCAAGGTTTCTGATCACACAGCACACGTCTCCGTGCCGTTGGAACCAGTATTCCTTTGTACCACGCATGTTTGCAAACAAATGTGTTATACTTGATTGTAAAACCTCATCTTTTTCCTGTAGTTTTTGTATTAACTGCGTAGCTGACATGTTTTGAAAGTGGGATCCAGATTTCAAAATGTGTGCAACTCCGTAACATAGCGCTGCTAATTCACTTTCATAGAGTAGGTGGAATATGTATTCCACATTTTGTCTAAATCTGGGATCTTGTGAATACATTCGTAATGAGCGGTATTCTGATGCCCCAATCTGAGTGGGTCTATCATCGTATCTTCCAACTTTTCCAGTAGGAAATAGCAGGGAAAACGCACGTGCTTCTTTACTTTTTTCCCATATACTCATTGGTGAACCTTTGGTTTGTGGCATTTGGTAAGATTCTAGTGCATCATCTATGCTTTCATTGGAATGCAATGGATGAATTGTGTACTGGTCCAAAAGAGTGGATACTGTAGCAGGATCCAGAAGTTCGAATTGTCCAGTTTCTGATGGCTCTTGAAATATTTCAGTTGTTTCCCTTAAACTTTCTTCAATATTTATTTCCTTGTAGTACTCGTTATTGTCTTTTAGATATTGCAATGCTTGCCTGACCTTGTGTAATTCCACCAGTTGTTGCCAAATGTTTTTGGCCCTCATTACGACCCTGGCGGATTTTTTCCGCCATCGGCGGACTTTTCCGCCATGGCGCAAAGTCCCTTTACGCCATGGCGGATGGCGGACTTACCGCCCCATTCCGAGGTCGGCGGGGCGGTAAGTCCCCATTGACCCATTTACCCTTCCCCATTCCCATTTCGGCCCCATAGGGCTCAATGGGAGTGGGGAAGGTGTTAATTACGCCACCGTACACTACGGTGGCGTAATTAACACCGAGGTCCCATAGCGCCATGGATTTTTACGCCCGCAAAAAGCGGGCGGAAAAATGACCATGGCGCTCTGGGAACTCGTAGTTGGCGGTAAGGGGTCGGCGCAGCTAACGCTGGCGTAAACCCCTTACCGCCAGGGTCGTAATGAGGGCCTTTGTCTTTTGTTGGTACACCATTTACCAACACTATTAAAGAATGCTCTATTGAATGTTGCACTCCTAGAGTGTGTACATTTTCAGTTAGATCTAATGGCAAATAAACTACTTTGCCACAAATGCCTTTCACCAATTCAGAGGGAGGTAATTTTGCTGATTTTGGATGAAAGCGTGCAATTGCTTGAAATGGGTGAACTGTTTGCATTATGATGCTCTAATACAAATTGAGTTGTTGCAGGATTTTTGGTAGTGGGAACAATTCCAAATTATTTGTTTTAGCACATGAAGGAGTGTGGTTGTTGTCTAATTTTGTAGTACAGTAACTGCAACATATTAGGCGTTCAGTTAGTTCATATTTGTTTTCTGCTAAAAGGTAGAGAGCTAGATCAAACCATTGAGAATCTTCATTGTCTTCTATTTTGTATGCTATGTCCACATTTTTTGTGTTCCTTTGTAAAACGTTCTGCGGCAACCCCCACACACGGTTTGGTACTTCAGCCGATGCCCTTTTAAATTTAAGTATTTATTTTCTGTATGTTTGTAGTAGAAGGTTGCTATGTGCAGATGTATTGCTTCTATGCTCTAAAACTATTGCATTTTGTAAGCGGCTTTCACTTCCAAAATACTTTCTCTGAATACTGTCAATTTCTTCTTGTAAGTAGTTGGGTGTACCATGCAGAAGAGTCCTATTTAAATTGCCTAATTTTGAAGCTGGTTTTTTTGCATAGTATATTTTATACACTTGATTTCTGACATTTGAATGATGTACTGATATCCTTTTGATATCATGGAAGGTGCTTTTGCAAATAGGCCCAGAAATGCAGGCTAATGAATGACCTTGTTGTCCTGTCTATTTGCACACTGGATAAATATCCATATTTTTCAGCACTTTCATTTTACTTTTGTCTTTCCCTTTTACATACAGATTGAGGAACTGACATAACGATTTGAAATCTTTGTTTGGAGTGGCACACAATGATGTGCACGGCCATTTGTATACTGGACGGTGCGGTTCTGTCGAATCGAGATGTAATTCTGAGTTTTCAGGGGATACTTTTGTAAGCAGTGTTTCTTGTTCCATGATGGTTCTATTGATTTTTTCAGACCCTCGTCCACTGCTATGGATGGCAATTGTGTTTGTTTGATTTTGTTTGTATACTTCTTCATTAAAATATGGTTCTGTGGTTGTCGTGTGACTCCATTCACTTCCACAAACATTTACGAAATTATTTTTGTTCACATTCCGTTTATTGCTGAGTTTCTTTTATAGTTTGGTACTTAGTTTTGTAGTGCTTTCATCCTAGTTAACACTAATATAAACAACTTCCTTTTGAGAGGGATTGCACTGTCCACGAGAGCTTGGAGGATTAACTGTCTATGGTAGGTTCTAAGGGGTGAGGATGATTTTGGTCCTCTTCTTAGTAGATTCTGAAGCACTCTGTGACGAAACATTTTTGCTAAAATCCTTTTTTACTATGGGTTCTTGTTAGTCTATCAGGATTATTAGGGGCATTGTTAGCTGTACTGGTAGCCATTTTTTTTGCCAAGCTTTTTGTGTTTTGTGACACTTTCTGATGGAGAAGGTAAAGTTTCGGTAGTTGAAGCTTCCTTTGTTTTGCTAAACGACTGCATTAGCTGGTTTGTTCCAACACTCTCTACAAGCTCTACCACAGATGGATGCTTAGATTGAATACTTTTATTTTTATGTGCTCTACTCCTGCACTCCTTTCTACGAAGTTGCTTTTTGGTAGGCATTCTTTGGTGTCTGTTGAAAAAAAGTAGGCATGCTTTGGTCTGTTGTTCAATGAATGTGTGCTGTGTGCATGCGTGCATGAGTCTGATGGGGAAGCTCTTTGTCATGGTGTGTGAATGTGCATTGTACTCTTACAATGATTTGGTATGGCTATTTTACTGTTTGTGCACTACTACAATGAGCTTCAGATGAGAGTACGAAGTGGCTTAGTGGTGACGAGAAGCGTTATTAGAAAATGAAATGCCATAAACTTGAAACAGCAACTTCTTTTCTAGAACTAACCTTGTAACAATTCTGTATGTTATTTGAGTTCCAAACACACAGGGATTTGTGAGCCATTCTGCCTGTAATTCTCTGTTTAAAAAATGGGTATTTGTAAGTAGAATGGTTCAGAAATCAATGTTTGCTTTGGTGTACACATTAAACAAATAACCCACGCAGCCTCTTTGAGGAACAGTTACAATATAAAGTAAATACTGTGCTTACTTTTTTTTGCAAAATTACCAGGGTTCTTCAGGTATGTCGTTTGCAGTGTAGGTGCTGTTGATTCACAGGAGAGTAGCCTTCACTGCGATTGAAAAAAATACTTTGTGTGTTTACAGCAGTGATGATACTGCACACATTAATTGTGCATCTTTCTTCAGAGCATTCTCCTTTCATATTTCAACCCAGTGCACGTGTGCATTTCACTTCACTCTGTGCTGCCTTTGTATGTTACTTGCAATATGTTACTTGCAAGTCCTTCTGAATTGACAACAATTTTGAGGTTATGGTAATGCCTTTTTTTAAAAAGGTATACTATCTATAGGAGCGAGGTTTGTAAGCGATAGGGCATAATAGTAGATGGGAAAAATGTGTCTACTTGCAAATTATAAGCATGATGCCTACACATCAGAAGACCCTCAAAGGGAGATGTCACCACAGCAATTGGGAGCGCTTATTTTTCTCATACAATCATATTGCAAGTAGTATTACTGTAGGCCGTACACAGTACACACCTCCGACATTTTCTAATGCAAAATCGAGTTTCGCCCTAAATAGGCATGCTTGTAACGTATGTATAGGTTATGCGAAAAGACAGTAAGAAGTTGTGCGGTTTGTCAATGATAAATCGAACATTTCGCACTTAAAAGGGGGAGCGTTGGTATGTATTGCCTATGCACATTTAGCTGCATTCATTTATTTAAATTACATCATCAGGGTTGCACATGTTCTATGATTAAAATATGCATACCTGTACTCTATACTCATGCATGTGCGCATGCATGGAGCTGTACGTAGAAATCCGCAACACTTGCACAGTAGTTTGTGAAGTAGGTGCTTTGCAATGAAATGCGACTTCCAGTCGGAGTTATCAGCAGTACATTTGAAGTGTGCAATGTTGATGACAGAGTTACGTTTAGCGATGTTCAATGTGATTGGTGGATGGTTGTGTGACTGCTTAGTTGTGTTCAATGAGGGACTCGTTTGCTACCGATGTGGAAAGGGTAGAAGGACTGGGTAAGAGCTACGTGCTGCACGTAGCCACCGCTTGTCCGCGGGTAGGGCTTGTCACATATGGGTTTCTATAGCAAATCCTGCATGGAAAAGGGACTGTAGGCATCAGCCAATCAGATGTTTCACATTACACCTTTGTGTCAAAAGACGGTGCATACACTGAAGATGGCAGAGGTAGAGAGGGTCAGGGTTTTGGTGCTTGGAGACATTTTTGTACATGCCTTACACACTATGCCAAGAGTAGGCATGTGGCACACCATTTCGATGTGAGAGGAGTGGAGGTGGTTGTGGAGTGCTGACACTGATGCCAATGTTGCGGCAATTCTGCAAGTTTGCAGAGACATGCGTACGATGACCATTCCTCATGTGGTAATTTTGCACTATGGGCTTGCCATTTGGGCTACGTGAGTTCACGTTCTTTGTTGGCAGATTTGGGACAGTTGGTTGAAGCACTCATGAACATCTTCCCAACAGCGAAAGTAATTTTTTTCTCTTTTACTCCCTAGAGTAAAATGGGACAACAACTCTGTTTTCTGTCCAGATAAAAGTATTGGGAGGTGTATCATCAATCGCGACATGAGTGCTTTCATGTTACGAGCTGGTATGTTTTTCTGCCACCACAATAACATTGTTCCAAGTAATGCGGATTATTTTGAAAAGGGTGGTGTTATGCTATCATCTTTGGGAAATGCCATGTTCTAGGGATTGGTCAATAAAGTTCAGTAGGTGTGTTCTGAACTGCGAGATTCAGTGAGACCGTCTTCTAGCTGACAGGAGACAACACAGTCATGTTTCTGCGTGCTCGAAAACAGATTATCTGGATTTTGGGAGACTCATGGATACATTGGTTGAAGGTGCATGCAGAAAGCTGCCGTCTATCTGCAGATCTCAAATTTCCTCATTTGGAAGTGCACTGGCAAGGCGTGCGTGTAATGAGGTGGCTGAACTTGGCATCTCTCTGTGCTACTTTACTGACAGAGCGTCCTCCAGATATACTTATCATTCATTGAGGAGGCAACAGTTTAGGCCATGTGTATGGAATTTCTTTGCAATTTGCAATGAAGGAAGGACTTGCGAATGTCATGGACATGTTTCCAAATGTTGAAATACTTTTTTCCCGTATTGCGCAAAGACAAAAATGGCTGTGTTCTTCTGTATTTGGTCCACAAATGGAGAAAGCATGATGCAATGTGAATGAAGCTGTTTGTGCCTTTCTAAGAGATGTTGGCATGTCATCATTCCATGAAAACATTTTGTTCCGCAGCTCTTTCATTTTCTGCAGAGATGTAGTCCATCTCACATTTGCTGGCAATCAGATTATTCTTCTCAATGTACAAAATGCATTGCAACCTCTTTTGCATTCACAATAACCTATGCGACAATCCGTTTTCTCCAATGCACAGTTTTTGATGCACACAACACACCACCGAAAGGCTGTTTTCAGAGCCACCACTTACTCCCAGCATCCACTTCATTGGATTTCCTCCACTTGCACCCCCCTTTTTTTTGTGACCTACAACTGTCGGCAAACTTTTTCACAAATGCGCGGAGGCCTACATCGGTCACTTGATAGTTCTATTGTTAAACTGAGAAAGGCGGCTCTGAAAAGAGCCAATTTTTAAAATTTTAGTTGTTTTCCTCTTTCCTGCTTTCCTGACACACTAGGAGAGGAGGACAAAGGAGGGTAAGGAAGGGACACCAACCACGGGGATAAGAATGGGCACGTGGACAGAGAAATATATAGGGTAAGCTTCACTTAGGTAAGGAGCAGATCTTCTGGTGCTCCATGACCGTAGCCTCAAAAGCACTTCAAAAACTCTCCCCGCCGCAGAGTACTGCATCACAATACATACACGCTATTGTCACCTTTGAAAGCTAAGGGTCAACAGCATCGCAAATGGCTTGTGAGGCAGCTGGAGGGAGCCGCTCCCCCACAGGGGTGTTTCTTGTGGTGACAGGATTGAACACAAAGGATGCTGTGGAGGAACTCAATCGACTACGCTCTTCACATGGCACCATCTTGCGAATATCTGCACTGTGGAACGAAGTGAGATGTCGCTTCATGGTTGTTGTACCAAAGTTGTACGCACCAGGTCTTCCACGACTTAGCACCACCTGGCACTGGTTACACCTGACCAGGTTCGCACGTGCTTTGGCATGTTCCCATAAACGGAAAAGAACTGCCACACCTACGACTCCCGGCTAGTGCTTGTAGTGCAGAGTTCCTCCACCTCATTCTCTTCTTCCTCTTCTTCCTTGATCTCTACATCCTCACCCCTATATCTCTCTGCAGGCACTTGGGGAGGTGGTGGTGGTCACGGGTTTGGGGGTGGTACAGAGGCTAATGAAACAACAGCAGCCATGGATGCCATACCAATTACTTTCCTTTTGGTCACTACAGAAGTAAAGGCAGTACACCGCAATAGGCTACATCTAGCAGGATAATGAAGATGCGCTCGGGGGTGTGGCCATTTAAAAGGGTGGAGGGGTGCGCCTCGTGACCATCTCTATCACTGAAAAACATTCCGAAAAGTTCGCACAACATGTCCACAGATAAGCTATTGTCTGGAATATGTGAAATGATATTTTTAGACTGTACAATATTTTGTCTTGTGTGCATAGGTTCCCTTTGTACTGTTGCAGAAGCACACAAACTGTGCAAATTAGTCCACACGCTCAGCATGGGTGCGGTCATATTAATGACGTCCTCAACACATCCTCGACAGAAATGGGTGTCTGCTGGACAGCAAATGCAGACTAACAAACTTGCGCATGCGCACAAGTGTCCTAAGGACAGTGTGCGGGTCCTCAAACTAATTCAAAGTGTGACACAAGTGAGACGGACAGTTGGGTGAGGCGCGATGTTCGCTGTACTTATGGTTGTACTGTACATGTGCACATGATATGCTCACTGTACGGACAGGTCCAGTGTCCTTAGGACAACTCCATTTTGTTTGACTACGCCCTTGCCGGCAACTGCACCTGTTCTATGGATGCCCCATCTTGGCTGCGGACAATACGGACAGGTATACTGTTCTTAACACATTCCCATTTTGCTCATTTACTGCCATCCCGGACACCTGGTGTGTTCTACGAACATGTTTTATCTCGTTTGTAAGCAGTACGCCAAGGTATAATGTCCTTAGGACGCCCCTTTCTGTTTATGTACGCACAACTTGCACAGATGGTGCAGTCAAACATCAACTCCATCTTACTTGACATTAGTGAGGGAAGGTGTACTGCCTTTACAACATCCACATTCCATTGCTTTCGAATAGGTCGAACAGGCGCGCTGTTCGCGAACATTTTAAGTCTTTTTAAAAAAAAATTATTCCTCAAACTCTTTAACTACAACTACTATACAAAAACATTCCAAACACACACACAATCTTCATTCCAAAGAAAAACCGGGGAAAGCAGATACTGACACAAATATAGGGGAATTAGGATTCAACACAGGCTGGTTATGAGGGGAAGATTTGTGAGGGGAAGAATGGATGGATGTTTTGTCGAAACGTCTATGTTCTTCTTGAAGGTTTGGGGATGGTTCACTAGGGAATGGAGAAGTGGGCAAGTACAGGTGGGACAGTGGTAACGTACTTTCCCTCTCACACAGTCTTCCAGAAACTCACTTAAACTTTTAAAATTCTCATTCAATGTGTCCATTTTCAATTCAATCCTTCTCATCCTGTCTTCTTCTGTGTCATTTGTTGGCCTTTCTTCTTTTCTTTCGTGATCTGTAAAAAATAAATACATATCTATTAAATGCCCATAAAATACTGGCCATTACTTTGCATACGCAGAGTGCTGTGTACCATTGTTATCGCTCTCTTTCGACATATCCCCATGTGGAAAGTACTGTTCCAACCACTCCAAAGTACTTGTCATTTCTGTGTCAAAACTACAGAAAGGCATTATTATTTCTGCACCACATACCTAAAATAATACACAGACATACAAAGAATGACCTCCACTTACTATTTTGATGTTATTTCCCTTCGTCCTGCTGCGTCCGTCCACTGTCGGTCTAGGCTGCAGAATTTCTGTGAAGTAATTAAGATGGAGGTATAATTGTTTTAATGGTACCATCCATTTCATTCTACATGGTTATTAAATGCATCATTTTCATTTCACACGTTTCGGTTTCCATATTTATTTATTAATATTTATAATGTCTTTCTATCGTTTTTCTAAGTTCAACATTTTTTGTGTAAGAAAATAGTACATTTTCAGATACCCCCTGCCTGTTTGGGTACTTTTGCCCTCATCCCCGCCCGTCCGCAAACAGGCGCTCAGTCCGTCCCTCTCTAATATCAATAAGGAGGGGGTTCTGTATGTTCTATGTTACATGTACATCAAGTCCGTACATTATACTACATTTCTAACAAAATCACATGACAACAGTGTATCTTCAGCACAACACCTTCATTAACACAATATTACGATTAAGTTCCCCTTCCAAAAACCTGTACAATTCACAACAAAAAAAACTTGGTTAAGCAGACATCATGGTTAATTTGCCCTACAAAACACCTGTGCACTTCACTAAAAAAATCTTTCCCACCTCCCCACTATGGTTCAAAGTAAAACCGAAAAACTCCTGAAATTTGCCAGTTACGCCACCATACCTGCCATCACCACTGTGCACTGTGCACTGCTAACACTAACACCCGCAACATGAAAGATGGAATCACAAATGTCATTGATGACATCACTGATGCCATCACTTGTTTAGCCCCTTTGTTTTGTGTTCACTGCCATATATATATATATATATATATATATATATATATATATATATATATATATATATATATGTCCATTCAGTAAAACAACTTTGTTAAAGGGATATTACACTTCACAGTGAAACCAAAAAACACTACGCTTTCCCTAATTATGGTAAACTAGGCAAACATAACTCGCACCACCTACGTTCATTGCTAAGACTAACACCCAGGACATCAAAGATGACATCTCAAATGACTTCATAGTGAAAGTGACTACTGTTGAGGTATTGACGTCCGCATTAGAACACCAAGTGGCACATTCAATGTGTGTGTTCAAAGCATTGTCCACTGAGCCCAAACGGCGGATCCACTTTTGTTGCACGCTCCTGAGTCATTTCTCTCTTTCTCCGCCTCTTAGATGGGCTCTGACAACCTGAATAATGAACCACAGCATATCAGTATGTTTATGATTCATGGCAATGTAATGGTCCACAATCGGTTTATTGGCATCTTTGTTTTTAATACCTTACCAGTGGCGTCGCCAGGAATCAAATTTAGGAGGGCACAGAGGGGACCAAAGACAAAAGTAGGGGAGGCACAGACAAAAGTAGGGGAGAACATGGTTACTGCTTGTCTTAAGTTGGGGGCACAAGGGGGGGGCACAGGGTTTCACAGGGGGGGCGGCCCCCCAGGCTCTCCCCTAGCGACACCACTGTGATGCATGCAAATTCTTTGTCTTATCTCAAGCCACTTTTACCTATGTAGATGACAGAACGAGGACACTGCATCCCTTAGACCACCCACTTCGTTCTACAATTAGTGTGATCACTTAGTCCCCATTCCAAACCATATAGGTTAACAATTTTTAAGTCCTTAGTGAGAGCACACAGAGAGCAATTTCCACATTGAATATGTCCCTGTATTGCCAGAAGGCCCCATATGTTGGTAATAGAATGATCTATCTGTGGCTTTTGTTTGTTGTTAGGAGGGCGTTTAAATGCCAATCTCGGTTTATGTGGTTGAAAATCCCCATTTGACGAAATGTGCCACTGCTTCAAAGGTTCCTTCAGCTGTAAATTACTCGTAGGTCTACACGTGGTCACACATGTCATCTGATTGGTCTTCTGCGTATCTTTTTTAGCAGTTCATTCTTTTCAGTTGTGTAGCCCTGTGTTTTTCCATTTGATGGTTTGATCTGGAGAGCCTTGATGTTGTAATCTTTCCTGAAGGAGTTTAGCATGTTTCTCAAAATCCTCCTTCATTGTACAATTTCTTTTAATGCGGACAAACTGACCATAGGACACATATTCATTAAGAGCTTTTGGTTGAAAACTGGAAAAGTGCAATAAGGTGTTCTTGTCAGTCCCCTTGCGATATCATCAAGTGTTTATATCTCCACTCGCTGTTTTCACGAATACCAAATCTAGAAAGTGGGTGGAGGTGTTGTCCGCATTCATGTTGAAGTTTAATTGCCTTTCATTGGACGTTTGAGTAAAAATCCCAGTTGCCATAGAAATAGTGACTTGCAGTGATTAAACCTGGCAGCAATCCCAGAATGTATTTGAAAAGCCCCATGCTCGAAGGGAGCATCATTGAGGTCAGCTTATACACAGTTGTGTGATCACTCTGTTATAGAGTTTTGATTGATTTTTAGATGTGTTTCACAATTTTTCTTTGTATGGGAATAACAAGTGGAATTTCCAAGATGTGCATGAATTGACTTGAGTTTTGAATAAAGTATACGTCCAAAGAAAGGCCCTCTAAACCTGTGGAAGAACCATTATGGGTGAATGTATTCTGATTATAAGGGGCCAAAACACATAGGGGGTCATTCCGAGGTTGGAGGTAATGGAAAAACGATGCTGGTAAAGGATTACCGGCATCACATACCGCTACCAACACACAGTGGGGCACATGCATGGCATATCACAACCCTTATTTTCTCGCATTCTGAAGCAAGTGCTGGATGCCTTCCTCAAGCAAACAAGGGACTACATATCCCTACCACGGACTCCCCAGGAGATTTTTGATACAAAAGTTCGCTTCAATGCACTGGCAGGCATGCCAAATTGGATAGGTGCCCTCGACTGCACCCACGTGGAGTTGGTGGTCCTGCATGCTATGGAGGTGGTGTACCGCAACCGCAAGCAATACCACTCCATCAATGTGCAGACGGTATGCAACGCCAGCAAGATCATCACACATTGTTGTGCCCAATATCCCAGATCAACTCATGACTCTATGGTCCTGGGGATCTCCATGCTACTACACTTCATGGAGTGACATGCTGGATGAGGTGCCTGGCTGCTTGGTAAATTGCATGACAGGCACATGGCACTGAAATGGGGGGAGAGATGCACACACCATTATGGTGTCAATGTTGATGTGACAGCACAATGTGCACATCACTAAACACTGTTCCCCAAAGCATCTCAAACAGAACATGACACCCAAATCCCATAGGAATGAAATAAGGTTGAAACCTTTCACAAAATGAGAAACAGTAAACCACCCCACATCCCACAACATGAGCACCACTGATCAGCAGACCTCACCCTCCATAACACCATCCAGCAACATGCAGTGTATATGTACTATGTTGCTGTCTCCAGCAAATCACCACACAGGACAAGCATCCATGGGAGTGCATTGATCGGAACCACCAAGGGAATCCACTGTCTGTCACAGGCTGCCACAACCACAGGAATGCGGCATGTCACCATGGGAAAAATGAGAGCTGAATGCCTAATATTGCATAGCCCACTGCCAATGCTCCAAGTCAGAAAATCATACAGAACACAACACATCACAAATTTGACACAAACACAGCCATATGCGTACACAATGCATGACCAACAAGACGGCAGTGCACACCATGTATCATCTTGAAGATGCAACCCACGCCATTATTCCATGGCACAGGACACATTGAGGGCCTAAATATGGTGTGCATACAACCAGGGACTTATGCATGTGACCAACAACATTCTGCAGGCATGTGTGACTGGTACAGCTGTCCATCATGAATTGATTGACATATAGCTTTTTTGCCTCCCATGAAGGTGACAGTGGCTAGCCCTTGAAGCCATGGCTCCTCACCCCTGTCTGAAACCCACAGAACAGGCACTACAATCGGTCCCACACCCGTACCTGTGTGGTCCTTGATCAGACCTTTGGCCTGTTGAAGGCACAGTTTTGCTACCTTAGCCGGACGGGTGGGGCACTCATCTACAGGCATGAGAAGGTGGGCAAGATCATCATGGCATGTGTCATGCTGCACAACATGTGTATCCAACAGAACGTGCCCCTGCCCCCTGACATTGAACTGCTTCCACCTGGTGATGATGAAGGGGATGAAGAAGATGTGGCTGCACATCATCACATGCACAGGAGGGGCATGCTGTGCATCAGTCAGTGATTTCACAATATTTCTGACACATATGGCTGAGAGGGTGACATGATAGTTGGACAGAGGGCACTAGGTATGGGGGTACATGTACACTATGCACTGTATATGAATAAAAGACACATGAGCAATGATGAATGTCCACTCAGGTTTAACACAACGGGTGTATTGAAATGTACAATGAAGATGAATATGTACTAACCCTCCACCACCCTCACCCCCTCCCACCACAACTCCCCCACACATCCTCCCCCTCCTCCCCTTCCCCCCACAACTCCCCCACACACCCTCCCCCTTCCCGCTCCCCTGACAACTCCCCCATGCACCCTCACCCCACTCCCCCTCCCCCACAACTCCCCCACACATGTCCCAACAAGTGTCAATTGCCTTCATCAGGCTGTACAGTCTACTTCCTGCCACTCCCTGCACCTGGTGGCGGCATGTCTGGGCGGCACAGGGTGCATGACGACTTGCACAGTGGGCTTGTCTGTGTGGAGCTCGATGATGACGGTGTGGCCGCCTGCTCCATTTGGGGGGCCAGACGCTCAGCCTCCAATGCATCAGCAATGCAGCCGAGGACCTGCAGCAGGGCTGATACCTCCTTGCACAGTCTATTTTCGGCCAAGAGGTGTAGGGTGCTTGGGTGTCATGTACAATTTCTATCGGCTCCCCTATGGGACTCATGGCCCCTTGGTTGAAATCCCCCCCAGACTGCTCCGGGGTGGTGTTGTGGTCGGAGTCCACCGATGTGAGATGTGGGGATGCTGCCGGACTTGGTGTGCGAGGCAGTTCAGAGGAGTCGTCCTCCATGGGCACCCACACCTCTTCCTGCGCCTCCTCCTCAGCCAGGGGTGCTGTGGCTGCCGCCTCCCCAACTGAACTGGACTCTGCTGAAAGTGCAGCTTCAGCTGTGTCCTGTCCCAGCGTGACTGTAGTGGCGGGTTCTGTCTTCACTGCCCTTGGCGGCACCAGTGCTGTGGCATCTGGAGTTGGTTTCCTCTGTGGTGCATGGCGATCCTTGGGTTGGGCTTTTGAGGTTGAAGGCCTGTTGCCCTCATCCCGGGCCCTCTTCCGGGGTGTGGTTGGCTGTGGGGGTGAGTCCCTGGCCTCGCTGTCATGGTCTGAGCCTGTGGGGGTCAAAGAGAGGGACGGCATGAGTGATGGTTTGAGAAGCATCATGCATACATTCGTATTATTGCTCATCTACACAAGAGAGGGTAATAGTTTAGTTTAGTTTATTATTAATAGAGTGCGCCAGACCCTGGGGCATCAGGGCACACAAGACAGGAATATGTTCAACTTAATTACAGGTACATGGTAAGTAATACAGTACAGGGACGTCAGACAAGTTACAGATATATACAAGGCAGGATCTAGGTCCAGAAACAAAGTTTTACAGGTGCAGGTATTCTTGAGAGGAATATAAAACAATAGTATACACAGTAATAATATACAGGCACCAAGAACATTCCATTGCAGGAAGAAACAGGCGGATTCAAATAGCCTGGTAATAGGGTGCAAGTGGAACTTCAGATTAGTGCATCAGCAGATACAAGCATGTCAGGGTAGTTAGGTGTCATTTGTTCTCAACCAATTGGTCAAGTTCTGTCTGAATTTCACAAAGGACTGTGGTTCTCTAATGCCAGGGGGTAGGGAGTTCCACAGCTGCACAGCCTTGACTGGGAAGATGTGTCCTCCTATAGTAGCGAGTTTGAATCGCGGAACTTGTAGGCAGTTTGCGTTCGCTGTTCTTGTGGGTCTGGTCGAGGTTCTTATATGTAGCCTAACCTTGAGGTAGGGTGGTGCTTTGTTATTGAGGCACTTCTGGGAAAGGGAGGCAATTTTGAGTTGAATTTTGTCAGAAGTGGATAGCCATTTGTATTCTCTTCTTACCGAAGATATATGCTCATTTCTGTTAATCTTGAGAGGTGCTCTCAATGCATTATTCTGGAGGACCTGGATTTTATGGATGGTCTGTTTATTAGCCCCAATGTATAATCCATTACAATAATCCAATTTGGAAAGTATAAGGGCTCTGGCAAGCGTGATGCAACTCTCTGTAGAGAGGAATTGTTTGCTAGCTCTGATAAGTTTGCATGTGTATGCAGTAGCTGAGGCTAGGGAGTTAACTTGTTTAGCAAAGTTCAAGGTGGCATCTAGGTAAAAGCCTAGGGTCTTCACTTCCATAGCTACTTTTATGTTATTCCCATTGATAATTAAATTGGCATAGTCAGGGCTGAGTTTGGATATGTATGTCGGGGTGCCTAGGATAATGAGCTCAGCTTTGTCATCGTTCAGGCATAGGCCGTGTGTGGCCATCCATGCCTGAACGATGCTGTAGATTTTATTCACATGGGCCAGATCCTTGATGTAGTCTCCTGAAAGCGGAAGGAGGATCTGGGTATTGTCTGCGTAATTCGTGTAGGTGATACCCAGATGATCCATTTCGTCAAAGAGGGGCTTTGTGAATACATTGTAAAGGGTAGGTGACACACAAGATCCTTGAGGTACACCACATGTTATGGGGACTGTGTCTGCTGAGGCTGATGGAGAGAAGACTCTCATAGTTCGGTTACTCAAGAATGACTTGATCCATATTATGGCCTCTAGAGAAGTGGGATGCAGAGTTTAGGTGGCTGCATAAGACTGTATGGTCAACTAAATCAAATGCAGCTGAGAGATCTAGCAGGAGGAGTAGCGCTGCTTGGCCATTGTCTCTGCAGTGATCTATTTGGGCCTTAAGATCGATTAAGGTGGTCTCAGTCCCGTGTTGTGGGTGGGATCCGGATTGGCGGGTTCCGAGTAGATAGTTGGATTCAAGGAAGTTTTGTATTTGCATGTATGCCACTTTGTCTAGAATTTTTAGAAGAAAGGGCACGGTCGTGATGGGCCTGAAGTTAGTGGGAATGGCCAGGTCAAGGGTTTGCTTCTTTAAAAGTGGCAGTACCCAAGACTCTTTTAAGTTATTCGGTACAGTGCCTGTGGTAAAGGATGAGTTGATGAGTTTAGTTATGAATAGCGATAATTCTCTCGCAGCATCCTTAATCAGTTGGGCAAGGCATTGATCGCCTTTACAGTTGGGGCCTCATCACGACTTTGGCAGTAACCCTTAAATCCGGCAGTAGCGCTATTACTGCCAGATTTAAGGGTCCGCCGAATCAGGGCTTTGGCGGATTTCGCCCCAGCTCTGAGCTGGGGGGAAATCTACCAATGATTCGTGCTATTACCGCTGGCGGGAAATCCGCTGGCGGTATTAGCATGAAGATTCCCCATTGAGCCCAATGGGGAATGGGGCATTCCCGAATGGGCTCAGTGGGGAATGGGGACTTACATTACCGCCGAACTCGTGATCCGGTGCTATTAGCGCCGGGGAGTTCGGAGGTAGGGCTAATACCACCCGCGCTAATAGCATTACCGTTGCCGCCCAAGTCGTGATGAGGCCCTTGGACGGTTTAAGTCATAGGATAACCTTTTCTACCTCAATGGTCGATTCCTTAGAGAAGCAGAAACACGATTCTTGTTTGGGTTTTGGTGATGGTGCTATAGTCTGCGGGGTATGAGGAGTTAGAGATGCTTTTTTAAGGGCAATTTTAGTTTGTAGGTTGGCTACTTTGTTGGTTAGGACAGACTGTATGCTGGAGCACCATTTTTTATCCTTGGTGCAGTTTTCTTGAGGAACAATAGGTGTTTCCAGTTCTTTCAGGATGCTGAATAATTCTCTGACACATTGAGATATTCTAGTATTATACGTTTCCTGTTTGGCTAATAGGATGTCTTTCTTGTATTGGGATGATGCCTTGGAGAGGTTAAGTTTGTTTTCGGCTGAAGGAGAGAGTCTCCAAATAGTTTCAAGTTGTCTTTTAATTAGCCTAAGATTTTTTAGATGAGGAGTGAACCATGAGTTAAGATATGTTTTCGGTTTACTATTCCGTAGTTTGAGCGGAGCTATGTGTCAAGGGCTGTATTAATAGTTTCATTACATTGTTCACCTAGCACATTGGGATCCATATTGTCTGGGATCGAGTTCAGTTGTGGTAGTATATTGGGCAACAGTTTTTCCGCTGTCATAAGTTTTTTGTTCCTCATGGGCATAGGAGGGGCAAGTGAGGACTGGGCCGTGGCAGAGTTTGTTGCTACTGTAAATAATAGCAGATGGTGGTCAGTCCAGATATGGGGTACAGTATCTGTGATGGTTACTTCACAGTTGTGTTCCGCTATCCAGTCAAGGATTCGACCTTTGTTATGAGTGGGAAGGTTAACTTTCTGGGAGAATCCCAGCTCTTTTAGGATCAAGGCAGTAGCGGTTGACTGGAAATCCTTAATGTCATTGTAGCCTAGGTTTAAGTCACCTAGCACTATTGTTTGGGAGGTATTTTTTAAGTTATTGGACAGGGTTTAGATATATCCTCAGCGAAGATTCCAATAGGACCTGGAGGTCTATAGATAAGGAAGAGGTTTAATGTTTGGGAGCTAGCGGTGGCAATTTTGACTGTGAGGCATTCACAGGATTGCATAGTGGGGGTTGTAGTAATTCTCATGTCTAGACTGATCTTAGCTATGATTGCTAGACCCCCACTTCAAGAGGTGTGTCTGTCTACTCGTAAGAAGGAATAATTGTAGGGAACTGCTAATGATAGGGCAAGGGCCTGCCGCATCATGAAGCCAAGATACTGAGATAGCCATGAAATCGAGGTTGTCTGCGAGAATGATATCTGAGATCTCTGTTGCGTGTGCAACTAGAGACCTAGCGTTTATAAGTGCACCTTTGAGATAATGTTTGTGGCTTTCTGAGTTGGGGTGCATGGTAATGAGTCTATCTATAGCAGTAGGTTTAGTGCAGTTTTGTGTGGGTCTTTTGGGATTGCAATATTTCCTAATACACTCTATAGTTGCCTTCGAGGGTAGATATTTTTTTTTAGGAGATTAAGTTGTTCAATTTTCTTTGCTGGTAGCTCATACAGTTTAGACAGGCACGCGCGTAGTCTTAGGTTTCTGTCCGCGGTACTACATGGCTTTTGTATGATAGTATCTTCTTGATACTGGTTCACTATAGGTCCTGTAATTTGTTGTGTGACAGGCATGGTGAGGTAAGAGAGGTGTGTAGGGTGGGACCTTGTGCAGTGGATCTATATTTTAGCTTTGGTAGCCAAGCTAAGTGATAATGCTAATAATATGATGGAAAAAGTGATGTAGAGAGGTGGTTTAGCTATCCTATAATGGGCAGCAATAGTTTGTTTACCTGGATTTAGAGGGTACATGCTAACGGGCTAAGTACAAGCAGGCTGGATGCGACTAACAAGCTAGGTACAGTATAGATATCAAGTGCACTTTAAAGTTGCTCAGTACAGGCAGGCTAGATGCGGTTATCCCGCTAGGTACAATTTTAGATATCAAAGTACATTTTAAAGTGGCTAAGTACAGGCAGGCTAGATGCGGTTATCCCGCTAGGTACAATTTTAGATATCAAAGCACATTTTAAAGAGGCTAAGTACAGGCAGGCTAGATGCAACTATCAGGCTTTGAATAGTTTTAGGTAGCAGGACATAGATAGGCTAAGTGACGTTTCACAGTTTACAACAATCTGAGTGCAGTTGAAACAAATATCAGGCACATCAGGGAATGCAGTGCAAAATACAGCGCAGCTAGATTCAAATATCAGGCATGTCAGGGAATACAGTGCAAAATACAGTGCAGCTAGATTCAAATATCAGGCACATCAGGGAATGCAGTACAAAATACAGCGCAGCTAGATTCAAATATCAGGCACATCAGGTACAACAGTGCCGAAAGCACCAGGCAGAAGTTGGGCTGTTGGGACAAAAGGCTGAGCAGTGCAGAGTGCAGCCAGGTATATGCCAGGGTGGATGTATCACAGTGAGCAACAGAGGCATGGATTGGCATAAACAAGGACATTTAGATTCAATATCGGCGTCAATGCAAGCATATAACTGATTATCAGATCACAAATATTTGTCATGTAAGCCGCTGGACATGGCTAGTCAATGTAGCCGTGGGGCAGGCAGGTTTGCGCCCATCTAGGCAACATGTGGTTTCAGGCAAAGTTATATCGGTATACAGGTGAGAATATCAGAACATTGCTAGTGCTTGTCAATAAACTGGCATAGGCTGATTCGGAAGTTAACAAGATGGGCAGGAGATGAACCCTAGGCTGAGTCATGGGTTAGCGCAAAGTACATACTGTGTGCAGTAAGCTGAATCAGGGTTATCACGAATGCAAAGCGAATGCAGTGAACGTTGAAAAACGTTATAAACAGTGGGCTGATATAAGCGTCTGTGGCAGAGTAGTGAGAGGCGGCGCTCTGAAGTTTCAGGTTGTGTCTCAGAATGATAGTAGCGGGCGAGCATGTTGCTTACCTAATATAGTGTGTCCTACTGAACCGGCACACCGGCAGAGTCTGGCAAACAGGAGACAACCAGGGCCTTTTCCTTGGCCTTATCCGCCGAGCCGGCTTCCGCCTTACGGTCGCAGTTTAGTTTTGATGATCATGTTGCTTGCTATATGGGTGGGTAATGGAGGCGTATGTCGGGGTCACTTAGGTTGGGGCTGATGTATGCTATGCAACATGCATATTTGTTGTGGTCTGCATGCAGTGTGACTTACGCCATTGACATCTTAGTGTGGTTTGTGTAAGATATGGCATTGCCTTTCTGCAGGCATCTGCATGTGTCTGTGCTGCCTACGACAACTATGCTGGGAATGTATGTGCATTGGGCCATGGCTTGCCTCTTTAGACAGACAAATTGGTGGACTATCATCAGACTCTGCAGTGCTGTTTTCTTAGGACGCTCACCTCTGTCCACCGATGACTTGGTGCCACACTCCCATGTCTCCCACGCCTTTAATGGCCTTCATGCCGATCAGGCTTGCACATATGTCCTCCCACCAGGACAGCTTTATGGGAGAGCTCGCTCCTCTGCCAGTTGACATAGCCTGGCTCCTGTTGGCCGAGAGGATGTTGCGGACTCGCAGGCGCAAGTCATCCCACCTCTTCCTGCAGTCCTTGGTTGTGTGGGGGGTGTTGCCAACCGCGCTTACTTTTTGCGCCACTAGTGCCCAGATCTCCTTCTTTCTGATTATAGCCTCCCTCTTGAGGCTCTGGGCAAACACGATATCGGTATACTCTTCCAGGGTCTCCGCAAGCATGGTTAACTCTTCTTCATTAAAGCGCTCCTTGCTCTGGCGGAAGGAGCCCTTTTTCACTGCCTTGGTAATTGTAGTGTTGTTGTGGATTGGATTTCACACACAGCAATATCCTACAGGCCCTGGCTGCTGAGGATGCAATGGATTGTGTTTTTAAAGATGGCTGCTGTGCTCTTTCCCGTTCCTGTGCGATGACGCTACTTCCGGTTCCGCTTATTTACGGTGTCCGCTAATAGCGTTGACCGCTAATGCTGTCTTTCATCGTGCCGGTAATGCAATCTGCGCTTTAATTGATCGCTAAGGGCCATTTTTTGGACTTTAGTGGCATGCCGGTAATGTCATTACCGGCATGGCGCAAAGCTTGTGACCACGAGGTCTAATAGCCCTCTGTTAGCGGGCTCTGACCTATACGGACACAGTATTTACTCCATGCCGATAAGGACAGTTACTTACCTCCAAATTAGGGATGACCCCCATAGTGTTGACACCAGAAATCTGGCATCAATAAAGTGATGTCACCTATCCTGTAGGGGATGTCACACTCCTAGAGGGGTATATAGTGTTATATATTTAATATTTGTATACATTAGATGTGTTGTCTAAGTGTGATGAAAACATACATGAATCTTTTATAAAATCACAGCTAAACAAAGAAACAAAGATACACTATTCCCTCATACAGTGTTTTTGAATACTGTTGCACTTTATTTGTTCTTGCACTTTTATGCATTATGCACTTCATGGTATGTTACAATATTGGTTTTGCATTTTTGCACTGAGAGAACATTTTTTCCCTGTTCTTTTGTTCTAAGATTATCTAGTGTGGTGTAGTGTCTGTGTATGTATATTTTTATAGAAAATGTTTAACATTGGTATTTCTGATATAACATATGTTGATTATATTATGAGGTGTTCTATATGCAATAGTTTATAGATTTGTGGAACCTATTTGATAAAAAAATATGTAATTCAGAAGCGCTTATGAAATTGCCATTGTGTATGTGTCATCATACAGACCTGAGGGTGTCCCATTTGTTGAGGTATTACGAGGACATGGCTAATCTCCAAGGTTTCTGATTGATTCACGTAGGTCATCCATTGCTCCTGTTATCACTACCTTTCTGTCCCTTTTAAGTCAGAATCCTACTTAGAAATCAACCCGAAGTGTGTATTCTTCAAGAATAAATTATAAGCTGATGGTAGTTAACTCGAGCATAACAGCAGTAAAGTAGACTAAAGGCATGCCAGGTCCTTTGGGTGTTTTTGAGGTCCTTTGAGCGTTTACTACTGCTTACTTCTAATGTCTCGTTACTTTACCCATTTGCAACATGGCAATATTTATTCATTCATTAAATACGTTTATTAGGTTATAAAATCCATTAAACGAGCCCATAAATACAGATAACTGGAAAGCATTAAAACGTACGATTAAAAGGGCAACATTACATCATAAAAGGCATATATTAATACATCAACGTTGTCACATAACATACGAAAGAACATCCAACTATACATACAAAAGACCACATACGATCAACTAAAATGCAAGATAAAATATCCATATGTTGTTTCCTTACATGCATTGCCCTCCTGAAATAGGATAATAATGGCTAGGCCACACAGGGCGAATCAGCCACGAGGAGATTGTGTAAAGCTGTGCAACATTGTTTACAATTCTGTTGCCTCAGAAAAGGAAAGATTGATTCTTACCTAATAAATAAAAAGGCAGGGCAAAAAAAAAAATGTAAGAGATCCTCTGCAACTGAAGAGTACAGGGGACTGCCAGGAAGCCCTGCCAATTAACAGTGTTACCTCTCAACAAGAAACACTTAAAACAGGCTCTGGTGATCAGCCCACAATCTAATTTCCTATGACTCAATACAAGATACTATTGCATGGAATCCACAACACTAACAATCACATGAATTATATTGCCATTAACCATCAGCTTTCTCAATTCACGCTGTTCCCTAGCAAATAGAGCAAACACTTTGTTATAGGTATTCTTTTTTTTTCTTTGCTCAATATGCTGCATAGTGGAAAGAGTGCATTCATCTGCAACAAGCGAACTCTGATATAACTGTAACCAGGGAGTTGTATTCCATTCTTATCTAGATAACAGGGTCTTGATGATGTATTGGGAGAAAGTCACCTTGGGGTTTGTCCAAATTCATAACCAATGGAAAAGCGGGGCCAAGCACCATTCATCTTCCAAAAATGTAGCACC
Source organism: Ambystoma mexicanum (assembly GCF_040938575.1). Classification (NCBI taxonomy): domain Eukaryota; kingdom Metazoa; phylum Chordata; class Amphibia; order Caudata; family Ambystomatidae; genus Ambystoma; species Ambystoma mexicanum. The sequence continues at coordinate 478,194,915 of NC_090932.1, read as the reverse complement.
CAGCTCCACACGCACTGCAAAAGTGGGAGCAAAGCTTGGGAAACCCAGTACCTTTCAAAGAATATATTTGCCATAATCTGCAGCTCTGACATATTCACATATCCCCACCGTGAGGCACCATAATTAATTGCTGCCATTGTCTGTACCTCATAAAGCTTCAGAATCATGGAAACTGGTTGACCTTGGCACAAGGCCATAAACAGGACACTCCTCCAAGTGATTGGCTCATCCTGGGTTTCCGTTTGTTTATGTGGGCTTTGCCCTACACCAGCGAAGAAAACTGTATTCCTAAAAAATCGAGTTCATGAACCCTCAGTATAGCTGCCCCGTTGTTCCAAACGGTATTCATTTTTACATTTGTTCTCCCTCACAAGCATGTCAGAACAGCAGATTTGGCAGTGTTTTTCTTTAGGTCCAAGGGGTGAATGAATTGAGTATACACATTAATCAGCTTTTGGAGTGCATTAGGAATGGGAGATATAAGAACAGCATCATCGGCATATGTCAGGATAGGAAAGTCCCTGTTGCCCAATTTAGGATAATACACATTGGAATCCACTAGGGCCTTGTATACGCCATAAATATAGAGAGTAAAGAGGCCAGGAGCCAATACACAGTCCTATCAGACCCCCAGGTTTACATAAAAAACGTTGTGCAGTGGCCCTGCTCCCCATAATGCACACATGCCCGGTTACCCCTGTGTATTGCATGGAGTACTGCCAGTATCTCCACAGGGCAATCCATGGACCCAAGCACCACCCAGAGTTTCTCCCTATTTACCTTGTCAAAGGCGGTACTCAGATCCATGAATGCCACAAAGATAGGTTAACCCCTGATGTATACTGATTGTGTCATCAGCAAATTGAGGTTAAGGCCTTGATCTCCATTGCCCACACCAGGTCCAAAAGCAAACTGGACATCGGAAAGCATGCAATTCTTTGAAATCCACTATTCCAGGCACCCCAGTAATACTCTCCCAAAGATCTTAAATGTTGTATCTAATAAGGATGTCGGCCTATCAGAGAATGGGCTTACCAAAATCTCCCCTTTAAAAAATAGGGAAAATGACAGCAGATTTCCATGTAGGGGTTATCTCGCGAGACTCCAAAATGGGACTGCAACTAACTGTTAGCAATGGGGCACACAGTTCCAATAAATCTTGAAAAAGATCTGCAGGAACTTCATCTAGCCCAAGTGTGTGATTATGCACTTGATTAGAGATGACTGTAACAACCTCCTTCAAAGAAATTTCAAAGGGAAGTCAAGGCCCATTATCACTGCAAATCAATGGGTCCCTGATATAAATAAACAATGTGGTTAATCCAAGCATTAGTGTCCACAGAAGTCTCTATACCTTTCCATACCCATGTATAGGGGGATCCGTAGGCCATAAACTCCCCACATTTCTTAGAATTATTTAAGAGAGGCAGCCTCAACCAAATATTCTGACGCCTTTTCTTCAAGCTCCATTTTGCATTACTCTAAGTTTGCCCGATAGGCAGCTCTTGCCTGGATAATGTCCCATTGGTCTTGACCGGAGATCTAAAGAAATCAAGAAGTGCCCCCTCAAACACTCTACACTCTTCATTCAGCCAGCTTGTAGCTTGGGTCATTTCATTGCATAATCCCGCTGATAGACGTTTGACAATAACCCAATTACTACAACAAACCTATTAACCATGGCTGATGGAATCATTGTTTCATCCAAATTAGACAGGATCAGTGATAAATTAAAAGTCAACAGCTCATGATCAAGTTTGGAAGAATCAATCTTCACCCATTTAATTTTTCTTTTACAGTACAGATAAGCACCTGCAGAGTCTAAATGGGTCCTAAATAGGTTCTAATGATCACAGCCAATGCATTATGCTGCAAAAGGAGATTAACCCAGATAGGGTGCTGATCGCTACATTTCTTCCTTACCACCTTAAATCCCTGAATCATATTCCATTGTCTTGCTGGCATGCAAAATTAGCCAATAATCGATATGCCCTGGTGATTCCTGAAGGTTCGGAAACCTGGTACATGTGGGGATAGTCATAAGTTCAATGATCGCAGTCCCGATCGTGAGAAACCTGAAGTTGTCTCACCCGTTAGTCCACAGAGATCTTTCGCTCAGGTGCCCAGGACATGGCCATCACTATTGGATCCAGTTCCTGGGGGTGGACCAGTGGGGGAGTATCACCTGGTTAAGGGGTCTTCAGGGAGTGGAAGTGGGACACCAAGGGTTGAGACGCACTATCTGCTTCTTTGTATCACCTTTTCCCCATCCTAACCTGTAGGATATTTAGAAACTCTACCCCTACCCCTCTTTCTACATGAACACTTTCTTACACTGTAACAGACAACAAACTAACACCAGAGCCATTTAGCTGACATGTCCCAAAACAGGGGTCAGACAGAGTCAGGCAATTTACAGTAACAACGCACATCTGACGGCCCTTTACCTTCCTCACAACAATAAAAGAGGGAGAACAAAAGCACACTTCGAGCAGGGCCAAACGCACAAGGAGACAGCCACCCCAAACCGGCAGTTCAAACGGAGGAGAAATTGTGGTGCGACCTGGAAGGATGGCGAAGGGGTTGTTGCCCTTGGCCTTTTCATCTCAGACCCGCGAAGCCTCTGTAAGGGAAATTAAAAGACCGGGAGTTGCAACTGGCGTGTGGAGCAGCAGCAGATGTCAGTGCTACATGGGGGCCTCCCACATTTATAACGCAGGTGGGGAGGCAAGCTGGCTACCAAGGTACGATCATTGACTCCAGAGAACAGGGAAGCCAAGGGGTTCAGCACAGCTGCTGAATCGGAGGAAGCTGATAGCAGACCGAACTGTGTTGAGCCCAAAGATGCACGTAGCAACATTTCGAACACAGGAAATTTGAAAGCGCAAGAACTTGTGTGCATGTTTGAACTTTAAAGAAAACCCAGTTGAGGTCCAGCGGCAGAGGGGTCCGGCGCCATGTGTGCGCTCATTATTTGAAAGACTCTGACTGGAACATGTTTTGTTGAAACCACAAGAACCAGAAGGCCCTAGGATAGGGTAGCGTAAGGCGGCAGAGTGGTCCTACAAGGGTCACGTCAAATCCCTTGTACAATCAAAAGTCTCTGACCCATTGCCAAAGGAAAGCTAGGGGAAGAGAACCCTACTTTCCAATAAGATTGTGAACTGTGGAATAAGGCAAGTGTGAACCCCACAGAGGGATGCTGAAAGAAAGTTTGGAGAAGGGAACCAACGCTTTCTGATGAAATGAGTAAAACATGAACTGTGTTGAAAGTACATGAACTGTGTTAAAGAAGGCCGTAGTGAACCCGACGGAGGGAGGCCTATTTTTGCACGTAGGATACGCTCCCGGCAGAGGGAGATCCAAGGGCCGAAGAGCAATCGTCCAAGGTACAGGAGCACTGAAGGATCTTTTGCTTGTTTGTTTGTTCCTTTGAATCAGCAAGCCATCTAAGGCAAGAGACATTTGCAGGAAAGAGACTTAGCCTCTGAAGGTTTTGATATTGTTGAACTGAAACTGTAAACCTCGTGGTGATCAGGTCAAGGAGTGTACCCTGCTCGAGAGTCCCAACTTGTTCCATGCTTCAAATGTGGGGAAGTAAGACCCAACCATACTATTCTGACTTATCATTTTGTGAGCACTTCTTTCTTTTCTCGTGAACACTATCCCACACTCTTTTTTTAATGTAGTAGTAAGGATTAGCAATATATATTTTTTTAGTATAGTCCTTATTTATTTGACAAGACACCACTAGGACTGCCTTATTATTATTTGTTCATCGTAGCTTGCTCCAATCTTAAATTTAGGTTTAAATTAGGCACTTATCTCACCCTCATAAAGTTCAATAAAAACCCTTGAAATGTGTCTGTCTTTACTGTTGCCACCATGAGTTCCTTAAACCATTCTATGAGCCATGAACACATGTGTAGCCCTTTAGCACAAATCGGGGCATCCTGAATCTGTGAATTTGGGATCCTTAAAACAAGATCTTCTAGCTTCTCATAAAGGCCCTCAAGGCATCTCATTACCCATCTCAACATTAAAATCACCCGCTAACAGGAGAATTATATTGGAATCCAACAGATGGATCACTTGTGCCTCAAAGAGTTCTTTAAATGCATTCAGTCTATTTTGTTCAGAGTTATTGCACTGTTGTAGACATTTAGGATCACCAAGTTATCACCTTTGTTTGAATTAAGTCTAATCAATTGGAGATATTTCAAAATGGTTTTAATGACCTTAATCCTACAATCCAGAGTAGCCTTGATCATGATTACCAAATCCCCACATCAGTGCCCTCTATTATTCTTGCAGGCTTGGATTGAAAAAGACACAAAACCTTCCAAGAAAAGATCTTCTGCGGCCCCCATTTCTTGTAGGAGGATCACATCATGTTGTTTTAAAAAGCTCAATATGTCCAGATGCAGGAATTTTGACTTTGCCCCCAATATTCCAAGAAAGAAAAAGAGTAGTGACTAGATGTTGCATCAGAGTCCACTCTTGACATAGATTTGACCCAGTATTGAGGGCTCTATGGGGGCAAGAGCCGATCTCGGATCTAAAGACGTATCCATTTATTTATGTAATGCAAAACGGGACATACCATGAACCCAAATTCGTTAAACAGTCGAGACAGACATGGTACATGGAGAAACGTAGTCCAAAGCAAAATTAACATTTTAAGGAATGTGTCCTGGGACATGGGACACAACTCAGATAATGTCTGATTGCTCTGCAAGTCAGGATCACCATCAGGCAGCGGGCAGAGTTCGGCTTAAATAATGTCAATTTGGTTTGAAAATAGTGGACTCAGTTCTCACATGATTATTGAGAGGTGACAAAATGCTGGATGAAATAGTAATGATTGTGCAGCTCCACCCAACAGTTTTTGGCAATATTCATGCTGAAAAATAATCCAAAGGAAAACATGCATTTATTTTCTTTTGTGCTTCAAAATTTATTTTTAGTACATGTGAATTTTGCAGACCTATTCAGCTTTCAAGTTGTCTTCATAATTCATGGAAGCTCTGAGGTACAACACCAGATAGACTTTTTACGAAAAGGCTTTGGTAGAGATGGGGTGGTAGATTAAAACAAGATCATATAACATTGAAGCATGGGGCAGGCAAATGTGTACAAAGTCAGAGCTGATGGTAGTTGTACTCGATAATTTTCGAGATAACTAAAGTTGCAATGAGTAATAGCCTCCTTTATATATTGTTTTCTTTTTATTGTGTTGATTCACAAAGGAATCTTTACAAAACATGTAGATAAGGTCAGCATAAAACAATGATAGTACACACAAATGTTGATTTAAGATCACAAAAAAGAAAAAGAAATAACATTTTTACACGAAGAAGAAGAAGAAGAGCGACAAATAATTTCAATGTGAAACAACGATAAAGCATGTCTATAAATTCATTTCACATTATTGTTATCGTCTTGGGCAACCATTTCATGTATCACACTAAAAACCTTATCAAAAAGGCACCCAGAAGGTCAGATGATTATCTAAAATCTTGTTTCACACAGGCACAAGAACTATATGTTCAAGTCTTGCAATCTAAAAGTTATGATAAAATATATAGAGTCACATATAAATGATTCAGGTATTTTTCAAGTTTCTCGATTATCCAAGGCTATAATGTTACGTAGGGGCCATTCATGGAACAAATGTGCACCGAAAATCTTGGTGCAAGCTGGCGCAAGCGTGAAAAAGAAAGCGCACGCGTGCGATTCATGGAAGGGCCTGCGCGTGTTTACTGCGGGATGTGAACCAAATCCTTGCGTGCGCATGTTAGGCAGAAACCTGTGCAGTTCCCTTTGGGAACACTGCAAAAGATTTAAGACTACAGGTGTTAGCAGTAAACCCACTTGGTAGCAGTCTGTACCACCCAGATTTACCTGGTAGCTGTGGCTGAGCAGTCAGACTTCCCTCAAGAAGAGTTCGGCAGTATGCAAAGTATACACAATAGGCACTCAGACACAATAATACAAGCAAACACTGACCAGAGCTTTGGTATCAATGTATATAATTATTTATTTAAAAACACACTGTTTGAAACACTCCAGCACTCTTATTGTAAAACACTCTAAACACAGTTACCATTATAAATTATACAACCCTTATTCCTTATCAGATAAGTCTTAGTTAACACCACTTATTTTCATACAGAGGTGAGCGCTTAACTATAGATGGCACTCCAATAGGTTTATGAAGAAGGGAGGGAAAAAGACAGAATATGGAAAGGTACACGGTGTGTGGCACAGTGTGTCTGGTGGAGTCTGGAAGCAGACCGCTGTGCGTTTTCTCCCGAGAATCTGACTACTGTGGAACGTAGTCCCTCTTCAATTTCTGTAACTGCACGTTGGACCTTTGAACTTTTGCATATAAACACCGCGCAGGTGCGGAGCGCGGCGCAGTGTGTGGCAAAGTGTGTCTGGTGTCCGGTGACGGAAGACGGAAGACAGGAGTTGAGAAGAGCCTTCGAGGCCCCCCTTTCCCTCTTTCCTAACCCTTTGCCCTCCGCCCTCCTCCCTCTCGCCCCCTTCCCAATTCCCCCTTTTACATTCCTCTGCTCTCCCCATCTCCTTCCCTTCCTTCTTCCTCCCCCTTCCCACCCTTCCTCCCCTTCCCATTCCCGGATCCCCCGCCTCCTGCAGTTTCCAGCCGCTCCCTCACCCTCACCCATACTTACATCAATGAACCTGTTTGCACCGCAGCTTCTCAAAGATATCCCACACCGCTCTCCGCCTCTGCCCCAATGGTGTCCACGGCATGACAACACCGTCATCTCCACTTGAAGCGGACCAAGGCCGCTGGATGCGCAGCAAAAAGTCACAGCCGGAACCCGGCCCTAAAAAGCCGGGCTCGCACCTGAACAGTGCTGAAACTGGCGACAACATGAACGAAGCAGATGTCGCGTGCCGGGCTTTGAACCAGCTTTCCCTTGCCTCCCAGGACTCCAAAGTGGTGAGCGAGGGTGGTCCAGCCCCAACAAACGCAACAAATGCCATCTCTTCAAGGCCTTCAAGGCACAGTGGAACTCGCGGCGCCAAACGCCACCCATCAGCCAAGACAGCTCGAGAAGGAAGGGATTAAAAAGAAAAAAGCACCCAATTTTACCAGCACCCCAGAACGTCTCCTTCCACCACCCCCCAAGCCCCCAGCCAGCTCAGCATTTCGACGAGTGACATCCGGCTTGAGGCCGTCGGAGGACGGCCTCGGCAGGGGTCTGCTTGGCAGGGGGTGCTTGTGGTGGAAGAGTCCACCGAGCTGAGGCCCCCGCATCGGAAGCCGCAGCACACGTTGCCAGGAAAGCATGTGGCCGCGGAAGTAAAGCACGGCGGTGAGGCTGGGCAGCAAACACCCAGGTCTGTTAACGGCCTGGCGAGTGTAGCCCTAATTCACAACAGCAACGTCACTCAAAATGCTACGACCATCTGCCAGGAAATAACACCGGCTTCGAACAAGCACAATGAAATCAAAGCCGGTGCTACAACACCCATAGATGCGGCAGATCCGCACAACAAGGGAAATAATGACGATTCGGTGTTCAAAAGTCCAGAAGGACTGAATGCTTCTTGCCATGCAGCTCCCACTGAAGCAAGAGAGTCTGATAAACTTAACCCAAGATTCCAACGACCTAAGAGCCAGGAACCCAAAGAAAATTTAAGTGCAAAGACTGCCGAAGTCCGGGAACTCGATGTCTCATTACCAAATCACGAATCCATCTCATCCAATGAATCGGGCTCTCCCCAGGAGGAGGAAGAAAAAACAAAAAAACAAAAAAAAAACAAAGAAGCCGCCATAAGACCAGGAAGTTTCAAAAAGACTAAGAAAGACAAAGCCAAGGTGCTTTCAACACCACTGTTATCGGCCTCCTTGAAGGACTTCTTCATAAAACACAGTAAGAGAAAACAGCGTTTTGACCTTGAGATGTCGGACGCTGAAATACTGGAGGCTATTCAAGAACCGCCTCCAGTGAACAAAGCCCGAAAAATGGACCTAAACCATGAGAACCCAGCGCCCAGAATCAAATGGCATGCACACAACCCACACAACGGGAACAGGGACTCAGAAGGAGCAAGGGCTGATCTTCGCCTGGCAAGTAATCTTCACGAATCTACACCACTATCAGAAACCCCAAAGCCGGCATCATCCCAGGAACTAATAGAAGGGCGGAACACGGAAGAAAGGGGCTTCATGCCCCAACGTACAGAAGAACCATCGCTCCCACCAAGCCTACAAGACCTTAACCACTCGCAGAAGGGCCCCTTGAACAGCACTCAGACCACAGAGTCTGAGAAAGATCGAACGTCGCAAGCGCAAGACCAAGTCCCTGCACACAATCTGAGCACCGAGGTGCGGGACAGACCAAAACTCAGAACGAGACACGCGCAGGTGGATGACCCCTACGCCGGGACCCGCCCACATATACAGACAAACAGCAACAGAACCTGGGCGGAAACATCAACAAACACCCAAGAGACCCCAGCACTAGCAGAACATTTTTTTTCGGAGAAATTGCTTCAGCAACAAAATGAAAGAGGTTTACACACTCCAAATAGACCTAGAAGGCAAAGTGACACCTCAGGATTGTCCGATAAAGATTCGTCATCATCAAAAAAAAAGACTGACCTCCTATCCATCATGTCGGCACTTACAATAGCACTAAACCCTTTCAGTAAGCTCTATGAATCGATCCACGAGGACCTAAAGGACAACACATCAATGATTATCTCACTAAAGGACAAACTGACATTTATAGAAGGTTTCGTAACGGCTGTTGAACAGAACTCAAAAAACATGCAACTGACTCTGGAAGACAGAATATCTAATCTGGGGAAGGAACTGTCTAACAGCAATTCTCGAGCACAGCATAGTAACACAGCAACCACTAGAAGCACCCAGATGGAAGACGCTGTTACTAAAAAGAAGGACATAGCTCCCATCTTTGCAAAAGGACTGGTTAAATCACCACTACCTCAAACAGGTGCCAAACGAGTCTCAAAAGATTCAACCGGCACCAAAAACTCGTCGGAAGGACCGCTATTATGTATCCCCACAAAGGAGTCACTAGAAGACTCAGCCAAAACATCAACCAGTATGCAAATAGGACGCGTTAACTCCGTAGACACCAGGCTCTCCAAAGCAAGCAAAAAAAGGGAAGTAGTGGCCCAAACACGGTCTGTATCCAGAAAGAGCAAGATCAGTCGGACCCCTCACAAGAGCCCCTGGTCTTAAGCCCCGGGCTAGACTCTTCAAACTGCTCCCTGCTCTCGGATTGTACCGAAACGACTTCGGCACCTACAGCACTCCAAACTGAAGAACCGAGGCTGACAACGACAGATGGCCAAAAAAAAGGGGACCAGCCTCTGCCTCCAAAAGAACCCAAAGTTGGACGAGGTCTGACAAGTCGATCTGAAAGACCTCACTCGAGCACGCCCAGTGCTGGATTGGAAGCCATGGAAGCTTTAAAAAACAAAGAAAAGAATCGATCTCAGAGCAGAGAACTAGAAAGGCTCTCATGGCAGTCACAAACACAAGATCAAAGAAAACATGGAAGGTTTTCACATAAAGAAGACCGCAGAAGCAAAAAACCAACAGCAAAAAAAGATCTAATACTCACTGACACGTCCGTATTCAAGCTGGAGCAAACCTCGGCAAGAGACAGTTACATGGTACTGAATAGAAGAACTGTTCTAAAAATAACGGTGAAAGTCGGAAAACTACGGCATCTCTCGACTAACGACCTGGTATTGGTGGAACCATACCACAGGGACGACAGAGCCAAAGCCTATCTACATGCAAAATCAAATGCCCTAAAAGAATGGCCTTTAGAAATATCAAAAGATCTTCATTGCCTGGGCCTGAAATTAGGAAACCAAGGACCGGGAGAAAAGAGAGAGAAGAAGGGGTAAGGACCCGCCCACATATACAGACAAACAGCAACAGAACCTGGGCGGAAACATCAACAAACACCCAAGAGACCCCAGCACTAGCAGAACATTTTTTTTCGGAGAAATTGCTTCAGCAACAAAATGAAAGAGGTTTACACACTCCAAATAGACCTAGAAGGCAAAGTGACACCTCAGGATTGTCCGATAAAGATTCGTCATCATCAAAAAAAAAGACTGACCTCCTATCCATCATGTCGGCACTTACAATAGCACTAAACCCTTTCAGTAAGCTCTATGAATCGATCCACGAGGACCTAAAGGACAACACATCAATGATTATCTCACTAAAGGACAAACTGACATTTATAGAAGGTTTCGTAACGGCTGTTGAACAGAACTCAAAAAACATGCAACTGACTCTGGAAGACAGAATATCTAATCTGGGGAAGGAACTGTCTAACAGCAATTCTCGAGCACAGCATAGTAACACAGCAACCACTAGAAGCACCCAGATGGAAGACGCTGTTACTAAAAAGAAGGATATAGCTCCCATCTTTGCAAAAGGACTGTTTAAATCACCACTACCTCAAACAGGTGCCAAACGAGTCTCAAAAGATTCAACCGGCACCAAAAACTCGTCGGAAGGACCGCTATTATGTATCCCCACAAAGGAGTCACTAGAAAACTCAGCCAAAACATCAACCAGTATGCAAATAGGACGCGTTAACTCCGTAGACACCAGGCTCTCCAAAGCAAGCAAAAAAAAGGGAAGTAGTGGCCCAAACACGGTCTGTATCCAGAAAGAGCAAGATCAGTCGGACCCCTCACAAGAGCCCCTGGTCTTAAGCCCCGGGCTAGACTCTTCAAACTGCTCCCTGCTCTCGGATTGTACCGAAACGACTTCGGCACCTACAGCACTCCAAACTGAAGAACCGAGGCTGACAACGACAGACGGCCAAAAAAAAGGGGACCAGCCTCTGCCTCCAAAAGAACCCAAAGTTGGACGAGGTCTGACAAGTCGATCTGAAAGACCTCGCTCGAGCACGCCTAGTGCTGGATTGGAAGCCATGGAAGCTTTAAAAAACAAAGAAAAGAATCGATCTCAGAGCAGAGAACTAGAAAGGCTCTCATGGCAGTCACAAACACAAGATCAAAGAAAACATGGAAGGTTTTCACATAAAGAAGACCGCAGAAGCAAAAAACCAACAGCAAAAAAAGATCTAATACTCACTGACACGTCCGTATTCAAGCTGGAGCAAACCTCGGCAAGAGACAGTTACATGGTACTGAATAGAAGAACTGTTCTAAAAATAACGGTGAAAGTCGGAAAACTACGGCATCTCTCGACTAACGACCTGGTATTGGTGGAACCATACCACAGGGACCACAGAGCCAAAGCCTATCTACATGCAAAATCAAATGCCCTAAAAGAATGGCCTTTAGAAATATCAAAAGATCTTCATTGCCTGGGCCTGAAATTAGGAAACCAAGGACCGGGAGAAAAGAGAGAGAAGAAGGGGTAAGGACTGAACGGAGCCGCACAGCAAATCACGATGCTGAGACGAAAGCAGCAGCCTGCACAGAGGAAAACAGAAGACGAGGAGTCGCGCCAGAATGGCAAATAGAAGAGAGGGTCAAACAAGGCGAGTATCCACCCAAAGGACTCAGATCGAACCACACAACAACCAACTACTCTAGTCGATGAGAGGGAAGTCCAAAAAGCCACTGAGCGAAGAATGAACACACAGCGCAGCCTAACCCAGCCTCACCTCCAGCGACGTCTTCAGAATCTTGGAAATGGTTCTCTGACACCTTTGGTCGGACAAAGAAGGACTAGCAGTTAATCCATGACGCCGTCTCCTCAAAGAATATCACCACAAATGCAGTTCAACCCTGGAAAGAAACCGTATTACAGATGGCGTTATGGAACACTAGAGGTTATCTACATCTAACCAAACCCAGCGACACAAACTGGAGTAAATTTGACCTAATCTGTTTCCAAGAAACATGGCTAGCGGACAAACCATCTCTCGAGGGATTCACAATTGAAGTTTCCCCAGCTCAGAAGCCCACCGTGGGAAGACCCTCAGCGGGACTGCTCACCGCAGTGCAGCTGGGCTCAGGAATCGTAATGAAGAGCAAAATCAGCGAGGAGTATGGCATGCTAACCACTCTGGCGAGATGGCACCATCAAGACATGGGGGGAAACGGGGGGTCTAGCTCCGATCTCGCCATAATAAACCTATATTGGAACCCCGACAAAACATCAACGAAAGAGTTCTGCAAACTAGTGGCCAAATCCATCGACGACATAAGAATCAACCATGACATCCCCAACATTATCATCTGTGGGGACTTGAATGCAAAATGTGGAACACACTTGGCAGATGAGATGGTGCCCTCGAGCCTGAGAAAAAGCGACGAGAGAGGCCTAGCATGGCTGTCCTTGATGAAGTCCAGACAACTCTACAACGCTGCAACACTCCAAGACGGAGGCGTGCAAATCCCCACTTGGGAAAGAGAGTCCTCAATTGCTAACGTAGACTACATCTTCATCTCAGAAGGTCTAATCCCCCACTTTAAGGAACTCAAAGTAAAAAGAACAACCGAAAGTGACCACAATCTTCTGCACTTATCTTGGAGAGGAGAAGTAAAAGACCACCTATCTTACCCCTTTGAAATCGATACTAACAAACAGCAAAACCGAATCCGCCTCACATCGGGAAACATCAACGAAGTGAAGGGAAAACTTTCCAACAAACAAGCAATCCCGAGCAATGGCCCTGAAGACCAACAACCTGAATACGTGTCGCTACTGATACCGCACAAAGTGGACTACGGTGGGAAACATCGACACCAACCCTCACACTTACACACGTTCAATGCTACACTAGTAGCCAAACATAAAGAAATCAGAAAGCTGAAAAGATTAGCGGCCAAAAGCATTAGTGAAGAAGCCTGGAAAGCCTACCAAAGGGGGAAATCAATTTACAAAGCATGGCTCAAACAAGAACGACAAAATCTTTATCAGAATGACGCCGAGGCCATGCTGAAAATTGGGGTCACGAAAAGCAGCCGTGACTTCTGGTCCCTATTAAAATCAACCACTGGCCAGAACTCTTCCCAGATCCTTAGCAACGTCACAGAACAGCAGTGGACCACTTACTTTATGAAACTCTACGCGCTACCATCCCCCAGCATCCCGCAGAGGTTGCCATTACAACAACCGGAGGGTCAAAAAGAGCCCTGGATCAACGTGGCTGTCTTGGAAGACATTTGGAGCGTAATTGCACGCTTAAAAACCTCCAGGGCCCCTGGTCCCGACGGATTGACCAACGCTGACCTGAAACAGCACCCCCTAGCCTGGGCGGGTCTGATCTATGAGTTGTTCGAACAATGACTAAAGCAAAAACAAATTCCGAAGACCTGGACGGAGGTGGTCCTCGTTCCAATCTATAAAAAGGGTATCAGAACGGAACCATCTAACTACAGACCAATTTTCTTGCTGGACATTATTGGGAAAATATTTGCCTCATTGACACTCAATCATTTCAAAGAGTGGGCCAGGAATTCACCGACCATTTACATTTTCCAGACTGGTTTCCAAAAAGGAGCAGGAACAGTGATAAACATCCAGATTCTGAATACTATCAAGGTAAGAGTGAAGGACATGGCCATGATTGACCTATCGCAGGCCTTCGACACAGTGGACCGTGGCAAATTATGGTCGAAACTAGAAAAGTGGAATTGCCCGAGGTCAATCCTTGACCCAATCAAGACCCTGCACACGAAAACATCACTGAGAGTGCGACTATGCCAACAGGGAACTTTATCGGACATGATTACTACAGAAAGAGGTGTCAAGTAGGTCTGCCCGCTGGCGCCAGCACTTTTTATCGCCTTCATTGGTGACTTCCAGGCAACGGAAGACCAGGTCCGAGCATTCCCTCCGAAGCTGGGAGATGCGAAAATATCTAGGCTGTGGTACGCGGACGATCTGATCCTGTTGGATCAAACGGCCATTTGTCTCCAAAGACAGATCGCCAATCTATCTACATACATGACACTCAACAACCTAAAGATCAACGTAAAGAAAACTAAAATCATCTCCTTCTGCAAAACCACTAAAGAATTAAAGACACCACACTCATGGTATCTGAACAAGAGCAAAATCGAATCAGAGAAAGAATTTAAATACCTAGGAGTTATGATCGACAACACTCTGAAAGACAACTCCCTCATGAATTCGCTGTGGGAAAAAATCTGCAGTCTCACAGCCCAAACTCGTTGCTGTGGATACTAAATTTGGAAAATTCTCATGGTCACCAGCTCTACAGTTTTATAAACCAAAGGTTATACCAGCACTAACCTATGGAATGGCGGCAAACCTGTCGCTGCCAGAGGATACCTGGATCAAACTTGAAGGCTACCTCTGGAAGTTAGTTTTGGCGCTGCCGAAATCGGCACCTATGCCAGCGATTCGACAGGACCTTGGCCTGCCTTCTATAACCTCAGTGGTAACCCAAAGTGCGGTACAACTGTACAGAAAAATCTTGTCTCCCAGTTCACTGCCGATTTTCCATCTCATGGAAACTGAAATCGCCAAAGGCACCTGTAAACCGCTACTTGACTGGGTAAAAAAAATACAGGAAAAACTGGAAGAAGTGGCCTGTTCGACTGAAACGCTCTTAAGTAACCCCGGGAGGGTAAAGAAGAAATTAGAAGATCAGGACTGGATCAACACTTGTGAAAGGATCGTCCAATACAAATCCTTAGAGCATCTTCCACCTACGCACAATCGTCCGAGAGTCCCCTTAAAATACTGTGAAAGATTCCCAGAGAAGAAGTTGAGGAAGATCTTTATGAGAGCACGACTGAACTTACTAAACACAAGGGAAATCCTGGCGTCAAGAGCCCGTGTCCCAAACGCCCACTGTCGCCTATGTGAAGATTCAACGCAAGCGGAATCGATCTATCATCTCCTGATGTCATGTCCCGCCTTAACAACAGAAAGACAAATATACTTGGCACCACTTACATCAAACAAAACTACTCTAGAAGAAGAAACTCGCTGGTATCGCTAATTGCTGGAGACTCGCCTAGATGGTCCAGGTTGACTGCTAAATTCCTGGACGTTGCACTTAGAAGAGCTAACACTCCTGCCACAAGTGATCTCCCGGCGAGCTTGGAGTAGTAGGGCCTTTGAGTTCACCAAAGGCCCAGTACGCTCAACCAAAGTGGAGTCCCAAGTAGGAAGACTGATTTTTGTAAAAACCAAGTGGTTAACACAAATAAAAATAAATAAATAATAATAAAAAAATGGTACACCACTCTAAGATTTAGGAACACTTTTAGCAAGGCAGAAGAGCAAAAGTCACTTGTGAGCCAAAGTCCATAGGCTGGGCCCACTCTTAGAGAGAGCAGAGCACAAATGCGCCCAAGATCACACAGTTACACTAGGCTTAGAAAGTCTTGCAGAGAGTTCGAAAAGATTTTAGAGAGGCTCAGAAAAGTTTAGCCAGGGTGTCCCAGGCTGGCCCAGGTTCGAAAGCCGGGGGCTAAATCTACCCCGTACAGTCGGTGGCAAGGGAAACCAGGCGGGACACGGTACCTTAAGTGGGAAGGATCCTCCAGCGGTGGCAGTTGTTCCGGGCAGGGGGTGCAAGTCTCGGCGTCGTCCAGGGGAAGAGAAGATCTCGACTTGGAGGAAAACTGAAGGTCGTTGCACTGCCAGGGAAGAAACCAGCCGCAGAGTTTTCCAGTTAAAGGTATTACCCTTTAATTCGCGGTCGTGGTAAAACGTGGTATCCCGGTTGCCGGGGTGCTTGGCACAGGCAAGGCTGCCACGAGGTACGTCAGTAAGGCAAAAAGACAGTGAAACTGGTTATCCCTACCAGTCAAAGGAAGAAGACTCTCCGGCGGGAGATCTCCTCTGTCGTTGGGAAAAGTGGTGAGACAGTCCAGCAGGGCTCCACCGGTGGTGTCGTCGTGGCAGGTCGTCTCAGCTTCTCCCTTGTCGGATTCTTAGGTCCTGTGGCGACTTCAGTCCCCAAAGCCCTGCTTTTATGCAGAAAACCCCCATTCACTGTCACTCAAACATGCTAAGTGGTGAGCCGGCCGGCTCACCACTTGGGCCAATCAGGACGGAGTGCGACTTGAGTTGCCTAGGCAACTCAGTCCAGGGTGCCTAAATCCCCCTCCACCCATCCTAAGTACCCCAGACAGAGTGGCACCACTTTGGAGGGCTTCTGTGGAGAAGCCCACCAAAAAGTGGAACAAGGGGCTCGACTTGGGTTGGAGTCACAGAAGAGAACACAAACGCCATTTTAGAACCGAATTTTGGCAAGAAATACCAACCGGAGAATTAATAATAATTAAATAAACCGGCGGTATGTTCGAGGCTATCGTAATTAAATAAATAAAGATAGTAGCCTCGAACAATGGGAAAATCCCATAGAGAAATATTCGCGGTTGAATATAAAAAGTAGTATCCACTGCCACCAGCCAAAACTCGATCAGGTGGAACGGAGACATGCCCCCTCGACTAACAGACCCCGGGGCAATTGAATTGCCCCAGCCAGTACGTCCACAATATGATGGTTTGTACTGGTTCTGTTCAGAATTTAAGACTAGTAAAGTCAATGGTGACTTTACATGCCCTGGGAGACAGTAGTCAGTCCCAGGGTATGGAGTCTATACTGGGGAGTCATTATGACACCCCTGTGTTACTGTACTGAGGGTGCTGGGTAACACACATCACAAAAGCACATGAAGCCCTATGGAGTAAAATACCCCATAGCCCATTAAACTCATCTAGAGTCAAAGAAACACTCAAATCATCCCCAAGAATGAGGGTTAAAGAGTCTCACTCTTGGCAGGAGAAAAAAATAAACTCCAAAAATCCAGCAAAGCTGCTGGGGGACTCACTAGGTTAGGAAATTCAGCCTAAACAGAGAATTCTCCCTAACAGCGCACACGGGCGCACACCTCATTCCAACAACCCAAATGCCATGCCCGACGTGCACAGCGATAGCACACAGCATTGGCGCACACACCAAAAAGGGGGTGGGACACGGGGCTTAACACACGGAATGAGGAACAACGCATGAAAAAGAAGGCGTAACTGAGGAAGTACTGCAGGGAAATACACGGAACGCCCACACGCACGTGAACAACACATATTCATGGAATCAAATATAGGAAACACGCGGATGCTAATAGACGCGCACAGGCATCAACATGTCCGCCACAGGAAGGCAGGCGGAAGCGTCCCCGTGCACAGTATAAAAGTGCGCGCAACAACAAACACGTATACACAGCTACGATGAATGCCCCATTTGTCGCAGCGCTGATCGTGGGACACCGCAGGAGTAGGAGAATTGCCAGGCCCTGCATTTGCTTGCCCCAGACAAGCCTTTTTGGGATGCCTGATGACCAGGTCTATGGCAGGTATAGGTTTCCACCTTGTATCATCCGAGACCTTGTCAGGGAGTGGGAAGATGACCTTACATCCCCCACCCTGTGCTCCCAAGCATTGAGCCCCTTGGAGAAGGTGCTCAATGTACTGCTTTTTTGGCCACTGGGTCATTTCAGCAGACAACTGCCATAGTGGGGTGGTCTCACATGCCACACAGTCAGGCTGCCTACACCAGGCGTTGGCAATCATGACTGCTTGCTATATACATGCCCAGAACACCCGCAGAAAGGCAGGCCATGGTCCAGGACTTCTACAGGGTGGCACACTTCCCCAAAGTACTCGGTGCCATAGATTGCACCCATGTGGTCCTATGTCCACCTAGGGCCACTGAGCACATCTATCAAAACCGCAAGCACTGGCATTCCATCAACGTGCAGGTTGTATGCGATGCAAAGGGAATCATCACCTCTGTCTATGCAAACTACCCTGGCTCAACCCATGACAGTTTCATATACAGAATGTCCGCCCTGAGCCGGGCCCTGGAAGCTGTGAAGCATAGCGACACATGGCTCCTAGGTGAGTATAAATGCCTGTGCACATGCATGCATGTCACACACAGACTATACACAAACCCAACTAATCACAACCATCCTCACCTCCTCAGAGGACAGTGCCTACCCTCTGAGCAACCACATGATGACGCCAATCCGGAACCCCGCCACACCACTCTAGGTAAGATACAACGCTGCCCATATTGCAACCAGGGCCATAGTGGAGCACATATTCGGAGTGCTCAAGTCACGCTTCCGCTCCCTTGACCGCTCTGGTCAACACTGACCATGTGTACACCCCAGCATGTCAAAGCACAACAAACCCCTGACACCTGAAAAGTAAATACAACACAGGAACAGTCATTGACCAGAACAACACATCATGTAAATAGTACCACACAATGACATTGTCAGAGAGTGCCCAAACCCTGTAGGCCAGGCTTATTGTCCAACAACAAAAGGCCCACCCTCATTTACACATCACCATGACCTTCTGAAAACCTGTGTCTGTGGTGTCTAGCCTTCTTCCTTCTAGTCTACCTGGCTACAGGATCCCACTACCCCTTGGTGTTCATGTCCCACCTTGCGTGTAAATAGTGTGCAGCCCCCTCAGAGGCCTCTTTGACTGGTAAACATACCAAATTGCATGGAACTCAAAGGACCAAAACCCCAAACACATGGGAAGAGGCTCTAGGCACCAAAAAACCCTGGAAAAGAATCCAGTAGATTACTTAAAGTGCAACATTAAGACCAGGCACATGTACAAGCACAATGATACAACTACCAAGGTAACACAGTTGAACAATGGGCCAACAGGATGGGTACCTTTTTCTGGAAACCACATCCAATGAGGATACAACAACTGATGGGTAGTGTCACAGATATGGTCTCCTGGTGCAAGAGTGGCACGGACCAACCACCCCCTCCGTGGTTTGGGCGCCTGCAAGTTAAAACTTATACAGGCTGCTGAGACCCCGGCGGGGAAAGAGGGTCAGGGATCCGTTGGTTGGACAGGCATTGCTATTCAGGATAACCGGAAAGAGGGGCAGGAGAGGGAAGTTGTATTGGCAAGGGAAAGTAGGCCAAATACAAAATACCACAATTCACAATAACATACTCAATCAGAGAAACCAAGTTCTACATGCACATTGTACTAAATGAGTCAAATTGAAGACAAAGAGAGATCTATCTCTGGGGTGAGTGCTGGCCTCCTGCCTGCGCATTCCCAGATCCGGTAACAGGATCAGTTCCATGCTGCAAAGAGAGCGAGAGTCACTAATCCATGTATGTTTACAACACACACACACAACACCATCAATGCCCCAAAGTCACTGACTTCTACACAAACAAACACTCTTGTCAGGCACTATGTACGTAAACGTTAGCTTGCCATTGTGATGGTTCATACACTGTCAATGCAGTAAGGACGGCACACGTGGCCAAGCGGCAAATGGAAGAGCAATGCCTCAAGATTGACACATGATAGAATGGTCCCTGGGTGAGCTGCTAGACACGGTTAGCGAGGTCTGACTTCAGTACAAGTCGTGTCCTGTCAGACGTGTGTTACAATATGCAATGCAAGTTGCAATTAGCACATGCAAATGATATGCACTTCACACAAGTCTGTGCCTCGCTGGTTGTCCCTGTGTGCTGCATAAGTATCTGGCTAGGAATGCTACGGCGCTAATAACTCTGTTTCAACGGAGCAGGGGGGACCAGAGGATATGTGTGACAGCCCCTGCGTGTGCCCCTGACAACTTGTAAAGCAACTTGCCATTTGTCCCGCAACACATCTTAGCTGTACTGTGCAATTCTACAACAATATCTGTCCAAGCTCCCGATTAGTGGCGCTACTTAGCATGCATGTGCAAATGGCCTGGTGGAAGGTTGGCGGCGTTGTGGCCCCCTTGTGCTGCTCAACTTGCTTGGAGCTCCTCGGAACACGTCTGTTCTGTTGGATGTCTGAGCACAAGCCCTGTGCTACTGCTTGCGCACAAATGCACACGTCCGCCCCATCAAACATGGACAGCTGTCTGTAGTACTATGCTCCATGTCTGCTGGCAATGGTGGTCTGGAGGCTCATTCTCCTGCAGAAAGGGCACAAAACATAATTAACGCTGGAAAGTTCCCTGTCTGTGTCTCTTCATGCTGGTTGTGGCTGGGTCATGTTAGAGACCTACATCAGAATTCCTCCCACCATCAGTGTTACTTTGACAGGCAAAGGGTGCAGGCCACTGTCTACAGCATGAAGTGCATTAAGCACATGTACAGCAAAGAAAAAACATACATCACAATGTGTATCAATTAATTGACACATTAATCATGAACCCACCCAATTTTAATACATACATACCGTGGATAAAACCCCCACAATCCCCACTAGGGGTGTTAACACAAGTAGTACAGCAGCAGACAGGCCACAGATATGACAGTCCAAAGCCCTTGTGTAAATAACTGTAACACCAAACCATCCTTGCGAGCCCATGGATAAGGGAAGCAGGAGTGGCCTATGTGAGTCAGGATCCCAAGCTGAAAACACATACACGAGACAAGCTTGAAGGGCCCAGCTGGAACAGACAGTGGATGCTTTCAAAAGCCACAAAGCACCACACCGTCACATGAATGCACAATAGACAAGCAATTCTAAACTGTGTTAACTAATTAACCTAACTATCAAAATAAATTTTAACTAACTAAACTAAAATAAAAAATCAAAAATGGCCACATACGACCTGGGGGGGGGGCACCTCACCACCCACATGCGATGATGTTGAGAAAAAAAAAAACCTCCCTGGGCTCTAGGCCTGCACAGCCCGACCTGTGTGGGAGATATCTTATCGTCTGAGTCACCCTCTGACTGAAAATGTTGACGTGGCACATGACCATGCCTAGGTGCAGTCTGCCCCTCGTCGGCAGTAAGTCTGCCGGACGGGTGAGCCTGGTTCTGTGTGGCGATGACACCTAGGTCAGCATGTAGAACGTCACGTAATACGCGTGTTTCTTCTTGCAAGGTAGCATGTGTAACACAGAGTTCTTCCTGCATGGCCTGGCTGGACAACTGGTATACTTCCCGGCAAGCACGTAGCTCAGCCGAGATGGTACTCTCTAGCTGCTCCAACCTCTCCTCTGACCGCTTCCCCTGGGACATCAAAAGCAAACCCAGAGTAGATCTGAGGGATTCTTACTCAACCCTCATGGCCTCCATGTGTGCCTCTGCTTGAGCAGCAATTGCTTGATGCAAAGACACCATTTCAGCCTGGTGTACCCTGTCTGAGGCCGCCATGCCCAGCCTGAGCGAGCAGGCCGTGGACTGTGCCACCCCCTGCTGGAGTTCCACCTGCCTAGCAGGGCATAACACGGATTGGGCCACATGTTCCATGCTCTCAGCAATGTTATCAATTGCTGCCCCCAGGTGTTCTGAATTGGTAACCATGGCTTGCTCCCACTCAGTATAACCCAGTGGCGCACGGCCACTGTGTTGCTGGGCTTGACACCTGGGGGGCCCAAGGTGCTGATGTCCTTTTGGGGTTGGCACCATCCGCGGCTGCAGGACTACATTCCTCCGTTGACCTGATACCCCAGGCACATAAGCAACTTGAGTGGAGGGTGATCCTGTGTCCCGATCCACCACCGGCAGAGGTCCCACAACCATCTGGCCCCTCAGTGCAGGTGTCACGGACAGAGGAGCACCCACATCAGAATCCCTCACCCATGACAAATGGACCCGATGCACATCCAACTCAACATTGTCGTCACAGTGATCATCCGAGCTAGACACATTGCCAGCCCTAGACAAGATGGTCTGTAACACCAGTGGGTTCTCGTGGCCTACCACCACACAACCCCCACTTGTGCTGGATTGCTGGTGTGATAGCAACCCTGTGGCTGGCATGACAACACCATCCTCTGGCTCCATTGTGTCATCATCTGGAAATGGAAGAAAAGATTAGCATTTCTACACAGGCCAGGAGAACATTAAACACACACACATAGACATCACATACACAGCCAACACATGAAGCAGACATGTCACACACAAAGAAGAACCTGGCATGCATCCAGTGGCCATGATATGCATACACATCCCAAAAGCAGAAATGGATGTGTGTAAATAGCAAAGCCTACAGTATTACAAAATATAGTTAATGAACTCCATCAGACACCACCTCTGTCCGGCACATGTTACAGGCAGTAAAGACAGATGGCAACTAAGAGATGCAACACACCATAACCATGCCTGAACTGCAAATTTACCACTGCTGCAAGTGAATCCAAACACACAATGACAAAGGTAACATGCATGTAGTCATGCATTACTGAAGCATCATCATCAATATAGCCACATCCATCTGCAGCTCGCCCTGTACCGGGTGGCATGGGCCATGTACAAGTAGTGAATGTCACAAGCAAAGCAAGGGCCTGCAACCAGGCGTGAGAGACCATAACCCCCTGTACCGTACGAGCTGCAGGACATGAGGCCTCCACAACACCCCTCAGGGCCTGATTGTGCACATTGGTCTATGAATGTGCCTATTACATGAATTCTTCTGGGAATCTTCACGGCCAGGAGGCACCATAGTAGCTAAGTGGACCTGGCCATACACATACTGCACAACAGTGAACCTTTGGGATACTGCCACTTCCACATAACGTGTGCAATGCATAAATGTCTACAGCATAAACGTCTATTAACTACATATTAGTCAGTCAACAAGAAAGCTGCAGAAGACACGTGTAAATGGACACTTTCACGAACACATAAGTGAGTACTTGCAATGTTGCACCACACAACGTTGCAGCTGACAGCATATGTACATGTGAAAGTGTTCAGATACACCCATTTCCCTTTACACCTGATTTGTTAACATGACCAGCATCCAATACATCAAAGCAAGCAGCCATTAAGCTGCTTGCTTTGATGTGTGTGGAACTGCACACACTCACACGTGAAGGATACTGCACAGTCATCACAACCCGATTGGCAGGCTACACCCAATCACTGCAATACGCAAGTTGGTATAGGCCGCACATTGACAAATACACCCATCTAAACAACCACTAGGGAGTTCAAATACTGAGTACATGTGTCACAGGATGCCCCTGTGCCAGTTGCGTACATGACAGATAAGGGATGAAAAAGAGTCCATACATGCCAGGTGACTTTGACATTGCATCAGTGAGAACTAATGTAGAAGGGTGAACCCCAGCTTAGACGTGGGTTGATGCAGTGCAGGACATGTGTACGTGAGCCACTAACTACATGAACAAGTACATTATGAAGTACGCCAATAGACGTGAAGGCAGTGCAAGGGCAAGTTCAGGCGTCATGTGCAATGTGCATGCAATGTGTCGCATGGCTACAAGCAAACCCCCCACACCACCTAACTGAAAATGCAGGGAGGCATTGCATGGCAGCAAAAGGGTGACCTGAGGCCAGTGTATTGCCAGACAGTGTTGAGTAGCGTCAATAGCATCATCTGCATCAACTGACGACACAGCAGATGACGATGGGACAGTAAGCAGGACACATGATTAACCCTCAGTAGTACACCCATGTGTGCAGAAGCCACTACACCAGTTGAACAGAGTGAATGGGCCAGAAACAGGGTGAGGCCTGTGCCCCACACAGACTGTGACACCCTAAACCTGTGTGTGATGCTGGCCTGAGACAGAGTGGGCATGGAATTGATGATCAAATGCCAGGAAATGCAGGTCAGGCTGGACAAGTACTACTGTGATCATCCTGTCAGAGACACTTAGGGGCATGCATGGAATGCACATGGAGCATGAATGGGCACTCATGTCCCTGCAGAGCATCTGCAATCTGCACAGTCCAAGTGAGACACCCTGCATCAAGAACAGAGGATGTACCCTACTGCATGGTTCTGGCAGGTTGGCTGGTTGGTGGAAGTTTGCATGGAGACAGGAGCCTTCAAAAGGCCATTGCAGTATGCACACCAGTGCCATGGTGAAATTGTGTTGCAGGGGGGTGGAGGCGCAGGGGAGCATGCCTACGTGGAGTAGCCACATGCAGGCCGAAGACACATGCACGTCAGTCATGCAATGACATAGTCCCAGTGCTGAGAGGAAAGTGACCCCAGGCTACATGCAGAATGGCCATTGAGCTGGTACATGGACCGGAGGGGCAGCCGGTTGCATAGAATGTGAGTAGGGTGCAAGTGTGGCCATGAGGACAGTCCCTGTCTGCTCTACATGTCCAGCATCCTGCACAGCAGGCAAGCATCATTGAAGCATTGCATGACTTGCGCATGGGAACCATGTACACATGACATGTAGTGGCAGTCAAGCACAACACATCACACAAGCAAACCACACATGTCCTCGACAAAGATGCTACAACACTCAATGGACGGGCATCAAATTTCCGAATCTCTCCGACTTCTTCGACCATTCCTGCTGGTATGAACTCCACAGCGACAGACTCATGCGGAGTGTGGTCTTCCTCCTCAGGTGGTGGCCCACTGCCAGTCACCAGAGTCATGTTGTAATTAGAGGCACGCTTCACCTTAGTACTGCGTTTGAGGTCATCCCAATGCTTTTTGCACTCTTGAGCTGTGCGCACCTCTCATGGCCGAATGCACTCACATGATCCGCAACTTACTTCCAGTGGGACTTACGATGGGCAGCCATAGTTTGACAATTGGGCCCCACTAGCATATCACGGTTGTGGTCCCACACGTAGTCCACGAAGTCCAGTTCCTGCTTACAGAAAGGCTTATTCCTCAACGTGCCGGAGGCCGGAGCTGTGTCTGGGGTCACAGCCTCTACTGCGGGTGCAACCTTCCTCCTCTTGGATAGTGGTGTGGACCCTGGCTGGCAAATGCCACCCTGATCAGTATGGGCAGTGGCGCTGGTGGACTGAACAGAGGGAGTGGCAGGTGGAACAAGGACGGAAGCCCTGACTTGCGTCAGTGACTACTGCGTTCCCTGGAATGGATCCTGCACAGCAACATCCGCTGTGCCAGGGTCATTGACCGGGACTGTCCTGGATGGTAGACTCGCAACCGGGCTCGTGTCGGCTGCATCTGCCCATGCACTTGCCCACACCTGGCAGGTCTGGGCAGCAGATGACATTACTGCCCCAGGGACACGTGCCTCGGTCAAGGCAGCCCTGCGTGTGCCTACGGTGTGCCTCCTGTCCTCCTGGAAATCGTCCATGGACTCTTCAGGTGCCAACGCAGCCTGCGCTGGCAGACCCTGAGCCTGGGTGGTGGTGTCCAAAGCTGCACCTGCAGCTACCAATTCCCTTGGGCCCGTGGCAGTCGATGAAACGGACTGCCTGGTCACATGAGTGCCAGTGCCAGATGCAAGAACTGCACCTCCCGGAGCCGCAAGGGGTGGTGGCATGACTGCACCAACACATGGCACAACATCATGCCGAAGTGGTGCACCCCTCCCTCTTCCCCCTCTGCAGCCAACCTGGACACCCTTCAGATCCCCAATTCCCTGGTCACCCCGACAAGTCCCTGACCATGCCCGCTACTGGGAGTAAACCCAGCTGAGGCGCCCCTCACCTTTTGTGGCCTCCCAGCCATGGCACAGATGGAGTAGTGCCAGCACAGATGTAGTAGTGCCAAGGGAGGTGTACACACCAATTGTCCTGGGCAATTGGGGTAAAGGTGGTGGGATACAAGATGTTAACAGCACCCCTGCACCTGCAAGGCTGTATGTGACCCCGGTGATGAAGTGACGGGTCACGCAATGCTCAGGCACCCCAAAACTGCTGTAAAAACATGCACACAACCCCCGGTAGCCCACGTGCGTGGAATTAACCTCCCGCAGGTGAGGGGACATGAGTCGGGGCCTGCTGGCAGGTACCCGTCAATGGTGGGTGGGGTGGGGGACATGTGTCAAGGCTCCTAGGTGCATGGTGCCATGCGGACTGCCTGTGGGGCATGCCCAGGGGTGATGGGCTGCCTGCGGGGCATGGCCAGGTGTGATGGGCTGCCTGCAGGGCATGCCCAGGGGTGATGGGCTGCCTGTGGGGCATGGCCAGGGGTGATGGGCTGCCTGCATGGTATGCCCAGGGGTGATGATGGGCGCCTGCAGGGCATGCCCAGGGGTGATGGGCTGCCTGCGGGGCATGGCCAGGGGTGATGGGCTTCCTGCAGGGCATGCCCAGGCATGATGGGCTGCCTGTGGGGCATGGCCAGGAGTGATGGGCTGCCTGCGGGATATGCCCAGGGGTGATGATGGGCTGCCTGCGGGGCATGGTCAAGGGTGATGGGCTGCAGGCAAGGCATGGTCAGGGGTGATGGGCTGCCTGTGGGGCATGGCCAGGGGTGTTGGGCTGCCTGCGAGGCTATGCCCAGGGGTGTAGGGTACTTTCCTGTGGTGTGGGTTGCCTGTAGGGCATGGGGAGGGGGATAAGGACACACCAAGGAGGGCTCTCACTGCCAAAAAGTCCCTGCGCACCCTAGTAATACACATACCCCACTCTCGCATGGAGTATCATGTGTAAAACTGCCCGCGCACCCCTCAGAATACACGTACCCCGCTCGTGCTAGCGAAAACACGTGTAAAACTGGCCGTGCAACCCTCAGAATACACGTACCCCTCTTGCGCTAGCGAAAACGCAGGTAAAACTCCCCGCGCACCCCAGTAATACACTGGCATGGAGTATCACATGTAAAACTGCCCGTGCACCCCAGTAATACATGTACCCCACTCTCACATGGAGTATCGTGTGTGAAACTGCCTGCGCACCCCTCAAAATACACGTACCCCTCTCGCGCTAGTGAAAACGCATGTAAAACTGGCCGTGTGCCCCTCGGAATACATGTACCCTGCTCGAACTACCGAAAACGCATGTGAATCAGCCCGTGCACCCTTCATTATACATGTACCCCTCTTGCGCTAGCGAAAACACGTGTAAAACTGGCAGTGCGCCCCTCAGAATACATGTACCCCGCTAGTGCTTGCAAAAACGAGCGTGAAACTGGCCGCGCACCCCTCACAATACACGTACCCCTCTTGCGCTAGCGTGAACGCATGTAAAACTCCCTGCGCACCCTAGCAATATGCATACCCCACTCTCGCATGGAGTATCGTGTGTGAAACTGCCCGCGCACCCCTCAGAATACACGTACCCCTCTTGCGCTAGCGTGAACACATGTAAAACTCCCTGCGCACCCTAGCAATATGCATACCCCACTCTCGCATGGAGTATCGTGTGTGAAACTGCCCGCGCACCCCTCACAATACAAGTACCCCTCTTGCGCTAGCGTGAACGCATGTAAAACTCCCTGCGCACCCCAGTAATACACTGGCATGGAGTATCACATGTAAAACTGCCCGTGCACCCCAGTAATACATGTACCCCACTCTCACATGGAGTATCGTGTGTGAAACTGCCTGCGCACCCCTCTAAATACACGTACCCCTCTCGCGCTAGTGAAAACACATGTAAAACTGGCCGTGTGCCCCTCGGAATACATGTACCCTGCTCGAACTACCGAAAACGCATGTGAATCAGCCCGTGCACCCTTCATTATACATGTACCCCTCTTGCGCTAGCGAAAACACGTGTAAAACTGGCAGTGCGCCCCTCAGAATACATGTACCCCACTAGTGCTTGCAAAAACGTGTGTGAAACTGCCCGCGCACCCCTCACAATACACGTACCCCTCTTGCGCTAGCGTGAACGCATGTAAAACTCCCTGCGCACCCTAGCAATATGCATACCCCACTCTCGCATGGAGTATCGTGTGTGAAACTGCCCGCGCACCCCTCACAATACACGTACCCCTCTTGCACTAGCGTGAACACATGTAAAACTCCCTGCGCACCCTAGCAATATGCATACCCCACTCTCGCATGGAGTATCGTGTGTGAAACTGCCCGCGCACCCCTCACAATACAAGTACCCCTCTTGCGCTAGCGTGAACGCATGTAAAACTCCCTGCGCACCCTAGCAATATGCATACCCCACTCTCGCATGGAGTATCGTGTGTGAAACTGCCCGCGCACCCCTCAGAATACACGTACCCCACTCGTGCTAGTGAAAACGTGTATAAAACTGGCCATGCACCCCTCAAAATACACGTACCAATCTTGCGCTAGCGAAAACACGTGTAAAACTGGATTTGTGCCCCTCGGATAACACGTACCTTGCTCGAGCTAGCGAAAACGTGTGTGAATCTGCCCGCGCATCCCTCAGAATACACGTAGCCCGCTCGAGCTAGCAAAAACACATGTAAAACTGGCAGTGCGCCCCTCGGAATACACATACCCCGCTCGTGAAAAAATGTGTGTAAAACTGACCGTGCACCCCTCACAATACAGGTACCCCTCTCGCGCTAGCGAAAAAACATGTAAAACTCCCTGAACACCCTAGTAATACATGTACCCCGCTCTCGCATGGAGTATCATGTGTGAAAGTGACCATGCACCCCTCTGAATGTGCCACCTGTGCGCCAGATTCTATGAATTACCCCCTTAATCTCTTCAGGTGAGATTCAATGATAGAAGAAATCTAATGATGGCAATTTTTAAATTCATAAGTCGTGTTTGAAATATTTCATGCCAGAGAATTTTTGATGTTAGATTTCTAAGGTCTTTTAAATACATTTTCAAATGTGAGGTCTGCTTGACTACGAGCATCGGACATGCTGTTAATAAATGTTGCAGATTTTCTGGCTGATCTATTTTTTTACAAAATCTGCATACATTGCTGGATTTGGGTATACGTTTCCATTTCACTAGTATCTAATTTGCTTTCCATAGGTTGAGCTGAGATCTCAAAAAGGCAAAAAGGCACATGTTGAGGATGGAAACTTGAGTAGGTATGATTCTGATATTCAATATTATTTTAGGCCATGTAGGTTGTTTCGGAAATCTCTATATTTCATGATCCAGTCTTGTTGGTAGAGCTTCTGCTTAGCACGTGTCAGATTTTCGATTAACAGTTTAGGTAACATCTTGTTTCCAAGTGGCAATGAAGCCATGATTGGACGGTGCTAGATAGTGGGTTAGAATTTGCAATAGGGATTCTGAGGTGGTAGATATGAGGCATTTCCTATCTAGAGAGCATAGCTTCCAGGCATAAAAACTATAAAAAGAAAGTAAGCCCTTCATGCCTGATTATGCACATGGGTTGTGAAAGGAGCAGGGAAAGGACCTGCTTTCTAGACAGAGCCAGAATGATATTGGTCCCCACATCTTAGTTTCTGCCCCATATAATACTATGGTGACAATGTTCTGATATTAGAAAGTGAGTAATGGTGAATCAGAAAATGTCCCGTTCTTAGCATGAATGATTCATGCTTGTGCAATTGGAGTAGTGATTTTTTTATGTAGCTCCATAATGTAAGGCAAGTCGGAGTTATGATTGTTCAAACTAAGGCCCAAGTAACGATATTCGTTAACAACTTGGATTTCTGTTCCATGTAGAGACCATTTGCAGAAATGTTTATCATTCTGCCTCCTACCACAGTGCATGATTTTAGTTTTGGCCAATTTAATCGATAAAACTGTTTCTTCTGCATACTTTCCTAGGGCTGTCAGAAGCTCTTGTAGGCAATTGGGGTCTTTGACAATAGAACTAAATTGTCTGCATAAAGCAGCCAAGGAATGGAGTAATGCCCTAGCTTTGGATGGTCAGAGATGATTTTGGCGATATGTTGCTCTAGATCTGAGATGAAAAAATTAAATAACGCAGATGCCAAAATGCATCCCTGCTTTATTCCTCTAAAGGTCGAAATCGGCGGGGTTAGTTTGCCTTCCATGGTCAGTCTGATTTGGATAGTTGTTTCAGTATGAAGTAGGAGAGTAAATGTTTGAATGGCAAAAGGGCAGTTGGCTGCTTTTAGTTTGTGAATTAATAGTTCTCTTGAAACTGAATCAAAAGCTATTTTGAAATTGATGAAGGATCATTTTAAGACAGTGGGCTTTCATAGCAGTGATGTATAGAAAATTCAAAGTAGTACCCAGACCTAGAATGACGCCACTTTGAAATGGATCTTGTAGCTCTTGTTCAGACACCCATCGATTAAAATCTCTAAGATTAGCCGTGCAAATAATTTCCCTGGAGCACCGACAAGAACAATGGGTCAATAATTAGTAGAAGTCCGCCAATCTCCTTTTTTAAAGACCGGTACTACCACTGATTTCCACCATGATGGAGGGATAATTTTTGTTGCTTGTACTTGATTAAATATGGTACATAATATTTTTGCCCACACCGCAGTATGGAGCTTAAGCACGGCATTATTAAGACCATCTGGTCCTGGAGCTCTAGAAGAGCTGAGTTTCGAGATGATGTATAGGACACCATTTTGGTCAAAGGCCAGGTCAAGTGTGCTGTTGGCTTCAAATTTGCAGAGGGTGGAGTTGAAGAGATTGGAGCGTATGTGTTGGTGTAGTGGATGTTCCATACCTGCTATGATACTGCATTTATCAGAGTCGAGAGCCGTGTAATGTGAGGTGCTTAGTTTAGTAGGTCCCAGATCGCCCCTGAGTTTTTAGAAGCCATGGCTCGTAACATCAGCTCACTGTCTTTTTGGAACAGCAGAGCTTTATGGCCTCACACCCAATTCTTATATTGTGTTTTAATCTGTTTCAAGGCACACATTTTGGCCTTGTGAGGTAATACGCAGGCTGCTCTTTTTGATCATTGGAAGGTAACCTTCTACTCTTGTAATACAGGATCATAGATGTGTTTGTGCCTGTTGATTTTTCTCACTGTCAAAGATGGTTGCTGCTTAAAAAGTTGCAGAGCTGCGATATAATGGCCTTCGAGGTGGGTTATGATCGGACAAAATTTGTGTGCATTGTTAGCAAGCTGGTCATCTATATGTACTAGCGACTCATGAGACCAGCGAAATCGATTTTGCCCTTCACTCAGCACAAGCTTGCTTTGATAACAAGAGCTATGTTTACCCATCTGCAGAGAGTGCCATTTCCAAGAGAGACTATTTTAAAGCTTTACGCGAGTGCAAATAAGTTCTATCGGTGAAGATATGATCAATAATTGATTTTTCATCAACTCTTCTCCAAGTGCTACTCAGTGGTATGTCATCGGGGAAAGCTCCATTAGGAATGACAAGTTGTCTATCTGCCATAAAGTCAGAAAAAAAGAAAGAGGAGGTTGTAAAAGAAATATATCATAAAAAAATAATGGAGATCGGGCCACTGATAAAAATGATAAGATCTCATAAGAAGAAATCTAAAAAAATACAATATTTATTGACATGCTGAAATGTCCCTATTGTATATATTATTGGGAATGTTGATTGTTGCCTGAAGTTGGGGGATATTCATAATTTGTGATGCCTGGATTTCAATGTATATAGTATTTATGTTCTATTCTGGAAATTTCAATTGAGGATTACACACATCTTAAAAACCTGTTTATTTTCTCCTGCAGTGATGTCCCAGGGGATTCCAGGAGAAAAGGAGGGATATGTAGGAATTAGAGGAGACAATAAATAGTGGCAAGGGGATTCATGTGGAAAATACAGACATCAAATAGCTGGTGTACATTACAAATCGAAAGGCACACATTCTGGCAATGGCACGTTGTAAAATGGTCCACTTCAGGGTAAACAGGTCATCGTTCCGGTTTGCACTGTGTGCATGCTAACCTGAAATAATCAATGAATAACCCTTTCCATTAATTTGTTACCTGTCTTTAACAAATTAGTGTAAAGCAGACTCAGATGAGATGTCAAAAGTGAGGTGTTTTTCCAGTGGAGAGGAAACATGCAAGCACAGTTTACTGGCCGTGATTTAATTACACAAACTGCGAGAAAAAAATGCACTGTTGATAAGGCACTATTGTATGCTGCAGGAAATGATTGTTGCAAATATCTTTGTAAAACTATTGGTCAAGAGCAAAAATACTGAGACCAGCTTGGGTGATGGGTGCACGTCACGAAGGGAGACAGGTCTTGGTGATTGACAGGGACAACAGCACTTAAATTCAAGACACAGAGATGGTGTAGAGAAGAACAACAGGTGAGCAGGAGACTGGCGGACTTAGTGGGATATCGTTGGAGACAGGCGAAGGATGGGGGAGCGGTTATCCTGGGATAGAATTTGCACTACTCCTTTCTTTCATCCTATAGTCAATCTTCATGACTAGTGCTATAAATTCAGCCAATGAAGTGGGACGTGGAACCCTAGATACTTCATCTTTTAGATCCTCAGACAACCCTCTCCGGAATAGAGTAACTTGTGCATCGTCTGACCAAGTAGATTTGCTGGCAATCTGTTTGAATCTAGAGATATAGGTTAAGATGTCTTGATTGCCTTGTCTGAGGTCAAGTAATTGTTCCTGGGCTGCTATCCGAATTTCATGCCTTCCGAACATGGATCTAATGCTATTACAGAAGGCAGTATGGGAGTCTAATATCTCATTATTCGTTGTAACCAAAGGAGTTGCCCAGGCTAGAGCAGGTCCCACCATATGTGAAATCATATACCCTACTCTGTCGCGATCAGTATGAAAGAAAGCTGCCTTAAAAGCAAATTGCACTGCACAGGCATCCAACAATTCCTTTATCTTATGGGGATTGCCATCAAATTGACCCCCTTGGAGGGGCCCAGGAGGAACCTCTGAGCAATGGGGAACCCTGCTAGCTGTTGCCTGTTGAGAAGCCAACTAGGCAGTTTGCTGCTGAGACTGTTGTTGAGCCTGTCGAAGATTAGCATTCTCTTGCATCATAGCTCTGAAGTTAGAGATTGCACTGCAGCTATAAGTTGCTGAATCTGTTGATCCATAACAAAGTAGTTCTTTAAAAAGGCCGAAGACAGAAGATATCTAGGTCAATTAGGCGTTGCTTACTGTAATAACTTTATAATAATAAAGCAATTGAAACCAAATATGTCTCTCGGCAGTTGTAAATAACACTTACCTCTGTGATGGTCAACAGTCTCGTAATAGATGAAGGAGAGAATTACCTAAAAACCCCTCTTAAACCCAGCCAAAAGGCTATGTAGAAGTGGAATCTCCAGGGAAAACCCCAATATGGGAAAAAACCCTGTGATGCAATGCTGGGGTGTGTGGGTTCCAGCAAGCAGCTGGTGAAGGATCACGCTAGTTTTAATGTTGTCTGGATTCTTGTCAGGAAGGATTCTAATTAAAACAGAGTAGAAGTACAGGTAAGTAAGAATATAGTTTTTCAAGTCTAGTTGAATAGTAGAAAGTACAGAATGGAGCTTACCCTGACAAGCCTATTCCCTACTAGGTCTTTGTATTTCAATCTGATGGTTAATGTTGGCAAAGCGCCTAACAGAACATGTAAGGAGTAAGAATATGTCCAACTGTATTTGTCTCATGCGAGATGAGAAATGCAGTAAGAGATTGGTATCTTACCGACAAGCAGTTTCACCAGGGACAAATAGTAAAGAGAAGATTACAGGTCTTGAACTCAAAGGAATAGAAGGCTTTAAAGGATGTCTAAGGCTGGGTCCTAATGTAAATTGTAAATAACAACAAGATTAGGCGTGAGGAAAACCCAGTGAGAGTCACAAACTCTGTCTAGCTAAACAGACATAAGCTACAAACCAACGGCAGCAGGAGCAGTTGTTGAAACTAGGAGATGGCTTCCGGTTGATTCACAGAGCATAGAAAAGGATCGAGAATTTTAATGTTCAGAATGAAAATGGGAAGAGAAATGAATGACGGAAGTGAAGTGAACTCTAGAAAGCAATTGTAGGTATGAATTAAAAATAGAAAAGGTAACAAACTTACGGTGCACAGCGCGACTCTGAATAGAGAAGCAACGCATAGTACTGAAGTTCCAGTAGCTGGATATTCTATTCCAGAAGTCGGGGTGGGAGCGGATTGCTCGGTCTGAGGAGCGAGAAACACTATTATGCTGCTTACAGTTTCGGGCTCCTCCATGTTGCGAGTCCCAATTCTGGGCAAAACCGCGGCATTGGAACACGGGAAAGTGAAGCAGCGAGACCCCACTGGACAGCCGTAACACTGTGGGCTGCTGCAGAGCACAGGGGTCGCAACACTGCATTTGCTCCAACCCGACACAGAGGGGTGTTCCAGAGATAGCAGAGCGAGAATCTTCCGTGTGCGAGGTGAGCATGTGAGTAAAGAGTGAAGTCATGACTGAATAAAAGTATTTTTTTTTGTTAGCTAGAAGGGTTTTGAATGTGTAATTTTTGGTTAAGCGTGGCTTCTGCCAAGTCCCACGACCCAAGGTCGAAGTGAGTTGACTACATTTCATTTGATGGAGTTGTGTTTATTTGAAATTGTTTTTCCCTGTTCTGTCTTGCTTATTCACATTCATACTGACAAATGCATCACTGTTTAAATGTTGCATTTCATGATCGTAAGTTTATTTGCCAAGATAAAAATATATTACAAAAATCACTAAGTGCTCTGATACATTTTATGGCATTTGGGTTATGTCATTTAATCTATTGTGGGCTCTATAGTTAGACAGTGTTTGTGAGTGTGCAGTATGTCGGCTGTGCATGTTTACAGCTGAACAGATCTGCCAAAGACAGTAGCCCAGCCTCGTAGATAAGTTCCTGGGAGCGACGAGTTACACTGTCAAAATTCCAAGTGTAATAAGTCTGGTAACATTACTTTAGAGTGGACCCGGGATGAAATATAGATTTTAGAGTATTCTGAAGGGAGAATTGTCACTCCATATAGGGCATTATCACAATAACACTATACCATTTTAAAACAAAAGAGAGTACCATGAGATTAGGTTAATCTCCACAGACAAATTCTCTAACATATTTTGGTGCATTGGCCAGTGGGAAGGAACTTTAAAGCAGTTACTAGACATGGCAAATGTATTAGGCACAGCCATTTTGTACACTTAAAAAGGGAACTCATTCTGTGAATTAATAATGTAGCACTGTGCACGGTATCATTATGTCTCATATTGAAGTAGATTTTTCTGAACTGGCGAAATAATGTAGTTTTATGGAACCACTGAATATGTGAAAAAGTGCAATAGGAATCATTGCAGGACATCTTTGAAGAAGGGAGTATTGTACAGGTCTTCCGACTGAGACAAGAATGTAGAAAAATATTGCATAATACGATAATCCGCAAAGCTTTTGTTTCTCCTAAATGGGGCTTTAAAAATGCAGGGGAACGATTCTAGAGTAATTACAGGCCAGTTTAGATTATGCAATTGAGCAAATAAAGACTCTAAAATTGGAATTAGAGCAATCTAACACAGAGATGCAGTCTGAATCTAGTGAAATGGATGATCAAAAAAACAAGGCAGTTTGAAGAGAGTGAACAGGAACTGATGCAACTAGAAGGTGTCATAGGTGCAATAAGGCAAAACAGGGTTGATACTATTTTGGAAATGCAAATGATTCAAAGGAATAACATAAAGAAAGAAAAGGAATTTCATGCTATACAACAAGAAATGGTTAAAATGTTAGAGGAGAATGACAAGAAGGTCAGAGAGTTTGACCAGTGCTAAATGCAAATAAATGAAATGCAGGCAGTGATTAATAAGAATTAGTGATGAGAACTCTAATCTTTATCAGGAAGCACAACGACTACATAAATGGTGCAAAGATTTGCAACAGCAAATATTTACTTTTAAATCTCAGGAAAAGCGACAAGGCACCACATTTAATGGAGTTGAAATTAGCCCCAGCCTTGCCCGAGGAAATAATGTACCAACAGCTATACCTGTGGATAGGTCTGATTACAGCCCATTGGGCGGGTTTGATTCGCCCACCGTTGGTTACCATCAATATTGTCCACCTGGGTAAAGATATGAGGAACAGAATAATGCACCACAGAATGCACCAAGTAGCCCCATCAAAATAATGAAGTCAATCAGGACTTTGATTAAACCATTCAAAAAGGGAGGTGATTGTTGGTTGCACAGAAGACCATTTATTAATAGTACACAATATATTTAAAGTTCTTCAAATACATAAGGAACAGTATAAACAGTATTTTCAATAACATTTTATTCTGCAACTGCTAGTGTCATTGGGGGTCTCAATGCCAGAAGCACGGAAACTTCTCTCCTGAACATCCGTGAAGATCTGCTCTCCAACCTTGACTCTAACATTCCCTCTGTCCTCATCCTCCTCGATCTCTCTTCTGCCTTCAACACAGTCAACCATACCATCCTGCTCAACCGTCTCTGTGAAAACCTGGGTATCACTGATCAGGCTCCGGTCTGGCCGACCTCTTTCCTCTCAGATCGACCCTCCCAGGTCAAACTTGGTTCCTTCCTTTCATCTATCTTCCTCTCTACCTGTGGTGTTCCCCAGGGGTCTAACATCTTGCCCTGGCTTTTCAACCAATACCTGGCAACTCTCGCCCACTGCATTGCCACTTTCTGCTCAAATTTCCAGTGCTACGCTGATGACACTCAACTCATTTTCAGGCTGCCCTCTGCCACATCCTCTCCCTCTCTCATTTCTGATTGCCTAACTGGCATTCAAGGTTGGTGTTTTGCCAATGATCTTTGTCTGAATGCCAGCAAGACGGAGATCCTCCTCATCGGCACACCTTCACTATCCTTTCCCCTCACTCTTTGGCCGGCCTCCGTTGGCCCTCCTCCTACCCCCACCTGCGAGGCTAAGAACCTCTGGGTCATCTTTGACTCCACCTTTCCTTCTCCTCCCACATCTCTGAGGTCTCCAAAAAGTAAAATTTCCGACTGCACCTCCACAGAGGTACTCTGCCTTTCCACTGCTTCCCCCAGAAGCTCATGTTATCCCAAGCTCTGGTTCTCTCTTGCTTGGACTATTGTAACAGCCTCTTTCTAAATCTATCTACCTCTACACTCCACCCTCTGCAACTAATCCAGAACAAGACTGCGAGACTTGTCCTTGGCCTCAAGCCCTGGATAATATCTCTCCAGCTCTGAAATCTTTCCACTGGCTCCCAGTGGATGCAAGGATTAAATTCAAAACCCTCTGCATTGTCCACAAGGCTTTCTGGGGCCTGGGTCCAAAATACCTTCAGCTAGCCCTCCACAAATACCTCCCCTCTTGAGCTCTTCGCTCCTCTACCTTCAACTCCCTCAGGGTCAGTCGTTTTTCAAAGAAACGAGTGGGGGTAGATCTCTGTCTTCGGCTGGGGCCTCCTTCTGAAACAGCCTCCCTGCCACTCTAAAACTTGAGGAGAACCATCTCCGGTTCCGGAAGCACCTCATGACCTTCCTCTTTTCTTCTGCCTTCGCTCCCCCTCTCCCCTGCTGATCTGTTCTCTTTTTGCACTGTGCACCTGGCCGCCCTCTGTCCTTCGGGCCCAGGTACCTGCTCACCCTGTCACCCTCCCGCACTGGCTGCGGGCAACCCCTTGCACTGGGGTCTGTAACTGTACCCATACAGCCCCCCTTTTTCTTCCTGCACTTATCAGACCTACCCTGCCTGCTGCCTTAAACCTAGCACTTGCAAATTGCTGGCTGCATTACCACTGTTTGTTGCCTTTATTATGTATGTATTGTTATTTATCTGTTTCTCCTCTGCTTCACACTTTCCACTTCTCCCTCCTTCCATGCACTTTTTCCCTCCCCCTTTCCAATGCACTTGCGCGTTCTCAATGTCACTGGGCCTAGTAAGATCGCTGTTTTGTTCTCCCCTGTTCCCCTCCCTTGCCTTGTCGCGATCTGAATCACTTGTGTACGAGCGCAATATAAATAAAATATCAATCAATCAATCAATGAGCATGAAAATCTGTCATGCACAGATTTTGAGAAAGAGGTTAGACATTATTTCTCACCTTACCAGTCAATGCAAGACACTACGAGATCAGTGTATACCATGACAGCAAAGCCAGCTATGTCACCTTGCCAGTTCCTCCAAGAATTAAAAAGAACATTTTCTCATTTTGATGTGTCTTTTAGTCCTAATTCTGCAGAATTTAAGTTTAAGACTGCATACTTTTATGGCCTCTAAAAAGACATTATATCACAGTTAAATCGCGAATTTGACAGAGAAAAATAGTTAGAATGGATGGCCAGAGAGAGGAAGAGTCTAGGAACAGAGAGACAAAATCAAAATCTTAAGATTCCACACCAGCAATAATGGAGATAAAATCTGCAAAAATGCCACTTCAATCAGCCAAAACTCAGGCGAGGTACAATATGGCACCTAACCTGAGGGTCATGCCACCAAAGAGGGCACCACCCCAAACTCCTGTATTCCAATCAGTTGATTCGAGCAATAGGGAGACTTACATTAGTCCTCAATATTTGAGTGATAGCCCTAGGGCACGATTCCGACCTGATATGTCAGGCATGAATAACGATCAAAATCAAAGGAACAATAGCCCATACCATTCACTGGGGCGTAGAGCAGGTTTGACCCTGATATCATGTTTTATGGCCATCAACAAAGGCATTGTTACGTTGCCAAATTAATTGAAAATGAAAATCAGCATAGGGGACAGCTCCCATCAAATGAAAGACAAAATATGAATTATGTCCCATTATACCATTATGACCAGTCACCACCACCAATCAACCACAATCAAAGAATGGTCCACCTCATATGGCCCAGGAGTTCAGAAACAACCCAAATAGAAATCAATCTCCTGAGAGGTACCCAAATAGGCCCCATCAGGGTGAATTTAACCAATATTGGTCTAGGCCACAAAGAGAGGAATTCAGGGACATGGACAGATTTCGATCCCTACAGGCCCAAGTTAAAATGTTGTCTGAGCAAATAGGAAAACGTTGTGCAGTCCACAAACAGCAGCCAGGTGAAGGCCTAAGAGTGATCTTGTGCGTTCTGATAAGAAGTGACTACTTAATAGCCCCTGCATTGGTAACAATACAGAAGCCCATGAATCATCTTAGTGTAACTGTCCTGAATTGCTTGCTGACCCAAAAATGGGTGTCTGGTTCAATTTAGAGTTGAACCGGACTATTGAAGTGGCTGCTTATGAAGAATAAAAAGGGGAAAATGAACAAGAAAAATCTAAGGAACAGAGAGACAGTTTTAAAAAGAACATTTTATGTGAGTATAAAACACCTAATGAAGAGGTAGGAATAGTTGCTAAAATATCATCCCTTGAGAGTCAGAATACTGGTGAAATCCAGACAGAAAAAATGGTAGTTCAAAAGAAGGGTGCAGACCAGTCACCTGAGCAGTATTTTGAGCCACAAATATTCCAAGAGACCGAAAGGACAGGCACTGTGTAAAACTTAGATAGGTGTCATGTGCCAGAAAATGACAGGCTGTCATGGGACACTTATGAAAAGGCTCAGTCACAAGGCTGTGGTGAGAAAGCTGGTGATGCCAGTAGCAGGAAACAGTCAGATGCCACTGTCCAGATGGGTCCAGAGCCTATAAAAATAGACAAAGGAATTCAAAACAAAGTCTGCAAAAAGGAGGGAACATATCATTTCACATGCCCATGTATTTAATGAGAAGTGAAAAGGGGCTAAGAAAGGAGAGTGCTGAAATCAGCAAATTTCACATTTTTTGTGACTGCTCGAGGAAATTGAAGACAGGTATTATGTTCCTATAACTGAGGAAGAAAAATGTAATGCATTTGCAATGATTGACATGTGTGCACAGGCCATGATCATGTCCAAAGAGTTAGTAAAAAGTATCAATGAAGGGAGATCCCCACAAATTTACATAAAGGTGAGACAAAATGAAGGCCCTGTGCACAATTTCAATGGTGATGAAATACCTATCGTAGGTGTCACTGAAGTTGACAAACACAGGATGAGACAGGAAGTATTAATAACATCTCTCAGTGAAGTACCTCTCCTAATGGGGACAAATTTTCTGAAGAGTTTGTTGCCCCTCATTGATGGGGTAAATGGGGTTTTATGGTGCCTAACCAGAAAAGCGGTGAGGCCTAAGAAGGTGATGTTACAAAACAACAGTGTAAAAGAATGCCATACTGTGACTAAGTCAGGTGATGCAGTGGAAGTGTATCTTCAGAATGGTTGTGTGCCAAGTGTCACTGTCATTTTAATGTGTCAGGGTAAAATGTGAGGCAAAAAAGAGAAGCCACCTCTGGAGATTCATTTAGACCCTAAGAAAAAATGGCAAACAGAAAAAGATGAAAACAGATTGCGCTTTTATTTAAAGGAAAAGAAGTGCAAGTAAAATGTTAATCCAGAGGTAAACACAGAAAAACAGATTGCAACCATTTCTGAAATACGCATGGAAGATGGACAGCCATGGCTCCCTATCTGGCCGAATGGGCATTCTGAAGTGATAGAAGCCACCTTAGCGCTTGAGCAGGAAAGAAGTCTCATTAATGAGAAAATACTTCATCAAATAATTGACAGGGAGGAGATCCCAAAGTTCAGAATAAAGAACCAACACATTTTTGGGTTGGATAATCCGGAGTCAGGAAATAGGGTCATAGGAAGATGCATGTTAAGAATAACAATTGGTTCTAAGACTATTCATCACAATGTGTGGATAGTGAGTGGGGCACAAAATACATTTTATCGAGGAAATGACATTATGCACAGAATGCGTATGGTTTTAGACTTCCTTAATCACAAGGTGTGGTCCAGGTTGTGGGGACCTGCACCTGAATTTGAAGACAATAGATACACTTATGATTAGGCACAGACGGTACCATATGCGATTGAATTACAGGTGAGAAAGGACGTTACTATCCCTTCATTTACCAGGCAAGTTTCAATAGCGTTAAAACACAGAAAGAGACAACAGATGAAAGATTCTGGTGCATCTGGGTGCCTAAATGAATCCACGAGGCAGCTCAGGCTAAAATGTGAATTTACACCACTGGTAGAGATTGGGGATCGACCCATTAAAATCATGGTGGACAACAAAGGATGCCAGGATACTAATTTAGAGGAGAATTCAGCATTAGGAATGGCAATACAAAAATCTTATTATACTGCAGATTTCAGTAATGCAGTGATTGGGATATCCGTGAAAGATATGTGAATGCACAGGGTGTGTTGAAGCAGTCTTGGGATTCTCGACCCAAAAGGATATTTAAAATTCAGTTTGTGTATCCTTATGAATCAAGTGAGACAGTGTGCTGTCATCAAGATAATTGCATCCTATTTGATGTAAGGGAAAATTTAACTAAAAAAGAGCATATTGAAATGGAGCTCAATATTCCAAAATATTTAACTATTTAAATGTCCAAAGAGATACAGCCACACGGTTATAGCAAAGTACAGAGATTCCTCCATCAGAGGACTTCCCAGAATTTTCAAAAATGGTAGAAGAGCAGGCTCTGGCTGTAGACGCATGCACAAATGAAGAAGAAAGAGGTCACTTGAGGGAAATATTTATGGAATTTAAAGAAGTTTTTGCCAAAGACGCGTATGTTTGCGGTCTAACTGATTTGCCTGCTGCCACATTGCAAGAGGGACATGGTAAGGAACCAGTATTTGTGTGACAATATAGGTTGCCCCAGGCATGTTTGGAATCATTAGCTGAGATAATTAAGAATTTAGACTTCAGAGGAATCATTAGGCCTATGTATAGCACATCAAATATTCCCATATTGGGTGTGTTAAATCCTAGTGGCCAATGGTGTTTGTGGACAGACCTATGAGAGTTGAACAAAAAAGAACCTATTTCCAGGTGGCCACTCCCATTCATTGATCAGGGTCTCGCAAATGTCCATTGGTCAAAGGTGTTCACCACATTAGATTTTACAGCTGGATACTAGTGTGTGCCACTGGCTGAAGATATCCAAAACTTGTTTGCATTTTCTTTTGACAAGTCTCAATATGCATGGTCCTGGACACCTTTTGATTACGTCAATAGTGGGAGTGAATTTGGAATATTTTTGAGTAAGGCGCTCCAAGAAGCAGCGGAAAGGGGGACAATAGTTTATGTAGATGATGTGCTAATTAAAAATGAGATTCTGAAAAGTCATTTAGATGAGATTAGACATGTGCTTGGTAGGTTACAGAAGGCGGGAGCCAAGGTATCTTTACAAAAGCACAATGGTGTAAACAGAAAGGGAACTTCTTAGCTCAAGAGGTGACTGAGAATGGGTTGAATCCACAAAAGAAAAAGGTGGAGGCAATACAGAAATTGAAAGACCCTACTCATTTTAAGGGATTGAGAGTGTATTATGGATGACAGGGTATAAAAGGAAATCTATTGAAAATGATGTAGAGATTGCATAACTTTTAAACAGATTATTAAATAAGGGTGTACCCTGGAAGTGGGAAAAGGAACAATGTGAAGCAGTAACTAGGTTGAAAGAATGTCTCATGAAGGCACCATGTCTGTCATATCCCATGAAGAACCAGGATTTCTTTGTAGAGATAGGGTGCACTGACCAGTGTATGTTAGCAGTCTTATCTCAAAGGCATGATGTGAATAACAAAACTATTGCATATGCTAGGAAGGCCTTATCTCAGGATGAAACTTACTTCTTGGATGTTGGCATTACAGGGATTTCCTGTGGAAGTAAAATATGGACAAAATAAAAAGAGCCCCATTGCTCAAGGGCTAGCAGATGTCCATGATTGTGCATCTGAATGTGCACCCAATTAACAGAAATAGAAATGAAATTTAAATGAATTTCAACGATCCCCACACAAAGCATTCAATGAGGAGGTATTTTGGGATTTACCAACTGTGTATGTAGATGAGTGTGCACACCATGAGGAAAATACCACTGAAAAAGAGCTTGTAGCAGGAATAGGAAATATCTTGTTTAAATGTGACAATATTCCAAGAGTAAGTCTGAGGATTGGGCCTAGAAGTAGCCAGATTGCAGAGTTGGCTGCTATTCACAAAGCAGTGGCTACCGCAGTTGAAGAAAACAAAAACAGATAGTTCTAGTGACTGATTCTTATTATGCACAAAATATTTTTGTAGAATATTTACCTGGCTGCAAGGTAAAAAGGTATGCACACATATAACAAAACACCTCGCAAACATGGCAAGATGATTCAAGACATAGACAAACTTTTGTCAGTGAATGATTTCCTGCTATATTGGAGAACAATCCGAGGCCATTTAAGAACATCAGGTGAGGCTAGGAAGGGCAATGACAAGGCAGATCAGTTAGCCATAATTGAAGCAGTGATGGGAGAGTTATTTCCTATTGAACACCTACTTGATGAAATACAGGTAGATGAGATAACACGCTCCAAATCTACAAAATTAGTTGAACAGCCTGTGGTGCAATGGATTTGTGATACCCAAGATCAGGACCTGATCAAAGCGCAAAAGAAAGATCCAATTTTAGGCATATTCTATGATCACCTGTCAGAAGCAGAACAAAATCCCGTAACTGAAGAGGATTGTAAAGGCAAAGAAGAATTGAGGGTATTGTTAAAAAACAAAAAGAGATTTAGTTTACAAAATGGATTGATGATTAGGGAATCTATGATAGGTCAAATCCTATGGGTGGTGCTCTTGTCATTTCGGGGACTGATGTTACATTACGCCCATGATGCGGTAACTGCAGGACACAGGACTTCACAAAAAACTTTGGAACTTTTAAAGTTTACGCTTATTGGCCATATATGTCTCAAGATGTTGTACTATATGACCGAGGGTGTCTAGTATGTGCACAATTTCCACCTGCTTCACCTACACATAGAGCACCATTAATGAAAAGAGGTTTGGCCCTTCCATGGTCTGATTTACGGTTGTTTGTTTAATGTCCAAATGGGTGGAATGCATTCCAGCACCGGATTGCAGTGCACAAAACGGTATCCACATTATTGGTGAATCATATTTTTTCGAGATTTGAATTACCCCAAAGGATAGAGTCAGACCGGGGAAACCATTCACTAGTGCATTAACGACCAAAATTTGGCAGATATTAGATGTGAAAAGGAAATTATATATTTTATATCAGCCTTCTTCTTCTGGTGCAGTGGAAAGGAATAACAGGTCAGTTGTTGATATATTAAAGACATTTGTAGCTGATGCAGGTTCTAGACCTTCGTATTGATGGTCATCAGATAGACTCCCGCTAAATCTTGTTATGCGTCAAGATTTTGAATTATATGCTTAGATGGCTCAGCAGGTTAAGCGCTTGATGCTAGGATCTGTGTTTGATAGGCAGGTCATAGGTTTAAATCCCGACAAGGTCGACTCAGCCTTTCATCCTTCCGAGGTCGATAGATTGAGTACCTATTTCGATTTGGTAATAATAATAATGTATGTAAATATGTTCTATGTTAAGTGCTTTGTTATAACTGGAATGGCTCAAGTGCTCCGCTCCCACCCCCCCCAGAGGTGCCCCTGCATCTGGACCACGGATTAATCCTTAAACTGAACAGCATTGCTGCACCTAATACGGCCTTAGATCAGTGAGATGGGTTATGCACTTTGTATTCTTTGGAAAAACCCCAATACCTCCCTAATTTTCCAACTACAACTGAACAAATGAAACAAAAATCTAGTCAACATCAAATCCATATGAAAATTTAATACAACAAGCTTTTGGGGCATGGCCAAAGCACCTGCATTTCCCAGGGAACTATTGTCCTTAGGGTTGATCCGAATTACCCCATAGAGGTGAGGGCACACTAAGGCCCTTCTGTTTATACCAAGAGGCAAGATGGGAGAGCAGCATTGTTCCAGAGAGCATCCACAGTCTTCCAATATATTGTCTCTTGTTTTCTGCCATTATACTACATGTAGCAAGTTTATATAGTAATCCTTCACACCCAAACCCACCATTTCCCAGGATTAGTGCATGGGTGCCCCTGGAACCGTGGACCAACACCGTTAGGGAGGTGTCTAGTTTTTTAAAAATGTTTGTCCTGCATGGGATGTACCTCTCCTGCTCTCCAAAGTGTTACCTACCAACTTTGAACAATCCCAAAGTCTTTTTCTTAATGGGGGTTTCCTCCTCAATGATGAAGTGTCCAATGAAGGGGTCCTCTTGAATATTAAGTATACTAAAGCCCTATCTGAGAGTGGTAATTCAGCGCGGTCCTTCCTGGTAAAGAGCATGCCAAATAGGAAGGTCCATTTACACCTAA
Organism: Ambystoma mexicanum; assembly: GCF_040938575.1. NCBI lineage: Eukaryota > Metazoa > Chordata > Amphibia > Caudata > Ambystomatidae > Ambystoma > Ambystoma mexicanum. Next base: position 478,150,147 of record NC_090932.1, on the reverse strand, counting down.
TTTGTTTTGGATGAGAACTTTCACCAATGGACACATTTCTCTAGGTTTCTGGACAGTGAATTGGGCAATGTCCTGAAATAATTGAATCTCCACTTCATTTATTCGTATAGGAACTGACTCCCTTGTAGCCCTCCGTACCTTTTCTTTTGGGGCACATGATGTCATGCCACCAGAAGATTCCTCGATCTTGCCTCTGGGCCAGCTCTACTCGGGCCTGAGCGATGGATTCAGTCCATCTGAATTGTGTCCACAGGGTTGTCTCAAAGAAGGTCGGCAAACGACTTCTGGGAGATGTTTCAAGCAAATGCTCGACCACCGCACATGGTTTTCCAAATCTTCACATTAACTCTCCAGGTTGTGTATTATTTTGTATTATTATTCTGAGACCTCTTCGTTTTACGTGCATCTTCTGCGGCCTCCCTTTTCAGTGGAGTCCATCTTTTCTTCAAGTTTGTCTGTTTCCCCCTTAATATCGGCCATTGATTGTTTCAATTCTGCTTTGCGCGAGGTAGATTGGTCTTGAAACATTGCTGCTAGTTTTACTTGAAAGAAGGTCAGGCATTGCAGAAGCTTCTCTTTAGAAACATCTGAATCCGTGGGAGAGTCATTGTGGTTTGCATGGGTTGCAATTGCGTCCGCTTGCATACCTGCTTCAGGTTCTACCCCTGGGCTCCAGCAGCAATGTAAACTCCCACTAGCTGGGGGGCGCTGTGAGTCTGGACCGGACAGACTATCTTTGCCCTTCCCCTTAGGCATCAGGAGGACCCCCTTCTCGCACTGTGGCACTCTGGAAAGTCAATTCGGGAAGTCAGGTGATATTCTGACAGAGGCGGCACCCTCTTCTTACAGATGTTTATTGAATCACTCAGATTTTAGGGCCTGTACTCCTTACTCACACGTCCAAAACACGGGCTCTCTCCTGCATATTCTGGTTGTTATCCTCGTATTTTGTGCAGTTCAGAAGTTCCCCTGTCAATGTCCATACCTGTGTGTGTTTTAAAACACCCACCGGACCCTATAGAGTTGGCAACCCTTTAGGCCCTGGATCATCAGTGATGGTCTACTCTCCATTAATGGTAGTCCTACCATATGCTACTCCGTGTTGGAGGAACATGCCACCACATTGATTGGGGCCTTCCATGACGGCTCCGCTTCTCTGAAGATTCAGCAGCCACGGTGACCTTGCTATGTCAGAGGAGAGAGGCTCCAGCTGATATTCGGCTCGGAACCGGTGGGGCCCCCGCCTCTGAAGCATGACTGGTCTCCCCTCCTCCCACCCCTTCCATGGGTCATCTTATGAACTAACAAGGATTCCTGTGGGCTCAATTCCAGAAACGGTCTCACTGGGATGCCACTCCAGCTCTGCTCATTGTTATTCACGTAGAGCGCAACCACGTCCCATGCCTGGACACTAACTTCTTCCCACTCCTCTGATCCTGGCCATCCACTCCCTATTCAGCCCTGTGTGGTCCGCTATCACTAGAGGGGCCACTTATTTCCCTGAGTCTGCGAAGTTCCCACTGTATAGCATTATAGGCCATCTTTGGAGGCCCTGTTGGCAGAGCTCCGATGCTCACGTACTTTACCTCTCGGGGGCCATCTTGGAATCTCATTGGGCATTTTTAGCAGCATGTTGAAAACCTTATTATGAGTTGGTAATGTTTCGTTTTGAGCGCAAAATAACTGTATGCACTCATCTGATGCTGTTTCATATTTTATATTACGTTTAAAGTGCTCCCCTGCCAATGGGTGGGTTACTGCTAATACGTTGATAAATGAAGTGTATATGTTGGGAGCATATATAATCTGTAATGGGTGCTTAAGCGAAGCATAATGGGGAATGTCAAGATGTATTATTAGAGCGGTATTGATTATAGGGAATTGCAACTCATGCTGTGAAATAGTGTTGTCAAGTCAAGCGGGCTTAATTCTGATAAGTTTTATCCACATGTTCAAGTAACAAAATGATGATTTTGTTACTTTTGTACCCGGAAGTGCAAACCAATTACTACACGGTCAACAAGCTCTAACTAAACAGGACATGAGATCTCAGCCAAGCGTTTCTTAGAGTGCTTTGATGGTAAACTTTTTTTGTTTAACAGATTTCGTGCATGGGCGTAGGAAATGGGGGGATAGGGGATAAATCCTCCCCCCATAATTTTAGGCGGGGGGAATATAATATGTTTTATCCCCCCCACAATCTGGAGCAAGGGGAAAGAAGGGCTCTTTATTTTTCCAATTGCAGTGCAGGGCATCTTTTGTGCAATGTGCCTTTCTTATTTAAATGCTTGAAATAAATGTTGCTTACCTTGCAATTAACTGTTCAGTAAGGTCATTGCATCAGTAGACTAGGGGATGCGTGGATGCACAACTGTCACAACCCCTCCCCCTATATGTAAGAGGCTGCAGACATCAATGATAATCTGCAGAGCATCTTTTCAAAGGCAGTGACAAGATCTGAGCATTAAGTCCATGAAGTAACATTTACCATGTATAGTTCAGAGTAAAACAAGTACTAATATACAAATACAATGTATGTAACTGTGTAATTTATTAAAGCCTTTGTTATTAAATAGGTGTATGCAAATGCAAATGTCACCTACTAATAAACAGAGTTTAGCAGAAAATTCAACCCAGGGTGGTCACGAGAGGGGGGCGGAGAGGGGGCAATCAGCCATGGGCCTCGCTCTTGGAAGGGGCCTTCCAGCACCCCCCTGCACCGAAGTGGAAGGTAGCACAGTCCACCCATGTTCTTTATTGACACAGGGGACAGTGCTGTCTGCCTCTCAGCAGGGTCCAGTCCCCCTCAACATGTTTTTTTTGTTTATTTACGGAGCCCTTTGTCTCCGCAACAAACTGAGAATTAATGAGAAACTGTGGGGCCTCTCATTACTGTGCTGGCAGCTCAGACACACTGAATGAGAGGGCAGAAGGCCTCTACTATTAGGTTCACAATGCAGAGACCAACAATATGAATGCGCTGACTGACAGGATGGCAGGCATTGTGTCTAGGTACTGGAGAGGAGAGGAGGAGGTGTTTTGTTTTAAAATTAAGTGTGTGTATATGTGTGTGTGTGTGTGTGTATTTAAATTAACTGTAAGTATATGCGTGTTGGTGTCAATGGTGTGTTTGTTTTTATGCATGTGTGCATGCAAGGAGTTGTGACTGGTGCGTGAATGCGTAGGTCAATTTGTTATACAAATGGTCCAGCGCCCACACCTACATTTACTGGCCCAGGAGTGAATGTGTGTTTGTGTGTGCATATGTGTATGTAAATTAACTGTGTATGTATGTGTGCATATTTATTGGTGACAATGATGTGTTTATTTTTATGTAAGTGTACAAGCAAGGAGTTGTGCGACTGGTGGATGAAAGTGTTGTATGTGCCAGTTCCAACCCCTACATTAAGGGGTGGGGTCTGCTGGGTTGCTTTACCCAGGATGCATGGAACCGTCAAGGGTAAAGCAAACACAAAGGTAGAGCTAGGGACAGCATCAGGGCTTTTCAGACTTTTCAGTTGAAAGGGGCCTCGGGAGACCACAGCAAATGCCCCCATGTTGCCAGTCATCAGTCTTGTAACACAGCAATGTATTCCTTTTTATATTCCATTCATTCTAGGGCTTGAAATTAGTGCTTTCAAATGCTTGCCTTTTAAACTGCGATTGATGAAGCCTTCCGGCCGTCACTTCCCTGAGGTACAGGTATTATCACCTTCTTGCCTTTTGACACTATCTCCTCCACATCAGCCACTTGCTGACAAAGGAGGATTTAAATATTTTCAGTGGGCATTTAGTGTTTCAGCTCCCTGCTCGCTGGCTGTCTCGCCGATGCCTTTCAGCTCTTTCATTTGAAAGTGGCTTTGGCGACACGACACCAGCAAACGCCCCCATGTTGCAAGTCATCAGTCTTGTAACAAAACTATATATTCCTATCATTCTGGGGCTTAAAATGAGCACTTTGAAATGCCCGCCTTATGGCTGCGTTTGCTGGAGCCCTTTCAGCTGTCCCTTCCCTGTGGTATACAGAAATGTTATCTCATTGTTGCCTTTTAACACCGGTTCCTCCACATCAGCAAACTTATGAGAAAGGGAATTTAAATATTTTCAGTGGGCATTTAGTGTTTCAGCTTCCTGCTGGCTGGACGTCTTGTGATAATCAGCGGCTATCAACTCCTGGCTGTATTTCCTAGTCTCCATTATGATGTATGCACTCAATGTGTGCCTCAGACTGTTTTCCCCTCTAAGCAATTGAGGCCCCCCAACCGTTATGTTCAAATAGGTCCCAACTCATCTTCACCCAGCCTAGGTAAAGAAAACATAAGTGTTATCAGGTGGCTAGACTGGCCTACATTGAATGTTGGCCAGTCTAACCAGTAAAAACACTTATGGGGCATAGCCAGTCTGGATATACTTTCTGTGGCATTGCATTTTTTACTGACTCTGAGTCCTTATATGGTAATACTGGCATATATTAGTGCAGCCTGCATGGACATGTATGGGAATAGCCAACATGAACAATTTTTCATACTGGCATATGTTGAGGGCAAAGGTGGCATGAAATGCAATGGAAAATGCTCCTGTGCGTGGTTCGTGACTTACTATTGGGTTTTTTCCATGTGCTACCATACAAAATCAATTGCAAACTCTATGGCCTTTTAACCACATTTTTCAAGAAAGTGCTGTAAAATGCACAATTTTAATTTTTTTCAAAACAATTCTGGGGCAAGAAACCCTCTCAAGCACCCCTTGTTTGGTTTGGGCTCCCTCACTGTGCTCGGTCTATCCTACATAATTGGTGCAAACATTTAGGCCTCTCCAGTTCAAAAATGTATCAGCCACCACTGAACATCTACCTGTCACTATGTATATTTTGTGCTTTAATGTGCACAAAGGGGCAGGGCGCTCCCTAAAGCTGGCGTCACGCACCACACGTCGTCACGCCATCTTATATATATTTAGGCATATGACAAAATTGTCAGTCTGGAGTAAACTTGTCTTCAGTACAGAAACATAACTTTGCTATAGTTGATTTGATGTCATACTAATGAACCATATTCGGGTTCCTCAACACAAACTCAATGGGAGATTTCTCACGTGTCCGGTTTGTGGCAGCGCCGCTGGCCCAGTGCAAAAAGTTATAAACTGGCCTCACAAACGTTTTGCCCCATGCCTCACCTCACCATGCGACAGCCCTTATTCAACCATTGAGGTTTCCTTCTCCAACAAGGAGAATTATTTACTCATTATTTGCTCATGGGATAGTATACTCAGACATTGGGCCAGGTTGTCAAAAAGCAGCACAAATAAAAGGAGCGCAGCAAAAGCGCTCAATTTCATTTTGCTGCTTTCAGAATTGCTCAGATCACCTTATTCACCAAGTGACCTGAGCATTGTTGTTGAGCCCCCTTGCATACATTTGTGTGCCCCCGACACTAATTTATGACAGGTCCCAGCAACCATGTGATTACTGCATGCGCATTTCACCAAGGCAGGCCATTAAAGGATCCATCTCTGCGAAATGCCCAGAGGAAATAAAAGCATTTCCTTTCCTGTTTGGGGGATGGAAATGGTATGTCATGATAAGTTATTTATACTGTGCACCACTGCCATTTCCGCGGTTTTCCAGGGCTCTTTTGGATCTGTAAGGTAAAGTGGGGTGAGTTGATGCATGCAGAACCAGGAGTAACTTGAGTCTGTGCATGTGTGCTTTCTGGCTGTGTTTTGTTTTGTATTGTTTCCAGATGGGCAGGGTCCCATGTTTGTGTTGCTGAGTGTTGGACAATATTGGGGTTTGTGATTTGGTTGGCGAGTGATGTGCAGTTTTGGCTGTTTAGCAGGGTGGTTGCTTAGCCATTTGGGTGTGGGTGGTAAATGTGTGGTGACGGCGGGTGGTAGAGAAGAGGAAGTGGTTAGTAGGATTTTGGGTGGTATATGGATATTGTGCAACTATGCTATTATTTTCTTTTTGCAAGGCATTCACCTTTGCATTGGCTTGAGGTTATAATTGAATCGGTGGTGAGAGTCTACAGGGAAGTAAATAGATTAATATGTTAGAAAGTATTGTGTAGGGGACTTTTAATTTTCACTCGGGTGGGTAATTATCTAGAGGTGATATTTGGTTTCCTGGGTCCTTCTGACCCGTTATGCAAACTTGTGTGCGTGTTTCTTGAAACATTGGTCCGAGAATTGAGGAGTGTTCGGTTGTAGGGTCCCTTGCGGTTCTGTCCCTTCAAGCTAGAGTTTCAATGCCTTTGTGGATGTAGTTTGTCCATTGTATGGGGGTTGAAAGAGCCTGCCCATGGTTTGGACATTGTATGAGGTTGAAATTGTCTTCCAACATCCACATTTCCTTAGGGATCGAGTTCCATAGTTTGGTTTTGAGAATGGAGAAAACAGTTACTCCGAGTTTAGTTTTCTCATAGTGTTTTGTTTCTTTTTGGAGGTCAGTACTAGAACGTAAGGTTCTTCTGGGTTAGTATTGGGTGATTTTTGCCTAAAGGCTTCCATATCATGTGGTGGGGGAGCCATCAACCTTCAAAAACAAATAGTTTCTTTTTGAAGTCGCACTGTCTTTATGAAGAAATGATTTATGTTCAAAAATAATTCCTTCATTAAGGCAGAGTGACTTAAAAAAGAAACAATTTCTTTTTTAAGTCGAAGTGACCCCCCAAGGACACATGGCAGCAGGACCCCTTACAGCACAAGGGCTGCCGGGGGCCCGCTATGCCAGTAATTGGGTAAATATTGCGCTGGTTATTGGAGTTCTGGTTTCTGGGAGGGTGTTGTTAGTGGTCCTCCTGTATGCCTCTATGGCTTACTGGATTGAGCGTATTTTTACTCTAAGGTGGTCTGGAATACTCTCACATAACATTTGCGAGGGTACAGTGTTGTTACTGCATGAAGTTGGGTTTTATATATCATTGATAATTATGTACATTTCCATTTGGGGGTTTGTTTTCGATTGGATTTGTACAGCGCAATGTGCGTTCTTCGGTTTGAAGACTGCCAATCTCTATAGATAAATGTGTATTTGGTAGTTATTTTTGTCCAGTTGTTTGCAGTTTTTTTCATGTCTTTTCTAGTTTATGGGTTATTTTCTTGAGTTCTCATAGTTCCTCTGTGAACCATCTGACCAGTACATTCATTCTGTGTGGGTTTCAAAGTTTTTAAGGGTGCCAAATGGTCTACTCCATCTGTGATCCAGATGCAAAGGTTCTTTTGAACAGTGTCTGGTGTTCTTTCATGTAGTTGAAAGGAATCAGATTTGGTGGTTTCTAGTAGTTGGGTTACTGTTTCTAGACCAAGCCTTTTCCAGTTTCTTTTGTTTGTCATTGATTTCTTTATGTTTGTTGGTATTGTACAGGTTGGTTTTCTAACAGTTAAAGGGATCATATGATGGTCCCGCCAGATAATTGGTACCAGTGGGGCAGCAGTGGAGAGTCCATCCCTGAAGAATATACCATCAAAGATGTGTCCAGCTCTGTGGGTGGGTCCGTTCACCAATTGTTTGAGATGGAGAATTTCCAGGAGTGCACTGATGGAGTTAGTTTTGGTTTTGTTTTCTCTTTCAAACCAAATTTAGAAATCTCCCAGAAGGATTATGTTGTCATGATTTATGGCTATGCTGGCTATGGCATCAGTGAAATTTGGGGATGAAGTTAGGGTTGTAGGTGAGCAGTCTCTAGATAAGAAGCAAGAGTAGGGAAGAGTATGTTGGATTGTTCGCTGAGTTTGAGGTTGACTAAGAGTGAATCTCAGTTTTCTATGTCTTTTGAAGGTAAATATGTGTAGCTGATTTGGTTTTTGGTTGCCATGGCAATTCCTCCTCCTCATCGGTCTTCTCTGTTTGATTGCATTATTTTATAGTCGCCGGGAATGGCTCCATGTGTAATTACTTTAAAGTTGTCTGATAGCCATGTTTCTGTGAGGAAGTGGCCGTCAATGCCGCCTTCGCTAACAAGGTTTTACATTTCTGTTTTGCCATAGATTGTATGTTAAGCAGGCTGCAGTGTAGCATGTGTGCTTTGGATGACTATTTGTTGGATGCCTTTCCTGGATGTACAGTGGGGGTGAGGTTTGTGGGTTGTCTACCAGTTTGCTGGGGTTGGTTGTTTCTTTGTGTTTGTCTAGATCCTCTGTGCCTTTGTTGAGGATTTCCATGGCTGTCACATTTAAAATAAACAATCACAACATAGTGAGAAAAGACCCTGTCATGACAATCACAACATAGTGAGAAATGACCCTGTCATGACATGCACCTCCCCACTGTGCCTTCTTCCAAAGGCGGAGGGGGGTGACCCTCATTTCAGGGCATTTAAATACCCTGAAATTCCCTGTTATTTGCACAAATGCACAAGGGGGCGAAAAGGGCATCTGAATGAGTGCATCTAGGTTGCACTCATTCAGATGACCCTTGTGAATTTCGCTTCTTTTTTTGGCTCAAGTGAGGAGATGAACTAGCACATCTCACTTGCGTCAAAAAGGTTTTGAGAATCTGACGCATTGAATTTTTCTAATGATCTACCCTTGGCCTTGGGCTACCTATAAGCCACAACTATTGCATTAGAGTACAGCTAGAGAGAAATGGCATATGAGGAGGGACACAATGGTTATAGGTGATGTTGGGTTATTTGCCCACCCATTGACTGTCAATGGCCGCACTAATCTCTATGGACATTCCACCCAGTTCCTGCCCCTCCCCACTCGGAACACCTCCTCATGGAAACTATTCGAGCTTGCTTTAATCAAGCCTTACCATCAAAACCTTGCACTCAAAGTGCCTGGCAATGTTTTTTCAAACCAGTATTCTGCAAGTTAATTAATTATTTGGAGCTTTAAACACCCAACTAGTGCAATAAAAATGTCTTAACCAAGCCTGCCTTCAGCCACACGATGTGTAACCACTATGAATGTCCTTCATTGAAGTCCTAGGAAAAACAAGCATTGGCAAAGACACCCATTTTGGTTTCAGTATAAATATTTGCCATTTGTCAAGCACTGCTATTAGATTCCCAGGTATTCTCACAACAGTGCACCTGATGTCATTAATGGGCAGTTAATACCACTACAGAACTGCCTGGCAAGTGCCTTCCCAATGCCTACAGAAATGCTCAAACTGTTGGCATTTGCCAATGCTTGTTTTTCATTTTGGCTGAAAGTTGAAGAAGCAGAACATCTTGAATGTATTTCTTTTTGATTAATTAGGTACATTGAAAGGACATACATTCTGAGATGTGGTCAGCATTAAGAAACTCAATTAATTGTCAAGTATGAAGCAGGCACAACACATGCCCAAGTACGCTTTGGCAATAAACATGACAAAATTGCATAGGCAGCAGTGCCCATCACAGGGTATACACCCTAAAGCCCACCCACACCACACAGCCCTGAGTATAAACCCAATGCAGCACTGTGCATACACACCACCCCACAGCACTGTCTGCCCACACCACCCAACCTTGCACATATACATCGCCACACTGCATTCACATAGCATTCCTACACAACACTTCACACTGCCCCCAGCATAGAAATGCACATACTTCACCCCACTGTGCATAAAGTACCCTAGCACTGCACTGCACACTCCAGCTGCCCCGAGTACCGCACACTTACAGCCCCCTACATAATATGCAGAAGTGCATGGCTATCCAAGCATACTGAAGTCTGGGCTTGCAGTGCTGGTGTTCATAATGCTATCTTGCTCTACTGTGAAAACTAAAAATTGTTTAATGTGGCATCACTGTGCTAGTTGGGCATATTTGAATCTGCGATTACATATGATAACTTGGCATATTGGTATCTAGCCTTTTTGTGCTAAGTAGATTTAATGGAACCTTGCATTAACATCATAATTCAGTGAAACAAAATCTTGCACTGCTATGCTAAATGAGCATAATATAACCATGATCCTCTTTGGTAAATGGACATAATGGAATCTGGCACTTCCTCCTAACTGGGTATAGTGGACACTGGAGATACTATGCTAATTTTGCATAGCCTCGATGATCGATCGAGTACCTAGACATTGGATGGTAATTGTGCCTGAACCTGATGTATTGATGCCAATACCTGGTGATGGTAGGAGTACCTTGGATTTTGATCAGAAAGCATTGCAATTGTAAGTACTTGGGCATTTGATTGCATTACTTGATACAGGGTAGAAATATATGGTGCATGGTGTGAGTACCAGAGCACATCATGCCCATACCTGATACACTGGTACTTTATGGGCCTATGATGCAATAGCTGGTAATAAGCATGGGTACCCGGAGATTAACACCAATGCATATAAAATGCTTATATGTCATTCCAACACTATTTGCTTTGCCAGTGCTTGCTCTAAGTGGAGTCTAAAATGTTGCAGCAGGCATGGTAATGGCCAAATGAGTAATTTCATCTATCCATCTTTTTTTGGGACATTATCTATACCGCTCTCTCCTTCTTAAATGCTCCTCCTCCCTGATCATCTTTTTTCCGCCACTGTCAGCAACTATCCACCTGTCCACTACTCCCTTCTTTCACCCTCCTCTACTTCCCCTTCTGAACTCTTCCATTTCACTCTTTCACTAACCAGGGAGAAGCATTGAAAGTATAGTTAAATACCCGGAAATCAAATATGCCCTCATCTCTACACAATTCACCATATTATAAAGCATCCACAAGTATTCTTCAGTACCAAAACGGGAAGATATGTTTCTAAGGAATCTTCCCAGACAAAGAGCTTTCTTTTCACAGGTGAAGCTAATGCACATCCTCCTAACTGTTCCAGTTTCTTTCTCTGAGGCTGAGAGAAGCGTTAGTGTTTTGCGATGACTGAAAACCTGACTGCATATTGCAACCCGGGGCATAGTGGAGCGCACATTCGGAGTGCTCAAGTCACGCTTTCGCTCCCTTGACCGTTCTGGCGGGCAGCTGTTATATGCGCCCCCAGTAGTGTGCAGGATCATAGTGGCAGCAGGTGTCCTGCACAATGTTGCAACACGCCGGGGCGTGGCTGTGGACATGGTGGTGCCCCCACATCCCCAACCTCATGCACGCCCGCTGCGCATGGGAGGGGAGAGGGCACGGGGTGAGGCAGCCCGTACGCAGCTGGTGGCTAATTACTTCACATAGAAATCTCTTAATTTTTACACGCGCCATTCTCTACGGCCATGCGCGTGACGTCACAGCTGCGCATGGTGGCCTTTGGGCCAATGAAATCGCATATGCGAGCACACGTGGTAAAACTGCACATCCGAGTGTCATCGTGTGTAATCGGAGGGAATTGAGCGTACACCCGATTGGTATTTTTGGGGTGCGCAGGAAGTTTCACACGCGATTGGTGGAAATTCACGTGTGCTCTGTCATCACGTGTAATGAGGGAAACACCCACGCGTGTCACGTCACAGACGCGCTTACACGCTAAGGGCCTTTGGTCCAATGAAATCGCAGATGCGTGCTGACGTGCATACACGCTAAGGGCCTTTCCTCGATTTACACGCAGACGTGCAGGATTTTCACATGCCAAATCACTCCGTATCAAGCTGGCCACGCGTAAGCACACGGAAGACCACACTCCTGCCCAGAAGGCCGAATTACTGCCCCCCAGAGCCCCGAGCACGCTCCCACCTGCCATCTGCTGCTGCCTGAATGCCTGCTGCCCATGTGCCCTGCCATTTGCTGCCTGCACATCAGCCAGGGGTGCTGTTGCTGTGACCACCCCTGCTGGAACCGAAGACTCCCGACTGGGATTCCATCGCTCCACAGCCCAGCCCCAGGACCCAGTTGCCCACCCACTCCTGCCTCTGGGGTTGTCATGTCGGGTACTGCAACATCTGGCACCATTGACAACCCCCGGCCACAGAGGCAGAGGGGCACCAGCTTCAGTGCCAGGGAAGTTGGTGGCCTGGTGGAGCAAGTCCTGGGGCAGTATGATGCCCTCTACAGAAGTGTGCGCGCCGACAAGGAAGGACGGACTCGGATCTGGACGGATATCGTGACTGCCATCAATGCGGAGGGGGTGGCAGTCTGCGACTACCAACATGTCAAGAAGCGCTGGGAGGACTTCAGGTCCAGGACCCTGAACAAGGCCCGACGCCTCTTGAAGGCAGCGGATGCTAAGGGGCGCCGGGGCCACTTGTCGGAAGATCAGATGAGGGTCCTGGAACGCATATCCCCAGCGCTCCACGTCCAGGTCCTTGAGAGGCAGACCCGTCTGGAGTCGAGCGGTAAGTGTACATGCATCATGATTGTAAGCTGTGCGTGTGGTGATGTGCCAGTAGTGTGCCGGTTGCACATGTGTTTGTATGGGGCCGAGTATGGGCGGGGGTGTACAGGACCATGAGGCTAACACATGCGAGGGCTGTCATGTGTGAGACATGGATGGTGCTTGTGTGTGTAGGCTTGCATGCCAAATGCAGTTGTGTGGGCACACATGTTTGGATGAATGTGTATGTAAGTGGGCATGTTCGTGATGTCACGCATGTATGTTGTTTTCAGCTGCATGTATCAGCACTGTGTACATGTGCATGTGTGTGTATTTGACAAGGGTGCAACAGTGAGGCAACATGGCTGCATGTGACAGCGGGATGTGGAAGCCTGATTGGCAGATGTGACATGGATGCCCATCTGAACATTGCGACAGTTGGCTGAGGTGTACACATGCATGCAAGTGTGGTGGTGTGCGTGCATGTGTAGTGCCCTCCCTGTGTTGCATGTGATGTCTGGCTCACCTTTGCCTGCTCATGCTGTTGTATGTGTATGGATGGTGCTGGCAGTTGCGATGTGGCTGTGGTATGGCTCATGTGTGCAAGTTGAAATGACATGTGTGTTGCCGATTGTGATGCCATGTCTGAGGTTTGCCAATGCCACTCATGTGCAACTGTCATGTGTGTATGTGTCCATTGTACAGTGCCCTGATGCCTGTGTTTCATTTCTCCCTGTCTGCAGCGTCAACTGATGAAGAGGGCGGAGAAGGTGCTGTGGAGCACAGCGGCGGGGATCGCACCACCAGCCGGAGACGCAAGTCCCGGCTCCCCTCCCAGGTTGTCATCTCGTTGGGGAGTGAGGAGTCTGGTGCCGTGTCCCAGGCCGCAGCTGCCGGGGTGAGGTCCAAGAGGCGGAGGTTGGAGTTGGACTCCTCAGCAGCAGAAGGGGCAGCTGGGACCCCACAGGGCCCAACGGGGGAAGATGGCACGAAGTCATCCAGGTTGGTGGGGGGTTTGGTGGAGGAGGAGGCCGTGCAAGCAACATAGACGGGGTCTGGAGGTGGGGATTCCACTGGTGCTAGTGGTGCAGTGCAGGACCAGGGACAGGAGGCAGCACAGGTCGCCACGGATGTGCCTGTGTGCAATCCTGTCCCTGATCCTGTCACTGCATCATCTTGACCAGCAGGGATGCCTACGTCCAGACCCGTTTTGAGGCAGGGGAGGAGCTAACGACAACTGGCCTTCCTCTGCCTGCGGACGTGGCTATCCCGGTCCGGGTTGAGCCTGTCCTGACTGGTGCGGCGTTGCGTCAACGGGCCATGCATGGTGACCTGCAGTCTTTTCATGAGGAGACTGCACGTCATCTCGAATGGCTCGTTGACCGCGTCGGCCTACTGGGACAGGTCACCCAGGCCGGATTCCTCCATTTGATGGGGCTTGCTCAGACCCCCTCCTCAACTGAACCCCCTATGCGCCAGTCATCCTCTGTGCCATCTTCCCACCCATCAGTCACCTGGGTGCCCTGTGGAGCTGCCTCTGACTGTGCGGCCAGGCTGGTGCAGGAGGCATCCCTGCCACAGTCGGGAGTCGGACGTCCAGCAGGGGTGGCCACATCAACGACTGCACCCCAGCCATCGGAGGATGTGCAGGCAGCAGGAGGCAGTGCACGGGCAGAGGCGCAGCAGCAGCAGCAGCAACGTGGTGGGAGCCATGATGGCTCGGGGCCTTCGACATCGGAGGGGCAGGCATCGGCCGGAGGGCAGGAGGACCCAGGACGGGAAGTGTCTTCCGTGTGGCAGCGGTTGGGCCACGCCATAGATGCGGTGCGGCAGCGGGCGGAAGAGGCACGGCTCACGATGGTCAGGGCAGAGAACTCCATGCAGAGGGCCCTGAGGCGTGCCGAGTGCCTCGAGGCAATCCGCAGGGAGTTTGGGGGGAACATGTGGATGGCCCTGCGGACCCTCGGGGCCATGGAGGAGGAGCGCCTCCGGGACATTGAGCAGGAGTTCGATGATGCCCTGGCCCGGAACATCCCGAAGTGAGCCGTCAGACTAGCCCACTGCCCTTGTAAATAGTTACATAGTTAGTGTTAGGTTTCCTTTGGTTTAGCTTTTTTTTTGGACCTTTTGGACAATGGGCCACATTTTTGTATATAGTTATTTTTTTTAGGTAGTGTTATTAGATAGGTTTCATTTCTTCGGTTGGGATCATGGACCCTGGATAGTTTATCAGTACATAGTTCACTTTTGGATTTTCAATTTTTATTATGATTTCACCATGGAGCAATGGTTTTCGATTTTAATTTTGCAATGGATTTACTTTTGTGGACTGTGACTTTGGACACCTTTCCTTTGCATTATGATTTGTGGTTTAGCATTATTTCACGGACCTGCTGTAGTTTTTTTTTTTTTTAATTTCTATTATTGTTTGTTTATTTTTGATTCAATTTATGTTGTTTTTAATACATATTTTTTCGTCAAAGTTCAATGTGTAGTATCATCTCATTGGTTTCATGCAGCTTCTGTCATGTTTTTGCCCTTTCTAAGTGGGTGGATGCAATACTCGGGTGGGTGTTTGCCATTTGGGCCAGGGATCTACATTGTGGTGAAATGTTGGCTGGGAGACATGAGTGGGGACCTGGTGGAGGCTGCCCCTGCACTGCTGGGGGGTGGGGGTGATGGGGGACATGAGTGGGGGCCTGGTGGAGGCTTCCCCTGCACTGCTGGGGGGTGGGGGTGATGGTAGACATAGGTGGGGGCCTGGTGGAGGCTGCCCCTGGTGGCGGGGGGGTGGGGGTGGTGGTAGACATGGGTGGGGGCCTGGTGGAGGCTGCCCCTGCACTGCTGGGGGTGGGGGTGGTGGTGGACATGAGTGGGGGCCTGGTGGAGGCTGCCCCTGGTGGCTGGGGGGTGGTGGTGCAGGGAGACATGAGTTGGACATGAGTGGGGGCCTGGTGGAGGCTGCCCCTGGTGGCTGGGGGGTGGTGGTGCAGGGAGACATGAGTTGGACATGAGTGGGGGCCTGGTGGAGGCTGCCCCTGGTGGCTGGGGGTGCAGGGGGACATGCGTTGGTGGGCAGTAGTGCAAGGTGACATGTGGGTTGGCTGGGGGGCATGGCCATGGTGGATGGGGTGCCTGCAGGACATGTGCAGGGTAGGCCCCTGTGGTGTGGGCCACCTGCAGGGGCCGTGGAGGGTGTAGAGGGTGCACCTGGGACGACCCACACGTGCAACTCACATGTGGTGCTCCCCGCGCACCCCTGTAATACACGTACCCTGATGCAATCGCGTGTGATACTTCCTGTGCACCCCTGGAATACACGTACCCTGCTGTTTTTGCATGTGATACTTCCCGCGCACCCCTGGAATACACGTACCCTGATGGAATCGCGTGTGATACTTCCCGCGCACCCCTGAAATACACGTACCCTGCTGCTTTTGCATGTGTTACTTCACATGCACCCCTGATGCACACGTACACAGGACAATCGCGTGTGGAACTTCCCGCGAACCACTGAAATACACGTTCCCCGCTTGGCGTTTGCTGTTTGCCAGCCCTGTGAACTGGTCCAGGGTTAGCGCAGCCCTTTGCGATTATTTGGGGATTTTGGAGGCTTTTCCTTGCGCGAGGGCGTTCTTGGGGGCGTAACTGGCGCTGCTGCAGGGTCGCTGCGCCACGCTGCTCCACGGCTGGTTTTGGATGCGAAAATCCATGAATACGCTGTGCGCGGAAATCGCTTTTAGCGCACGCGGCTGGCGCAGACATTCGCACGGGCACGCTGTGCGCCAGCCGCGTGCGCCACTTTTGTGCGAATTTCTATGAATTACCCTCATAGTACTTTGCTTAGTTAAAATCCCTGCTGTAAGATCGCAAATTCTTGAAAGTTAGTTTTAAAAGTCCACAAATACTTTATTTCTAACACTGTTTGCTTAAAATGTGTTTATAATGAGCTTTGTGTGCTGTTAGTGAAAATCTGCAGCTTATTGGAAGTGCGACTGTGTTTTTAAAACGGTCATTATTTCTTTTTCTTTGTTTAAGAACAAAGAACACATATATCTAAAGTGCTTTAAGGACTGGCACTCAACCCTCTGGGGGTTTGGATTGGGTTATGTTGAGTCTTTAGCAAAGTCCCAAAGGTGTCCCCTGCTCCCCCCCAGATTGTGTGTGTCTCCTACGTCCCTGATTTCGTGAATATCAACTTGACTTGAAAAGTCAGAGTACTGTAAAAAATATCCCTGCATTATCTGGAACAACCCCCTCTCTCATCACCCTTGCCCAATCACATCATTATGCTGAAAATAAGTTTGACCCTTCCCCACAACATTTCAAGCAAAGGTATTCATGTGCACCCCCCCCCCCCCAATCCCCCATCCCCCTCCACTGCGGTAGCAGGCCTGGGACTGTCAGAACATAAGCTAAAATGTGACCTTCCAAGAAAGAAGTAGTAGTTTCACTTCCAGCAAAAAGTGTATCAATTTGCCTGCCCAGTCCCAGACCTGCAGGCTGGAATCCCAGTCAGGAACTTTTTGCTATATGTCTCTGGATATGTTTGTCCTTGCTGCTCTAGGAGGCTGTCATTGAGGTGTCTTTACTGACAGGTAGGTGGTATCTACCAGCCCAGGATAAGTAAATATATCTTTTAAAGACACTTTTCTGTGCATTTAAGCAAAAGGACTGGATTGGCAAACAATAAAACAGGACATTTTCGCAGCAGCAAGGAGGAATGGTCTTACCTGTATTTCAGCAGCAGTGCATTCCTAGGCGTCATTTGGGAGTCACATGGAATAGCAGCTGTTACCCCTGGTGATTCCCCTGCGACCTCCAGGTGAGGGAATGCACAGGCAGTGTGGGAAAAAATAAAGCACATTCTTAGAGCCCTCTATTTTTTGGAAATCACCCTGTGAAGTTTTGCTTTCTCTAATATGCGTTTTTCGCAAAGGTGCAACTGGAGATTAATGTTTGGGTATATAGGCCAGACAAACTGGATGCCCAAGATGCTAAACTTCTTATTTAGAGTCAAACTATTTGTTTTGTTTCTGAGGCATATCATTTTGTTGATGCTACTGTGGCCTAAATTCTCTCATATCGATCCCAGTGAAAATAATTGGTATCATATTTCGATGTATGGTACTTCATGTCTGACTTCTGATTCCTCCTGCTTCCAAGCGCTGTAAAAATTAGGTGATATTACTGAAAAATATAATAGTGCTTAATGTATTAACCTGAGATGGAAAAATGACAGATTCATCCCTGCTAAAATATGAACTTGGAAAGTGCAGGATTGCAGATGCCTGCATTGAGCTTTAAACTCACTGAGCTATCCATCTGCGACACAATATGCCGTTTGATCAACTGTGCAGTTAATAATAAACATTTATGAGGATATATACCCACTACCCTCCCCTGGCCCCTCCAATCATTTTTAACAAAATATAGCACTACTGGTATGCTTACTAGCGGGCCATGACATATTCTTCCTGCTTCTAAGCATTGTAATAATAAGTGTTATGTTAATAGGGAATGTAACCCCTATAGCCAGTACTTTACCAAATGTGGTGGTATGTACATTTAAATAAAAAATAGCTAGTATGACAATTCATTGGGTTAGGTGCTCACTGCTGGATTCTATGCATGTTCTGCAGGTCAGAGGTTTGAATCCTAGCAAGGTACAATCACCCGTATATGCCGCTGACCAAATAGCTCGGACATATATGGTTGATGGCATATATGGTCAGCCGCATATATGAGTACATTACCATTGTGTTAGCCTCTTGGTCTTCCTGTTGATGATCACTGTACAGATCAAAATAAATTGAGGAGTCATGGGTTCCGTTTCAGTATGTTTGTTTTGAACTTTTGGATTAAACTTTGACTGATAGACATTTCCTCTAGAAACTTGACATTGATTACAGTCTTTCTGTGATAAAAAAGAAGAAATAAAAGGTTCTTTGTTACTTAATAAAGTGTTTGAGGTTTTGTGTTAGTTGGCTATTTCTCTGACATTATCCCATCCAGGTTTATGGGGTATTAACTTACATTGGGTGGCATCACTGGACATTTAAGGGTGCACTTGGCATATGGAAGAAGCAATGAGATATATAAAGCTGTAGCTTACATATATTGACCATACCTACATTGTAAGGCTATAACAGACATGAGATGGCTATATCCTCAAAGGCTACTTTAGCCATACTGTAATATGGCACCTGGGAATGTGGGCCTTTACTTGCCGCAGGTCCCTAGGTAACAGAGACTCAGCTGTAAAATAGATCTTATAATTGGCATTTAATCATTCACAAATCATGCTTCCTCCACCTTTTACCTGTCACCTCTTCCTCTGTCCTGATAGGGGTCCCACAGGGATCCTCCCTGGCACCCCTTCACTTCAATCTCTTCCTCAGCCCACTGCCTGCACTTATTCGCGCTCACAACCTTTCATGCTATTGCTATGCAGATGACACCCAGATCATTTTCAAGGTCCCCAAAATCCCCACATCCCGCCAACCCAACCTCTCCTCCTGCCTCTCTGCAATCGATCACTGGATGAGAGCCAACCACCTTCTCCTCTCACCCTGGCAAAACCGAAATACTTCTATGCTGTAAATCTGCTCTTATCCCCCAACCAACACCCTGGCCACACATCCTAGGAGCCCCACCTGCATCTTCGACCGGTGTGCACATTCTGGGATGCACAATGGACTCAGAGCTATCCCTCTCCCAATACATCAACTCTGTGCCCAGAACTTGAAAGTTCTACTTACACATCCTACGGCAAAACTTCCCTTACCTATCCTATCCTCAGACAATCTTCAATACTTGCCATTATATTCTCCCACTTCAACTATGACAACCTCCTCTATCTAGGCATTCAGGCACACCAGCTCAGGAAACTCCAACAAATCCCAAACTATGTGGCCATACTCTGCCTCGCACTTTCACCCAGAGAACATATCATCCCCACCCTCAGACTTCTACACTGGCTTTGTATCAGCCGACGAGCCACCTGTAAAGCCATGTGCATCACACACAAAGTTCTCCATGACACTGGACCAGTGTTCTCCGGTACATGATCTCTCGCTACCACCTGACCAAATCTCTATGATCAGCCTCGGCATTCCTTCTCGTAATCTCCCCGCAGCTCCATCAGAATGGGAGGACCCACCTTTTCTATAAAAGCCCCCTTCCTCTGGAACTCCCTTCCAATACTTATTTGCTGCAACTAACACTACCTGCCCTTCAGAAAGTCCTTCCCCATCTCTGTCATGACATCATCACTATTCCATTCAGAGCTGCATCCTATCCAAACTAGTCGGTCTTCAAAGTGTAGCATAACACAGTCCAGCCAGGCCATCTTCATCCACCTAGCAACGACAGTGCAAAACTCTACCCAGGGACATGACCTGACAACTCAGGCGGTGCCGGCCATTATCATGGTGGTCCGCCGCGCAAACTGTCAACACCAGGTGTGGCCGGTAGTTGCCACAGTGGCCCACCTTGCAAAAAGGCAACCACAGACCATTATCCACATAACTCAGTCATCCACTTACTACGGACATGCCAGGCTGTTTTTAATGTTGTTACTAATGCAATTCCCAATGTGGAACAGGGCCACACTCCACTAGATGAAGGCCGGCTGTAATCGTGGCAGGTGTGATGCTGGAAATGCATTGGAGGGACAGGTCTTCCCCATCCTTGTTCTGTAGTCCATTTTCATGTTTGTTCTGTGTTATTTTCTGCACAGGAGTCCATGTGGGACCCCTGGCAGTGCAGCTCTTCCTCTTTTTGGTTTGGTGTACAGACCATTGGGATACCCTTATGGCACCCATGGGTGGGGGTACAACCCTGTGCCACTAGTGTATGTTTTTGGGCACTGTGTGTGGCCCACAGAGCAGGGTATGGCTGGTGGCAGCTCCATTCTGAATTTGACAGGTGCTCTGGGTGTCCTCCATTTCGGGATACCCAGGCCCTGCCATTTGAATCAATTTATTCCTGATAGGAGACAAGATGGCCCCCGTGGCCTCTTGCTTTCTATTGCCTGTTACCTTGATTTTTCCAAAGTCCTGGGAAGCCCTGACTCTGACCTTTCCCCTGACTGGCTGTTGGGTGGAAGTTCCATATATGGTATTGTGGGGACGTCCAGGCCAGACTGGCTGGAGCCTTCCCAGTGACTGTATGTTGTTGGTACACCCTTGGGATGGGACCTGGGTGAATGGAGTGTGTGACCAATTGGTAGAGAGAATTTTCATTTTTGTGTCACCCAGCACCTTTAGTGCAGTGGCACAGGGATGCCCTTTGGACTTCCCAAGGTTTAAATACCTTCTCTGGGATGAACTACTGTTCCCCAGAGAATGTAAAGTTAAATTGACTTTACTAGTCTTTTTAAATTCATAGACCCAGCACACACTGTCTTCCTATAGAGTACTGGAGGGGTTACTTAGTATCCCCTGGGTCTAAACACTCTTGTAGCTGTCAAAAGCTACCCTTTCCTGTTGAAATGGCTGGTGGCAGTGGTTTTATAACAAACTACCATGATTTTTCCTGACCACGAACACCGGTAGCTAAAAATCAGAGCCGCCATGTTTTTCAATATGGCGCCCAAGACCCCTCAGTAAAAACAGACTCCGGTCATCTTTTTTTGCTGTTTCTTTGTGGAAAGGTCCTTCTGATGTTTAACTCTGTGCGCCAAACCATGTTTTGGTCTCTTTGTTCGTGAGCCTTTGGCGGACTTCATGACTGAGGTCCGCTCTTGGTGTCTGAGAGGTCTGGGGTGAGCAGGAAGTGAGGAAGGTGCCTGAAACTTCCTGTACTTGGTCTCCTAGGAGACCCAAATGTACTCTGGCGTGATTGGCTGCCTGACTGTCCGGTGAGGACAGCCACCCTGCTGGGTGAGTGACAGCTAGGCTGGAAAGAATGGGAGAAAACTGTTTAAAAGGTGAGTCTCCAGGACTGGAAGGCAGAGTCGACCACTGCAACGAAAGAACCGAAGATGAGCTGGAAGAGGACATCTGCTGCAACCACTGGACCGTTGGTTTGCATGGGGAAGCCCTGCTGCAAATCCGAATTGCCAGGACTCCATTCGACAGAGAAACTCCTTCAAGGATGGGTTATTCCCTTGAGTTGGTGGGACCAATCATCTCAGAAGACAACTGGATACCATTCTCAATGCTGGTTAAGGTTTAGCCAGTGAGTGGAAAACCAGTTTGTGTCTTGAAGTAACGGCTACTTGAACCAAAGTGACTCAATTTTATTTGCTCCCATGACGATCCCGTGCAGTGCAGGAGTCCCCCGACGTCCTCCCTCTTGTCCCCACGACTGATGCTCAGGAACGGCGAGATCTGCAGGAACTGCCAGGAACCCACGTCTTCAGCTGCATCTTTTTGCTTCACATTGAGGTACTGTGCCATCCGGTTCAGAGATCTTAACTCTCGCAGTGAAAGTTCGTAAAACGTTCCCAACTTGCAAGCCTAATCAACTTGTGACCCAGCATATCATTCTTTTTTGTATAAACTACTCCTGAGAACTTTTACAAAGACTTCTCCATTTGTTACCAGAACTGATCTGTCCTATCCAAGAACACTAGACTACTGACTTTCGCCTGGCCTATTGAATTGAACTGACCCTCCTGGTACACTGAACCTTTGCATTGCCTAACATAAGTGTTTTCTAACCCATTGTACAAACTGATGTCTTTCTATTCCCATCAAAAGTAATTGAGTGCCATTTGACCCCTTTTTCAGGGGAGAGCAAACTGTCCCTACAACTTAGAGTTTGTTACTGTAGTGTATTGGTGTTTCATATTAAGTTGATTTCTACTAGTGAATGTTTTCTAAATGATTGTGTAAATAAATGTATAAGTATTTTTTACCAAGAAACCTTGAGTGTAAGTGTCTGCTTGAACCACTGTGATTGTGATACTTCTGTGTAACTTCAACTACTGCTCGCATTCCCTCTTGGGATAAGCCTGGCTGCTCAACCCGCTACCAAAAGTGTGTGGTACAGACCAAAGGTTGGCTTTTGCTTACACCTGTAGTCCTAATTGTGTGTGGTGTACCCAGAGGGAACTGCATGCAATTCTGCCTAACACCAATATGCACTACATGTTATGGGTATCTAGTTGCAGGTGTATGGGACAATGACTGAGGCAGCCCTGCTCGAAACTGGTATGAATGCAGTGTGGAGTGGTGAATGGCAGAGTGCTTGTCCCAGTCCACATTACTTGTTGTGAGTGTCTGGAGGGAAACAAATGGCGTGAATGTGTTGTGAGCCTGATTGGCTGCCTGCTTGCCTGAATGCCCTTCTGAGTCATTGGTTGCCTGAGTGTGACCCAGCAGAATGAATGAGAGTTCAACTAGTATAACTGGGGTCTCTCACTGCTAGAATTCGTTCAGAAGCTGAAGTTGATACTTGATGCTTACTCTCGAAGCCGAGTCGGAAGAAGAAGGTGAACCGCTGTTCCCTTCATTGCAATCTGAAAGCTGCTGTGTCTTCAAGAACTGACCCAGAGAGGATCTGGTTAGGCACCCCCTTCCCGAGTTACAAGGGACCATTGTGCACTGCTAGCCTTCGCCAAAGCTCCCTGGAAGTCCTCCTATGAAAGACTGTCAGCCGGATACGGGGATCGCTGAGGAGAACGAAGAGAAGCACCGGACATCCGTTCACCGTCTTCGACCAGGTTTCGCAGGTTTGCTATAACCCCTCGAGGCACATCGAAGCTATATTCCCAGAAGCGTGGACTGCTTGATGCTGTGCCATCGACGACCGGAGGTGCAATTCTCCTTTTGCCTAAATTTTTGATTCACGGACGCTCTCGCCTGCACCGTCGCCCACTTTGTCCCGCCAGAGAAAACCCGGCCGTTGACGCGCCGAGGAGTATCCGCCGGTGGGTTTCCTGTCACCCAAAGACGGCAGAGACGCCGGACGACTTGATGCCCTTGCTGGGCCAGAGTTCTTCATAGACTCTTTTGTGGTCCTGAACTATTGACCGTCAAGGTGCCCCGCACACCTCATCTTCGCAGGACGTCAGCGACCGATCATCAATGAGCACGCCAGGATCGAAGCTGTGGCCTCGAAACCATTGTTCACCTTTTCCACATAGGATCTTGACGGTCCGTGATTCCTCCCTTAAACAGAGCCGCTCAAGAAGGATCCATCGACGACCCAAAGTCGAAATCTGCTATTCCAGTTACATTGGGATTGTAGAACTATATTAGAAGCAAATAAGACTCTTGAGAAAAATATATGGACTTGGCTTGTATTATATCTTTGATTCACAGGTTGCCCAGGTGGGGGGATCTCCACACAGAAGCTAGAGTATTAATCTGCGTATTGTTTTACCCAAATGCTTTACCTCCTATATCTATTGTTGGTTCTCTTTTTTAAGTGATTTATGTGACATTTTAACTAAGTACAGTTGATGCACTTCAATGAAATCATAGTAATTGTTGTAACACGTAGAACTGTGTATATATTTGCCATTGTAGATTAACCTGAGCACAAAGTGTATTATTGTGATTGTGTATAATAACTTGCCTCTTATTTAGATAAAGAACAGTGTTTTCACTAATACAGTATGTAAACATTCCTTTCCTTGGGGACTACACTGTACTTAAGAACCAGCCTGCATCACCTCCTGAGAGCTTAAGCTTTGGTTGCTCGACAATAGCTAACAAATAGAGAACCTTGACTGGGGTGCTCTGTGCATTTACTCTGCCATATAGAGAGCATGAGTACAGACTCCTCCCTCCAGTCTTTACATGGGTGGCAGAGGTGGGATGCTTATAGTTTGAAGAATCAGTGTGTAACCTTGCCATTTTCAAAATATCTACACTTTGTTAAACTGAGGTTTAGTTGTGTACAAGATAACTACATTACATGCAATGGAGTCTATTCAAATGGTAAATTGATTACGATGAGCTTAGACGCTCTACAGAGTGCTTGTGAAGCCAGGGAGTTAGACTTTGAGAATAAGTCTAGGGCTAAGCTGATAGCTGCCCTGGTGACCTACCAGACAGATTGTGAAACTCTTGTTGAAGGGAGGGATGTAACCATTGAGGCCCCTGTCCCTGGAGTTGTTGAACATGATTCTGGGAATGCCCCCACTCTTGCTGCCTCTGTTCCGAACCCCAGCAATGTTTCTTCTGGGAATGCCTTGGATCTTGAAATATTAAGGATGGAATTATCCTTTGAATATAGAAAGTTGGAAACAGAAGCTGAACTTAAGAAAGAGGAGTTGGCACAACAAAGTGATACTCAATGACAAGGACACTGAATGTCAGAGAATCCAGCTAGAGAAAGCTTGAGTGGTGACTTCAGAGAAACCAATTGAGAGTGTCAGGTCCCCAGCCACCAAGTTTATGAAATATTTGGTTTTTGGTGTATTTGGAGGGTTCAGATATCCTCCAATGGATTGAAGCGTTTGAAATGGCTTGTGCAATTCATGATGTCGATACGAGAGATTGGGCTAAGTGTGTGCTAAGCAGAGTGCCTCAGACTGGATATAACTGTATTCTGAAATAGAGCATGGAAGAAAGGAGTCAGTATGAGTGCATGAAGTCTGCTTTGATTGCCAAGTTTGGCAAGAAACCTTCCCAATACCTTAAAAGGTTCCACGATTTTAAGAAAAGCGAGAATGTGCCTCGGATTGACTGGGTGAGTACTGCGCATATGAACATGATGGGGTGGATTGATGGATACAAAGTGAAAACATTTGTTGAATTGTCTAACTTTTTGTTTTTTGAGCATTTTTCTGAAGCCTGTTCACCAGAGCTGCATCAATATGTTGCTGACCAAAACATTTTGGATCCCTTTAAGTTGGCCAGGCTGGCTGACAAGTGGATCTCCCACTGGGTATCCCCTAAGGACTCCAGTGGGAAGGACAAGGATAAAGAAAAGGGGACCTCTCAGAAGTCTGAGGAGTCCCAGAAGCAATTAGTCGGGTAAATCAAAACCTTCCTCTCATAAGACCCAAAAACCTGGTGGGGGTAAGTCTTATGTGGGTGGGAGTAAGAGTACTGGTCCTCCTGCTGCAAAGCAGGATCCCAGTGGTTCCAGTACCATACCCAACATTCCTGGCATCTGTTGGGACTGTGGGGCTCTGGATAACAAGGAGGGTGACCCCAGGTGTAAAGGTAAGGATCTTGGAGTCCAGGCTGTCAGCCTGACCTACCCTTACCCCATGTCCGAGGTGGAGGCCACTGTCCTCCCCTCCTCTACTGGGATCACATTTGGGGCAAGCATGACAGTGGTGGACATGATCCTTCTCAAGCCAGAGGACTATGTGGGTGCTCCTCGGAGAACCAACAGGTAAGCTGGTGGGCCTCCCAAATTATTACCAGTAGCCTTAGTCAGCATTGCGATAGGAGACAAGACAGCACAGCTTCCTGTCCTGGTTCAGTACAATGTACCTGCTAACATTTTGTTAGGAAATTATTTGCTAGAATTGGGAATGATCGTGGATGGTCTTCCCATGACTTACGCGGAAGTCACCCGATCACAGGTCACACAGGGTCTGGCTGTGAGTCCAGTACCCAAGCCAAAGGCGAGGCCTAAGGCAAGAAAAAGGAAGAGCAAGGGGGCTCCTTCTCACACTGCTGTTCCGACAGCACCCATTGGGATTCATGCTCAGGATGTGCTGAATCCAATGGCAAACCCAAACTCAACTCCTGATGGAGAAGAGACAGAAGACCCTCCTGGGGGAGAGGTGCTCAACCCAGAAGACCACTCCAACCTTCAATGCCTGCTGGCTGAAGGGGAACCCTCCCGGGGAGACTTCTGTAAGGGTCAGAGAGCGTGCCACTCTCTCTCGAGAGAGGTTCTGAGAAAACAGGCCCTTGCCCAGGCACATGTAGAAGTGCCTAGGTCATTCCAGATCTATAAGGAGGGTGAGGTGCGTGTTAGTGAGCTCACTAAGCCTGAATGTGGTGCCCTCCAGAGGTTGGTTTACAGGCCCTTCCTGTTGCATTTGGTGCATGCGGTGCCTTTGGCTGGTCATCGTGGCACCAAGAAGACTAGGCAGAGGCTCTCTGCACATTTCTACTGGCCCCGGATGGGAGCGGAAATAGATGCCCACTGCAAGACCTGCACAACTTGTCAGTTGTCTGGCAAGACTTCAGGCAGTGTCATTTCCCCACTGCAGCCGTTGCCAGTCATTGGCACACCATTTCAGTGGGTTGGCATCAACATTGTCAGTCCCCTTGACCTTCCTAGTTCAGGTGGACATCGGTTCATCCTGGTCTTGGTAGATCATGCCACCAGGTACCCTGAGGCTATACACATTTGGACGGTTACAGCCAGGTGGTTGCCAGGGCTCTTGGGCATTTTCACCAGAGTTGGATAACCCTAAGGAGGTTTTCTCTAGCAGAGGATCCAACTTCAAGTTGAGTCTCATGAAAACCATGTGGAAAGAGTGCAGGGTTACCTACAATTTCTCCACCTCCTACCATTCCCAGACCAATGGTTTGGTTGAGAGATTTAATAAAACTCTCAAGGGCATGTTAGGTGCTTTGGAAGAGCCCCTAAGGAGGAAATGGGATCTCCTCCTGCCATGCCTGCTGATTGCTTACAGAGAGGTACCTCAAGAGGGTGTTGGTTTCAGCCCCCTTGAGTTACTCTTTGGGCATCCAGTGAGGGGGCCCATTGCCTTGATCAGAGAAGGTTTGGAAGCCACCCTTCCAGGTCCTTCCAAGCAAGTGGGGACTATGTGTTAGGCCTCAGATGGAGGATGACACAGATGATGGGCCAAGCAACAGCAATCTTAAGGCAAGCCAGGATTTGAACAAATACTGGCATGACCTTAAAGCATCACAAGTGGATTGGGTTCCGGGACAGGAGATCCTTGTGATGGGGCCTACCAAGCCTCGAGCTTTGGCAGACAAGTGGACTGGACCCTTCAGGATCATCTCCAAGATGGGCAAAGTCAACTAGCTGGTTGACATGGGAGTCCCTGGGGTAGCCCCTCAGGTATTCCACGTCAACAGGCTCAAGCCTTTGCATAGGCGATCCAAAGTCTCATGTCTCTTGGTAGCTTAAGGGCAAGAAGAGGATGAGAGTGAGCCTCTTCCTGATTTGCTGCATAGCAACCCTCAGGATGGCTCAGTGGAGGGAGTGCTTCTCTCTCC
Organism: Ambystoma mexicanum; assembly: GCF_040938575.1. Taxonomy (NCBI): domain Eukaryota; kingdom Metazoa; phylum Chordata; class Amphibia; order Caudata; family Ambystomatidae; genus Ambystoma; species Ambystoma mexicanum. The sequence continues at coordinate 478,122,844 of NC_090932.1, read as the reverse complement.
AGATCTGAATCCAGAGCTGCAGAGGGCCTGTTGAGCTTTTCTCCAGCAGTATGCACCTCTGTTCTCGCTGACACCAGGCCTCACTCCATGTTGCAGGCACAGAATTGACACTGGTGACAGTGTACCTGTCAAAAGCAGATGCTACAGGTTGTCAGACACTGTGAAGAACAACATCCAGTCTGAGGTTGCCAAGATGTTGGATCTGGGTGTTATTGAACCCTCAACCAGTCCCTGCAAGCTCCCAGGCCGGTACCAAGGCTTGGCAGTTCTGTGTGGACTACAGAGGAGTCAGTGCAGTCACCAAAACTGATGCGTACCCATTGCCCAGGGCTGATGAGCTTGTGGACACCATAGGTGTTGCCAAATTTGTGAGCACCTTAAACCTTACCTCAGGCTATTGGCAAATAGCTCTGACGGACCATGCCAAGGAAAAGACTGCATTCTCAATGCCTGAGGCGCTCTACCAGTTTAGTGTCATGCCTTTTCGGTTGAAAAATGCACATGCCTTTTTCCAATGTTTAGTCAACCACGCATTCAGTGGGCTGGAAGCCTTTTGTGTGGCCTACTTAGACAACATCGCTGTCTACAGTTCCACTTGGGGTCAGCATTTGACTCACTTGGATAAAGTGTTGCTGCCTTGAAGGGCTAACCTCACTATCAAGGCCGCCAAGTGCCAGATAGCTCAGGGGAAAGTCACATATCCTGGTCATGAGGTAGGAGGGGATCAAATCCAACCTCTTCCCAGCAAGGTACTGGATGTACCTGACTGGGAGACTCCCACTACTCAAACCCAGGTGAGAGCTTTTTTGGGCCTCACGGGTATTATAGCAACTGCATCGCAGACTATAGAACCATAACTGCCCCTCTGACAGCTCTGACTTCGCCCAAACAACCGAGGAAGTTTAATTGGACTGAAGACTGTCAGAGGGCCTTTGATTGCTTGAAAGAAAGTCTGTGTAGGGGACCTGTGTTCTGTGTGCCCGGTTACAGCAAGCCTTTATTGTTCAAACCGACACCTGTAACATCGGAATTGGAGCTGTCTTGTCCCGGTTGGATGACAAAGGGAGGGACCATCCGATCATATTCATCAGTAGACAACTTAAGGGTAGAGAACTTAGGTGGGCTACTGTTGAAAAGGAATGTTTCAGTATAGTTTGGAGCCTTGGGCGTTTTAGGCCCTACCTTATGGGGTCTACCTTCAAGGTCCAAACAGATCATAAGCCCCTGAAGTGGCTTATGCAGATGGAGGGAGAGAACCCGAAAATACTCAGGTGGTCCATTAGCCTGCAAGGGCTAAACTTCACCATAGAGCATAGATCAGGGAAGAGTCACGATAATGCAGAAGGCCTTTCCAGAAGGTATGTTGACCATCTGGATAAGGGTGTCAATCTTGTGGGAGATTAGATGTCCTAACCTCAGTCTGGGGGGTTACTGTAATGCTGGAAATGCATTGGAGGTACAGGGCCTCCCTGTCATTGTTCTGTAGTCCTTTTTCGTGTTTGTTCTGTGTTTTTTTCTGCACATGAGTGCACATGGGACTCCTGGCAGTGCAGCTCTTCCTCTTTTTGGTTTGGTGTACAGACCATTGGGATACCCCTATGGCACCCATGGGTGGGGGTACAACCCTGTGCCCCTAGTGTATGTTTTTGGGCACCTGTGTTTGGGCCACAGAGCAGGGTGTGGGCTGGTGGCAGCTCCATGCTGAATTTGACATGTTCTCTGGGTTTCCTCCATTTTGGGATATTCAGGCCCTGCCATTGGAATCAGTTGATTCCTGATAAGGCGACAAGATGGCCCCTGTGGCCTCTTGCTTTCTATTGCCTGTTACCTTGTTTTTGCCAAAGTCCTGGGAAGCCCTGACTCTGACCCTTCCCCTGACAGGCTGTTGGGTGGAAGTTCCATATATGGTATTGTGGAGAAGTCCAGGCCAGACTGGCTCGAGCCTTCCCAGCGACTGTATGTTGTGGGTACACCCTTGGGGTGGGGGCTGGGTGAATGAAGTTTGTGACCAATATGCACTACATGTTATGGGTGTCTAGTTTCTGGTTTTTGGGACAATGACTGAGACAGCCCTGCCCGAAACTGTTATGAATGCAGTGTGGAGTGCTGAATGGCAGAGTGCTTGTCCCAATCACATTACTTGTTGGGTGTGTCTGGATGGAGAAGAATGGCCTGAATGCACTGTGAGCCTGATTGCCTGCCTGCCTGAATGCCCTTCTGAGTGATTGGTTGCCTGAGTGTGACCAGCAGAATGAATGAGAGATCAACTAATATAACTGGGGGCCTCTCACTTCTAGAATTCGTTCAGAATCTGAAGTTGATACTTGATGCTTTCTCTCAAAGCCAAGCCGGAAGAATAAGGTGAACCGCTGTTCCCTTCATCGCAATCTGAAATCTGCTCTGTCTTCAAGAACTGACCAAGAGAGGACCTGGTTAGGTGCCCTCTTCCTGAGCTACAAGGGACCATCGTGCACCGCTAACCTTCGCCGAAGTGCCCTTGAAATCAGCCTACGAAAGACTGTCAGCCGGAGACGGGGACCGCCGAGGAGAATGATGAGAAGCACCGGACATCCGTTCACCGTCGTCGACCAGGGTTCGCAAGTTTGCTATAACGGCTGGAGGCCCGTCGAAGCTAGTTACCCAGATAGGGGACTGCTTGATGCTGTGCCGTCGATGACCGGAGCTTCAATGCTCCTTTTGCCTAAGACATTTCTGATTCATGGAAGCTCTCGCCCGCACCATTGGCCGCTTTGTCCTGCCGGAGAAAGCCAGGCCATCAACGCGCCAAGGAGTATCTGCCTGTGGGTTTCCTGCCACCCAAAGACCGCAGAGACGCCGGACGACTCGACGCCCTTGCCGGGCCAAAGTTATTCATAGGCCCTCATTAGGACCCTGGCGGTAAGGGGTTTACGCCAGCGTTAGCTGCGCCGACCCCTTACCGCCAACTACGAGTTCCCAAAGCGCCATGGTCACTTTTCCGCCCGCTTTTTGCGGGCGTAGAAATCCATGGCGCTATGGGACCTTGGTGTTAATTTCGCCACCGTAATGTACGGTGGCGTAATTAACGCCTTCCCCACTCCCATTGAGCCCTATGGGGCCGAAATGGGAATGGGGAAGGGTAAATGGGTCAATGGGGACTTACCGCCCCGCCAACCTCGGAATGGGGCGGTAAGTCCGCCATCCGCCATGGCGTAAACGGACTTTACGCCATGGCGGAAAAGTCCGTCGATGGCGGAAAAAATCCGCCAGGGTCGTAATGAGGGCCATAGTCTTTTTTGCGGCCCTGCACTATCAACCGTCAAAGTGCCCCACACGCCTCATCTTTGCAGGACGTCAGCTACCGATCATCAACGACCACCGCCAGGACCGAAGCTGCGGCCTCGACACCATTGTTCGCCTTTTCCTCGTAGGATCTCAACGATCCTTGGTTCCTGCCTTAAAGGGAGCCATTCAAGAAGGATCTGTTGACAACCCAACATCGAAATCTGCTATTCCAGGTACATTGGGGTTGTAGGACTATATTAGGAGGAAATAAGACTCTTGAGAACAATATATGGACTGGGCTTGTATTATATCTTTGATTTACAGGTTGCCCGGGTGGGGGGATCTCCACACAGAATTGTGACTTAGTAGCTAGAGTACTATGCTTCCTATTGTTTTACCAAACTGCTTTTCCTCCTATATCTCTTGTTGGTTCTCCTATTAAGTGATTTGGTTGACATTTTAACTAAGTACAGATAATGCTCTTTAATGAAATCATAGTAATCGTGGTACCACGTAGAACTGTGTATATATTTGCCATTGTAGATTAACCTGAGCACAAAGTGTGTTGTTGTGATTGTGTATAATATCTTGCCTCTTATTTATATAAAGAACTACGTTTTCACTAATACAGTGTGTGGACATTCCTTTGTGGGTGCTTGGGGACTACACTGTACCTAAGAACCAGCCTCCATCACCTCCTGAGAGCTTTAGCATTGGTTGCTCGACCGCAGCTACCGAATAGAAAAACATTGGCTGGGTTGCTCTGTGCATTTACTCTTCCATATAGAGAGCAGGAGTACAGACTCCCCCCTCGAGTCTTTATAGCGGGCCCCACCTAGAAACAGCAGCATCCCGATAAAATATGCAGTACACATCAACAGTCCAGTCTATAAACTACCACATGCGCTCCAAGCCTTAGAGTTCCTTCCATTACTCGTACCTGGTATTATGATACCTTACTCTCTGGACTCATCTCTCTCAGTTCACCTAGAAGACCTTGGATTTAGCCTGCCTAATGTGCCTTTATGTATGAGCATTGTCAGCAAATGACAAATAAAGGTAATCGGGGATCCTCATTATCACATCTAGAAGATAATAAGACATCCAATCTATCACGCCTAGAAGATGAAATATGATAGCTTGTCCTTGACGCTTGGAAGATCTATTATGGTGATCTGGCTAGAGGAACTAGAGGACTCCCTCTCATGGACCATGGTGCCAATGACAATGCTCCATCTGAGCCTCAAGGTAAGTATTAAAAGCATCACTTCAGTGGGCATCGGCGCCAGACATGGCTACCCACACTCATGCACCAGAATACAGCGATGTCCTAAGACAAATTCGGTCCAGTTGGGCACACAATTTTTCACCTGCTTATGCCAGACTAGGCCTCAACACCTCTGCCATTGTAATACAGTGATGACGTCAAACAAAATGTGGTCCAGCTGGACGCATAACATGTCTCCTGTGCACACGCCCACTCTCCTGCCCTCCCTCAGCACTCGTGCACATGCCTGATCTCTCGGGTTGCTTCCTGGAGTCTGGCCAGCCCACCTAATTCCTTATCTTGGCTGAAATACACACACACATTCTAAAACCTCTATTTCCCATACTCTGGACTGCAGTTCCCAAGGGTGTTCGCACTACAAGAGCGTTGAGACTATAGTAATGGTAAAATGCGCTATATAAATGCCATCTACAATTTCAATTACAATTACAATACGAATACTAGACCCGACATGTGCAGCAACAATATGGGCCTCATTACACGGTAGGCGGTAAGGATTTACCGGTACCGGTAAGGGCACCGGTACCGGTAAACCCTTACCGCCTTACTACGAGTTCCCTTTGCGGGACCCGACCTTAACGGCTGGTTTTACCAGCCGTTAAAGTAGGGTGCCGCAAAGGGACCTTGGAGCTAATTACGGTACCGCAATTTGCGGTACCGTAATTAGCGCCTTGCCCATTCCCATTATGCCCTATGGGGGCAAAAATGGGAATGGGGAAGTGCCTTGGTGAATGGGGAATTACCGCCCCCGCTCACCTTGGAGTAGGGCGGTAATTCCGCCATCCACTAAGGCGGACACGGTAAAATACCGGCGGCAACCATGGTGCTAATAGCGCCATGGTTACCGCCTACCGTGTAATGAGGCCCTATGTCTAAGTTGGCAATAAATTGCCATATGAGACTGTACTGGCATACGCATGGCAGTGTCCCTGGTCTGTATTTTGTCTACTGGGTCTACCCCAGTCATAATATAAACCCTGCCATGGCATATTAAGGAAGTACCCTAGTTAACATGTGGTTGGTATCTAAAAAAGTCCTATTTCTGCTTTGGTACCGTATTTTATGAAATGTAAGCTTGTGTGCATGTTTTACACCGGTCTGTCTCTTCAGGTGATAACATTGTGGTTAAATGTCATGTAATGTAATTTCATTAGATGTAATCGAGGTAAAAGATCATATGACATCACTTCCTGTAATGTCACTTTCACTATTCCTGGCATTTGGTCAATTGAGAATGTCGGGATGCATGTTGAAATTGCTGCCCCTCTCAAATGATTTAGATTGTGAAAAAATATATAAACACATTGGGCCTCATTACGACGCAGGTGGAAAACCATGGTGCTAATAGCACCATGGTCCATGCCGGTGACTTTCCGACTCCGCCATGGAGAAAGGGGGAATTACCGCCCCATTACAAGGTTGGCGGGGCGGTAATTCCCCCTTCCTCCATGGCCCTTCCCCATTCCCATTTTTGCCCCATAGGGCTCACAGGGAATGGGGAAGGCACTAAGTATGGTACTGCAAATTGCGGTACCGTACTTAGCACCAAGGTCCCTTTGCGGGTCCCTACTTTAACGGCTATTGTAGACCAGCCGTTAAGGTCAGGTCCCGCAAAGGGACCTCGTAATCAGGCGCTTATGGGTTAACGGTGCTGCAGCCTTTTACAGCGCTGTTAACCCATTAGCACCAGGGTTGTAATGAGGCCCATTGGGAATGTGTAGAGGGTGTTGTGGGGGGGAGAGGGAATCTTATGGGTGGAGACGACTCGCGGTAGACATATGTAGTATGGAGATGTATGCATTGGATACTAAACATTTGCTTTGCAATAGTGTCACGTAGAATATATTGCATGTGCGGGACATGCATAATAAACTAATTCTGCATTTGAGAGTAGGCCTGAATCCTCACAGGCTATGTTAGAAACACAGAACAACATGGGCCCTTACCTTGCTTCATTAGCACATTCCAATTCATAGGCACGGTAGGGAACACACACGTACACTCATATACAAATGTATCTAGTCAAACCTCTGAACAATTAGGAAGGCATGCAAGTAGCTAAATTGCAGAAGGGCTGCAGCCCAGTACGAAGGCCATACTCATGGGAACCTGAGCAGAGGTCCTGAGCAGCCAAAATATGAGCTGAAATTTTGGACACCAGCGCCTCCAAGAATAACAGCCATGTTCTTTGAACTACCAGGTGCTTAAGAATAAGACTTTTAAATCCTTCATGAATTGGATGGAATTGGATGGATTAAACAAGCTTACGTATTGTGAGGAGTAACTGATACAGGGGGAAGCAAAGAACAATAAGGCCCATGATTTGAACTAGGGAGAGCAAAGGGCGATGATTGCTGTGGGGTGGTATGATGGGGCGCTTACATTTCTGGGATGAGAAAAGAGTTCCTTTGTTTGCAAGGACCATGCTGACCTCTAAATTATCTGCTGAGTTCATGTGATGACCAAGTGCATATCATGTGGTTAGGAGCAAAGACAGGGTGCTGTATTCTAAAGTCTAACCAAACGCGATAAAGCACCTCAAGGAGAAGAGGCCGTTACCCATCTGTGAAGAAGATGGAAAAGATTATACAACCAATTGGGGTTTGTGCCCATAGGTGAATATTAGCATGTGAGTAGGTGGTGACCAATGAGGGTAGGAGAGGAACGCTTTATACTGAATGCATCATTCATGATGATTTGTATGCTTATAATGTGATGTTCGATTTGATGAAGTCAGAGAGCTCTGCGACAGTTGACTTATAAAACTCTGTCGCCATTTTTCTTTTTGTATACAAAATAAAGCTCTTGTTCTTCTAAAAAAAGAGTGCACATAGCATCTTTCCGTTGCAATTTATGTTTTCTATGTCTGGTTGTTGTGTAGTTACCCTACATTATTTGTGACCCCAACGTGCTCCCAGATTCCCCCGCAAAGATGGAGGATTCCTGGACACACATCTAGAGTGGCTGCATCCCCCTGCAGCAACTAGTCCCCTTTGCGCGCACCTTCTTGAGGTTTACAGGAGCCCTGTTATCAGAATTCCTGTCTGTTCTTTAGAGTGGGGCACTGTCTCCGGATTGTGCAGGCTATTGCTGGGACCCTATGACAGGGGACTTCGGGTGAACAAGTAGATTAAACTGTACCTTCTTTGATGAAAAACCAGTGGGATACGGGAGGGCAGTAGGAGTGTTTAAGGGTGTGAAGAGTGGTGTATGTGTACTGTGGGAGGAATGGAAGGATAGGTTGGAAGACCACATAGAGTTGTATATGAGTTAACTTCATTTTTTATATAGAGGATTGTGGTGTAACAGGCCCTTTACTATGTTTTTAGGGAAGAAGGCAGCGCTGTGTAACAAAGAAAAAGGACACGGAAAGAAGACCCATATATTTATTGGGTCTGGGATCTCTCCGCCCAGTATAAAGGAGACGTGAGAAAGAGAAGTATTTGTGGTAGAGGCCCTTGTGGGCCTGGGACCTCCTCACCCGATATAGAGGGAGTGTTGGAACGAAAAGGTCATTTTTATTGTGATTTTGTTGTTGATGAGTAAATGCCAAGGAAGGCTCTGATGTGTTTTGTGGAAAGAGGTTTCTAAGCAGTAAATGGACGTGGGTGTAAGGGAAGTTTGAAAGGGTGTGACTATTGAGGTAAGGGGTGGGCGTTGATATTGGGAGAGTGGAAAAGGGAGGAGGGGTACTGGAAGGGTACGGTTTTGTGGTTTGGGGTGGGGTGGGTTGTTGGTAATATTGTATAACAGTGACACAGGAGCAGCTACGATGGAGACGGAAACCCTGTTGGAATACATGTGCAAATACTTTCCTTTGTACCAAAAGTACGTTCTTACGTTTCCCAAGGAATGGTTGGTAGAAATGAACAGAGGGATGTACATACCCTGGCCGGAACAGGGAACAAATAACAGATATATTGAGTCATATGTTCACATTTTTGGCTGCCACGTATAAGGTGAAAAAATTGAAAAATAGAAAGGAGGTATTAGAGTTATGGAAAATGCTGGAGGATTTGGAAGATTTTCCTATAGATCCCCTTAAAATGGTGAGTGAGTTGGTCACCCCTGGCCCCCAATAACCCCTGTGTCAGTTGTTCCCAGTGCCCTTGTGTCCCCACAGCTAGGATGTTATCCCATGTGTGCAGCTTCAGGATATACAAATCCCACATATGTTCCTATGCCCACTACAGCTCGTCCACCACCAGTTCCGCCCAATTTCACAATATCGTCTGTCGCTGTAGTCATACAGCAATAGAAGGAACTGATACAAAACCACAGAAGGAGTTGGTAGACGTGAAAAGTAGAAGAAGTAGCCCGATTAAAATTGGGCAGGAGAGATGGGCAACTTGTACCGATGGGAACGGATGAAAGAAGAGTGGGAGACATTTTGTTTCAAATAGACAGCACTGCTATTAAGGATGTGCATATAGAGAAGGGGAGAGAGGAAAGGAGGATGCAGACCAAAAGCCTTGACTATGGTACGCTACGGTACGGTCAGATGATGAGTATGACCGTATGTGAGGCGGGGATGAGCAGTGGAATAAGAAGAACAGTCACCTGTTATTTCTCCGTGAGTAAAACATTTGTGTGGACCCAGGTTATGAAACAGATATGGACGTGTGGCGGTGGCTAAGAGATCGATGATGGGAAGGCAGTAGAAGCACCGTTTTGAGACAAGGAACCAGGGAGAGCGCAGTACATACCATGGGCCCATATGGATACAAATATTCTAATAAAGGCACTCCGTCTCTCACTGCTGGAGCGGATAAGTGGATATATGCACTTGAGAAGCAAATGGTCAGTACCACTTTGGCCATAGGGGATCTGATAATCCAATTTGTTTCAATACTGGGGGGTCAGGCTGACAACATATGGGTTAACGCTGGGTACCCAGGTGCGAAGTTGGGTGACGATAGACACGACAGAACACATTTCAATGACATTTGACTCTAACTCTCCCTCTGTCCTAATTCTTCTTGACCTCTCTTCTGCTTTCGATACGGTAAACCACAACTCCCAGTCTACATGATACCCTGAGCATCACAGATCAGGCCCTGGTGTGGCTCACCTCTTTTCTCTCTGACCAGCTCTCCCAAGTGGAACTCGTGTCCTTTCTCTCTTGTATCACTTTCTCTACTTGTGACGTACCCCAGGGATCTAACCTATGCCCCTTGTTCCTCAATATTTACATGGCCCTCTTGGCCCACAGGATCTTGATATTTACCTCTAACTTCCAGTGTTATGCGGAAGACACACAGCTCTCTTCTCCTCTTCGCTCATCCTTGACTGTCTATCCACAATTCAGCCTTGGTGTGCTGCGGACGATCTCTGCCTGAATGCCAGTAAGACAGAGATCGTCCTCATTGGGACCCCTGCTCCCGCTTTCCCACTTTCACTCTGGTCTGCCTCTTTTGGCCCTGCGTCATCACCCACTAATGAGGCAAAACATCTGGGGGTCATCTTTGACTCCACTCTCTCCTTCTCTTCTCACATCTTAGACATTTGAAAAAAGTCCCTCTACCAACTGCACCTCCTCATAGGCATTCTACCTTTTCTCACTTTCCCCCAGAGGCTCACCACCACGAGAGCCCTGGTCCCTCTAGGCTGGACTCTTGCAGCAGCCTCTTTCTCAATTTTGCTACTTCGCCTCTCCGTTCTCTACAACTCATCCAGAACAGAACCGCAAGTCTTATGCTTGGCCTCAAGCCCAGGGAATGCCACCTTCTGGCACTGAAATCCCCCCACTGGCTGCCAGTGGCTGCAAGGATCAAGTTCAAGATCCTTTGCATAATCCACAAGGCTTTCTGGGACCAGGGCCCACACTATCTACAACGCTCCCTTCTTAAATACTCTCCCTCTAGAGCCCTCCTCTCGTCCTCTTCCAACTGTCTGCAGGTGAGCCGCTTTCATAAACAGGGATTTGGGCATAGACCTTTATCCTCTGCAGGTACCTCCCTCTGGAACAGCCTCCCTGCCTCTCTCTGTCTTCAGCTGGAGCACCTTAAGTTCTGGAAACACCTCAAGACCTTCCTCTTCTCTTCCTCCTTCTCCCTCCCTCTCCCCTGTACTTAACACAGGGCCTGGATGCCTTTGTTCCCCCAACCCAAATTCCTCACACCTCTGTCTGTATGCATGCATGACCTATTTATTTATTTATTGTTTGCTTGTACAGCGCTTATACAATAAGAATATACTGTTTCAAAGCGCCCACAGGGCAGGGAGAGAGGGAGAGTGGGAAGTACATTACAACACAATATTAAAGAGCAGAGTGGGAAGAGGTAGGGGGCCGAACTTACTATGCCGTGTGATTATTCAAAACATGCAAGTGCAGAAGGAAGAGGGAAGAGGGGGAACAGGCTGGGAGTCCGAGCCCGTGGGTGAGCCATGGACGAAGTGCTAGAATGTTGAGTGCTACATGGCCTAGGCCACGAGAGGTGTAAGTGTGAATCTCCAGAGCAGAGGGAATGCAGATGCAAAGTGCTGTGGAAAGACAGGAGCTGGGAAGAATTGGTGTGGGAGGTCAAGGCCCCATAGATGCGCAGTGGTTTATCAGTAAACATTAGATTGTTGTAATAAGTAGAGCATGCCTCTGGCACATAAGACATATCAACTCCGGAGTAACGTGACCGCAGTGACAAAGCAGTCTTGTAGTGTAATTGAAGGAAGGAGATTTATTTCCAAGAAAAAAAATTATACCAAATCACACAATAAGGGGGTGACATTAGGGGATCTTGCGATCGCGTGGACAAATTTGGTGATACCGATACTAGATAAAATTACATTGTACTTAAAACCACTGTGTAAGATGGCCACTCACTCAATGGTGTTGAAAATACATCATCCTGGAACTGACTGTGAGTTGGTGTAGACATCTGTGCTCAACCCAACAAACAAAAGTTCACTGCTAAATTTGTGCTTCAACCTAAACAATTTACCAACTCTAGGGACTGAGAATTTTATTATAGTTCCCAGTAATGTTACTCAAGAGAGTGACCCCCCCTTTGACTAACCTGGAAAGAAACACTGATTTAAATAAAATTGCAACAAAGGTGTATGCTTCTTCGCCTATTGAAGACAACTCTTTTTTCATACGAGTCCTCTTTGAATGAAGAGCTAGATGAGCCGGAATACAAACATTGTTCACATTATGTAGTTTGATCTAGAAAACACAACAAATCATTAAAGTGGTCTCAGTCAATCAGAAATGCTTGAAAATGTCAAGGATTTAACTGTTGCCAGCCTGAACACCGATTATTCTCTTCTCACTGTACACAAAGATATATCGAGATCTGTGGACAAGGAGAGTGGCTCTCCCACTGTCACGCTGGACGACAAACAACAATTGGCTTAAAATACCACAAAATGGCTCAAAAGGAGAAAACCGAAGCACCAAAATAATAAGAAAATAACTCAAAAGAGAGGGGCGTAGGGTTTAGCTCATATTACATTTGAAAAGGTATCATGTGTGGATACAACTGATTATTTCCCATTGTATCGCAGTGCATATTAGAATACGCTGATGCATTTAGAGAGTTGGGTTATGAAACAGTTAGGATGGAAGACAAGGCATTTAAACCATTTGACAAGAAAGTCAAGAGGGTGAACAGGAAAGATGGCTGTGATACAGAACTTGACTTAGAGACTTTGGTTCAAAGAATTGTCATGGGCTTAAGAGGCAGTGACTTGAACGGGCATAATGGTGAACAGATTAACTCATTGAATGGAAACTGTGAAGTAAACGATTGACAAAAATATTTACCTAATGATCAACTTCAGTTGATAATATGGAATACTAGAGAGTTTAATTTATTTTGTCTAGAATCCTACAGGCATATCCTTTTTACTAGAGGCAGATCTTTTTGCCTTACAAGAAACCTGTTTGACCCATGATTTTACCCTAGACCGTTACCAGATCATTCAAAGAAAAGCTAGAAGGGATGCACTAGGTAGACCGTCTGGTGGTCTTATTATGGGAGCAAAGAGTTACTTGTCACTGAAGGAATATAGCATTGATGGTAATTACCCGTATATTCTCGCAGCCACATTGGATTGTACAATAGATACAGTAGAGCAGGTTATACTCATTATTAATGTGTATAATCCACCCAATAATGTCCACCGCTGAAATCATTGATAGGTTGGTGAAAACCATTGATAACTGGTCTTATGAGATTTGCAGTGAACTTTGTATAATTATGGGCAACTTGAATTTTTCAGGATTCACAGCAACAAAACAGGAATTTGCGGAAACATTCAATATAATAATGGACCAACTAGGCATGGTTGTTATATTGGATGTTGATGACGATGTTGATATGAAAAATCCATGGTCCTCCTTTATCTCAGTTAATCAATTATACCAACTATATTTGAAAGAGATTGAGAGGATCATCTGGCCATTTACGTGGTTGGCGTGAGGTACATCATCTTGGATTGATTATATCCTCTTCCTAGCTCCTTTGATTAAAATTGTAGGCCAATTTACAGCTGTCCCAACAATGGCCAGTGGACATGTTGTGAAAAAGTTTTCTATATAGTAAAGCAATGAAATGAAAGAAACAATTGAGGGTGGATGTATTGTGAATGCATTTAGGTAACAGAAATCACTGGACTGTGAATAACATAGAGAGAGATATTCTCACATTTGATGCCCTAGTGAATAGAAGAGATTTGGAGGGTAAGCTTGGATTTAAAGCATTTGAAAAAATCTCTGAAATATCGAAATTACAGATACACATACATTCTAAAAGGGGACTATCAAAGGTACTAACAAATATCAAGTCTTTTGATATAGTGCTTGCCAAAGAAAAAAAGAAACATTACAGGGAAATCCACTTATTAAAAGAATGCGCCACCGATAATGCCCTTTTAATGAGGAAACTAACCAACCTTAAGACAAAATATACACATTTTGTCACAAGGCATAAGGCATTCAAATCATCTAAAAATTGGTTTCAACTACAAAATATGTTAAGGACTTTGTATGTGCATAGATTCTGGGACCTGTACAAAACCCACAACACAAAGGCTGAGGATGTGAAACGAGATACATTCAATAACTGAACAGGCATGGATATACCATATACCATATACTACAGTTATATTACAGGAAGAATGCTATATCCAAATGTAAATTGATGGCAAGCAACAGAAATAGCACGGTTAAATGATCTATTGATGCTGACCTGCTTGAAGGTATTACTGTTAAATTTAAATCATCATAAGCCCCAGGGCCGGATGGTATACCTAATTGGATATATAAGAAAATCCCAGGCTTTTTGGCGAGGATCTTTACTAACTAATTTCAGTCAATTTTTGTATCTGAATTTGTTGCAGTAAGTTGGAAAGCTTCTTTATTGATACCTGTTTTCAAAAAGGGGGCAAGGCAAGACCCAAACAGTTTTAGATTGCTTGCTATGACTGAAACGTGTTAAAAAATGTTTGTAAAACTACTATTAATAGAATTAAACATCTGGATAAAAAATATAGTATAATGTCCAAACAACAAACTCGATTTGGACAGGGGATGGGAACGCTATCAAATGCTTGGTCCTATTACATCAAATTCACTAGAACATTAAAAGGAAGAAGGTACTCTATATGTATGTTGTCTAGATTACAAAGGTGACATTGATACAGTTGATCGACAGATACTTTGGGCCAAACTTAGTGATTGGAATTTGAGCTCTACTCTATCATACTTCATACATGAGTTATATTCTGACAACATGGTCCAAGCTTGACTTAACCAAGAGGGCACACTGAATGAACAAATAAAAATGTACTTTGGCCTTAAACAAGGTTGCCCATTAGCACCCACATTATGCAACCTATATGTTTGGGACATTTGTCCCTTTGAAGAGTGCTGCAAATGTTCCTCCAAACATTGGCCACCCTCCAAATATATGGCTTGCTTACGCTGATGATAGCATCCTATTTGATAGAACCCCTACGGGGTTACAAAGTAGCTTGGACAAACTTTGCCAGTACTCCAGAATGAAAACCTCAGTATGAATTATATAAAAAAACCTAAAATATTGATATTCCGCCCCACAAGAGAAAGACCATGACATTTGTATGGAGGATGGACAAGGAGATCATAGAGGTGATTCAAACCTACATCTATCTGAGAATCTTTATCTCAGAAACCATGAATGTGGTATCCCTCGAAAGATATGTATCTCAGAAAATTGAAAAGAAATTCATAGCAGTACTGAACTACATAAGATACAAATGTGGTTACTCTGTGGAGGGTATGGTTAAATTATATAAAACATGCATTATGCCATGCTTGCTTTATGGACTTGAAATTTTCAAAGTAAAGAAAATAATTCAATAAAGAAATTGGAAGGGATTTGTGGCATAGAGCATTAAGGTTACCTAAAAATACTCTGATTGAAGGGTTAGATTGTGAACTGGGGTGCTCTCACTAAATATGCAAAAGAGAATAAACGTGGGGAATTTTTACCTTCGCATGGTATCCAAAATGTATAACCAGGGTCAACATTTTATGATTATACATTTATCCTGGATTTTAAATCATCATAATAAAATCTATACTGAATAGAAAAAGTATTCATTTGTATTTTTTAATGACGTTGTTTTTAAGATGGATACACAGAATCCACTTCCGGTAATGGAAAAAAAATAAAAAAAACCTGCAAGCATCTGGGACCAAAACAATAATGTGACCAATTTAGGCAAAAAGAAAAACAAATATGAGAAGTATGTTATGCAAGTATGATAATCTATGCAATTATTTATCTAATCACTCTGATAGTAAAGTTAGATGGTTCATCATGATGGTTTGACTGGACTTGCTTCCTACCCTCTCTCGTGTTGGTGCCTGGAAAGGGATACCTGGAAAGGGATGTAGATTCTGTAACTGTGGAAATGAAATTCCCAGATATCTATTGACAGGTTGTGAGAAAGTACAGAAGATATATATGAAGGGTTCCCAAAATCTAAGATATAAACTTGAAAATATTGCTTCTGATCAATCTTGGCTAATGCTGTTTTCAGGGGAATGAATAATCCTGCATTTTACTTAATACCATATTTGGCAGAAAGAACAGGAGGTGTTAAAATCAATGATGTAGATGGTTTTAGGATGGTTCGAGGATGACTTTTAACGTGTTTTGATAAATAATTTTTATGAATCCTTGTGACTTTCATATGGATTGTTTGTTGATATAAATGTATAACAAAAAATGTTCCTATATTATTTACTGTAGTGGTATTTGTAACATTTATGATTTTTGATTTTACATTCATCTTTTGTTATCATGACGTGTTAAAAGGTTTAATTAACTATAATAACAATAATACAAAATAAATAAATTACCCTCAAGCCAACAACATTGCGGAAAGGATGAACGGTTTGTTAAAAACTAAACTTTCGAAAATGATGTGTCACATTAAAGATACATTGGGTCTATTGCCTTCCTCTGGCCTTGTTAAGTTTGAGGACTGAGTGCCGAAAAGACCATCACCTCTCCCTGCATGAAATAGTGATGGGAGATGCATGCACACACCATTGTCTCATGTGCGTAGTGCATCTGATGTTCACAGGGATGCATCGATTTTGGGTGATAGTTTCATTCGTATTTGACTCATTTAACAAAATATATAAAATACCTTTCTCTACAGATTGCTCCACATCGAACGGAAGAGGGTGATAACAGCGCTGCACCGCAATCTGATAGCTCACCACCATTACAACGGTTTCCTGGGGACAAGGTCTATGCAAAAAACTGTGTCCAAAAGTGGAGAAAGCCGTGCTTCAGCGGACCTTACACTGTGAAGGAATTACCATATTGGGTACACTGTCTGATGCAAAATGGCTGCAGATTGTTCAATGGGAAGTGATTGAGCTGGCAAATGACACCGAACAAGGCGTGAATGTCATCAAGAGTGAGTTGAGTGCGATATAGTTGATATGATATGATATTTTATTTATATCGTGCTCGTACACAGGTGTTTCAGAGCGCGACCAGGCGCAGGAAGGGGAACAGAGGAGAAGCAATAACAACGATCTTACTAGGCCCAGTGACATTGAGAATGCGCAAGTGCATGGGGAAGGGAAAAAGGGGGAAGTGCATGGGGAAGGGGCAAAGGGGGAAAGTGCAGAGCATAGGAGAGAAACAAAATAAACAGTAAGTACATAAATAATTAAGTAGAGTGTTAGCACTGGTAGTGAAGCCTGTAAGAGGCAAATGCACTAGGTTAGTCAGATAGGGTGTATCTGATAAATGCAGAAGAAGAGTGGGTGGGGAACTGTATGGGTACAGACACAGGAGCCAGTGCAAGGGGTGGCCCGGAGGCAGTGCAGGAGGATAGCAGGGTGAGCAGGTACCTGGGCCTGAAGGGCAGAAGGTGGCCAGGTGCAGAGTGCCAAGGGAAAAAGCAGATCAGCAGGGGAGAAGCGGGGCAAAGGCAAAAGCAAAGAGGAAGGTCTTGAGGAGTTTCAAGGTGGCAGGGAGGCAGCTCCAAAGGGAGGCCTCGGCCGAAGACAGAGATCTACCTCCAGCTCGTTTCTTTGAAAAATGACTGACCCTAAGGGAGTTAGAGGTAGAGGAGTGAAGGGCTCGAGAGGGGAGCTAAAGTCTTGCATGGAAAGTGAAGCAGGTGTGCAGGCTGAAGATTGATTTGACACATTTCCATGAGTGTGATCTTGGCTTGGGGCAGTGGTGAAGATATTGGTTCCGATTGTGGTGCACCTTTCGGTGTAGCTCTGCCCTTGCCAAATGATGCGTCGAGGCTCTGCAAAGACTATCCCGACCAGTGCAAAGATGATGGTCACCATTGGGGCAGGAATGGCTGTCCAAGGTACAAAGGATGGGCAGACTCAAACTGAAGACCCAAATAATCCATATATGATCAGAATTGAAAGACCCATATACCCCCCAGGGAGATTGACCACTCCTACACCAGATCCAGAAAATTACACTGTGCACTGGGTTGATTTAGCAGGAGATGGGGACTGTATATACCTTATGTGACTCCAGAGAAAGATGCATGGGAAGGGGAGCGTTTGCATTACATGTGCAGGACATGGGATCCCACGAATGAAGCAGAAAGTGAGATAGAAAGGGAGATGTTTGCTTATGGAGGATTAACTAAAGGGGGAAATGTTGGGATGCATGATAAAATTGCAGCCCCTCCCAAATGATTTAGATTGCGTAACTATATTAACACATGGGGAACGTGTAGAGGGTGGTCTAATCTTATGGGTGGAGGTGACACATGGGAGATATATGTAGTATGGAAATCTATGCAGGTGATAGTAACCATTTGCTTTGCAATAGTGTTATGAAGAATACATTGCATGTTCGGACAGCCATCAAATAAACTAAAACTGCATTTAAGAGTAGGCTTGAATCCTAACAGGACGTGTTGGAAACATAGAACAACGAGGAGTCTTCTCATGCTTCATTGGCACATACCAATTCCTATGCACGGTAGCGAACACACACGTACACTCATATACAAATGTATCTAGTAAATGTTCGAACAATTAGGAAGGAATGTGAGTAGCTAAATTGGAGAAGGGCTGCAGCCCAGTATGAAGCCCATACTCATGGGAGCCAGGGCAGAGGTCTTGAGCTGCCAAAACACGAGCTGAGATTTATGACAACAGCACCCCCCAGAATAATGGTCATTCCACGTGAACTACCAGATGATTAGGAATAAAACTGTTAAATCCTTCATGAATTGGATGGATTAGTGGGGTAATAAGCCTACCTCTTGGGTAGAGTTGCTGGTTTAGGGGGAAGCAGAGAACAGCAAGGTCTGTATTTGTACCGGGGAGAACAAAGGGCGATGATTGCAGCGGGGAGGCATGATGCAGGTGCCTGCGTTTCAGAAATGAGAAAATAGTTGCTTTGTTTGCAAGGACCAGGCTGAGCTCAAAGTTATCTGCCAAGTGCACATGGTATCTGGACTTTCCATCTAAAATGTATCCATCAAATTTAAATCCATCAAAATGTATTCATCTAAATGCTTTTCAATCAAAAAGAATATTCATTGAATGAATTTTGATGGATTTCGATGGATTTTAGGGTTAGGGCAAGGATTAGGGCAAGGGTGGGGCAAGGGTTAGGGCAAGGGTTGTGGTAAGTGTTTGGGTTAGGGTTAGGACAAGGGTTAGGGCAAGGGTTTTAGATTTTAGGTTTAGGGTTAGGGCAAAAGTTAGGGCAAGGGTTACATGTAGGGTTAGAATAAGGGTTAGGGTTAGATTTAGGGTTGGGGTTAGGTTAGGGTTAGATTTAGGGTTAGATTTAGGGTTGGCGTTAGGGTTAGATTTAGGGTTAGGGCAAGGGTTAGGGGTAGGGGGGTGTCCTTGGGGATTAGTGGGGGCTTGGAGATTGGGGACACCCCCCTCCCACCCTCCAAATAAACAATAAATACAAGTTACAGGGAGCTGCCTAGTGCTGAAATACATTAAAGATTTCAGCACTGGACAAGTGTTCAATTTTGAAAATGGGGTTTGGTGTGAGGGATTAGCTAGGGAGGACCCATGGAAGTAGAGGAGGGTGTAGGAGGTACCCCCCAATATAAAATACATATTGTAAGTTACAGAGAGCTGTCCAGCTCCCTATAATGTTATGTCCCATCTAATTTCCATGCAAAAAAATGTAAAGTCTTTTTTGATGAAACGGTTTCAATGGATTTTATGGATGGGAATTCGATGGAACATATTTCGATGGAAAAAATGTGATGCTACTTACCTTCGATGCAAAATTTTCAATTGAAAGACCATAGACCTGTGCACATCACTTGGTTAGGAGTAAATACAGGGTGGTGTTTTCTTAAATCTAACCAATAGCCTTACAGCAACTCAATGTGAAGCGGCCTTTACCCATGTGTGAAGAAGATGGAGGAGAAGATGACACGACCAATTGAAGAGGGGCCCATATGTAAATATTAGCTTGTAAAAAGGCAGTAGCCTATGAGGGTGGTGGATGAACGCTGTATATTGAATGCATCATTCATGATTTTTATGCTTATAATGTGATGCTTGCTTTGATGAAGCCAGAGTGCTCTATGGCAATGGACTTATGATACCCTGTCGCCATTTTCCTTTTTGTTTACAAATAAAGCTCTTGGCCTTCTAAAAAAAGGGTGCATGTAGCCTCTATCCTGAGCAGGTTGCTTTTTCTATGTCTGGTTGTTGTGGAGTTACCTTTCAAGATCCTTGAATACCTCATAGAGACTTCTAAATTTGGCCAAAAGTAAAAGTGGGATGAAAAGATTTGCCCAGGAGCACACACTTTGGTTAAATGGAGAAGCAGGAATTTGAGACTAACCTGCAATTCAGGGACTTGAACACATCCCTTCCCAGATGTAATTGGCGGTGTTTGGCGGCATCCTGGACCCTCACTGCTAGTCACCGGTGGCCATGCCCCTCTGGCGCTATTGCTTCCTCACCGTCCCTGCAGTGGGACCCCTCCTGGGTCTTTCCTCACTGCTAGGCCCCTGTGACCACACTGCCCTGGCGTTATTGCTTCCTAGCCATCCCTGCAGCGGTAAAGCCTGCGGAGGGGCAAGGGTGCAGTGTTTAGCGGCATCCTAGACCCCTCCGGGGTCTTTCCTCATTGCTAGTCCCCTGTGGCCATGCCCCCAGGCGTTACTGCTTCCTCGCCATCCCCACAATGGTGAAGCCCGCTGCGGGGAAAGGGCACAGTGTTTGGCGGCATCCTGGACCCCTCCTGGGTCTTTCCTCCCTGCTAGCCCCCTGTGGCCATGCCCCCCTGGCGTTATTGCTTCTTTGCTGCCCTCGCAGCGGTGACGCCCGCAGTGGGGCAAGGGTTCAGTGTTTGGCGCTGCAGGTGTTCGCCGCAAGCTGGTGCAGTAAGCAGAGTGCTTGTGAGTTAGCGTGAAGAAGTGGCACCACTGAATGACCAAATGCTATGAGCAAGGTAGGGCTGGATTGGATTGGACAAACTGCTTTACAGTTGCCGGAGGTACTGCTGGAACAGCTGGAACTATTCTCTGGGTAACCGCATCCCTTACTGCACCCCAATACATGGTATTGGCCCCCCCTCTATCTGAGCCCAAAACATGGAGTCCTCAACTCCCTCCCCTCTTCCCCCGCTCCTCTTCTGCACCCTGCCTGATACCCAAAATGAAGACCCCCTTGGACTTAAATTAAAGCGCAGGATGGCGGCAATGAGACCTGACCTTGGGGGGTAAAACGGGCAAGATGGGACCCTGTCTAAGATCTCAACCATCCCTGTGGGGAGGCGCGCCTGCTCATTGACAAAATCTACCAATTTCTGGGGGGGGGCACAGGTAGGATTTCTATAGACCCCGGAGTAGCAAAATTCTGCAATCCAGAGGGCCTACCGACCATCTCTTCTAGGGCTCAAGAGCCCATGAACAATCAGCTCTTAATCACTTGAACTACAAAACACAGGCCCAAGGATGCTAATGTCCCCTGAATCCAAATCCAAAACAGAAACCCACAATGGAGATTGCCACCTTGGGAGCACCTGTAAGTCACTTCATGGTCCTGAGTCCCGTTTTGACAAGCCCTTGCCTGGTCTCAGCCTCTACCCCTGTCCATGCCTAAGAACCTGACTTTTCACCAACCAAGAGGAACCAGGAAGAGCAATCACTGACCCCACAGCCACTAAATTACCCCTGGAATCTTCTAGCAGCACCAGTAGCGAATATTTGCCAACCTCCTCCTCCTGTGATTTTGTCTAAAGAGATACCATGTCGGGATGTCGCAGACTTCCAAGCATTGGGCAGAGCGCCTCAGACACTGTCAAACTGACTCTCTGGAACTGGAGTATGGCTGATGCGGTCTGGGAAAGAGGGGGGAGGCATGGTCGGCCACCCAATAGTGGGATTAGAATCAGCCGGTACCCGTGCACTGGTCCTGTTGGCCTAACCAGGCAAAAACAGTGGAACATTCCCCTAACAAGCGCAAACCTCACTCCATTGGGAAGGGAAGTTAGCGGGGCCAATTGAGGGTGCCCGTGCTGGAGCCTGTTTGAAAGGCGTGGGAATCCTCTTATTTCTGTCTTGTTTCATGATGTGTTCTATTATGTTTGGTTAATGTAAAGTGTACAAGACTGTATTGTGTTAGGATACACTTTGATGGCCACACAGCCGAATAAAGTTTTCTTGATGATGGTAATTGATAGAAATATTGTTTGCAAAATGTCTTTTTGAAACTTCTTTTGAAAACACCACCTGACTGTGGAAGGCATTTATAAAATAGGGTTATTGTGTTTTGCTAACTTAAGTTAACTCTTGTTTCTGCAGAAGTTACACAATTGTTTTTATTTTTATTGTTTACATATTTTGCCATATGTCCAAAGTCGCTATATGCATTTATTTCAGAAGCTTCAGATAAGGAATATTTTGACTGTTAAAAGAAATTAACTCCAAGCTGGATCCACGGATGCCATGTCAGGAATTGACTTTGGCAAAGGTAGGGCATGTTATGTCTACTGCAGGATTGCTTTATAGTACAAAAGAGACTATTTATTTTGTAAGTCTTTTAATG
The DNA here is from genome assembly GCF_040938575.1 of Ambystoma mexicanum. NCBI lineage: Eukaryota > Metazoa > Chordata > Amphibia > Caudata > Ambystomatidae > Ambystoma > Ambystoma mexicanum. The sequence continues at coordinate 478,100,771 of NC_090932.1, read as the reverse complement.
TTAACAAAATTAAAAGGGAAAAAGTCCTAAAAAAAACAGGGGAGCTAAATAATATATGAACTAGGTTGGGAACCAGAGTGTGGCGCTTGTCCCTTTGAATCAATCTATAACTTTTCTTTGCATAATTAACAATGAGGCATCTCACGCCTTGAAACACTTGTGTATAGGCGCGTTATAAATTCCATATCATATCATATCATACCATATCATATCATATGGAATAAGCATAAGAAAAAACCCTCTATTCAAAAAATGTGCCCTTTGGTTGACACGTGTCTCCACCAACACTGATCTTTTACAAAACAGGGCAATTATTCTGGTAAGTCAAAAGCATCAAAAGTGCAACATGATAAACAATCAGTTCGGTTATTGGCCCTTTCCTATTCTCTCTCTACACCTCTCTCTTTGCCCCTGTTATCTCTTCATTGGGTATTTCTCACCATTTCTACGCTGATGACACCCAACTCTTCCTTTCTTTCTCTTCCTTCCCCTCTGACCTCCACCTTAAACTCTCTTCCTGTCTTACTGCCATTAAAAACTAGATGTTGTCCCGTTTTCTTTCTCTCAATAATGATAAGACTGAAGTCTTGTTCTTTCTCTCCAACACTCTTCCCCCTACCTCTCCTCCACCTGTCATTCACTTTTCCCCCTCTAATCTTGCTATCTCTGCCCAAGCTCGCAATCTAGGCATTCACTTTGACTCTTCCCTCTCCCTTTCCCACCATATTTCTCTTACCTCTCGTTCCTGTCACTACCACCTCTTCAATATTGCAAAGTATTCTCCTCTCTTACCTTCATGCAACAAAACTTTTAATCTTCTCCCTTGTCTTCTTTCGCCTCTTCTATTGCTCCTCCCTACTCTTTGGACTACCTGCTTCTCATCTTGCTCCCCTCAAATCTATCTACCACTCAGCTGTCCGTACCCTCTGTCTCCTTGCTCCGCATGACTCCATTTCTTCTTCGCTCTCTTCCCTTGGCTGGCTTCCCTTTCACTCCCAAGTTACATTTAATTTCCTCTGTCTAGTCTTTAAATCTCTCCATGATCTGGCTCCCCCTTATCTCTCCTCTATTTCTATAATCCCTTCCGCTCCCTCCATTCAGCCGACCACTTCCTTCTCACCGTCCCCCCATCCCCATGTGCCTCCTCGTGTTTCCGCTCCTTTCAGCTCCTAGCCCCCCTGCACTGTAACTCCTTACCTCTCTCAATCTGCTCCATACCTACCTTTTCCTCCTTCCGCACTTCCCTGAAATCTCTCCTTCTCCATTCCCCACCTTGAAACGTTCCCCACCTCTCATTCTCTCCCCTTCCCTCGAATCTTCCCTATGATCCTCTCTTCTCACCCTTCCCCTTATCCTCCCTCACTTTCATCCTTATACCCCTTATGTTTTCCCCTCCTCCTTCCCTTCCTCACCCCTTCCCTCTTCCCTCACAGATTAATTGCTCTACTTACTGTTTTTTATTGGTTCGATTCATGATTGTAAATTGCTTCTACTGTTATAATGTTCTATGTATTCTGTTGTTATAATGTAAAGAGCTTTGGATGAAAGCACTATATAAACACAATAAAGACAAATACAATCAGGAATCAGATATGCCAAAATAAAACATTTTGGTGAGAAATGTCATACTTCAATATGCCAAATGATATGATGAAACAAAATATGAATCAGAAAGGATTGTAAATGGTTGGCAAAGGGGAGGATTATAAGGCAAAGGAAACAGACAAAAGAAATCTCCATAAGTATATGCAACAGCAAAAAAATATAATAAATTCAATTATTGGTGAAATGTGTCTGTGAGACAGATGATTTTGCTGATAAAAGAATAGTATTTTCTACAAAGGTCCAGCTCAAGTAATCTATTGACCTGTTTCACAGACTCTCTGAATGCCAACTGATGTGTATTAAAGATAATCTAAAACAGACAGGGAAGACATAGGCCATTCTGATGGTGGATACTTACTAGGGTCAGCATCAGGGTCATTCAAGCCTTTTTAAATGGACTGGAACCCCCATTCATCAATGACATTTGTGATATCATCTTTGATGTCCTGGGCGTTAGTCTTAGTAGTGTACGTTGCACAAAAAGTAGGTACACTGTATTTATTTCTCTATCAATACCATTACAATTCATTATATAAACATTTCTTACAAGCAAAAAGCGCTATTTTCTTATTTTTACAGAAATGGCAAACACACTTGAATGGATGGAAGGAAACTTACCAAAAGAAGAAATGAATGATGATAAACTCTCTAATGGTAAACAATCAATCTTTCAATATAAGCAACGAATGTAATGTATACATAGCACAGTGAAATATATTTTTTTTCTTTTCTTATAGCCATACTTAACATGAACAACCAACACCCCAAATACATTTATTTTGTACATTCACATTGTTCTGACAACATTTTTTTTTAAACCCAATTAATAGTCCACAGACTATTTGGAGTGTCAGTTCACGAAATAGGGTGTACGCGGACATCGTGCCATTTCTGGAATTGTCCGGGTCGGCATGACACACAGAGACACGCAGAGAGGGCACCCATTTGCGGACACTCATGTGCATGTGCCCGGCATCTACAGCCACAGGGGTGTTCGTGGCCGAGGACATCGCCGGATGTCATCATGTGACCGCACCCATGCAATGTGTCGGCCTGTTCGTGAATGGTGTCCATCACCGCGGACAGTTTAAAACTGCATTTTTGGCCAATCGGGGGTATTTCAAGCTGAAACATTACCCTTCCAGAGCTCCTAGAGCAAATCATAGTTGATCAGGCAACTTTTTAGAAATTTCAAGGCCTATTTTTGACTCATCTTCCAATCCATGAATGGTGCCTCTGAAGTAACCCGCCCATTGCTTTTCCACATTCTCAAGCTGGCAGATGGGGAGAGAACATCTTTTGTAGCTACTTGCTGCAGGAGACCTACAATGGCATCTGTCATGGCCATCCTCCTCCCCAGCTACCACCACCGCAACAACCTGGAGGGCCCGAAGAGGGAAACAGGCGCAGAGATGTAGAAGAGGATGAAGAGGAAGAGCAAGATGAGGTGTAGGAAGTGCCTACCTCCAGCGACCGGAGTGAGCCATGGGTGTGGCGGTTTTTTACCACAGTTGCAGGTGTACCGAAGGCTCGGTCAGCCAAAGTGAGATGAAATGAGTGCGGGGTTATACTCAGTCATGGAAAACCTAGTCAGTACTCCTACGGGACCACCTCCATGCACCTCCACACCAGATCCAACCACCCGGATACTCTGAGAAAGGCTGTTCCTTTCTCAGGGAGATGCAGGCTGATGGCCTCTACCCCATCTTCATCGACCGCTCCTGCCACCACACAGGCTACTCCTGTAGGGCAGAGGACACCGGCACCTGCCTCGCAGGCCACACAATATGCACTTGACCCTTACCTTTCGAGGGTCTCAGTACTATGTTTGTACTTCGATGAACAGATCTGCGGGGGAGCCATTTCAAAGTCATTTCGAGGCTGCAGTCAAGGAGCATGAGAAACACTGTGACTTACCTTAAATTTAAGGCCTGCCCAACATCTTCCCCTATCCACCTGCCCCATCATCTCTGTGCTTATGCCCCTTCCCACCCCCCCTTACCTTGCCTGTAAAAATCAAAAAAAGGAAAAAAAAATACAAAATCACAAAATATAAAAAAATGGTTTCTTTAGAAGCTACCTTTCACAGTTAAAAAATAGAACTTAAAAAAAAAACACAGGACCCTTTGCAGCCTGCATAGTCCGCAGACAGTGGGGTAGTTCACGGACATATGGAAAATTCCAGGCGTGTGGTGGGGGAATGAAAATCATTTTTATAGTTTTTTGTTAAAAAATGGTGGCTCGTAAAAGAACAATTTTTTCTCTTTGTATCTTTTAATTTTTTTTTGATAATTTGGTTTTATGTACTAAACTAACAAATGTTCTACTGAACCTAATTATTTTTTCAAACTTTCAGAAAAAGTGCTTCTAATTATTTTTTCTGTTTATCCTTTTTGCTTACTTTATCTACAAATGAATACTTGAATCCATATGTTATGTGTTCACAGAAACTGTTTCAATGCATTTTGAAAGTTTTCAAGAAAAATCTGATTGCCCACATCAGTCAGATGCACTCCATCTCTTCGGAAAATATTGACAGTATCAAATTTGATATTTTCATTATGCAACGATGTCATGCCAACAACCTTCAAAAAAGCACATTCAACTTTGTTCACATTGTGTCTGCTTTCTCAATTTGTGGACAAAACAAATTTGATGCATCCACATTTGTCTCTGAACTAGCGGAGAAAAAATAGTTTTTGAATGTGGAAACAGTTCCATCAACTTTCCATATGTATCCTTCATGGCAAACTGTAATGCACTTCCGGTAACATAGCCCATACTGTTGCCTCCACAGTGAACTACAATGATGTCTGGATGCTTCAAGTTAATGATGTTCTCACATAATGGGAGGAATTCCGCCCACTTCATTCATCAAACTCCATACCATGAAACTTGAAATTCACCCAATCCAAGATTCTCAGACAACCCACACTTCTCAGCTAATGGACCAAGAATTGCCCACATTCTGGACACTCTGCTTCCTCAAAGCCATAGCCATAGCCATCTTTACTGCACACAACAAAGATAACTTTTGCTACCCAGTCTTCCTTCACACCATACAGACCAAGGAAACCTGATCGGCTTATCCCCCGATGTCTGCGGACATCCACGACTGTCTGTGCTCTCCACAGTCCCCTTTCCATGTCAGGCATCCTTAAAAGATCCTTATGGCACATGCAGTGTGCACAGACTGTTGCGGTGTCCAGAGGAACCGTAGTGCAGGGCAGCCATTTACCCTTTTTATTTTTATGTTTGTAACACTCCCTCATGGACTGATTTCAAGCAGTCACACACCCATCAACCAATCACATCCAAAACCTCTAAATGCAACCTGTCATCTCAGTTCAACACTTCAGATGTACTCTTGAACTCTCAAAGTACATGCCTCCTTTTACTCACAGCTACCTGCATCAGAAACTACTGTAAAACTCTCCAATATTTCTATTTGCAGATTCAACAACATCTGCATCTAACAAGACATAGTACAGGTATGCTTATATGTTTTAAAGTATTTTTTTCAACTTTTTTACAAATATATATTTATACAGGGTTCCTGCGACTTACCTGTAATAAGCTTATTTTTTATCTATTTATTTATTTATCGTTCCATAGCTAAACCTTTGAATTTAAACACATTTCACGAACAAACATACAATGAAATACAATTACAGCCTTGAAAGGATTAAAGATATTCAAATTCATAAGTTATTGACTCTAAAATATAAAATCACAGTACCTCGTAGAAAAATAAAAAAAAAGAGAAAAAACAGAGGAAGGAGAAGAAGCAAACAGGAAAACACATATCTCTTCCACAATAAAACACTTTGGTTGCATAGAGTCTAAATTTATATAATTACTCATTTAAACACAAGTTCAAAGAGAAACCTTAAAATGGGAAAAAGTAATCCGTCCCCCGTGACACCCAATCGCCTTCCCCTCCTTCTCTCCTACTTTCAACTTAATCATTAATCAAATTAAGTTCCCTCACAGCTCTAACAAGTTCCATTGAGAGAGCAGACTGATAGCATGAGGATAATCTCCCCCAAAATTCAATGGTATTTAACCATGATGGATGATGGACAAACCTACCAAATCTTCTTCTGAATCAGGTATTATCACACTTATCACAACTTGGGAATATTTTCCCTTCACTATCCCTTGTAGCCTGAATATCAAGGGTTGGGAGTAAATTTAGACAAAATCTAAGAATAGCTAAGCCCAGCCGCAGATCTGGAGATTTTTTTAGATAGGCAGGGAGCATTTATAATCATTTATCAGTCACTGTAAATGAGGCAGATCTCTTTGCCCTCCTCATACTATCTATAGTATCAATCCAGTCACGCTGTTTCATCTTATCCTTCACCCTGTCCTGATTACCCAGGAGAAGCTCAACATCACAAATAGCTTTCGCTAATATTTCTGAGCATCTTTGCTGGAATTTATTCAGCAAACCATTTTTACCCAATTTCAGCTGTTGCCCTACTTCCTCAAATAAAGAGTTTTTGGGAAGATCTACAACCACTCTATATAGGTTCAGCCATTTCCATTGGAGCCATGATCTAAGTGAAGCAAGACCTAATTCATACCTAAGGGTGACTATTGGGACAGAGTCTGGTAACCCCAATGTATGTTTCCACAGTTTGGTTTCAATTGTGTCCCATTCAATATCCAGAGCTAGACGATTATAGTCCAGGCCAAACAGCACTATCGGAACAACCTTGCCTACATAGAATCTCACTAAGGGAAGAATCGAGAATTTACAAAATTGCGTCTTGATTTTTTTTCATTTGCGCTCCCAACTTTAGTATTTTAATTCAATTGATCGAAACAGATCGCATTTTGTTGTAAAAGAGCTTATTGTTGTTGCCAAGTATGTCAATTCCGCAACCATCTCAATCGGTAATTGGTCCAGAGTCCAAACATAGTGCTTCACCAACCTCCTTGGTAGTTAAATCTTAGAATCTTAGAGTTTAGAGGATTAATGATGAAACTATTATTTTGTGTGAAGTTTTCTATGCAGATAGAAGACATTGCAGCCCTACCTGAGAGTGATCCAGGACTACAACTTCATCTGCATATGCCAGCCAATAAATTCTTGAGTTTCCAATTGTGGGTATATTAGTCCTATATCTTTCAACCACCCCACTAGGTCTGCCATATACAGGATAAACAGAAAAGGAGCTTGTAGGCATCCCTGGCAGACCCCTCTCTGAATCCTGTTTGGATTTGTGAGTAGGTCTGCTCTAGTCAGTCTTACCCGCATAAAGTTATTAGAATGGAGTTCTATCAGGATCACTAGTAAATTGGGAGGAATACCCTAGTCATCTAGTTTTTTCCATAGCAGATTCCTATCAATGGTGTCAAATGCTTGTGAGAGGTACAGCCATGCCTCATATAATGAAGGTCCCCCTTTTAGGATGGATGGCGCTGTCAAGAAGCTCAATACCAGCTCATTAAGAGAGGTTGAGAGACCCTTTTAAAACCTGATTGTTGCCTTGGTATAATACCCGTTTTCTTTGCCCAAACTTCCAATTACCCTAGGATGAGACCAGCAAAAACATTGCTGTCAGCATCCAAAAGGGAAATTGGCCGATAATTGGCTGCTAACAAATGGTCCCACTTTTTATAAATGGGTATAACTATAGAGTTTTTCCAAGAGTCAGGAAAAGTCTTCCACAGAATTATGTTATCAAACAGTTTTTTTAGGACTCTTGCCCAAAGGGATGGATCAATTTTTAAGATTGAGTTGCTCAGGCTATTTGGCCCCACAGAACTAGATGTTGAAGATTTGCATATCAGCATTTCTAGATCTGTGGCCGAAAAGTCCAGGAACCAATTACCCAAATGTATTCTCTCCCCCAGACTAGTATTCGGGCAATCATAGACCCCTCAAAATGAGCACCCCACACCTCTTCTTGGATAACCACATCCTGTTTTTGCGAACAACTTATTCCATTCATTCCAACCAAAGCCCTGAAATTTCTTGTGTTTCCCCGGGAGAGAACAGCTAGCATTTTCTCCCCGTCTTGTTGGAACATAAGACCCCTATGAGCTCCAACCCAGTTTCTATAAGAGTTATTAAGCAATCTCAGACCCTCCTTAAGCTGTTCGATATCTTGACAGTGTCTCTTTAACCAACATCTTTGAGTTCTGAATTGCTTCTTTTTGATCTTTATATCAACATTAAAAGAATGTTTGAAAATCCCATGTAATTTCTGGGTGTTTGATTCTTTTGGGGCCAGATTAGATAAGAAAAGAGAGAAATCACATGGGTTACAAAAGTTGGATAGTTTTTGGTCAGAGAGTTGGTGAGCCAAAATCCTCAGTTCACAATTTAAAACTTTACCCCCCTTTAAAATCTTCTTACAGCATTACCAGCTCCATTAATAGACAGCTCTTGACCATAGAACACTACATCGGGATCCCCCTCTAACCGTAGACTTGCAATTAACATTACATGATCATCAATGTTGCCCTCCCCCAAATGAAAGTCAAGACACGTCTCAAAAATGCCTTTAGAGGCGAAAAGATAATCAATTGTTGAGAAAGCCTCCCCTCTCCTCCAAGAGGGAGCATTTCGGATACCTCCCCGGATGTTACCATTAAACATTTGCAGGCCCATTCTGTCAAAAAATCCTCCCAAGTTTCACCATTACTTGTCTTTTGACGACATCTTCCCGAACTTGGGTCAACCGTCGTGATACATTGAGAGTTCAGATCACCTGTAAGAATAAAGTCATCTTGCGGGAATTGCTGAGAACATTCCTCTATGTATAAGGGCTCCTGCCCTTGCTGATTTCTGCAATCACTCCTTTGCCACTGGAGTCTTCCCATCCGCCCTGAAGCACTCCCTTGTGCACCCCCTTATTAAGAAACCCTCTGCTGACCCCTCCTGCCCGGCTAAGTATCGCCCCATCTCCATCATTACCTTCCTGAGCAAGCTCCTGGAGAAACTGGCCATCTCTCAGCTAAATCTCCACACTGAATCTGTTGGCTGTCTTCATGACCATCAGTCTGGCTTCAGAGCTGCCAGAAGCACGGAAACTGCTCTCCTGAACATCCGTGAAGACCTGCTCTCTAACTTTGACTCCAACACCCCCTGTGTCCTCATCCTGCTTGATCTCTCTTCTGCCTTTGACACTGTCAACCATGTCATCCTGCTCAACCATCTCCGTGATACCATGGGTATCACCGGTCAGCCTCTGGCGTTGCTGACTTCATTCCTCTCCGACTGACCCTCCAAGGTTCAACTTGGGTCTTTCCTCTCTGCTATCTTTTTCTCTACTTGTGGTGTTCCCCAGGGGTCTAACCTCTCCCTGGATTTTCAACCAATACCTGGCACTCCTGGCCCACTGCATAGCTGCTCTCTGCCCCAACTTTTAGTGCTACGCAGATGACACTCAGCTCATTTTCAGGCTACCCTCGGCCTCCTCCTCTACTTCCCTCATCTCCGACTGTCTATCTGCTATCCAGGAGTGGTGTGCCGCCAATGACCTCTGCCTTAATGCCAGTAAGACTGAGATTCTCCTCATCGGCACACCCACTCCCTCCTTTCCTGTATCTCTCTGGCCATTCTCTCTTGGCCCCCTTCCTGCTCCCACCTGCAAGGCTAAAAATCTTGGGGTCATCTTCGACTCTACACTCTCCTTCTCTCCTCACATCTCTGACGTCTCTAAGAAGTCACACTACAAGCTACACCTCCTCAGAGGTATTCTTCCTTTCCTCTCCTTCCCCCAGAAGCTCTGGTTCTCTCCATGTTGGACTATTCCAACAACCTCTTTCTAAATCTGCCCGCTTCTTCTCTCCGCCCTTTGCAACTTACCCTGAACAGAACTGCAAGACTTGTCCTTGTCCTCAAGACCAGGGATTGTATCTCTCCAGGACTGAAATCTCTGCACTGGCTCCCAGTGGCTGCGAGGATTAAGTCAAAAACCCTCTGCGTCATCCACAAGGCCTTCTGGGCCTGGGGCCTCAATATCTTCAACTCTCTCTTCCTAAATACCTTCATTTTCAAGCTCTTTGCTCATCTGCCTCCAATTCCCTCAGGGTCAGTCGCTTCTCCAAGAAACAATCTGGTGGTAGATCTCTCTCTTCGGCTGGGGCCTCCCTCTGGAACAGCCCCTCTGCCTCCCTGAAACTTGAGGAGAATCATCTTCGGTTCTGTAAGCACCTCAAAATGTTTCTCTTCTAGTCCGCTTTTTCTCTTCTTCTCCCCTGCTGATTTCCTGGCTGACACGGGAACTGCACTGGTTACCTGGCCACCTCTGATTCTCGGGCCCAGATCCACTCCCCCGCTAGTCGGTTCCTGACAACCCCTGCACTTGGTGATTGTTTTCTGTATCCCTATGGTCCCACTATCTACACTTGACACATGACGTCTGCACTTACCTCTTTCACTTGCCACCTGTTGGCCGTACTTCATTATTGTTCACTTATTGTTATTTATTTTTTGTTCTTATCCCTTGTACTGCACTTTCCTCTTCCACTTCCCCCCCGCACTTTTTCTCCTTCCCCTCCCTTGCACTTGCGCGATCTGTTTGACACCTGGCCTAGTACGATCGCTGTCTGTCTTCTCCTGTTTCCCCCTCCCTTGCCTCGTCGCGCCTTGAAACACTTGTGTAGAGGCGCGTTATAGATGCCATATCATATCATATCATATCATAAACCATTGGACAGACTAAACAGAAAATCATATAATGAAATGATTTTAGGGTTCCAGTAAACATTTATAATAATCCAGCCTTTACCCCTACTCGCCCCTCTTTTTGTTACTTGCACTATTAGAATACCTTCACTGATATCAAAAAGACTCTTTGATGAGTCAAAAATCTCATTACTGCATGCCACCATCAAACCCCCCCCTTGTCCTTCCCCCCTCTGAACCCCGTGCCAACTGCTGATAAATGGAAAAATCTTCGAACCCCACTGGGCAAGTTAATCAAGTCTCTTGGAATAGAATTAAATCTGCTGATTTAAAGATTGGAGTTTTCCTTGGTTCTTGAGAGAAGGAATTATACCCTCTAGTGTTTCAAGATAGTACTTTTAGTTGATTCTTCCCTAGAGTCTCTGTTGGGAGATGCCCATTTTAAGAATAACCTGGGAGATTATCTCTGGAAGCATTTCCCACATATTTACTGTGGTTGGAGAGCATTCCTCTTTATTCTTGGGTAAAGTCTGTGGGTTCTCCCACTTCGGATATCCTGTGTTGGCAATTGGGGGTACTGGACATTCGTTGGAGATCAAAAGACCTCTTTGATCAAAAGCCTCTATCACCCCCTGAATTAAGTCTGAACCAAGTCTTGACTTCAGAGTTATTTCCACTGTGTTGGTGTCAGGTGGAGAACAAAAATGGGGGCTCCAACCACATATACAATTCTTGGCAGTACATTTCTGTTGGAATGCCTAAGTTTATTTGTGTTTTTTTGTTGATTAGATTTCAATAAATTGCTTGAAGTAGTAAGCCAAGTATCCTTCTAGGTGAAAAGTTTAACTACAAAATAAAATAAATCTGGTATCTTAAATAACCGCTTTATTGTAGTAGCAGTTGTTTTATTCAATTTTTTGTTTTTTCGTCATGCAGGTCATAAGCTGCAACAATAATCATACAGAACATAAATACAGTGCAAAAAATATAAAGAATATATATCACAACCAATTTCAGTCATTGGTGGGTTAGTACTGTCCATGTGCTCAAAAAGTCACATCAAAACATGCAGGGAAAAATTACATTAGAAGTTTATGTTGTGTACAAATGGATTTCAACAACCAAAGAACCACCATATGCTTGGTAAAGTCAAGTAAGCAAGCCAAATCATTTTTAATTCTATGCTTACTTCCTCGTATATTTCAGAGAAAGAGAAAGTGCCTCAAAGTTTTTTATATTGTTGGAGGCTGAGATACCAAAAGTGTAGGTCCACTAGTTTAGAAAACTGAATTGATTATTTTTGTGTACTAGAAGGACCGGAAATAAAAAGGGGGAATACGCCAGGGGGAGGAGCCCCCTATGGAGTTGGTATGGACAGTAAAGCAAACTCAGGGTTTTGTACAAGGGCGTTTTGGCTGCTTGTTGGTAAGCCTTTGTCTGGGCCTCTGGATTTTGACTCTCTGTGGGATGGGTCCCGGAGGGCACAGCTGGGGTGGGGGAGGTGTCCTGGAGTCACATTCTTCAGGTATTTCAAAACAGGAGAGGGCTGCTTCTGTTTGGATGTAAAACGGCTGGGGTGTAACTAAGTACTTAGAACGATGCTCTCATCCGTGCACAGGGCTACACTGCTGGTAGCAGGAGTCAAGCCTGACCAGTAGTGTGAAAAGCTGGGAGCACAAAGCGTCCCCTGGGACTCGTCTCGAGGACGTGGAGTTACATCGAATACATTCGTAGCTGAATTCAATACAAGGCCAGTACAGTGAGTGAATCGCTCGGGGCTGGGTCCTGCAGTGATGGCTGGGCCGCGGTACCCTCGAAGTTCCTTAATGGAGCTGTGCCGTGTTGGTGTCTGGGCTTAGATGAAAACTAACTACATCAATATCTTCTGCTGTAAAATATTTTAGGGCAGGGATCTTACTCATTTCCGGTAGAATTGTAGATCGATTTAAAGGCAAATTATTTTGCATTAAGGGGGTTTTTCTTGATAGGAAAACTTTACAATTCTTTTTTTTTGTTTTGTTGGTTAATTAAATTCCGCGAGGCAGTCATCACGTTGGTATTTACCATTGAGGAAGCATAATGCTTCCATTGTATCTGCTAGCAAGTCCTCCACCTGAGGCCCTTGTGGGTACCTGCCCCTGAATATCATCTCCAGCCCCTTATTATCCAAATTGTTCACCTCTCCTGCCATAGGTGCCCCAACTTTAACTATCTGATCCACGGGCTTCCCCGGACTGGAGATGACAACATTTTTGTTTTTTTTCCAAAAAATCGGTGCAATTTTTACTAAGGGAATTGCTGATTTATTTTGACGTTTCGCCAAAAGAAATATAGGAGCAATTTTCTTTAGCGGCTCAGGTATCTCCGACTGACTTCCAACTGTTAATTTCTCTATCGTTTTTCCTTTTTCCATCGAGTCATTAACACATTCATTATTTACATTACCAGACTTTTGTAAGTGAAAGGCAATTTTCTCCGTCCGATCTCTACCCTCAATGATTTGATCTTGTTGACCTGGTCCAATAATGGGAACCTCCATTTCCAGTTCCAAGAGGTCTACATCTCTTGGATCACTCAGACTAGCAGGGACCAGGCATTGGGTGTCTCCAAATTCACTTGAGGACTCTCCTTGAGTCGGAATAACAACCACACCCCCATTCCTCTGTAGTTCAGATGTTGTCAGTAGGTGATTTGAAATCATCTTTTTCATGGTGGTCGCCCTTAAAGTATAGTCCAGGTTTCCCTGAAATAGTGCCCGAATCGGGTGGCTTTTTGGGGTAGACTCACTTCCTTTATGTCTCAGAGCTTCCAATTCTTTCAGTAAGCCAGACCCCATCGGTGATTGATTGTCCACTGGATATTTGCTTGAGGGAGGGGCAATGATACCCCCATTTGTCTTATAGGGCTTGAAAAATCTTGAGGTTACCACCTCCTTTTCGATACATTAGGCCTAATTATGACCCGGGCGGTAAGTGAATAACGATGCCGGTAAAGGATTACTGGCATAGCTTACCGCTCTGGCCGATTAGGACACGATAACCCGCTATTAGCGGCACCGTAATTAGCGGTGCCGTTAATAGCGCCAGGAGCGCGGGCACGCGACCATCCATGCCATCAATACCAGCATGGCGCAAACAGGGGAACATCACAAGTCAGGAGGAGATGCAAATAACGCCCTTCTGAAGCCGAAAAGTACCTTACCGGCATGGAGCTAATTCCGGCATCGCGGACCACCCGTAAACGGCCATTTGCAGTGTTCCCAACTGCCACAGGTGCACACAATCAGCACAGGTGGAGGCAATACAGACTGGGCCAGCACAAAAGGAGCACACCCCACCCCTTCCCACATCCAGTCACACTCCGAAATGATTCCAATACTACTAGCAATGCTGGGGCTGGAGGACATGATTGCAGTGGAACTGCTGCAACAACAACAACGATAACAACAACAACAACAACAGGCAGCACAGAGGAGACGCAGGAGGAGAAGGAGGGCGAGGCAGGGCCAGCATGCCCCACCAGTGCAGCCAGTGGCACCACGCAGGCAGCCCCCAAACCCTTGCATCAGAGCCAGTCCATTCAACCTAACCTCTGAGCAGATCTACACCCTGTACCATCTGGACCAGGACACCATCACCACCATTGTGGATATGATACATGAAGACATTGTCAGCCTGATTGAATCACGCACTGCCATCCCACCCCTACTGAAGGTAGTGTCTGTGCTCCACTTCCTGGCCACAGGCACCTACCAGCACACAGTGGGGCACATGCATGGCATATCACAACCATTATTCCCACGTACGCTGAACCAAGTGCTTGATGCCCTCCTGAAGCACACAGGCAACCACATTTCCTTATCACGGTCTGCCCAGGAGATCTCAAACTCCAAAGTTGGTTTCCATTCACTGGCCGGCATCCCTGGTTGCATTGGCACCATCAACTGCACCCATGTGGAATTGGTGGTCCCACATGCCATGGAGGTAGCGTACCGCAACCGTAAGCTATACCATACAATCAATGTGCAAATGGTATGTTACTCAAATAAGATCATCACACATTGCTGTGCCCGATACCCCGGATCAACCCATGATTCAATGGTCCTGCGGAACTCCACGATACCACGCTACATGGAGCGACATGCAGGGCAGAGATCCTGGCTTCTCGGTGAGTCGCATGTTAGGCTCATGGAAATGTGATGTGGGTAGGTGATTGGGCTAGAGATGCATACTTCACCTGGCTGAGATGGGGGGGAGAGATGCATACTTCAACTGGCTGAGATGGGGGGGGAGAGATGCATACTTCACCTGGCTGAGATGGGGGGGGGATGCATACTTCACTTGGCTGATATGGGGGGAGAGATGCATACTTCACCTGGCTGAGTTGGGGGGGAGATGCATACTTCACCTGGCTGAGATGGGGAGAGATGCGTACTTCACCTGGCTGAGATGGGGGGGGAGAGATGCATACTTCACTTGGCTGAGATGGGGGGGATGTATACTTACCCTGGCTGAGATGGAGGGGAGAGATACATACTTCACCTGGCTGAAATGGGGGGGGGGGTGCATACTTCACCTGGCTGTGATGGGGGGGAGAGATGCATACTTCACCTGGCTGAGATGGGGGTAGAGATGCATACTTCACCTGGCTGAGATGGGGGGGGGATGCATACTTCACCTGGCTGAGATGGGGGGAGAGATGCATACTTCACCTTGCTGAGATGGGGGGGAGAGATGCATACTTCACCTGGCTGAGATGGGGGGGAGATGCATACTTCACCTGGCTGAGATGGGAGCGGAGATGCATACTTCACCTGGCTGAGATGGGGGGAGATGCATACTTCACCTGGCTGAGATGGGGGGAGAGATGCATACTTCACCTGGCTGAGATGGGGGGAGAGATGCATACTTCACCTGGTTGAGATGGGGGGAGAGATGCATACTTCACCTGGCTGTGATAGGGGGGGAGAGATGCATACTTCACCTGGCTGAGATGGGGGAGAGATGCATACTTCACCTGGCTGAGATGGGGGGGAGAGATGCATACTTCACCTGGCTGAGATGGGGGGAGAGATACACACTTCACCTGGCTGAGATGGGGGGAGAGATGCATTCTTCACCTGGGTGAGATGGGGGGGATGCATACTTCACCTGGATGAGATGGAGGGGGAGAGATGCATACTTCACCTGGCTGAGATGGGGGGGGAGATGCATACTTCACCTGGCTGTGAGTGCCTGAGAGAATGGACCATGCTCATACCCCAAAGCAGCCCAGACTGGACCTGACACCTGACCACATACTGAAAGATGAAAGCTGCCCTACCATGTAAATGATGCAGTGTCACAACCATTCCATAGCCATCTACATGTGCACTGTACCTAATCTGACCGTATCCCCCTCAACACAATGCAGCTACAAGCAATTACTATGGCCAATACACAGCACCAAATACCATCAACTGAAAGGACAGTCCCCCATTACTGCGTACAAAGGAGTCACATGAGGGACAAATACATTAATACACCACTACACTGACACAGAGGTCCAACAAAAGTGCATGTCACCATTTGTTGTGCATAGTGAGATCATCATGAGGCTGACATCAACGGTGCCAGGATGAAAGCATACAAATTACTGGACATCAGCCAGATCATGGAAACAACCGGCGTGGACTAACACAGTGCATGAGCACTCACAAGGAACTGGACCCCCCTGCGCCCTCTAGTTGATGGCACGCAGACCAGTCCATAAGAGGAATACACACATAGCAGTCACATTGTGTGTCTCCATTCATGCATGGGAATGTGGTTGCAATCAGGAAATCAATGCATGCTATGGTGTCATTGATCGAGGTCCGATATTATGTGATGACTTACACATTTACATTGTTGCCCACATGCAGGCTATCCCTTGAAGAGGTGGCTCCTTACCCCAGTCCGGAACCCACAGAACAGGCACGAGGAGGACTACAATCGTGCACATACACGCACCCTTGTGGTGATTGAGCAGACATTTTGCCTCTTGAAGGCACAGTTTCGCTGCCTCAGCAGGTCTGGTGGGGCACTCCTGTACCACCATGAGAAGGTGGCCAAGATCGTCATGGCATGTGTCATGCTATACAATATGTGCATCAGACGGAATGTACCCCTGCCCCCTGACGCTGAACTGCAACCACCTGATGATGAGGATGAGGAGGGTGCGGATGGGGCAGCACCTCAAGGAGGCAGTGATGCACAGGAGGGACGTAAAATGCACCAGACTCTGATTAACCAATGTTTATAGCACACATGGACGGGGAGTGTGACATGGAGGTGGCACTCGGGGCAGTGGGTGTGTCAGGGACATGGACACTGTAGACTGTTCACCAATAAAGCACACGTACGCAATAAGCAGTGTCCACACATGTGAATCATGAGTTACCAAAATGTGTATTAAAGAATTATAACAAAGTGAACAAGCCCTCTACCCCACACACCCTCTCCCTCTCCCCCTCAACTCCCCCACACACACCCTCTCCCCCCTACCCTCTCAACTCCCCCACACACACCCTCTCCCCCCTACCCCTCAATTCCCCCACACACACCCTCTCCCTCCTCCCCCTCAACTCCCTCATACACACCCTCACCTCCCTCCCCCTCAACTCCCCCAAACACCCTCTCCCCCCTCCCCCCTTGACTTCCCCACACATGGTGTGCAGTAGCGTGCACCAGTAGTCCACATGGCATCAGTGTGCATGGCTGTGCCTACTGCCCTCCCCCTCTTCCAGCACCAGGTGCCCCCCTGTCCGATCTGCGCTGGTTCCTGCCAGACCTACGCACGGGGCTGGTCCTGGTTGAACTAGCAGTCGAAGATGTTCCCGGTTGTTCTGGCAACTGTGATGGACGCATGGCCTGCATTGCTGCCACCATTTCAGAGAGGATGTGCCGCACTGCTACCAATTCGGCACAAATGTCCTTCGAGGATGACTCAATAGCTGATTTCAAGGATGCAGCACATTCCCGAATGTCATCCCTTGCCCTCCCAGATTCCGTTATGTGCTGCATCAACAGGCCTGTGAGCTCCTTCTGGCGCATCTGAATATCCCAGATCCCATTTTGCGTGGTTGGGGCTGCAGTGGATGTTGGAGGGGTTTCCGACATGCTATGTTCCTCTGCCACAGTTGGCGTGGTGCTGAGAGTTGCAGGTCATGAATGAACCAGAGACAGCCTGTGCATGCTGCTGTCGTGCATGCTGCATGGGGACAGTTGTGGGAATGCAGGGAGCCTGTGGTGGGAGTTGCAACATGCAGCTTATCATCTTCCTCATCATCAGAAACTGCTGCTGTGGCAGCTGTCTCACCCACTGTGCTGCTGGCAGCCGATGCAGTCCCTTCTGCCGCTGCCACTTGGGTGCTGATGACTGTTGTGGGTGCTGTAGTGGGGGCCGTAGAGTACATTGGTGCTGTGGCCTGTGGTGTTTTCTTGGCCTTCCGCTGTGGTGCCGGTTGGCTTAGACCCTTTGAAGTGGAGGGGCGGTGTTCTCCCTCCTCGGCCCTGGCCTTCTTACGTGGTGTGGCAACTTCCTCCCTGGTGTCCACGTCACCATTGTCTGAATGCGTGCCTGTGGGGGACCAATAGAGGGAGTTAGTGATGGGTCTACAGGCATCGGGCATGCATTGGGGTGGCTGCATTCATATGGAATGGCAGATGATTGACATTGGGTGAGTGACATATGGGTTGCTTGGCTTTTGGGTGGGTGATGCATGGAGGCATCTGACCTGACACATTTGGGGTGCATTCTGCATGCGGACAAGGTGATGCTCTGCACTGCCTGTAGGCAGTCTTGTACTCATGTGTCTGGTGGACCATGCTCTACATCATTGAACTGTCAGTTCAGGTGGACATCATCATGGTGGTATTAGCATTGTATCATTTGGGACACCTACCTGCATCGGCTGATGACTGGGCTCCTCGTTCCATGTCCCTGACTCTGTGAATTGCCTCTGCCCCTATGGTGGTGGTGCACTATCTCCTCCCATGGTTGTAATTTGATGGGGGACTCCGTACCTCCGCCTATCACCATCCCCAGGTTGCGGTTGGCGGAGAAGATGCTCTGCACGCATTAGCGCAGATCATCCCAGCGCTTACGGCAGTCTTTGGGAGTGCGGAGCGTGGTGCCAATGGCACTGACTTTCTGGGCGACCTCCACCCATATTTGTTTTTTGCGCTGCACTGCAGCACGGGTCATGTCTGTGTAAAACACCACATCTGCATGTTCCTGCACGTCTCTGCCAGCATGGTTAACTCCTCTCGGGAGAAGCGCTCCTTGCGCAGGCGATCAGTGGATTTCTTGACAGATTTCAGCATGGTGATATGCAACAGGTGGTGTTGGACGTGTGGCAGAGTTCTGGGGGTCAGATGACTCCTGGTTGTGGTGGATGGCAATAGATTGTGTTTTTAAAGATTGCCGCCGTGCTCTTTCCCGTTCCTGTGCGATGACGCTGCTTCCGTTTCTGCTTATTTGCGGTCACCGATGGCCTGGATGCCAGAGGAAATCTTTGCACTACAGACGATGCCGGAAAGGGGATTTTTAACCCTTTTACGGCATGGCGGTGGGGTCATTACCAGCCTGGCGCAAAGCTCGTGCCCGCGTACTTGTAATAGGGCACTTTTAGCAGTCTATTGCCAGCACGGACACGGTACTTCCGCCATGCCAGTAATGACCGGTACTTACAGCCCGGGTCGTAATGAGGCCCATTGAGTCTTCTTGCCCATTTCAGTACTCTTAGTCTGCTTGCAGCCGGTAATTACAGCTCCTTGAGCCGAGCTCTGTAGATCATACATATACCACAAAATATGGGAATGACCTTAGCGCCTGAGTCAAATGCCACCAGAAGCTGAAGTCTAGAAAGTGCAGAGAGACGGTCGTAGAGAAAAACTTGACAACTCACGCCTCTCCCTACTCGGGTCAAAGGCCCAGGCCCGCAGTCCCCAAGTTGTTTTTTTAGCTGCACTTAGACTGTCCAGTGATTTCTACTCAAGGCACTTCTTTAGATAGAACAAAATGAAAGCAAAAGAGACAACCCAAAAAGGAAACGTTCCCTACTCTGTGTCAGAAGCAATATCAGAAGTGATTATAATTCACTATTCACCTCAATCATTGAGGCGCTTCTGTATTACCCCCACTGGAGCAGTTCTCAACACTGATTAATAATCAGTGCCAGACCAAAACATTAAGCACCCAGACGGGTAGCTGAAAACACGCTGTGCACTCACTGCCCAGCCAACATTATAATTATTAGGAAGCTCTGAGAAAAGCTAACAAAAGCCAACAAAAGCTTACAAAAACCACAACTCCGTCAAAGGTAAACACACTTGTAGTGCGTCAGGGAAGACACTGTCCGGAGCTCCACCAAAGCACATGTGCTGAAGGACCTAGAGCACTTTTATATCTATATGCTCAGAGCTCTAAAGTCCAAAGATTTTCCGCCTGCCGCCTCTTTATTAAGACTTTTTATGGCTTATCACAGGAGCACTGGAGCACTGACGCAGGACCACAGGACCACAGCACCTCCAGCCCGTACAGGCACGCAGCCATGCAGCCACACTACAGCCGCGTGGATCTTCGGCTTTACGGCTCACGGGTCTGCTTCTGCTCCGACTTCAGCTCTGGCTCTGATCTGCTGGAGGGCTCACAGCATCTCAGTGCCTTCTTGCGTCGCGTCACGTTGCCTTCCCCCGTCTCCCGATGAAAATGTGAAGAAAGAACCTTCAGGCAGTCAAGGCAATCGAGTCAAACCGCACTGTTAGACTCTCAGCTACACAGTCACACAGCCGCTTCCGACTCGCTATCCTCGCTATCCTCGTGATCCTACTAATAAGCTTCTCAAAAAGAACATTATCTTTTTAACCACTCTAGCAAATGCCATGTATTGCAGCTTTCAGCACCTGCACACATCAAGTGGCAGTTACTTACAATGCTGTTCGTTTAAAAATGTTTCTTTTTAGGAGCATTTTCATGAAAGTAAAAAAAATGCATATATGCATTTATACCAGCACTTTGTGCAACTTGTTTCTAAAAGAAAGGAAAAGCAGATTGAAAGGATGTGTACAACATTTTCAAATGGCACTAGATGTGTGGAAGTTTTTTCATTCTGTGACTTGTAATACCACTTCTCCCATTATACAACTCGGACTACAAGACCCAGAATGCCAGCAAAAAAAAGCAGGACTGGACTGGAAGATTCAAAAGAGAAACATTTATATGGAATAAAAATTGGAAAATGCTGTGTGCCTCATTCATGGAATATTTGCCAGGTACAAAGTGAAATCACACTGCTGAAAAGTGACTTTGCACGGCCAACACAAATCTGATTCAGATAGCCGGTCAGATAGCACAGCAAGTAGAGCGCTCGCTTTGACATCTGTGCAGAGCCACCTGACACAGGTTTGAATCCCGGCAGGGCCAAACTCAGCCTTTCATCCTTCCGAGGTTGATAAATGAGCACCACACAATGTAGGTAATAATAAACAGCTCTCAAATTCCTGAGGGTTTGTAGCTAAATTCTAAATATATATGCTTTATTATTATTATTATGATGTGATCAAAACAATAACAAGAAGTGCGGCCAGCAGGTGGAAGGTGCAAGGGTAAGTGCAGACAGCAGGTGTCCAAAAGTGCAGGTAGGGGGACTGTAGGGTTACAGATACAGACCCAAGTGCAAGGGTTGCCAGGAGGCAGTGCGGTGTGCAACAGGGCAGGCAGGGACCTGGGCCCGGAATCAGAGTGCAGTTTCAGACAGGAAATCAGCAGAGGAGAGGAAGAGAGAACACAAAGAGGAAGGTCTTGAGGTGCTTCCGGATCTGGAGATGGTTCTCCTCAAGGTTCAGAGAGGCAGGGAGGCTATTCCAGAGGGAGGCCCCAGCTGAAGAAAGAGATCTACCACCAACTCATTGCTTGGAGAAGTGACTGACCTTGAAGGAGTTGGAGGAGGAGGAGCCAAGCGCTCGAGTAGGAAGGTATTTGAGAAGAGAAAGTTGGAGGTATTGAGGGCTCAGGCCCCAGAAGGCCTTGTGGGCAATGCAGAGGTCCTTGGACATAATCCTTGCACCCACTGGGTGCCAATGCAGAGATTTCAGTGCTGGAGAGATACGATCCCTAGACTTGAGGCCAAGGACAAATCTTGCAGTCCTGTTCTGAATGGGTTGCAGAGGGCGGAGAGTAGAAGCAGGCAGATTTATAATGAGGCTGTTGCAGTAGTCCAGCCTAGAGAGAACCAGAGCTCTAGAGGCAGTGAGGTTATGGGGGATGGAGAGGAAATGAAGAATACCTCTGAGGAGGTGCAGCTGGTACTTTGACTTCTTAGAGACGTAAGAGATGTGAGGAGAAAAGCAGAGTTTGGAGTTGAAGATGACCCCGAGGTTCTTAGCCTTACAGGTGGGAACAGGAAGAGGGCCCAGGGAGGCCCGCCAGAGAGTGACAGGAAAGGAGTATGCCGGTGTGCCGATGAGGAGAATCTCTGTCTTACTGGCATTAAGACAGAGATCATTGACGGCATACCACTCCGGGATAGCAGACAGACAGTCAGAGATGAGAGAAGGAGAAGAGGTGGCAGACGGGAGCCTGAAAACAAGCTAAGTGTCATCCGCATAGCACTGAAAGTTGGAGCAGAGAGCAGCAATGCGGTGGGCGAGAGGTGCCAGGTATTGGTTGAACAGCCAGCGAAAGAGGTTAGACCACTGGGGAACACCACAGGTAGAGAGTGAGATAGAAGAAAGGAAGGACTGAAGTTGAACCTTGCATTTATAATATATGCATTTAGAGCAGCGCTGTGTTTCATTTCTTTGTAAAAGAAATAAATAGCAAATTCAAAAGATGTGTGCAACATTTTTAAGTGCCACTTAGTGTGTTGAAGTTTAATATCTTGGCGGTACATGTATACTTGCTAACATGACCCGTTCCAAGCTGTAGGTGCTTATCAAGTCCTAGTTCTTTCTCTGCATTCTGGGACTTGTAGTCCAAGTTTTCTAATTGGAAAGTGGAACTACAACTCCCAGAATGCAAAGAAAAACCCAACACTCAATAAGCACCAACATGGATTGTTACATGGATGGATTGCCAAAAGGAACATGTTGGCAAGTATGCATGTACTGGCAACATTTTTAACTTCCACACACCAAGTGCCACTTAATGATTTTCTACAAATCTTTTTCATCTGTTTTTTTTTCTTTCACAAAAATAGTTACACACAGTGCTGCTATAAATTCAGACATGCATTTTTTAACTTTCATGAAAACGCTGCTAAAAAGAAACATTTTTAAACGGTCAGCATTTTACATTTTGGATTCCCTATGAATGTCACACTTTCCAACCTCACTCATTAAATCCCTTACACTGCCACTATTCTCCACCTGCTTACACATGTGTATACCGCCAAAGTACCTATATACAACACTTCACCATACATATAAAGTATTCCCAGCCACTACTATAAAAAACCAAACACTGCTGTGCAACAACAATCTGCCATTTCATTACCAGTAGGCCGCAGTTTCCCTATTCTTTAAAACACTGCAACATATTACAAATACATTACACCACAAACACATCACATATTTTATTAAAATCAGGTGCACAAAAATAACCTAGATATGCACCTTCTTCTCACACCCATGTTTGCGCTGTTCATTCTAATGTGCCAAACAACACTGCTCATACTCCAATTCTTCTTACAACATATTTAGTACACCACCCACAACACAACTTTGTCAACTCTGTTTTTCCAACAACCCCTCTTAACTTCATAAATAACAGCCTCGCTTATTAAAAATACTTCCCCGTTACCACATATACCCACTAACTCTCTTTTACAATGCAGGAAAGAAGAAGATTGCTAAAGACAGCTACCGAAAAAAAGATCACTCTTCACATCCTCCAAAGTAAGTACATTAATGTAGTTTAAACATCTCTCTAATTGTAACAATGTATGTTCACTATATATTAGGCTAGAGTATTCTTTTCGAATCAACAGCATTTATTTTACTCTTACTCATTATATTGCAACATTAACACTCTTTCTATTCCCTTCTAAACATCACTATTATAACACCCACTGTTTTCCTCAAAACATCATAATGTCCCTGCATGTTCAATCACAGCCCCATTCCCTTACTCACTAACCCAGGCCTATGACACCTGTACAGACTTACTCTTACAACCTTCCCAACCACACCTATCATCCCACTACACAATAACACAGCACTCTATTCATCTCTACAATCACACCCACACACCCATCCACAATACAAGCATGTACATTCTACAACATTCTAGACCAAACTTTCTTTTTTCCTAACAGACAGAACATAATGCCTACTATTAAACGTAGTAAACAAAGAAAAAATAAGATCAGATAAGAACAACAGCAAGCCATACAGTCACCCACCTATAAAACAATTTATAGAAAACATTCAAACAAAACAGCTAGAAATCTCAATCAACAAAACAAAACCAGTAACCACTAAAAAAAGTAAGGCACCTATAAAAGTAAAAAACATGTACAAACAAAAGCAGACCTACTAATGAACCTAACACTATATCTACCGATGTAAATGTAACCACAGTAAAACATTCCAAAAAATGTATTTTACAAACATTTTTTCACCATAGATTTCTTCACAATCTTATTAAGACAGCTAAAAGGTTGTAATCTACCCTTAAAAACTACTGCAGAAGACTAATCCTCGAAGCTCTAATTGACGGTGCATTTCTACTAAAGAGGACATTGTTTATATTGATTTTAAACAGAATGAATCCACTAACTAAATTAATCAATATGTTACAAAAAGTATTTCTAAACATGTGCAATGTCAATATAGATACCTTTTCAAACTTATAAACAGGAACAAAAAAATAACAATTTCCATAGACAGTAATAGCCTGGGGTATGAAATGGTAGGAGACAACATTTTGGCAAAAGAAACACTGATAGAAAAAACATCCCCAGCAAACTTTCAACCAAATGTCCTTTCACCCCAACAAACCGTCCAGTGTACAAATGGACATGAAGCTCAATATGTAACGTATGCAAACAATTCTTCAAATATTTACAACAATTCCTCAATCACTATGTGAAAGTAAAAGACAAAAGTAGAATCAAAACTTTACAAACCATTGACTCCTGCCCAGTGTGCAGCCACACTGGACTGCAAGAACATTCTTTAGCCTGCATTTCAGGAAATGCTTGCCAAAGCACCTTCCACCACATAACATTTTTTAGCAACACACTGTCCCACTATACAAAATCTTATGCATAGACTGTTCTATGCAAAAAGTCCTGCTCTAGAACTCCAAAATGTAAATAACATTCTCTTACATGTAACAGCCAAAGAACTCCTTCTAGAAATAGAGCCCATATGAAGTAAATAATTTGGAACTGAAGTTGACTCACAAAATTCAGTAACTTCAGAAAACTTTAGCGAAAGCCCCACAAACTCCAAACACCTAACAAGCACATACAAAAAAGAAAAATCTATGTTTCAAAACACATCTGCAGAAATACCAGACCAAGTATGTGTCTGTTGTCTCGGAACTTTTTTATAAAAAGAGCAGAAAAATAGTAGTTATGGCCTACAAAATAGAGGATAATGAGGACTCCCAATGGTTCCAACTAGCTTTATATCTAGCAACAGAAAATAAATACAAAATAACTGACCCCCCAATAGTTTACACGTACTGCTATACAAAGTTTGACACCTCCACTGCCTCCATGTATGTACTGCTTTGCTGCAATACCTGTGTCACATTAATCAAATGTAGGCGTGTTTTCACTCTGCATTGCATTGTTTGTATGACTGTAGCTCAAACATCGATTTTAAGAGTGTTTTCACCCTGCATTGTCTCTGATCAGTTAAAATCGAATTTAGGTTTCTTTCACCCTACATTGTGATTGATCATTTAAAATCGAATTTATGTGTGTTTTGTAGGATATTTTGTGTAGATTTGGGGTCTGGCGGTATTTTCTTACCGCCGAAAGAAGAGTGGTAATTTAGTGATAACTTATCCTTTCATCTAGATTGGCTTTACACTTACCTCATTCAGTGACCATATTTTGTTACACTATATTAGAGAATTTAGTTATATACACTATTGGCGGTATTTTCTGGTGGTAAATTACTTAGTAGTGAGCATGATTTTCCTTCCCTACATTATAGCCCCATCATACACAAAACTTTCCTTACTATTACACTACTCTTAGTGATCTATAGCGGGCCTTGGACCTACATTTAGGGATACCACACTTTCACATAGAGTGCCACCTATAACTTGTGGCTGTTATCACTGATTTATCTACACCAGTGAACTATGCGTCCATAGGCCCATTACTGGTTCATAGACCCCCAGTAATCTATATATTGTATCAGATTTCACCCAGACAGCATGCACTGGGGAACACAGGCATACAGCTATTTATCACCGCTAAGTCTTATTTTAGGACAGCTTATTCTGTCTGTTTTTTCATCTACATGGGAAAAATGACAAATGTGCTACCTAAAAAAAAATCTTCCCTGTGTCACAAATGCTATTCCAAATGTACCAAGAAAAGAGAAAAACAAACACTCTCTACACGTTCTGCTTTTATATTGTGTGTATTATAAACAATTGCAATTCAAAATAACATCTTACCATGTACATCGCGTTGTACTCTGCAATAAAATCTGTAATAAAAAAACAAGAAAAGAATCAATACAGTGACAGAGCAACATTCACTTTGCAACATTATATTATGACAAATTAAATGCAGGGGATTTATTTTGGCTACTGTGCCTACATGACATTTTTAGGTAGCTATTGCTCATTCACACAAAAGTACACAGCGACCCCCTCACTTAACTTTGGCTGCTTACCAAAGATCTGTAGTTTTCTCCCCCAGGCGACCTCCATTCAGCAGAGCAGGCCCAGTCAGCAGGGGTGTTCTCTGTTATCTCGAATGTTTGGGGTGTGTGGCAAAAACATAGAGTTCTCAAGCCAGCGAAAAGTGAAACCAGGCATGTACGTCTGGGAGCCCAGTCATTCTCAAACTGCCTCTCCCTCTGTCAGTCTTTCCCCAGCAAACCTCTGCACCTTCCCCTTTTTCTACGTAGAACCACAGCAGATACTTTGCACCAATCAAATTAAAAAGGCTGCATCACCCTTCCTTCAACACAATAGAGCAGTTATACAGTGAGAAACTGTAACTAATATTATTTCTTGGTATGCAGATTCTGCTTGCTGCAAACAGTCAAAGAAAAAAATATTCTAGTGCACATTTGAAAAAGAATTTCAGAACATGTACTTTCACCTCATTTTTCACGTAGAGATTACATTATGATGTTAATGAGTTAGCACTATTGATTAGTAATTGTTAACTAAGTCAGTTAGTCAGATGAATAATGTAGTCTCCTATGTATGAGGCATTTCAAAGAAGAGAAAACAAAATTCTGGTGCACTTTTAAACCTGCAGCCTGTCTCCATCCACATACTCATATGTTATGCTAGCAACATAGGACTGGCTATATGTGTATGCCACATTATTGCTGGCAACAAAATGCCATTACATTCAATGAGTGGCTACACCCCAAGGCGCTATATATTACACTACAGATTTCATCCTGCATTGTTTGTGATTGATTAGTTAAAATCGAATTTAGGTGTGTTTCCATCCTGCATTGCATTGTTTGGATGGCTGTAGCTTAAAATCTAATTTAGCTTGTGCTCACATTCTGCTTCCTGTGACTGCGCTGACTGGCCACTCCCTTTGCCCTTTGTTCTGTATGTTTTCTCCCTTATCCTTTTCATTTCCCCATTGTTTTTCTTCCCATTCCTGTTAGTATTTCCTTTGTGCGCCTCCTGCCTACTTACCCCCAACTACCGCAGCTGCTCTGCCTGGATAAGTGTACCACACTCTGTGCCCTTCTCTATGGCGCATTCTATCTCTCCATACTTCTCTAACTGCTTCTCTATCTCCTATCCTTTACCTCTCACTAAGCCTGGTAGGAGGAAACACAAGAAGGACACACTGGGCTCCAACCCAGGCCTGCCTATCGCTGACACCTACGTCAGTGCTTCCACCTGAGAGACTCTCACCGACATCCTCTTTATCATTCCCTCACCCGACCTATGGACTCTTCATATGGTTGTGCTGCTCTCTCCCTACTCTTCTTCACAAATTAACCGTGGCATCCGCTTGGAGGTCCTTCTTGCCTTCTTCTCGGAATGGTACCATCCTGGTACAAGGGCCTCAATCCAACCTCCTACTTTTTGATAGGCTCCTCCCTTGCCTTATCTACTTTCCACTTTCCTACTGACAGGCTCCCTTGCCATCTGCTTCCATGGCTGCCCTGCTCTCTCGCCTCCTCCTGACTGTATGATCTCACTTGCCTCGGTTCCCTTGCCGTTTTCAACCCACCTGGGCCTGGCTCCCTTGCCTGCACCCTCCTCACTGACATCCTTGTCATCTTCCTGTCATCTGCCTCCTCCTACCTCTATCTCTCGGGGGCAAGTCTACCCACGTCCTCTCAGAAAGGGCAGACCTGGCCACTGCCCTCCTTTCCTCCTCTCCCCAACTCCTCCTGTTGGGGGACCTTAACATACATCTTAACTTTCCCGACTCTTCAGGACCTTTCGGCAACCTATGTGACTCTCTTTCTCTCTCCATTCTACATTCGGGTCCAATGCACACCACAGGCTGTACCTTGGATTCTCTCATCGCCACAAACATCCATCTCTCTATCCCTCACACTACCTCACTCTCCTGGGCTGATCACTCTCTTCTCTCTTCACACTTGAAGCTCACTTCTCCTTTAGCACCGACACACCCTGCACCGCTGACCGCCTTCAAGGTCTTCCAACCAATGAAAAGAGTGTCAGTGGCTGCTTTTGCTTTCACCTACTCTCCTCCTTCGACTCCTCTGGCTGACTCCCACCCTGACATAGCCCTCTCTAACTTCTACCTTTCCATCTCCAACACGCTTTACATTCTTGCCCCTTTCATGAGGGTCTGACTGAAGCCTGCCAAAAAGTGCAACTCTTGGTATAATTTCAATCTGGCTGCCCTTAAACCAAGTGCAAAACAGCAGAATGGAAATGGGGATCCTCAGGTGCACCCTCTGACAGGCTGGCCTGCAGCTTTCTTCAAAGGCAATACAGACTCTGCATTCCGGTCCATGAAGAAAGTCCATATTCAAGCCTGCATCTCCGTGGCATCTAACAACATGGCCAAAACTTTCAAAGTCTGCAAGGAACTGGCCAATCCTACTGCAGCGTCATCCTCTACTGCACCCATCCAGGCCCTTTGGTCAGCCCTGGCTGCACACTTCACCGCCAAAACACAGGGCATCCTGTCCTCTCTTGCCTCCGCACCCACTCATGCGCCAACATCTCATGCCTCCGCCCCGGCTGCCCACACCCCTCCCCCTTTTCTCTCTTCCTTCTCCCCTGTCACACCTGAGGAGTTCTCTAGACAAGTCTTGTCTATGAAAGCATCTTCCAAACAGATGGTCCCATGCCCTTCCAAAATCATCAAGTACAACATTGACACTCTTGCTCCAGCCTTGGCAGACCTCTGTAATCTCTCATTCGCCATTGGTGTTTCCCCACTTCTCTCAAGCACTCTCTTGTGCTCCCTCTTATCAAAAAACCTTCTGCTGACCCTTCTTTTCTGGCAAACTACCGCCCGATATCTATTGTTCCTTTCCTGGGAAAGCTCCTGGAGAAGGTGGCTATCTCTGGCATCAAAATTGCGTTACTAAACTCAAGGTCACTGAACAAACACGCCCAAGATATACACGATTACATCCTCAAGGACAATTTAAACATCCTCTTCCTCACCGAGACCTGGTTACAAGAACCAACAGGCCCCACCATTGACATTGCTGTCCCCCCTAACTACAACATCTATTTCGAAAATAGAGAAACAGGAAAGGGAGGTGGGGTAGCCATAATAGCAAAACAGAACCTCACATTTTTCACCGCTACAATCCAATGCTCTGGTTGCGAGATTCTCCACCTTAAACTAACTCCCTCCCCAAACCATTGCATCAACTTTATTGTCATCTATAGACCCCCATCACTAATTTCAGACTTCAATGACGAACTTTGTCACATTTTGAACAGCCTAAAAGGAACAAATACTGGTACTGTACTTTTGGGTGATCTAAATAGATGGCGAGGAAATCCCATTGACAAAGAAGCTATAAGCCTTGAACAAAACCTACAGAACATCAGCTATTCAATAGTAAACAAAGGCCCTACCATTAAAACTGGTAATCATCTAGATTGGATCATTACAAATAATGTTGAACTAACAGTGACAAACACTTTGCCCTGCATCTGGACTGACCACTTTAAAATCGAAGCTGCACTTTCTATAACAATCAAGACCAAGCACTTCGACAACACACCCAAAACTATTTGCAGCAGAAATCTGAAGAAAATCACACCAGCTATTGTATCAGAAGGGATTACACACATCATGAATAAAACCACAGATGACGACCCCTGCGACTTAATTATCTCTATCTATAACAACCACTTTCAGGAGCTACTAGATAAGCAGGCTCCACTAAAAAGAAAACAAGTCCGCCCTAGTCCAAACCACCAAAACTGGTATTCACCAGAATTAGGTACACTCAAAACTGCTAAAAGGAAACTTGAGACAGTTGCTTTAAACTCCTTCCAAATCAAACAAAGAAAATTGGAAAATATTTGACCTTCTGTACAGAGCTAAACTAACGGAAGCAAAAAAGAACTATGATAATGAACAAATTGCCTGCACTACGAATTCTACTGGCAAATTGTTCCAAATATTAAAATCGATTGAAATTCCACCCACCCTCTCCCCGCCATTCCAGCCAAGTATGGTTGACTGCAAAAAAGTCCAGCCTTTCTAAATAAGATTAAAAAAGCCAGAGATACCATAACAAACTGTAAAGTAACAGAATCACTATCCCTGCCTTACACTAATGAAGAAAGCTCAGAACCAAAACCATTTAAGTTTCATTGCTCACCAGTCTCTATAGCGACATGTTAGAAACCCTCTCCTCCATAAACTGTACCTCCTGCTCTGAAAATATCCTGCCTCCTAAATTTATACTTGAAAATGCTGAAATCTTTGCTCCTTACCTTTGTCGCAAGACAAATTCCTCATTCAGAGACTGGAAAGTCCCTGTCGAAATAAAGACAGTCATGGTTACTCCACTGGTGAAAAAAACAGGTCTAGACCAACAGGACCCTTCCAATCTCAGGCCTATCACAAATTGCAACTTTTTATTAAAGGTACTTGATAAAATAGCTACTTATCAACTGCAGGAATATGTTGATAAGCACAACCTCTTACACTCACAACAGTCAGGTTTTAGAAGTGCACACAGCACTGAATCTGCATTACTGGATCTACAAACCAAAATGCCGGGCATTGTGGACAAAGTAAATGCAGGCTTGCTAATCCTTTTGGACCTCTCAGCAGCTTTCGATTTACTCGATCATCGGAAGCTCTGAGATGCCCTAGACACAGCAGGCAACTGCTCTGAAGAGGTCGTTGATTGGGTTGCTTCCGTCCTTGATGATAGAAACTCCAAAATCACTTGGGGTGGTCACTCCTCTACATCTAAACCTGTAGACTGCGGCGTTCTGCAGGGAGGCAGTTTTTCCCCATTGCACTTTAACCTATACATTTGTTGTCTCTGCAACCTTCTCTCACAGCTTGGGATTTACTTCACCAACTTTGCAGATGACACACTGCTTATATTGGAATTGTATGGGGACCATACTCTTGACAACAACAGGCTGTCAGCCATCTATAATACTATCGAAAGTTGGATGAAATCACACTGGATGTGCCTAAATAGCTCCAAAACAGAGCTCATGACATTTCCAAAGCTCTAAAACACCTAGACTCAGCCTACTCCTCCTTTCCCATAAAGGATTCCACCATCCCAGTATCTAATAAAGTCAAAACACTTGGTATCTACTTACAATCCTCACTAGGAGCTGAGGCACAAACTTCATACCTTAAATGGAACTGCCAATATTATCAGAAGCTCCTATGCCACATTAGGCCATTCCTAAACACTAAAACGGTGCCACCATAGCCAGAGCTACCATTCTGTCACGACTGGACTATGGAAATGCCCTGCTTTTGGGTGCCAGCAATAGTTGCATAAAGCAATGCCAAATTATTCAAAACAACGCAGTCCGATCCATTGCAGGAAAGTCCAAACGAGACCATATAACAAAGGACAGAAATTACCTTCACTGGCTAGCAATAAAGGAGTGTATCACCTTTAAATCCCTAACACTGGTCCACCCCTGCCTAAACAGAGCAGCTCCGGTATACCTGAAGAAGGAATTTAACTGGTACGAGCCAAGTCGAAGCCTAAGATCTGAAAAATAGGGACTAATGGAGTCAGGCCACTCCAGAATAAAAGCCACTGGCCTAGGTAGAGCGTTTCCCACCAAAGCCATC
This sequence comes from Ambystoma mexicanum, assembly GCF_040938575.1. Taxonomy (NCBI): domain Eukaryota; kingdom Metazoa; phylum Chordata; class Amphibia; order Caudata; family Ambystomatidae; genus Ambystoma; species Ambystoma mexicanum. The sequence goes on along the minus strand of NC_090932.1, from coordinate 478,069,038 downwards.
TCCCTCTGGAATTAATTACCTTGCAATCTTTGGCTCGAAAGTAACATCCAAGCATTTAGGAAGCAGCTGAAAACCACGCTCTTCAAATAAATTGACAGACTCACCATCTTGCGCTCATGCATTTTGGAGTTTCTTTCCTCTTCACTTTTATTTGTACTATCCTGTGCACTCTCAGTCCTTGTGTTTCTGTCACGCCCTGATGCTTGCGAGCTTCGGCGTGTTACAAATATATCAATAAATAAATAAATAAATATCTCAACTTACCGCCCACACTGAATCTGTTGGTTGTCTCCATGTCCATCGGTCTGGCTTTAGAGTATCCAGAGGCACAGAAACTGCTCTCCTGACCGCCAGTGAAGACCTGCTCTCAAATCCTGACTCTAACTCTCCCTCTGTCCTCATTCTTCTTGACCTCTCATCTGCTTTAGATACACTAAACCACAATATCCTGATCTCCCGTCTCTGTAATACCCTGGGCATCACAGATCAGGCCCTGTCATGGCTTGACTCCTTTCTCTCTGACCGTCCTTCCGAGGTGGAACTTGGGTCTTTTCTCACCTCTATCACTCGCTCTACTTGTGGTGTCCCCCAGGGATATAATCTATCCCCCCGGTTCTGCAATGTCTACATGACCGCTCTGGCCTGCAGGATCTCTGCCTTTACCACCAACTTTCAGTGTTATGCAGATGACACACAGCTCTCTTTCAGGCTACCCTTGGCCTCCTTCTCCTCCTCCTCGCTCATTCGTGACTGTCTGTCCACAATTCAGTCTTGGTGTGCTGTGAACAATCTCTGCCTAAATGCCAGCAAGACAGAGATCATCCTCATTGGGACTCCTGCTCCCGCTTTCCACCTTTCACTCTGGCCTGCCTCCCTTGGCCCTGCGCCATCATCCACTAGTGAGGCAAAAAATCTGGGGGTGCTCTTCGACTCAAGTCTCTCCTTCTCCTCTCACATCTCAATCTTCCTACTTCTTGTCCGATCTCTACAACTGATCCAGAATAGAACCGCAAGACTTATCCTTGGCCTCAAGCCCACAGACCTCATCGCTCCAGTGCTGAAATCCCTCCATTGGCTCCACGTGGCTGCAAGGATCAAGCTCAAGACCCTCTGCATAGTCAACAAGGCTTTCTGGGGCCGGGACCTGCACTATCTACAACTCCCTCTCCCTAAATACTCTCCTTCTAGAGCCCTCAAGCTTGTCCTCATCCAACTATCTGTGGGTGAGCCATTTTTCCAAAAAGAGATTTGGGGGTAGATCTTTATCCTCTGAAGATGCTTCCCTCTGGAACAACTTCCCTGCCTCTCTCCATCTTGAGACTGATCTTCTTAAGTTATGTGTACTCCTCAAGACCTTCCTTTTCTCTTCCTCTTTCTCTCTCTCCCTCTCCCTTGATAACTTCCGTTCTATTCTTGCCAACTTCCCTCCTCATTTTCTCCCCTAACTTTGCTCTGTTTCTGCTGACTGGTCACCTGGTGCACCTCCAGAACCACACAGGTCCGAGGCTCCCCCGCAAGTCCTTGTCCTTGCACTTGTCTCTGGGCCTCTGAACTCTGCTCACCACTATTGCACTTCTCAAATTTGTTCCATGAGAAGGGAAACCTCTCTGCACCCAACCCAGGGCCCTTCTAGATTGGGCACACATTTGTTCCCCTCCCCCTCCCTTACACTTCTTGTATGCGCACTTACATTACCTAGAATGCACTTAGCCTAGTTTTCCAGGCCGAGTACAGTAACCCTTTGTTTCTGTATGTTTTTCTCCTTCTCCCCCTATCACCTTACTCTTTGCCATGCACTTGAACTATCTGAAAAGTTGTTGACCTAGTACGGTAGTTTATGCATTGCATGTTCTTCTCCCTCTCCTCCCCCCTTTCTCACCTTCCATCTTGTCATGCACTTGCACTAATAGTAATGCCATCAGGCCTAATATGCTTGTCATTTTTTGTTAGATCATTTGGAAACTTCAAGGAATGAGAATGACTCTGTTTTCCCTCGTTCCCCTCCCGCCTTGAAGCGCTTTGAAGCACTTCACTTGTGTATAAGGCTTTACAAATAAACAATTACAATTACAATCTGAGTTACTAAAAGGCATTTGTGGCAAAGTAGTATATTTGCCATTAGATCTTAAAGAAAATGTAAAAACTCTAAGACTACAACGGCCAATAGATCAATCATTGATTGTACTAGTTAATGGTGCACCAACGAAAGACACACACAGTTGGCAACAAATAGTTGACTTAAACAAAGTTAGACAAGCCATAAAATATCTCAAAGAAAACAATGAATACTACAAAGATATAAACATAGAGGAAAACCTGAGAAAAACCATCCAAATAATTCAAGATTCACCATCAACTGGCCAATTTGAATGTGTATATCCTGTTTGTTTGTTTGTTTGTTTGTTTGTTTGTTTATTTGGTATAGCACAGAACCAAACTCGAAGGGGTAGCTGGATGCAGACAATACAAGGATACTTGAGAACTTGGTTACAGGAAAAATACAGTTATACAGTTCACATTAGTAACAAAGGTGCATGTACAAGAAAGTGCGAAACTACAGTTCAAGCTAGTTAACCAGAAATCAATTAATCTAGTTACAGTCATCTAGGGTCTCTAGAGCAGGTGACTGTTACTGCAGTCAACATTTTAGACCAGAATACAATTCACCCACTACACTCTAAAGACACCATTGAAGATGCATTAGAAACATATCAAATACATCAAGCCAAAGGATCCCAATGAGCATATGGGAGACAAGTGTAGAAGCATGTTATTTTTCTCACCCACAGGAAAATGAGGAAGATATGATGAAAGATCCATACAAATTACTGCATCAGAATATCGCTCTTTACGAATGTATTATGATGATGACCCTAGATTCAGACAAAATGTAGAATATATTTTCCACCTTCTGTTCGAAGGTGAATTAGCAACTCTATGTCATTTAGTTGCACACACATTAAAAACAGACTCTAATTTTTTTAAACATTGTCCACTACCCAACTGCTTCAAAAGATAAAAGACAAAGATGAAGTTTTGCAGTCAAGTATCACAAATCTCTGCGTAGTACAAATTAATACTGGTTCCGACGTCATGCTGAAGTATGTTGTATGCTAAGGAACCTGGGCCCACCCACTTGGTCTGTTACTTTAAGTTGTGCAGAATACACATGGGATGATTTGCACGACATCGTACCCACTGCAAAGCAAAATAAAAATGGAATAGATATAAAAACAAAAGGAGAACTCTGTTCTCTTGACCCTGTCAATATATCATCGCTTCATTGCCATGCTGCACTTAATCTGCAATAAAATTACCCCTCCACTCTGAGAAGTCGAACACTTCTTGTGGAAAAAATAATATAAATCCAGGGGAGCACCACACAACCACATGCTTTTGTGTATCAAAGATGCTCCCAAATGTGGCCATGATAGTCATACCACTGTTTTACAGTTTATTGAAAAATACATTACGTGCAACATCCCTTCAAAAACCACCTATGTGCACAAATCTTACGCTTCCAAAAACATAAGTGTTGTAAATACCTCTGAGATAGATATGAAAACAAAGGTAAATACTATACCAAATGTCACTTTGGCTTCCCTAGACGACTTTGCAAAAAAAAGGACAAGTAAATAGCTTGATGTCTTCTGTTAGACAGAGTGTAAAAGTAAAATCCCATAGAAATACATACAAAATTAAAAGGGACGAAGCATCCAAGTAGATCAATGATTGCAATGCAATCATTGCCCTCTTGTGGAATGCAAATATAGACATAAAATACATTGCAGACAATTCCACTTCAGTTTCAAGCGTTGTCACACCACTGCTGTGAAAACAGAGCTAAAAGACCTCTGTGATGACATATCATCTGACAAAGCACTGGCACAAAAAGTGTACAGCTTCGGTATAAAAATGCTCTCCCATAGAGAATGCGGGTGCTATGAAGCTACAGACTGTTTAACAGGTACAGCCTTATATTGAAAATCTGAACACAGTGTCTGGCTAAACCTAAAATCCTAACAAGAGATAGAAACAATAGCCACACATGATCCCAATAGCCAGGACATAAAAAAACAATGTATTTGACACATACTACCCAGACAGAAGTACTGCTTTGGAAAACATGTGCCTGTACAACATAGCCCAGACCTACTCCTACAAAAACATTGTCACACCAGATGAGACAACTGGCAAATATTCAGTCTCACATTTTTTAAGGAAGCCTAGTGAAACTTACCAAACCCAGCCTAATTAATCACAAAAAGCATTCAATTACATCTCTGCAACCTAGAAAACTGTATTATATGGTCCTACTGGAACCTTTTAAACATTGGAGAAAAGAAGAATTATTCGGTGACCAGCACTCATTTGAAGCTACATTCATTGCAAATGAAAGCAGTATAACAAATGTCAATTTCAAACAATACAAAGAAATCTTGGACAATGAACACTAACAAGAGGAATAAATTGAAGCTCTACTAGATAAAGATACTCCTGAGGGCAGTCAACATTCCCTTACCGGGAGCCGTGAACCACTTGGAGAACCACTCATTGTAAATGAAACAAAAATAGCCATGACTGAGGTAGAAAATACCATGTATCAATCTAAACAATCTGAAGAAGACTTCTCAGTGCTCAAATCACAGCTAAATGATGAACAACTCACTATTCATCTAGAAGTCACTGAAGAAATTGAACATGGTTTTAAACATGAAACTAAAACCTGTAGCGGTAAAAATTGTAAATCTCTGCTCTAGTATGTAAGGGGTGATGCTGGTTCTGGTAAAACGATCTTAATTAAAATAATCAGCCCATTTCTACAAGTGTGGGGAGAATAGCTGAGGGGCAACATGTTCGTCTTGAATGCAAGATGAGGAGGAGCAACACAGGTTCTATCCTCGGGTCTGTTCTTAGAAACCTCTGCGTATTAAGTGCATTATAAATAACTCATTACAATTACAATTACTTACAAACAACAACCTTTCATCTGTTGTAACAGTCCCCAAAGGTGTAGCTGCCGACAACATAGGAGGTGTAAATTTACTCCGACTACTTCTCCTCCCAGTAGAACACCAAAACAAATTATAATACTGCAAATTATCAGAATAAGCTGCTACTAAAGTGTGCAGAATTCTGAATCAAATGAAAGTGCTACTTATAGATGAAGTAAGCATGGTTTCCAACCTCATGTTGGCTTTAAATCATCTCAGAATGCAAGAAGACCTAAATACTGTTTGGAGGAAAACACGTTATTTTTTTCGGAGACCTCCTCCAGTTAAGACCAATAAAAGGTCAACCTATTTTCAAAACATTAGGACACAAACAATGCCGTAACACACTCTGCAGCATTGGAAATGTAAATATCTGGCAACATTTTTTCTACAGAGAACTAACTCAAAACATGTATGAGTCTGCAGATCGCACCTATGCTAACATTTTAAAAAGCATTATAACGGGTCTGCTTAATAAATATGCAGAGTAATTCTAAAACATAACCTTGATGTATAACAATGTTTCGTCAATGGAGCAATTGGTACAGTTGTTGGCGTCCAATCATATCCACATACCTGCAGCATTCTAGTAGTGGAATAAATCATTATTCGGAAATTAAAATCCCATCAAAGAACACACAGTAAAAATAGAACAACAATAAAATCCATTTAGATACAGTCAAAGTCTTGCCATCTACAAAATAAGCTATAATAATTCATTAAAACATAGAAATTGCCTGCGTAACATGAGGGCCCGCTCAATATATAAATATACATTATGGGTGGTCAGCAGGTCCGAGACTGACAATAAAAACCTGAATGCTAATTGCTTGGACGCTCTTAACACTAGAATTATGAAATCCTTCCTTGGCTTTGCTAAAGTAGGACAAAAGAACAGGAAGTGCAACAATTCATCACTATCATTGTCAGAGCAAGGACACTCCTCCTCTCAGTGCAATTTATTGGTGAAAAAAGTGCCCTCTCCCCAGTGAACAAAAGAGTTGTGTATAAGGACATAATCACTGCCTTTTTCTTTGGGGTAATGGACCATTGAACGTAGGTTGGTCTTACAGTTTTGGGGGCAATATTGCAATTATAAAATTGTATGCCTTGCTTCTGCAGTTCACTATTGCGCCTTATTCTCACTCTATGAGGAGAGAAGGCATCTATTAACTCTACCCTGCCAGTGTCGGCTGCCTGCAATTTGTTGCCAAACAAGTGGCAAAAAACAGGCTTTTGTAACATTGATTTGATATATTTCAAGCAAGGCGAGGCAGCACAAGCATTTGTGGCAATGAGATCCCATACCAGTGCTCTGGTTATTAACATTGGGGCCTCTCCCATAGATGCAGCCAGTAAATTAAAGGCTGCATTGCTATGAGACCTTCCACGTATGCTAATTAAAGTTCTTTGTGCAACACGTGCCCTGGGAATCCAGGTTAAATTGTAGACCAAGTGAACCAGAGTGAAAACTGAGCAAAATTGCACAGTGACAACTACAAACAAGGGATCCTCTAACAATTCCGCACAAGGGAGGGAAAGCACAAGTTATAAAGAAATAGTTTGTCCTACACCCGAGCAACACTTCCCATTAGTTTGTGCAAACGTTCAGCAAGACAGTGCATCAGTATAAGCAATACTTAAAATGAAAACTGAGCAAAATAGCATTGCAGAATGGTTAAGAATGCGAAGGAAAGGGTCGTTGAAAGAAATAGGTGCACCACACAGTTCTCAGTGAGAATCAATCTAAAGAAAGCAGATTTAACAAATGTGACCTGCGACCAGAGTCAGTAGGCCTGTGCCAGAGTCAGTGGTACAGGGCAAGGGCTCAGGAGCAAAATGTTCTTGTAGCTGCAGTCAAGTCTTTGGTTAATGAATTTGAAAAGGTGGTTGCAGAAGTTGAAAAGACAATGTTAAGAGAGAGGGGCGGCCAACCCAACAGGTAGGTACAGGATTTAAAGCACCTTTAGTACTACCGCGAAGAAAGGGCGGCCTGGCGGAACAATGTACCTTAAATATGGAGAAGTGGCTCCTGCGGTGGTGGTTGTTCCTGGTAGTTCCTGCAGTTTGGGTGATCCAGCAGAGGAAGAGAGGCTCTCGTCATGGAGGAAGGTTCGAGTTACTGCACTACCCAGGGATGAAACCAGCCGCGGTGCTGCCCTGACGAATAAAAGGTATGCTCCTTTAAATCGCAGTCCGGGTGGACTGGTGCCTGGCTATCCGGCCTCCAAGTACAGGGTAAGGGAGATTCAACCACGGCAGGTCCGGGAAGGCGATTGGCAAACTGGTTGGCCCTACCACCTCAAGGGAAGAAGGCTCTTGCAGATGATGATCTTCTCTCGTCGTGTGGAGAAAAGTGGTGAGACGCTGCAGCGGGGCATCACCGGTGGTTCAGTCATTGCAGATGTCTTTGGCTTCTCTCCTCTCCGGCTTCTTAGTTCCAGTGGCGACGTCTTGCTCTTCCAGTCCTCAGGACCCTGCTTTTATGCAAAAAGATCCCAATTCATACAGCCTAGCTGTCACTCACACAGTATAGTGTTCATCTTAGTGGGAGACCCTCCAGTATATCAGGATAGAGTGTGACATGGGTTGCTGAGGCAACCCTGTCCAGGGGTCCTACTCCCCCTCCCACACAATGGACCCACCCCAGACTCAGTGGCGCTGAAAGGAGGGCTTCTCAGCAGAAGCCCGCCAAACGGACGAACAAAGGATCCCCGACCTGGGTTAGGAGTTTAGAGAAAGACACGAGAAATAAGTTATATTAAAGTTCTGGAAAATAAAACCTACCAGAGTAAAGTTAATATTAAAATACACCGAAGGTATGTTAGAGGCTGTGAGAAAATTTGGTAGCCTCGAACAATGGGAAAATCCCATAGGGAAATATTTGCAGTCGAATATTTATGGTAGTAACCACTGCCACCAGCCAGAAACTTTTGAGAGAGGGACTGTACGGTACCCTCTCGAAAATGAACATAGGGGAAAACTATTAACCCCTTCCAGTACGTCCATAGTAAGATGGGTTGTAATGGTTTAGTTCATAGGATTTGATTAGTAAAGTCAATGGGGACTTTACATGCCCTGGGAGACAGTAGTCAGTCCCAGGGTATGGAGTCTATATTTGGGGGTCGCTACGACACCCCTGTGTCATTGCACTGAGTGTGCTGTGTAATACATGTGAATAAAGATGGTTCCTATGGGGTAGTGAAAGATCCTATAGGCATTAAACTAGTCTAGAGCACACATAGCAAAAATGCCTAAGAGTGAGAAAAAGAGTCTCACTCTTAGCAGGTAAAAGGAAAGAAACCCTTCAAATCCACCAAAGCTGCTGGGGGACTCTATAGGTAAGGGAAATTAGCCATAAAATGAGAATTCTCCCTAACAGTCACCAAGTCGGCTAAAACATTAGGTCATTCATTTATGTATAGATTGAAAAGGAGTGAGGCCAGAACACAGCCCTGTCGCACGCATATGAACCAAGATCTTTAACAGCTCACCAGGCATTCCCATCGAGTGCAATATGCTTCAGAGCTTGCCATGATCTGCACACTTGAAGGCAGTCGAGAGATCCATAAAAGCTAAGTAGATCATGCCCTTGAGGGCGTGAACATACTTGTCCAGAAACAAGCCTAGATTTACTATCTGGTCAACTCTTCCGATACCCTCTCGAAAACCATATTGGTACTACAAGAGGACCCGGTTCTCAGAGACCCAAGTCATAATCGTTTGATGTAGTAACTGCCCAAACCACTTAGCTGAGGTGCCAATAAGTGAAATTGGGTGGTAACAGGCAGGGTCAGTTCTGTCTACCTTTTTGAAAATTGGAACAATGACCGCCTCCTTCCATGAGTCTGGGAAAATCTTCAAGTGCAATATTAATGTTAAATATCAAAGTAGCAATCGGCACCCTGATCACCTTTTAATTTTTAAAGAATTCTATTGGAATGGAATCCAGTCCTGCCTCTCTGCCATTTGCAGACACAGCAAGGGCCATCGCTACCTCGTCCGTTGACACCACCCTGCTTGGGCCCACATTATAGATGTTATAGGGAGCCACTCCTGCTCTTGTGCCGTTGACCTTCTCGAGGTCGCGATTTTCATATAATGCAGAAAAATAATTGATTCACCTTGCCTCGCCCACCTGTTCGGCACACCCCTTTGCTATCGTGTTCTTGGCACGCAACCCATCTGCAATTGCCTTCCAATAGTCCCTTGTGTTGCCCGACAAGGCAGCCCTCTACAATTCATACCAGGCAAGTTCTGCTTGCTATAATTTGCTGGATTTTAACATGTAGTTATACAATGCCCTGGCTTCGTGATAGGTGCCGGAGAAATACTTCAGCATTTTAGTTCCTGTAGAAGTACTTCTTTTGCCAGCTTGCATTCAGCGTTAAACCATGCCGATGTTTTTGGACCAGGTTTTGGGCCACAACAGATTTCCTAAATTCCTGAGATATGCAAGCAATTATATCTGCCCATGCTTGCCATTTGCTCTCCGTAGGGGCCTCTGGATTGAAGCATTTTGCCAAGATGTCTATGGCTGCATGCATTACTCTGGACACTAAATAGTTGGGTCCATCATACCCACCGCAATGTTTTATACATAGCGGTGTTAGGTGATTTACCCCCAGTAGTGGGTCTCTTATTCTGTAACCATAGTGCTAGAACAAGTGGGTCATGGTCACTTTCAACCCTGGGTACTATCTAGAAATCCTTTATCCAGTGCCAGTCCTCTACACCCATGATGATATAATCAATTGTCGAACAATATTTCTTGTTTACAAAAGTATGTTTGCCCGTGGTAGCAGACACAATCTCCTGTTCACTGCTCTAATTCCCAACCTTGTCAACACGTCCATAAATTTCCTACCCATGGTGTTGATGGCAGCCTCTATCAGGCACAGTGGGTACATACCAAATGCCATATCTTCATCCGTAATGCAGTCAGCGGTGCCTGTGTAATTTCCTATTTTTAAGTTATAATCGCCACTTGTCAGGAATCTAATACTTAGAGAGCAATCTTCATGGCTCCTGACATCCTCCAATACCTCCAGAAATCTTGCAGCGGCCCCTGGATGCTTATATCACCAATTGCATTGTAGAAATTGGCTATGTGCCAGGCATCACCATTCCTAGGACCACGTCTACTATCAGCAGAGTCGGGGAGGTATAAAACAAACAATGTTACTTGAGTTTAAGCAAGTGTGCAAAACATATTGCAAGACCTCCACGGCTCCTGCCACAAGTAGACATTACTGCTTTGGTTGCGTAAACCTCAAATCCTGCCAAATGTATCGTATCCAGAGCTCATATCTCTTGGAGTAGCAACATATCCATATCCTCTAGAAGAATCATAAAATCTTGAGCCTTGTCTTAAGGTCAGCCACATTCCAGGAGACAATAATCATTGATTGTATAATACAAATGTCAGCATTATGGCCAATAAGGATAAATGTGCATCATGCATTCATACACAATGTCCTTTTCTCTAGATGTTAGCGTGCATCATGGCAATTCTGTCAAAACATTTTCCAAGGCTGCTTGACTCAAGTCCATTACATTTTCTATGGCTGATTGCACATCTTACCTAGCCTGTGCTGGCTTTTGTGTTTGTGTATATGATCGGAAGGTTTCCTTGATAGCGTAAAGCGGCACGAGCCATTTATCATGTAAGTGGTACGTGATGTATTGCTCATCCCGGTAAACCACCACAACACTGAGTGCCAGTTCTTTCACACAGGTCAAAATTGCAGCTCTTAGGTGTTGTTTCGATATTCCAAATCTGACATTGCAGCCGCCACAAGACATATGGTCTGATAAAATCTGCATAACAGAAACATTTTTAAAGGTTAAATCATGAATTCCCAAGGTCTCTGACACCACCTTTACCAGTGCTCTCCTATAAGAGTTCTTATTTCCATGGTTTTGGCCTTTGAAACAACAGATGATATTTCCTTCTATCCAGCCATCCTAGGGAACCACTCCATCACTCTCATTAGTCTTAAATACAGAGTCTTTACCTTTGTTCTCATTTACGTCCTTCGGATCTATGTGAGGTGATTTCCCAAATTTGCTTTGATTTGAACAATATCTGTGGTCTTCCTACTAGGTTTGCAGTCTTTATTGCTTGTGATAGTAATCAAGGGTTCAGCTGGCTGCACTGCATTTAATACATCGATTGCTTTCCGGTCTGTCGGGCAGTCTCGTGCTTGGCCTCATCGCAGGAGGCACAAGAAGCACATCTCCTGAAGGGCCCCCAAACATTGGGTAAACCGGGCATACAAAAATCCCCCAAAGTGCCATAGTGATGACTTCCAAGTTACACCTTTGAAGGGAGGCTGGTGCACAGGCTTTTATCTCATGCTGTGTCCATGTCTGCATCCCAGCTTCCACTGCTGCTGTTTTTTTTTAATTGTCCTTTGGTAACTGTGGAATGCCATCCCTTAGGAGTTTAAATATTTTCTCAAAGCACTTGTCCAAACACTGTTTGTCCTTGATAGCTAGAGCTTGCGTCTTACGGCCCTTGTCCTTGATATTGTCTGTTGACAGATTAATATCATTCAGCCAAAGCTCTAGTATTCCTGCCCCCTGCCATTATCATGCGGGATCTCATGTCCATCACTGATGTTATGTAAAATGTCTTCATTTCCTCCCCGAGAACAGGAGGATTTGTGTTGCTGGATGCAGAAATTTCTGTCCTGTGTTTGTTTGACCCTTGCACATATGTCCGGATGGGACCAGTCCCCCCGGGTGACAAAGTATTAGAGCATGAAGTCCTCTTTGTATGGCCAAACAAATGTCCACTTCTTCACTGCTTCCATGTTCTTCTCGTGTATGTCCGCCATTGAACCCCTCCACGTTTTCCATGGGATCATTAATCAGCTCACTAATCAGAGGAACTGCTGATTTATATTTTGTGATCTCACATTCTTTATCCTTTCCTGGTGCCCCAACTAGCATCTGTGTCTAGCTCTGTATCCATACCCATGCCCAGTCATCCTCCCGTAACGGGTGAGCGACTTCCCTGGGTACTCGATGAATCAAAGATGGTGTTTCCTCCTGGGATCTCCATGTGCTCTTCATGCATGCCATGCATACTGCAGGTGGATTATATTGGTTCCATGTAGTTTTCCGCATATTATTGGTCTGTCTATTTCTCCAATGTATCCAGGAACGACCTGTCCAAGGGGCCAGTTTCTAGCTGTAATCCTACGGGTGCCACAGGTCAGACAGGCCCCAACAGCCTGCGCTCCTGAGAAGTGGAGAAAACAAAGGGGGTAGAGGATATGCTCAAAGTGAATTATGGGCAGGATATGATATGGCATTTATAACACGCCTATACACAAGTGTTTCAAGGCGCAACAAGGCAAGGGAGGGGATGGGAAACAGAGGGAGGACAAAAACAATGATCTTACTAGGTCTAGTGACATTGAGATTGTGCAAGTGCAGGCGAGTGGGGAGAGGATAAGTGCCAGTGGATGGGAGTGGGAGGATGGACAAGTGCAGGACAAGGGATCAGAACACAACAAGTAGTGCAGCCAGCAGGTGGCAAGTATGAGTGTTAGACGTGCAAACAGCAGGTGTCTTATAAGTGTAGGAAAGGGGACTGTAGGGTGACACATACATACCACAAGTGCTGGGAGTGCCAGGAGGCATTGCGGGTTTGCAGCTGGAGAGGCAGGTACCTGGGCCCGAATTCAGAGGGCTACCAGTTGACCAGTGCATGTATCAGGCAGGAAATCAGCAGGTGAGAGATAGAGAGAAGGCAGAAGCAAAGAGGAAGGTCTTGAGTTGCATCTGGAACCAGAGAGAAGTTTCAGAGAGGCAGAGAGGCTGTTCCAGAGGGAGGCACTAGTCAAAGAAAGAGATCTGCCCCAAGCTTGTTGCTTGGAGAAGCGACTGACCCTCAAGGAGTTGGTGGTGGAGGAGCTAAGAGCTTGAGTAGGAAGATATTTCGTAGAGAGAGTTGGAGGTATTGCAGTCCCAGGCCCCAGAAAGCCTTGTAGACAATGCAGAGGGTCTTGAACTTGATCCTTGCTGCCACTGGGAGCCAAAGAAGAGATTTCAGAGCTGGAGCGATACGATCCCTGGGCTTGAGGCCAAGGACAAGTCTCACCTGCATCCAAAATTTAAGGTAAATTGCCGGATTGATAGAAGGGTAGGGGCCCCTAATGTATTAGGGCACCTCGTTCTTTTGGTGCATCCCCAGTCTCCCATAGGTCATCCAGAGAGGGGCCCACTGTTACACCTGCTATCGCTCCTATTCTCTCTCTGGAACCAGTTAAGGTGGTCAGAGTGGGAGAAAGTAAAGGCAAGGCAGCAGGGGCATTGGCATCGGAAATACCTACAAGCCATTTAGTGCCTGGGCACTTTCTTAGGGCCCACTTTATAGTTGTTTGAAAATGTTTGCTCGCTAATTTTGCTGGTTTTGCTGACTGTTGCAGAGCACGCATAGATGCAAGCTGGCTCACTGGTTTGAACACTTTCAGTGTTGCCTCCTTCTTCTTTGACCTAGTCTTTTCCACAATATCAGGCGGTGGATGGGTGGGTAGGTAAGTGGGAAAAGCGTGCCCCACTCCAGTCAGTCAAAACTTATGAGTGTATTGAACACAATCGTCAAGGGGTAGCTGCGGGGTAACAAGTGCTGCAAGATATTATGGCTGTTGCTTTCCTGGAGAGTACTAAAGTGTGAGCCTACTGTATCTCCATGAACACATAAACGCATAAACGCAGAAACACTTAAACGTCCAGACTCAAGGACTCAGGAACCGAAAAGGGATTCAAAAAAAGGGGAAACACTATGGGGCTGCAGGATTGTGAGATCCCCGGATTGCGGAACTACTGCCACCAGATACGTGCTTTGGCTTCAGCTTCAGTTCCAGACTCCACTGAATTGCACAGCTAAGTACCGTCACTGTACATCCCAGCTCCCTGATCCCCAGCTCCCCAGGCCCACAACGTTCTCTAGTAAAACCTGCAGATCACAGACCATGGACCAGCAGCTGATTTATTTCGTTTTAAATCCTTTACCTACCTGTTGGGTTGGCCGCCCCTCTCTCTTAACATTGCCTTTTCAACATCTGCATCCACCTTTTCCACTTCGTTAACCAAAGACTTGACTGCAGCTACAAGAACATTTTTGCTCCTGGGCCCTTGCCCTGTACCAACTGACTTTGGCACAGGCCTACTGACTCTGGTCACATTTGTTAGGTCTGCCTTCTTTAGATTTATTCTCAGCTAGAACTGTGTGGTGCACCTATTTCTTTTAACTACCCTTTCCTTCCCATTTTTAAACCTTGTGAAATGCCATTTTGCTCAGTTTTCATTTAAGTATTGCTTATACTGATGCACTGCCTTGCTTAAACTGGTTCACACACTGATGGGAAGTGTTGCTAGGGTGTGTAAGAACCTATTTCTATATAACTTGTGCTTTCCCTCCCTTGTGAGTAATTGTTAGAGGATCCCTTGTGTGTAGTTGTCACTGTGCCGTTTTGCTCAGTTTTCACTCTGGCTCACTTGGTCTACAATTTAACTTGGGAGTGTGTATATTTTTCCTTTGACTTAATTGAACTTGCTTGAGGACTGTGATACATGTGTTTTATCTAGAAGTGTGTAAAATAAATATATGTCTACTTTTTAAATATAAAGCTTTGGTCAGTGTTTCCTTGTTCCATAGTCTAGTGGGCCTATTGTCTAAACCCTGAATACTGCTCATCTCCCTCTTGAGATAGGTCTGGCTGCTCAGCCGCAGCTACCAACTAAGTCTTTGTGGTACGGACTGATACCAAAGGGCATTTATTGCTCTCACCTGTAGTCCTAATCTTGTGTAGTGTTCCCTAAGGGAACTGCACAGGGTTCTGCCTAACAATATACTTAAACGGCTTGGACCAGTTGAGTTTACAAATGCTCATCCTTCATAGAAATGCCATGAATAATCCTCACAGCACTTACACTGTCTCAGGTATAAGGCAAGAATTGGACTACTGTACAGGAACGGTCAAATTCACCATGAAAACCCCGAAGATCCACAAGAATTCCTTATTTACTTAATACAAGTAATGGAAACCAAAAACATCCCCATGAATGAAATCTTTCAGATTTCATATACGTGGAAACATACATGCAACCATGTCTCACAAGAGCACTTCCCTAATGAATGATTTGTGTAAGTATCCATACTAAATTCTGAATCCATTCCATTTCACCAGCTTCTGCAGAATGCAAATCACAGCATATTATGCCCTTTCAGTAATTCGGACAATCGTTCCAACATACAAATAAACTCACACGGCCAATACGTGATACTCATGCTTCTAAGGTACGATGCAGATGGTACCAAAAACATCTGTAAGCTTACTAGCTTCACACACTGCCAAGTATCTCTTGGCAGGAAAACCTTCACAAACAGTGGGCATAATCTACCACACTGGTGCCATAACCACTTCAGGCCACTATACTGCATATGTCAAAAAAAGGAGACGTTGGTTTGAATGTAACAACGCCTCTGTTACTCCAAAACATAGGTTGCCAGCAAATCTAACAAATTAATATTCCTTCAACCCAAATGTAGTCACTAAACTATAGCACAATAAACATAATACACCAATGGGTATCTAACTACATCCATAATACTAAAACAGGACTTTTAAAAGCCAAGATAGTTAGAATATGCCAAACTACTTCAAAAACACCCTTCATTGCAATCCACTTCAAATATGCCATAACAGTTCTTATTACTGCACTACCTCTTGTAAAATTCAATATAATTACAATACGCCAAAGTTACCACCAATTCTAACAAATGACTATTTAATATTCCTTCAACCCAATTATACTACCTAAACTATCGTACAATCATCAGTTAGAATAAGCCAACTGCTACTTATGTCCATCTAAAATATTACAATAGTATTTTTAAAACCCAAGACAGTTAGAATACGCCAACAGGTATCAAACTACTTCTAAAATATCCTTGATTGCAATACACCTCAAATATGCCATCACAGTTATTCTTACTGCAAAACTTTGTGTTAAGTCCAATATAGTTAGAATAGGCCCTTGATTGCAACACACTTCAAACAAACATAGTGTCACACTTACACTCTCATAATTATAATAGGTTTATTTTAAATCCTCTATGGCTTTTTTTTCCAAATGACCCAATGATTATTACAGTTTTGCGCACGCTAATGTTGTACCAAACATAGTACATAGAATGTACTGTTTATTGGGGTCAAAAAAGTAAATGTATATGTAAAATTGTATGCAATTATACCTTTTAAACTGTCCTGCTTAACAAATTATACTGCTTTTTTTCACAGAAAAGAACCAGAGATTCCAGCTTTATTACCTTATGCAACGAAGTAGCCGTACCAAGTATTATCCTATTTGTTATCTTCACAAATAAAAACACATATATATTGCATAAGCACTATCCTCAATTGTACTACAATCATAAATACCATATACACTTCAATTATATAATTCTACCTTATTACACATACTGTGTACTCCCCTACAGAACCTATAATTACTATACATATATTACTACACTATTGTCTATGGCCATGCCACTAAGAATCTGGCCACTGGCCACAACCACCACAATATAATTAAACCATATAACAAGTACATACAATACACCTTCAAATAACAAGACTCGTCCAGAACTCTCACGTGACTCAACCTTTGCAATTATCCTTTTCATCAATCCACCAATCTCAAGCTCACAAGAAAGTACAGGGATCACTAGAGGACCCTCAGCGAAGTGACATTCTAACTATATCATATACACAGGATTTTACCTACAACTGGGGTACGTTGTCCTTACACCTTCCTCTGATTATTTTTGAATGCCTTAACAAGTCAAGGTTGGCATCCATGTTGGGTAGGGACATTAAGTTACGGGTTTCTTGTTTTTTACCAACAGGTCCTCTCCTAGGACAATTAAAGTCTGATTACGCATCCACCCTCGTTGTAGCGGCGTGGCCGCAGCCAGAGGCACGGCAATATTGAAGTTAAGTGCTACACTAAAATAGGCATGGACAGTCTCCCCACTTGGGGACAATGTTCTAGCTACTTTGGGAGCTTTCTGTATATGTGTATCCTGGAGAAAGACCCACACTTAGCATTATACATTTATGTTTTTATAGAATTCCACCACAGGAGAGTTTGTGAGAACCCAGACTACAATTCCTGGTCCTGATGAAGGCCGTCTTACCTACAGCCATCAAAACAGGCTAAAGGCCGAAACACAGTTGTGTTGACTTTTTTAAAATGCACAGTGTCCATCACACATACTGGGAACTTATTATTGTTTGATGTTCACATCAATATCAATACCAGTCCCCTCTCAAGTAGAATGGGGCGTACTGCAGAGCAATTAGACATTTCAGAGATGCACTAATAGTCACTGTCATTAGAAATGTGTTTATGTATGCTTTACTTTGGGAATGTGTCCGGTTCACTAACCTGTGGTAACCATTGTTATGTATAAAATGTACTGTACAAGGTTTATGTTACAAGTACCATAAAATTGTTCTTGGGTTGTTTTTGTACAACCAGGGTCGCCCTGATCATTTGTCTTTGCATATTCTGAATTACCTGGAGAGATCAGGCAATAGCCAGGCGCCCCTCCATTTTTTTCTCTATATCAAGCACAACCCCTTTTTGCCCACCAAATTACCCCAAATGTGTTTTCCACATTTTTTCCTCTCTGTGGACATCAGCATCTGTCCGTGGATCCAACATGGCAAACGTTCCCAAAAGTATGATGCACCTCACGTTTTTTACCATCCAATTAGCAGCTGCATATGATGTCTGAAAACATCACACTGCTCTCTGATCGGTCCAGAGGTGTCCGCGAATGCCGAATCAGGAAATTAGTCCGCGGACCAGACCCAGATATCACTAATTTGTTTCACCTACTTTTTGGGCATTTTAAAGAAACACTTCTGGACGGATTTACACCAGATTTACAAACACACACTTTTGGGACCAAGCCGCCCCTCCTAGTACAAATTTGGTGAAAATCTGTCCAGCAGTTTGAACTGTAGGCGCAAGCACATTTTCCTTTTCCATTGCATCTATGAGGATTTCCACAAATGTTTGATCCCCCCTATAACTTTACCCCCCCTCCCCTGGATGAAACTGCACCAAACTTCACAGAATCATTCCGACGGGGCCATATGCTTTTGTAGCAAAGTTTGGTGAGGATTTGTCCAGGGGGTCCAAAGTTATAAGCCTCCAAAAAAGTGCACTATGAGAGGAGCAACTTAACCATAACTACAGGGCCGCTACCACAGGCCCTGTAATCAAGGAAGCTACATTCTTCTCATTGCATTGCTCTAGTAGACTTGGAATCAAGCAAGAAACAGCTAAACATATTGTGAAATAGAAGAAAAACAAAACAAATAATACCCAAGGTTTCTTCCCACTTCCTCTAATATATTCTGTAATCAGATTGGTTAAGTGTGCGGAGATTGTCTTACTGTGTTCCTGTGGGTTGCAGGCTTTGGTCCAGGAGGCTTTGAGCGGTCACACCAAACCACACGAGGTACCAAGTAAGTAAGCCCAGGACCCAGAAATCCAGGCATGGTAAGCCTTATGTAAAGCAGCCATCAAGGCGTGGAGAAAAAGAACATAACAAGCCTCAAGTGCAGTCCCGCTCCACTGTAGCAGGCAATGGTGTGGTAGAAAACAGCAAGGCAGCCATCCTGAATATCACCACCTACTTCAAGGCGGCAGATAAACAAGCTAAACGAGGAGGGTCACAGGAGGCTGCTAGCTTTAAAACGGTGCCATTGGATTATACAAATACAGACTATGGAGACATTGACAATAATTCGCAATTGGCACTCTGCTACAAACTAACTGACACTGTGGCAAGGGTGTGTAACACCTGATACCGATGAAGGAAAGGTATCTCTAGTTGACACAAACGGTGACACCAAAGCATCAGTACATGCAAACTCTCCCGGGTTAGTAGCCACCCTGCAAAGCCCTGTTACCTTGACAGAAGTTGCACTGGAGGGTATGTTAACATGCCCCCTGGCCATACAGACAAACTCGCAGCGACTGTCCATGTCGCCTAATCTGTGGAAGCCATAACAAATGAGACGTGCAGTAGCAACACACCGGAACTCAGCAGTAACATCAATGCTGCAGACGGTGTGCTGCATTTTGCTGGACAGATCCTGCTCAAACCGTGCAGGCATAGTGGAGGTGGTGAAAAAACAGGGTGTTGTATTAGGGCAACTGAATAATGGTTCTTCAAGTAAGTGCAAGTGTACAAAACGCCCCAAACAGATCAAACCAGTTATAACAACAGAACTGGTAAGTGAAAATGTAGAATAAGAAGTCATCCTAATATCTACAGGTACTAACACGCAGGACGAAGCCGAAGATGGTGAAGACCTCTCCATGTATAAATCGCGTAAGGAAAGGCGCCTGGCCAAACGGCCAGAATTTGGAGACAAGCAGCAAATAGAAAAATTCTTACCAAGGCCCAAACTGAATCCGCTGAAACATTAAACTCTGCGTCAATTATGCCTGAGCAAGTACAAAATAAGAAATCCTGACAGAAACTTAGCAAGAGATGTGCTGGTGGGGGCAGAAGCTACCTGGCACATTGACAAGTTGGTTGCTGGTTGATGCCTTACAAGCCAAAAGAAATGATGCGAGGATGTCTGAGCCCATTGTGGCACCGGCAAGCGGTGAATTGACACGTTTGCTTGCAGATCATGATTTATTGGGCTCAGATGCTGACTGTTTGGATGCACCAGGCACAATACAGTCCCTGCTGTGCTTACAACCTGCTCCCACTGCTACAGTGAATGATCCTAATATTTTTACTTTGGGCAGAGGCCCATTGACATTTACGGGTAATCAAACTAAAAGAACTGATCTGCTCAAAGTTTGTAAAAGTAAACCTGCATTGAGAGTTTTATTATCAGCAGATTTCAGCTTTGTTGAACCTGCAAAAGTGAATGGAGGTAATTTTGTAAGAGTCCATTGTGTTACAGCTGAGGTATTGACGTTGATAAGTAGTTACCAAAAGTCTATTTTGAAAGTGGGATATGTGGTTGACTGTCCAGCACATGTGCCAGTCCCACAGGTGATTACGAAGAATCCACTTGAGGTAGCCGTCCCAAAGGTGGGGGTAGTGGGTAAAGAGGTAGTATTGGAAGATGCTATGGGATGGGAATGGTTCAGGAAGTTTCTAATGCTTCAATTGTCTTAAACCAAGTGAAATCTAAGGATAGTTAGTTGGAACACTATGGGACACACCCACTTTATGGACCCAATGGGTTTTCTCTCCCCACTAAGCAAATTTTATGACATTTTCTTACAAGAAACTTGGCTTACTGCCCATCTGGTGGCTTGATTGTAGGTATTAATTAAGGAGTCCCCATGAATAGTGTAAATTGGATCATGAGCACCAAGAACATACTGGCCATTGAGGCAGTGGTGAATGGGGTGGGTGAGTTAACAGCGGTACTGCTAATTAACATCTATGTTCTGCCTAATCCAGAGAACCTAGACGAGATCCATGAGATTATAGACCAAATATGTTCGGGTTGGGTATTGGCCGGGGATCGTGAATTTGTATTCTTGAGTGGAGATCTAAACGCAGGGTGGAGAGATAACGAAACCAGTCACAAATATGGATATGTCAAACCTGTGAGTGTAATGAAAAACCCAAGAGGGAACAAAAAAGGGTAGGCCTGGGTTGATATGCTGAAAGAGTGGGATATGTTGATATACAATGGATGGATCCCGGGCGATTGCCCGGGTCAGGGTACATCGTCCATGGGAAAGAAAATGTCAACATTAGACTACTTTTGTGGTACCAATGCTTGTTCCAAAAGAGTGCAGTCGCTGTAATCCAGTAGTACGGGTATAGTGACCATCATATCCTTATACTTACATCCATTTTCAAACAGAATCTGGTGGTCTGGTGGTTGTAGTGACCTGGAGGTCAATCAGGGGAAAAATAGGATATGCTGGACGTGACAAAATGTATGCAAGGCATTGAGACACGTCAACCAACTCATTGCACACAAGTTTGAATTTTGGCAAGGGAAGAGTGTGAGAGATATTGGTACATGGTTGGAGCAACTGGCCATTGTAACAGGGATGATTAGACAAGGCCAGTTGGCCAGCCATGAGGTAAACACTCTAAGGCATTATATATATATATATTTTTTTTTTGTGATATGATATATGATAGTTTATAGCACCTATACACAATGTGTTTCAAAGCGCTTCAAGGCAAGGGAGGGAACAACAGAAAAAACAATGACATTCTTACATGCCATGAACAGTAAGGATGCGAAATTAACTATTGTATTCGGCCTGCCGACATTTCAGCTAGTGCAAGAGCTAAGACATAGATAAGAAAGGGAGGGGGAAAGTGGGAAGGAAATGGAAACAGACAGGCGACTGCCGTACTAGGCCTGACGACATTTCTGGTAGAGCTGGAGAAAAGCAAAAGTTGAGGGGTGCAGAAAGGGAGGGGAGGAACAAAAGAAGCGACTATCGTATTGGGCCTGACGTCATTTCAGATAGTGCTAAGGGGGACAAGTGAGGGGGGGAGACAGACTAAGTTGCTCTCATACTAGGTCGAGGGCCAATTCTGATAGAGTAAGTGCATAGAAGAAAGTAAGGGCAGGAGATAGGAAAAGGGAGAAAGGGAAAGGAGGACAGAACAGAGAGTAAGCAGTCAATAAGAGTGGAGTAGCAAGAGGGGAGAGCGAATACAATTGCAGAAATCAGTAGTAACACATAATGTTGCAAGCCAGGATATCGATGAATATGAGGAATATGAGAACAGCATGAATCAGGGCCACCACGAGTACAAGATGCAAAGGAATTTCAACATGAGTGTTGAGAAAGGGTGACGCACCGTGAATCGATGAGGTCCATAAATAATACAATTTATTCAACTTTACACAATGGAAAACAACTGACATTTACATATACGCTTCCATGTAAAACAATATGACTGTCACATTAAAAGTTTGAAAATGTCCTCTACTTTTCTCCATAGCAAGGTAAGATAAATGATACAAGTGTGGCTATTGCCACTCATAAATTCACTCCAAAATGTCGTTCCTGATGTGTCATCCACCATCCCAGCTGCTCGCCTTGCTTCCACTCTTAGTTTATTCAGAGAACTGCACTCACATAGCAGGTGTCTGACTGTTTCGAGTTCATCTGTCCCACATAGTCGACAGTCCCTATTTGCTCTAGAAGACCCAGGCAAGGCACCCTCAATTTCCCCACCTTTAGTCGTGTTGAATTTTAGCTGCAGGCATTCCCATATTAAGTAATTGCCAACAAATTGCTTTACATAGGTGGGTGCTTCCCCTCTGAAGGCTTGATTGTAGGTATTTGATATTGTAGGCATTGTAGCATTTGATATTGAAATACAAGATGCTAAAAGGTTGATGCAAAGACAAATGAGAAAAGTTAGAGGGGAGGCATACTCCGAACCACTCTTGGAGGCAAAAACAAGAAGAATAAAAAGAAAGTATAAGTGTTGGCTGAGTTGAAGCTACATGGCCCTTAATGAGCAGTGGCAACAGATGTTTTCGGTGCTTTGCAGCAGAAAAGTTAAATGTATATGGCAAACTCTGTCCAAAGCTAAGGGAGATACTCAAGGTCTCACAATAAATCCTATACCTGAGTGCAAATGGATAGAGTACATTAGATCAAACTTTGTGACAGTAGCAAAAGGTAACTTGGAAATAAGACAAGCGGGGCGATGGCACACTAACCACAAGTGGTGATAACATTTACACTGCTACAATAAATATGAAGGGATCTAGAGTGGGGCCCAATGGGTTGTCCAATTCCGTACTGAAATCTGACCTAGAGCATAGGCATACGTGTTGAAAATACTATTTGAAAAGGTGTGAAAAGAAAAAAACAGTTCTTGTAACTTGGCTAAGGGCCACTCTGTTGCCAATATATAAAAAGGGAGATAGAGTTTGCCCCGAGAATTATATATTATTATCTTTGTTAGATGTTACAGGTAAACTGTTCAGTACATTTGTCTTGCATGCTCTGCAGAGCTGGGTGGAGGAAAATAACATATTGGACTTTTCGCAAACCGGCTTCCGTCCAGTGTCTGCGACAACACATAACATTACGTTTCTGGATATACTTATAGGTGAAGCTGCAAATAGGGAGAATCCTGCATTATGTCTCATATGGGTTTACTTGAGTGCGGCATTCGATACAGTGAATCGAGCTTGGTTATGGCAGAAGTTGCGCACATGGGGTTGTCCTGAATGGTTGTTGGCGGTACTTATCCAACTGCATACAGGGAACAGTGTTCAGGTGCGGCTGAATAATTTGGGATTCAAGAAGACCCCTGTCATGGTTAGTAGGGGGGTCACACAAGGTTGTGCTCTGGCCCCTCTATTATTTTGTCTTTATTTGGCTGAGTTTCCATTAATGCTATTGGTGGGTGATGGATGCCCAGTTAAGATTGGTTCTCAACACATAGCTAGTTTACTTTATGCAGACAACCTTGTCTTGCTCAACCATACAAAAAGGGGTGTAAAATATTGACTGAGAATGCAAAGTTGAATGACTTAGTCATAAATATGAGCAAGATAAAAATGATGGTTGTATCAGTAGTAAGATAGACAGGGTAAGTCTGTAGCTAGACTCTCAAAAGGTGGAGTATGTTGAAAGCTATCGATATTTGGGAGTGGATTTGACAGCCGACGGTGACTATGGGGCCATCGTGGTCTTCAAGAAAAGAAAGGCCAGACAGCTAATCTGTCTAATTAACAAATTTGCTAAACAAACAGCTGGAAATTCACTAGAAGGGATCCTAAAGTTGTTTAATCAGAGTTTTTCACCGTTCGTTCTTTATGTACTCTAAGCACTAGCCATGAGGGATTTGATATGGCTAAGTGTGGTTGGAGGACAATTTTGGAGGAACTCTTGAATTTGTCTCATACCATGCCTATAGCGTATCTACGGTTAGAACTAGGACTGGTCTCCCTCATGAGCCAAGTACACATACGAAGAGGCATGCTCTATTTTAAATGTAGTGGTTTCCCAACTTGCCAATTGTTGCAGCTCACTAGCTTGACGTTGTCGAGTCAATTTCCTGGTGGTCGGCGGGGCTGTCCATGGACCTCTGGGGTTGGGGAGGCCCCAACTCCTCCCGCGTCCCAAAGGAGTATGAGGCACACACAAGAGCAAAGAGTTACTGCTGTTTATTGCATCAAACAGACAGGGACAGGTTCCTGGAGCATGGGTACACAAGGAGCATCTCAGCGATGATGGGCTCACAGGTTCCTTTTTTAGCCGGATGACGCGACTACGTGTGTCACCTGGGAAAACTAGCCCCTAAACCTAAGGCTATCTCGGATTGGCTACCCGAGTGGTAGGGTCAGTATAGACCCGTATGGAAGGAAAGATTATTGATAGAAAAGGGGTCAAGTGGTACGCTTGGTTTGTCCCTAATAGTTGCTACATGAAAATTGTTACAAGGGGAAAGTTAGTGATTGTTTGACTATAGTGTCGTCAGTGGTTAGCTCCTTGTATTCTGATTGGTTCATCTGCGAACTCCCAAGCCTGGGACCATCGCTGTTCCCAGTTTGTGATGTACCTGGTGCTGGCAAAAAGTGTATGACTATGTGTCAGTGGTGGAAAATGGACAGATCTGACTACTGGCGGTTGGGTGTCCCATTCCCATCACTGCTGGTGTCCAACTTGTAGCTTTGTTGTTGCACTCTGGGTGCCAGATGTGAGACCCCAGAGCTTCTCTGGTCCATGGAGTTTGGCGTTGCATCAGGCCGGCCTGGTCATGTGTTGGAAGACCGTGTCTGAAGCAGAATTACAGGTATTTGATTTGTATTACGGCCCCAAAGAGTGTTTAGCAGTGTCAGGTGTAACCTTGGCGCGGGGAGCGCAGTGTGTAGATTGCAACTTTCGAGGCCTTGGCTGTGGGGCTCCTGTCAGGGTTTGTTCTGCATGATCAGCACCTTGCAACTTCGTCTAAGCTGCTCCCGCCAGGGGGACTTTGGTTTGCGGCCTACTTTGGCCTAGTCCATGGGTGGCGGAATACAGTCCATAAAACGAGGGTCGCGAGGTGCGGATTTGACCCTCATACATTAGTCCATATACAGGGTGGCATTTTCAGTGCGTTAGTAGCATAAACGTCTGCAAGCATATACACAAGCTCTTCTGGCATCTTGCGTTTCTGCGGTGCTGTAGTTAGCCTATGTGAAAAAATAACAACGATGCATGTGTGTGTGAGTGTGAGTGGTCCTCTACGTCATAGTACTGAGTATGTTCTTCATGTGGGCTGGTAAGTGACTGATCCATGTGCTTGGTGGCATGTGTGCTCTTGTCCGTTGGCTATGCGTCATGACATCTCTAATGATGGCGATATTTGTGGGTGATCTCTAATCGAATTGGTCCATATGGTCGGTCTCAGCCTCACCGGAAGTCCCACCACATGGTTTGGAAGATGTGCAGCTGGCCTGGGTATGCAGGGCATGGCCACAGGGGATCTTGACATCCAGGGTAGCAGTGAGCGGGTTGAACTCATCCTGCGGTGGGTGTTTAGGTTGTGACATCATAGGCCATGGTCTGGACGAGAATCGGGGGAAGGGATCATCCCATTTTCCCTCTTCAGTCCCCCCTCTGGTCGACTTGTCAACCACAAAATGATCCACTCTTCTATCTCCTCTTACTCGCCATACCTTCATTATTTCTGCCAGGTGTCTGTATCTGTCCACGTGGCCTTCAAAGGACCAGTACATGTATCCACATCCACCACCAGGCTTGCGGTAACCCCATTTTCCAACATAGCTTTTCGAGTTTCGTGGATTTTCTACTTTTATTGAAGGCGGGTACAAGTCTGCCTCCACTATCTGTTCCCGCAATCGCTCGCGTTCTTTGATGATTATATCTGAATGTTTGTCATCTTCAGCGGGCATCAGCACGTGCATGTCTATCATTTCCTCAGCAGTACGCTTTGATCTTATCCTCCACAGCTTTATCCCCATCAGAGAGGCCATTCCCAGTATCATGCATCCTGCCACAACCTTGAGGCCATCCGACAGCCATGATGGCATCTAAGACCAGATGTATGAAAACCAGCTACCATCCGTCTTGACGCCCTTTTCTTCCTCTTCCATCTTGGCATGCATCTTGGCCAGCTGTGATAACGCTGCAGATAATGTGCCATTGTCCTCATCGTTCGCAGGATTGAACGTGCAACATGAACTACAATTTTTGCACAAACACCTCGTTCCATTGCTGTCAGAAGGTCCAGTACATATCTTTTCTGTAGGGCCACCATCCTAATCACTCTCAGTTCTTCCTTGATTGTGTTGAACCCGTTAACAGTGGAGTTAATCGTCATCATTAGATCCCATCTTGTTATCTGTAGCCATTTTGCATTTGCATACGCCTGCACTCCTAGATGTATGATGGAGGAAAAGAACATTGCCGCTCTACTAAATAGTCTGTGTGCAGGCAGAATCTTGCTCAGTGCTGTTTCTGACCGTCCCCTCAGGTAATTTCCTGTCAGTGGTTCTCCTTGTCTTTTTACTCTGGACAAGTGGCTGTTATGTGTAGTGCCACTCTGTGACTTGCTGCCTACTTTCCTCAATGATATTTTCTTCCTTTTGTTCCCTTCGTCCATCTTAGGGAAGCTCTCCATGTTGACATGCTTTTGTGGGACTACCAGTGATGGAACGTTGATGTGTACCATAGTGCACACTCCATTCGATGACTGTCGCAAGCTATTGTATGCTTTGGCTCCGCAGGCCCAATAGTGGTCCATCAATACTGCTGTTGTTGCACCCCCTCAGGAAGCTTGATCCTCCTTTTGCACCCTTCATTCGCTCCAACATCAATCTCTCCACCATGCTGGTAACATAGTGTGGGTGTTGTAAGCGGAATTATCATTATGGGTTCTTCCTCTTTATCTAACAATGTTACTAATGCTGCACTCTTTGTCCATTCCTTGTAGCATTTATAGTTTTCTTCTTGCACTGTCATTACAGTGGATTTCACCAACGTCAGTGGTTTGCTTCCCACAACTCTGTCCACCCAAATGTTCTTCGTGTATACCTTTCCATATATTAATATTAATGGTCTTTCCCAGCACCCTGCTTCACCTCCAATTTCTCTTGCACTTCACTGACATGTAGGTAGTTTAGTGTTACCTCTTTTGTTTCTCCTTTGTTGGGTCTGTCTGTTATGTACTGGAGTCCTTCGGTCAGCCACCAGTAATTGTCAAACATCGGTAGTGTTTTAATGAAGCAGTCTTCGTAGGGGTATGTTGATCTTGACTTCCACCTTAGTGTTGCCGTTTTCGCTTGAAACCTTCCACATGTCTGAAACAATGCTAAGTATAACAGGCATTCTGCAGTTGTTGCTGGTACCTCAGTTGCCACAAATGTTCTTGAGGCACTCATAGCGTATGGGATCAACAAGCACACATAGCAGTTGTCCTTTGTCGTGTCTTTACCGATTTTGAACATGTGCTTGTACCACATGTTGTTGGAGACATGTGCAGACTCTGTGAGATATGTGTACACCCTATGTACATCTATAAAAACACTAGGTTTACCTCTTTTATCGTTATGCCCCGTGCTGTTTGTACCACCTGACACAGTTCTCCTTGCGGCTGTTTTGGCGGAGATGTTAGTATTGGGCGCTGCAGTCACATGAAAAGCATAGTAGGCCTGCCAGACAGCGGCAATTATCAGACCAGTGGTGAAAAATATCCCTAACATCTTTATTACAGTTGATATTACCACTGGCATTTTTATCTGACCTGTGCTGCCATCCTGCAGCTACTTTACTTTTAGATGATATAGGTGCCTGCCTGAAAATCACTAAAAAGTAGCATTATTACTGTTAGTGCATGTTATTAAGCCCTGTGTATCAAGTGGTCGTTCAATGCCCAGGCGAAAAGCTCTTCTCATTTATTTTATTTATTTATATTTATATAGCGCGCAAGTAACCCACAGGCATTGAGGCGCTTGTACTTGCAAAAATCTTAGTTACAGGCATATAGTCATTCATAGGTACAGTATGAGTTCGACAAAGCATAGAGCTGACATTTTGGTTGGTACAGTATGTCATTACAGTACAGTTTATGCATTAGGAATATATGAGATGTATTCGACTAGTGCAACGCATCTTATGTGAATAAGATTGTTTTCAAGGTTTTGCGGAAGGTGCTGAGGGAGGACTCGCCTCTGATTGTGGGAGGTAGGGCGTTCCAGTGCGTGGGTGCGAGATATGGGAAGCTGGATCCGCCCGCTCTGACTTTTTTTACTAATGGCACAGAGAGCATGTTAGTATATGGTGATCTGGTTGGCCTCGTAGAAGAGACGGGGTGGATCCTCTGGGAGAGGTAGTCAGGGGCAGTGAGGTGAATGCACTTGTGGGTCAGTGTCAGTGTCTTGAAGATGATTCGTTCTTTTATTGGGAGCCAGTGTGCTAGCTTTCTGGCCTCCGAGATGTGTTCCCTTTTGGCAATGCCTTGGGCTGCCCGGAGAGCACTATTCTGAATGATTTGCAACCTCTCTAGGTTTCTGTTGGAGGTGCCTAGAAAGAGTACATTGCAATAGTCAAGCCTGGATCCAGTGATGGCTCTGGCTATGTTAGTGCAGTTCTCTTTGGAGAGAAAGGGCCTGACTGCGTTGATAAGTTTGGCATGGTATGCAGCTGCAGAGGCTATAGCGTTGACTTGTTTATCCATGGATAGGTTGGAGTCCAAGTAGACTCCAAGGGTTTTGACTGATTCCGAGACAGGTATTTTGATAGAGTCTATGGTGAAGTGGCTGAATTGGGAGTCTAGATTTTTCAGTGTGTCGGGTGAGCCTACCAAAAGGAGTTCAGTCTTGTCGGAGTTGAGGCATAGTCCATTGTCTGCCATCCAGGCTTGGATGGTGTTGTAGAGGTTGTTGAGGGTCATGGAGTCAGTGTCATAGTTACCAGTGAGGGTTAGGAGGATCTGTGTGTCGTCGGCGTAGTTAGTGTATGAAATGCCCATGGCGTCGAGGATGAGAAAGAGTGGTCGTGTGAAGATGTTGTAGAGGGTGGGTGAGAGGCAGGAGCCTTGGGGCACACCGCAGAGAATGGTAGTTGGAGATGCGGATGCTGAGTCCGAGAATACTTGCATGGTTCTGCCTTGTAGGAAGGAAGTGATCCATGCTGTGGCTTCAGGGGAGAATTTGGCAGTAGAGGAGAGGTGGTGGCATAGGACGTCATGATCCACGAGGTCGAAGGCCGCGGATAGGTCAAGAAGTAAGAGAAGTGCTGGTTTGGCCATGTCTCTGGCATCGTCCATTTGGTTTTTCAGGTCAAGTAGGGCGGTTTCAGTCCCGTGTCTGGGGCGGAAGCCTGATTGGCGGAGTCCTAGGAGTTTGTTCTCCTCAATGAAGTGTTGAACCTGCAGGTAGGCTGCTTTGTCCAGTATTTTGAGGAGGAAAGGGACAGTGGTGATAGGTCTATAGTTGTTGGGGGATGTGGGGTCGAGAGTTGGCTTTTTTAAGAGAGGGCGGACCCAGGCTTCCTTGAGGGAGGCAGGGACTTTCCCAGTAGCAAAGGAGGTGTTTACAAAGGCTGTAAGGAAGGGAGCTAGCGCTTCAGAGCAGTCTTTGATAATGGTGGCTGGGCATGCATCACCTTTGCAGTTGGAGGGTTTGATGTTCCTCATTATGTTGGTGATGTCTTTTTCTAGAATGGGTTTGAATGAGAAGGGTTGGGGGGGGTCCGGGGCTGGTGGTGGGGCAGGGGTGTGTGTGTTGGGTAGGGCTTGCTTAGTGGCTAGTATTTTGTTTTGGAGCAGGTTCAATTTATTTTTCATGGCTGTTTGTATAGCATCACACCAGGCCTTGTCTTTGGTGAAGTTCTGGGGGGCGGGCGTGGGTGTTTCAAGCTCCCTGAAGATGGCAAAGATTTCTTTAGTGCTGGATTGTGCTTCAGAGATTCTGGATTCAAAGGATTTGGCCTTAGCTAGGGTGATTGCTTTTTTATATCTAGTGGAGCAAGATTTAAAAGTCGTCTTGTCTTTGTCGGAGTGAGACAATTGCCACTGAGTGAGAGCGGCCTTTTTTTCAATGCGGAGTGCGAGGAGGTCCGGGGTGAACCAGGAGTTGGAGTGGCTGGTGGGTTTGGGCTTACGGGGTTTAAGGGGGGCAATGGAATTAATGGCTGCTTTGATGGCAACTTCGTAGGCTGTTGCGAGTGTTTCTGGGTCTGTGGAGAAAGGGGGTCTGAAGGCTGGGCCTTGGAGGAAAGGCAGTAGCTTTTCCTTAGTGAGTTGGCGGGAGCTTCTGGCAAGACAGGGTGGCAGTGGTTGGGGTGGGGGGGTGGTGGAGCGGGTAGTGAGGATGTTGAAGGTGATGATGTGGTGGTCTGACCATGGGGTGGGAGAGTTGCCAGTGATAATGAGAGG
This sequence comes from Ambystoma mexicanum, assembly GCF_040938575.1. Lineage (NCBI taxonomy): Eukaryota > Metazoa > Chordata > Amphibia > Caudata > Ambystomatidae > Ambystoma > Ambystoma mexicanum. Next base: position 478,038,594 of record NC_090932.1, on the reverse strand, counting down.
GCAGTTGTGTTGCGCAATCCAGTCGAGAGTTCTGCCCTGGGTGTGGGTTGGGCTAAAGATGGTGTTATTGTACCCCAGAGCCTTGAGGGCTGAGTCCAGGGATTTGGCTGCTGGGTCCTTCCTGTCCAGGAGACCTAGGTTAACATCCCCAAGGAGGATGGCTTTTGATTGTTTTTTGAGGTTGTCAGAGAGGAGGTGGATGAGGGAGGCTTGGAAGTCACCTGTTGAGCCTGGGGGGCGGTAGACAATGTGGACAGTAATGGTACATTGGGGGGATAGGTTGATTTTGACTTGGAGGTAGTCACTGTTGAGTAAGGATTTCTCTACCTTCCTGATAGAGAGGCAGTCTTTGGCAATAATTGCTACACCTCCACCTTTGGAGAGGCGATCTTGTCTGGTGATGGAGTATCCAGGTGGTAGTGCGAGGGCGAGTGCTGGGCCAGAGGCATCGTGTAGCCATGTTTCAGAGATCATGAGTAGATCGAGGTCATGGGTGGTTAGAAGGTCATGGATGTCTAGAGCGTGGGCGTTGATGGACCTAGCGTTAATCAAGGCGCATTTAAGATGTGGTCCGGTAGTGGCTGGGGGGGGGGTGGGCACAGGTGGTAATACATTTGGCACAGTAGCATTCAAAATGGTGGTAAAAGAATTGCAAACCACAGGTTTTACACTGGGGGGCTCAATTTCAGTGGTGGTGGGCACAGGTGGTAATACATTTGGCACAGTAGCATTCAAAATGGTGGTAAAAGAATTTCAAACCACAGGTTTTACACTGGGGGGCTCATTTTCAGTGGTGGTGGGCACAGGTGGTAACACATTTTGTATGGGGGTGGCACCCATGTGGGTGTGGTTACGTACGTCATCATCTGCTATGCTGTCAATATCCATAGAAGCAGTAGGCTTTTTGCGGAAGAGTCTATTCGAGGACACATGTTGTGGGGGCGGCAAGATGCGTGAACATAGCCGTGCATTGCGGATGTTCGTGGGGAGGGGATTGTACTTGAAGGTGGCTTGCAGCGTGCGGGTGCGCAATCTGAGGCATCTGGTATGAGGGCATGGGTATGAGCTAGTTGACTCGTAGCTCTGATTCTTACCTCCGAGATGCCGCTTGGATTCCGGGCAGTCAGCAGACGAGCAGCAAAGAGCTGATAAGAGCGTGGGAGGCCTTTCCTTCCGGCCTTCCCTGCTCGGCTTCGCCTCTCGGCCCTCTCCCCCTCCATTTAAAGCAGGAGGGGAGGGGCAGGCAGAGGAAGGCAGCAAATGGGCGCTCGGGCCCGCGGCGGTGCTAGCAGCTGGCTCCGTTGTTGTGTTGGCGTCCATGGCAACCATGGGCGCCATCTTAGGAAGTTGCAGGGCCGTGGAACACGCGGCGAACGGGGATGAGTGGATGAAGCACTCTGAGAATCCGAATTCGATCGGATCAGCTCCCTGCTGATCCGTGTGTCGGTGAGCTCGCAGCAGAGCTGATAAGAGCGTGGGAGGCCTTTCCTTCCGGCCTTCCCTGCTCGGCTCATGCCTTTCTCACCGTCCTATCTCTCAAGGTGGGTAATGCTGCGGGGAGATGCAGAAATGATCGTACTATTAGCATGAGATACGCATTATAATATATACGTATTCTCCTTGGCCTTAAGTATTTTGCCATTTTTATATTGTATACTAGTTGATGTGACAGTGCTTCTGGGGTATCGTCTGTGGGTAGCATTTGCCCCTGGGCAGTGGCATATGTTCTTTGTCATTCACTTAAATATACAATAACAATGCGCAAAACCTGCATGTGTGAGACTAAAAGAGAAGAGAGCATGCATGTGTTTACACAGTGTGGTGTATATTGGAGATTCCTTTGACAATGTTCTCCTTTAGCTGGAGGTTGGTGGGTGTTAATTTTAGTTAAACTTATTTTTTCCCGTTCTTTTATCGGAAGTTCTTAATTTATTGTTCTGGTGTGGTGGCATACTTTGTCTGAGATCTCGTGATCATGGGATGGGCTATGGGTGCCTGATCGTTATGTCTTTTGGGGTATCTGGCACCTGTGCTGTGTCGTTGTTGTCAGTTGTCGTTGCTGAAGCATTGGCCCCTTCGCTGAGATGAGGGCAGGTCTTTGATTTGTAGGGCTTGTTGTTGTGAATGTGTCCAAACATCTTTGTCGGATAGTTTTACTGCTCTAGGGGCCACTTTCTGCACTTTATGGGGCCCTGTGAATCTAGGGGAGTTCCACTTTCTCCGATAGTTCTTTAGGGGAACTTCATCTCCTTCTTTCAATGTCCACTGTGCAGTAAATTACTGTTCCTCGTTGGTTGCTTTTCCCTGTTGGTTGTTCTTTGACCCGCCCTGTGTCCGTTGAATCTGTTGAGAGATAAAAGTGGCACTAGTAACCAATGAAGAGACATACTCGTGCATTTCATCACCAAAAACAGTACTTGCAGTATTACAATCACTCATTGCCCTTGACGGTGGTGTGAGGGGAAGGTGCATATGACATCTGGTCACCACCTCATGGGGTGTGAGGTGGTGGTCCCAACCTGGTCTATTTCTTAACTCAATCAGGGCCAGGGGAAGGCAGTACAGCCAACTCTTTTTGGTTGTTTGCTGGATCTTTGCTATTTCTTCTTTTAAGAGACCATTGAGGCATTCACAGACGCCATTACCTTGTGGGTGATATGCACAAGCAAACTTATGCTTGATTCCTAGAAGGGCAGTGACATGTTGAAATAATTTGTTGGCAAAGTGGGGACCGTTGTCTGACCTCAGTACCTTGCAAACTCCCCACCTCGGGAAGACCTCCCTTACCAAAAATGTAGCTGCCCTGAATGCATCTGCATGAGAGCACGGACTGGCCTCGATCAATTGTTGATGACCCATCGATGTACATTATCTCACCCCCCTCTAGGGCATTCTCTTCTACTTTTCTGGTATATGAGTAAAATTCAATCATATGTGCACAGTCGTGTGCATGTTCTCTACCTTCCACTTTCTCTGCTATAAACCGTGCTGGATTGACATTACTGCACCTTACTATTTTCAGCTCAGGTCTAGACAAAATAATCTCGTAGCCTGTTGCTCTTTGGGTAGTCAGCGTGGATTTTGGCTTGTTTAATATTGCGAAGAGGGCGTGTTTCACGTATAGTGTGGTGGAGCATCCCATGGTAATTGAGGATGATTTTTCCACTGCATAGGCTGCTGCAGCTAGGCTTTTTTCACACAGAAAGTGCCCCATCATCACTGGGTCTAAGTGGCCGCAGTAAAATGTTATTGGTTTGTGTCCCAGGCTCATCTTTTGAGTTAAAACTTCCTTCATTACTGCACCATCGCAATGTGAGAATATGTAGAATTAATTTTCATAATTAGGAGTACCTAATACTGGTGCCGCAGAAATGGTGTGTTTAAGCTCATTGAATGCATCTGTCATTTCTCTTGTCCACCCCAACTTCCTTGCCCCCCTCTGTGCCTCCCTGAGGCCTCTAGCAGGGGTCCTATGTATGAGCTGTAATCAAAGACCCATGCTATACAGAAGTTGCATAGGCCAAGAAATTGCTGCAGTTCCCTGACCGTCTGCGGCTGTAGTGTATTATTTATTGCTTGTGCCCTTTGTAGTGCAATGCTCCTTCCCTTTTGTGAAATGATCTGCCCGATATTAAGTACTTGCTCCTGACAATACTGCAGTTTCCCCTTGTCAACCTTGTATCCTTTCTCAGCCAACACTGTGAGCATTTTTATAGAGTCCCTCCTGCATTTTTCCTCAGTGGTGCTGCAGATGATGATATCATCCACATACTGCCGCACCGTGCTTTCCATGTCTATGTTTCCTATGTCCATTTGTATTACCCTGTTAAATATGGATGGTGACTCGCAGTACCCTTGGGGTAGTCTAGTGTGTTTCCACTTTGTATTGCTGTATGTGAATATTTTTAAATCTTGTGAGTCAGCGTGTAATGTTATTGAGAAAAACATTTTTTGAGATCGATCACTGTGAATCATGACGCTTCTGCTGGTATTCCACACAGTATTGTGACTCGGTTAGCTGCTATCGGGTACTCTGCCTCCACAATGTGGTTAAGTGGTCTCAGATCTTGTATGAAATGCCAAGATCCTCCCTTTGCCTTGCGCACAGGGTAAACCACAGTGTCGCATGGGGATTCTGATGGTACTAATATTTTTCTTTCCACTAGGGCACTTATTGTCTCATAAATCCCTTCATCTGCTTCTTCAGACAGTGGGTACTGCTTCACCCTGGGCAGCATTGCACCTTTCTTTAGCTTTATTTGTACTTCTCCGATGCTTTTTGTGCAACCCACATCATAGGGACTTGTAGTCCATAGTGATGTGGGTACAGCTGCTAAATCTTCGTGGTAGAGGGGTGCTTGTGTAGGGACGGGTGCTTCTAGTGCGTTGCCATTTTCTGTGCTACCTCCTTGTAGGTCACTCTCAACCAAACATAGATGCTCATCTGGAATACCATCTCCCCATCTCCTACTTAGTCTGAGAACAGCTCCTCATTTGATACCTGTGTCAGCCGACATCCTTCAGCCAGTGCGACAACTGCCCTCCATGCTTTCCCTTCTCCATCCTGAGTGTGGACTGCAATGTAGTCTTTGGTTGCCACAATACTGTCGATGTCTACTGATATTATTGCCCCTTCTTCCTCACTAGTGGATGTTTCCAGTCTGAACATGTATGCTGCCGGTCTCCTCCACACCTTGCCCTCGATTCTCGGTAGCCATGCTATTGCCGTGTCTGTCCCATATTGGAAGAGGTCCTTGTCCACTGGTTCTGCCCTTGCCACTTTCTTGCCACAGTAAGCCTGAAGTATGTGTCGTGCAGTGAGAATGTGTATGCCTGGTGTGGAGCACACTATTCCCTTACCAGTGAAGGATATAGTCATGTTCAATCTGCTCATGATGTCTCTTCCTAATATATTTACTGGTGATTGTTTTGAGTATAATAGTTGCAGGGATAATGCATGATCTCTGATGGATAATGAGATGTTATCAGTAAACAGAACCAGCCCTCCAGCCCCAGAGAATCCTTAAGTGTGCATGGCCTTGCCTGACAAGTTGAATTTCCCTTCCCTAATACAGGATATAGTGGCCCTTGTATCAACTAAGAAAGAAAATGTTTTGTCTCCTATTGCCACCTTTATGCGTGGTTCCTCCGCAGGGTTAGGTGTTACCGACTGGATGGGACACAACAAGGACTTCTGTGGGCTGTCCTATTGAGGGTATAGTGACTGTCCGTTCCCTGGGTATGGGTTGTGACCTAGTATCGTCCTCTTTCCCATTTGCGTCTGTGGTATTGGCGTGTCCATAAGGAGTTGTGCTTTGTCCTGTATCTGAGTGAGTTATTGTACCGTTTGGATGTGTTGTTGTTGTGCAGTCGTCATTTGTTGTTGTGCTTGTTGCTGTGCTGGTTGGTGCTGTATTTGTTGTGCAGTGGGTGTCACGTATTGTTGCTGTGGTTGTGGTGGCACCTGTTGTTGCATGTGGGTTTCTGTCATTTGTTGTGGCTGCGGTTGTGATTATTAGTGCTGTCCCCCATTGTAACCCTGTTACCCTTGCTCCCCCATCCTGCTTGTGTTTGTCTTGCCCTGCATGTGCGTGATACGTGTCCTACTAGCCCACAGGTCCAGCATGTTGGCACCTCTCGGGCTTGTCACGGGTATCCTCCAGTGTTGTCTGAGTATCTCTGCTTTCCATATTGGTTATACCCTCCCCCTTGCTGGTGCGCCGCTGGGCCAAATCCCCTCCCTCTTGTTAACCCACCCCTCCCTCTGTAGTTGTTTGTGTAGCCGTTGCCCATTTGCGTGTATCCTTCACCAATTGGAGGAGCATATGCGTGTTGGACTGTGCATGGAGGCGGTGGTGGCAGTTGCTGTGTCGTAGTTTGTGCTTGCTGTAGTGGTGTCGCTGTTGGTTGTGATTGTTGCGGAAGGGCTGGAGCCTGAGGTGCGGGCTTGTTATAAGTGCACATTCGATGGCATATTTTGACAGTTTCTTTTGAACCAGTTTTGCCTCATCTGCCTTTATATCTTCCTCCTTCTGTTTCATCTTCTCTTGCCATAACCTACAATGGTGTACTATTGTTAATTGTATTTCTGGCCATTCTTTTGCTTCCATTCCTACCAGTTTTTTCAACTGCCTCGGAACTGGTTCTGGGAGCCCCTGTATCAGTATGTGGTAAAAAATTGCTAATGTTTTGTCCCACGGTTCCCGCGTTTGCAGACGCCACTTCTCCTGAATTTCCTGAATGTAATTAACAGGGTCTTCGTTCTCGCGCATTTTGCTTGTTATTGCCCCGATATCTGATGTGTCTGGGTATTGTACCCTGAGTGCTTGCCATAGTGCGTGCCTGCAATTTGCAAAAGGTGCCCTGTCATGTGAGGTGTCACTGATTGTCACCCCGGGGAATCCCGCCCTCTTCCAAATGTCATCTGCTGCATCACCTAGTATGGAAATTAATAACCCCTTGACATCCCCAACTGCTAACTTGTGTCCTGCAGTTAGCTTCTCCATTTCATATATCCATTTTCCCGCCCTTCCGCTCAAGGATGGTAGTCTACATTTAATGTTTTCTTTGTCTGCATGCTTCCATGGGACATATTGTGGCCTTGCCCCCCTCTCTCTAGTAATGGCCTTTGTGTGTATTCTTTTACCTCCTCTGGCGTGCGTCTGTGTGGTGATGTGTGTGTATTCACTTTCCTCTTCCATGTCAGAAAATTCCTCGATAAATTCAGTGAGGTGTTGTACAAGCCGTGTGTCCCCTATACCCTTATGACCTCTTTGTTTGCTCTGCTGGCTCTTGATCTGTATTGTTACTAATCCCTCCATTCTGCGACTTGGGAGGTCTCTACGCCGATCAACATATGGCATGTGTCGGGCAGGTTGTGTCACTTGTCGTTGTGCCCCCTCCCCTGGTGAGTTTTTGTCACCCCTCCTTGTTCTTTCTTCTTCTTGTGTTTTGCATTCCCATGATGATCCGCAGTCTGTGTGTGTGATATATAGTTTAATTAGCCCTTATACACTCCCGTCACTCTGACTTCCGCATGACCCCACCTCCTCCTCACTACAAAAGCCATCTGACATTGTCAATTTTGTGTGTGGGCCTGCTCTTCCCACTGTTACAGTTTCCAAATCTATAGCTGCGTACTCACATGTCTCCTCCGTTTCGCCCCATACTTGCGGTATCGCTACCTCACTACTACTACATGCGCTGATCATACCCCTGGGTGCTTGGCTTGTCCCCCTTGGCCCCTGGTTGCTTCGTTGGTCTCCTTCATTCTCTAACACAGCCCCTGCCCTCCGAAGTTCGCTTATAATCGTGTCACTTACCTGCCCAAGCACCCTTGAGTCTCTATCCTTGTCGTTCCACGTCCGGCCCTCCTTTGCCAGTATACTCTCTATTATTTTCCCTTCCTCGTACTTCCATGTGCTCCCTGATATAATCTTCTTCTTCCATAGTGACATGCATGTTGCAATTTATACTTTTGAGCACCGCCGTTACCTGGCCCCGTAGTTTGGGGACTTCCGACTTTCTGCTGCAAGGAAAAGCAATGTTGTTCTTAAAATACTTTTGTGCTTGGCACCACCGCCCTCTTGTTCTTTACAACACTATCACCTCCCTTTACACTCCTCCTTTTGGAGCTAGAGCCCCCTTCAGCCTGTGGCTCGTGAGGCCCCCTGTGTCCTCGCGCTCCGCGCAGCATGCTTTTGAGCCGCCCCGCTTTTCCAGTGCTGCCGCTAGTCAGCGCACCTGCAACATTCTTCAAACCCCTCCTCCTTCCTCTCTGTCTTCACTGCCTGTGCAGTGTATGCTCGTCTCTTCCCCCTCCCACTGGTCACACCTCCTTTAGGTGTGACCCCTTTGATCAAGGACATGCCGGCGTTCTCCGTGCACGGCCGCCTGTCCCCATTCACCCCCCCTTACCGCGTGCCTCTGATCCAATTACACTGAAGAAAACCACAGTGTCCTATGCAAGCCCTATGGGTGACGTCACCGTCTAGTACAATATGTTACTGGTACGTACAGTTGGAACATAGAATGCGCACCAATTCTGACAATGTTATTCCCCACAATCCCCACAGCTGTCTTGCCACCGCGCCTGGAGTGGAGTATTCAGTAATCACTTTGTTATTATAATTGAGCTGCACCCACTACATCGTCTCGCGTGTGATACGCCCCCTCTCCAGGGGAGCTTAACCAGCCAACTATCTTCCGCACTGAGAAACAATCTTGCTACCTCTTGCAGGAATACGTCATCTATTTACCGAGCTAAAACACTCAATTAATAGGAATCCTCATCCATTTATTGATCTACAACGCCAACTCATAGGAATGCCACACCCCTTTGTACATGTGTCTGCGATCTAGACCAATCAGCGCGATCCGCCAGTCACACATCGGGGCTCGAAGCCCCATCCAGCTTGCTCTGTAACACTAGAGGGGACGGCCTTCGTTCCGATCCCCACTACACCTCACACATTGATCGCCGCTCAATAACCAAAATCTTTTCTGAACAGACTGTAAAAACAACCCACCACTCTGCTCACCATTCCTCCCGCCACCCGCACAACATTACATTGCTGGTTGCGTGTGCCATACTCACATCGGGCTCTCGCTTGCCAGTGCCACTCGGCTGCAGGCACCCCTCCCAATCAGCTCGCCACCTCCCCTCGTCTGGACCACGTCTGGTCACTCGCCAACTACGGGCGGATAATTTGATATGTCGGCTCCTGACAGCCACTCTCCGTTGAGCTGTCCAGTCATCTTGCAGTTCCGGGATGGTCCTGTAGTCCTCCAAAGGGGGCAACGGCAGAGGGGGCTGCGTTGCTGGGCCACCTTGACGAAACCAATCGCACTGCGGTCTATCTCACCATCTCAGCAGTGCCTCCAACTGGTCGGGTCAATTTCCCCGGGGTCGGCGGGGCCGTCCGCGGACCTCCGGGGTTGGGGAGGCCCCATTTCCTCCCGCGTCCCAAAGGAGTATGAGGCACACACAAGAGCAAAGAGTTACTGCTGTTTATTGTATCAAACAGACAGGGACAGGTTCCTGAAGCATGTTTACCCAAGGAGCATATCAGCAATGATGGCCCTCAGGCCCTTTTTCTAGCCGGATGACGCGACTATGTGCGTCACCTGGAAAAACTAGCCCCTAAAGCTAATGCTATCTCGGGTTGGCTTCCGAGTGGTAGGGTAAGTATAGACCCGTATAGAAGGAAAGATTATTGGTAGAGAAGTGGTCAGGTGGTACGCTTGGGTTGTCCCTGATAGTTGCTACATGAAAATTGTTACAAGGGGAAAGTTAGTGATTGGTTGACTATAGTGTTGTTAGTGGTTAGCCCCTTGTATTCTGATTGGTTCATCTGCGAGCCCCCAAGTTTAGGACCATAGCTGTTCCCATCTCGCGATGTACCTTGTGCTGGCAACAATGTATGACTATGTGTCAGTGGCAGACAATGGACAAGTCAGTTGGGTGTCATGTTCCCATGGCTGCCGGTGTCCAACTTGTAGCTTCGTTGTTGCAGTCTGGGTCCCAGACGTGAGACCCCAGAGCTCCTCTGGTCCTTGGAGTTTGGTGTCGCATCATGCCGGCCTGGTCACGTGTTGGAAGACCATGGCTGAAGCAGAATTACGGGTATTTGATTTGTATTATGGCTCCAAAGAGTGTTTAGCAGTGGCAGGTGTAACCTTGGCACAGGGAGCGTGGCGTGTAGATTGCAACATTCTTGGCCTTGGCTGTGGAGCTCCTGTCAAGGTTTGTTCTGCACAATCAGCACCTTGCAGCTTCGTCTGAGCTGCTTCGGCCCTGGGGTCTTTGGTTTGCAGCCTACTTTGGCCTAGTCCAGGTTGGTGGAATACAGTCCATAAGATGAGGGTCGTAAGGTGCAAATTCGACCCTTCTACGTTAGTCCATATACAGGGTGGCATCTTCAGCGCGTTAGTAGCCTGAGCATCTTGCGTTTCTGCTGTGCTGTAGTTAGCCTATGTGAAAGAATAACAACAGTGCTTGTGTGTGTGAGTTTGAGCGGTCTTCTACGTCATAGTAATGAGTATGTTCTTTGTGTGGGCTGGTGTGTGGATGATTCATGTGCTTGGTGGCACGTGTTCTCTTGTCGATTGGCTATGTCGTCATGACATCTCTAACGAAGGCCACATTTGTGGGTGATGTCTAATCGAGTTGGTCCATATGGTCGGTCTCAGCCTCACCCATGGTCCCACCGCGTGGTTTGGATGATGCGCAGCTGGCCTGTGTGTGCGGGGCGTGGCCACGGTGGATATTGACATCCGGGGCAGCAGTGAGCGGGTTAAACTCATCCCGCAGTGGATGTTTAGGTTGTGACATCATAGGCCATGGTCTGGATGAGAATCGGGGTAAGGGATCATCCCATTTTCTCTCTTCAACGTATGTAACAGGTAGCCATAATAAATACATACAATTAGATGAGGAGTGTTTCACTAATATTGAGTGGACTCTCGTCTTTGAGAGTGGCACAAAGTTTGAGGTACTGAAGGCAATAAATAGAAAAAATAAATTGGAGCAGTGGGATTGGTTAAAAAATGTAACACATTTGCAAACACTAAGATAACTATAAATATGTATTGGGTATTGGCCATTTCTATCTCAAAACTTAACACTATCACTATGCTATTTCAAAACCCATAGTTATCCACTCAGATTATGTCCATGTAACATAAGTGAGACAAGAAAATCTGAGGGCAAAATGCCAATATAACAACCTGGCACTAGCCACTCACTTATGTTACTAACCCCACTTAAGACTGTTGGGAAGAGAAATATTCAATATATGTCAATGAAAGTAGTTGTCCGAATGAATATTGGACATAATCTGAGTGGATAACTATGCTGATATGTAAAAACATTGGTTTATCCTTTTATATTTGATTAATGTGTCTTTTATAATGGTTCTTTAATAAAATGTGATGTATGTATTTAACTGACCAACTGTACAACTATTGCATTTTATTTGCATAGATGTACAGGATGTATACTGCGGCTTCTCCTACAGCCTAGTTGTGTAAAAACTGGATGGCTATCTGTGGACATTGTATGTTGTGTTTTAGTGTTCCTGTCCTCATCTACAGAACCCCAACACAAAAAAGAGGACCCACTTTGCTCAATTCCGTTTACCTACATGGATTTTATGTACATACGAAATTAAGTTTTAGGGGGTCATACACATTCTAGGTTCTAGAGTGTATTTTAGTGTGTATTTTAAAGAAATTCAGATTATACAAGTGATTAAGATAATGATGGAATTGTGTAAAGGTTGTATGTGTATGTCTTTTAATGGTATTATAATGGTTTTATGTGTATGTTTTGTGAAGGTTCCATTGTGAATCAATACAAATAAAATAAAATAAAATAAAATATAATGGAGAGATAAAGGAATGCAGGAAGAATGTTAATAGCTGCAGATTATCATGAGCTAGGTTTAGTGACTTCTGCATGGATAAAGGCAAGGTTTTCAGCAGGGAGCAGAAACATTAAGGGGCCGATTCATGGAATAAATTGTGCCAAAAAAGGGGGACTTGCGTGCGAAAACGCGCTCAAGCGCCCATTTGTCGATTCATGGAACACAATGAATGGGGCTTACTGGAGACTTTCGACGAATCGGCGCGGGTCCAACACGTCACAGCAACACTACGAACGCCTTGTGCGAGACTCCCAGTGAAGGGGCGTATCGTCTTGCGCAGTCACTTAAAAAGGGGACGGAACACGTGGAATGGAGAACAACAAGCGTAAATATGGGCGTTACGTGGGAAGTATCACAGTAAAATACTCGCAACACCCACATGCGCGCTAACAACACGTATTCATGGTATTGAACAGGGCTCACCAGCACATGGGAAAAGACGAGCAAATCCAGAAATACCCACGCAGTGCGAAAGCTGGCATAACCGTCACAGCACACGAAAAACAATGCATAAAAAGGGCATGCGAAAAACCATCACGCGTATACAGCTACAATGAAGGTACCATTTTTAGCAGCAGTGATCGTGGGACATTGCAGGAGGAGGAGGAGGTCCAGGGCCTGCATTTATTTACCCAGGACCAGCCTTTTTGGGATACCTGATGATCAGGTCTATGGCAGGTATAGGTTTCCGCCTCATATCATATTAGATCTGGTCACTGAGTGGAAGGATTGTAAAGACTGGAGGGGGGAGTGTGTACTCCTGCTCTCTATTTGGCAGAGTAAAATCACAGAGCACCCCGGCCAAGGATCTCTATTCGGTAGCTGTGGTCGAACAACCAAACTCTCAGCAAGTGATGGAGTCTGGTTCTTAAGTACAGTGTAGTCCCCAAGTCCCCACAAAGGAATGTCCATACACTGTAATAGTCAAAACACAGTTATTTATATAAATAAGAGGCAAGTTATTACACACAATCACAATAACACACTTTGTGCTCAGTTAATCTAAAAATGGCAAATATATACGCAGTTCTACGTGGTACCACAATTACTATGATTTCATTCAAGTGCATCAACTGTACTTAGTTAAAATGTCACACAAATCACTTAGTAGAGAGAACGAACATTAGATATAGGAGGAAAAGCAGTTGGTGAAAACAATAGGCAGAATACTGGCCCCACGAATGGGCACAGCTCTCTGTGGAGATCCTCCCACCTGGGCAACCTGTAAATCAAAGATATAATACAAGCCCAATCCATATATTCTTCTCAAGAGTCTTATTTGCTTCTAATATAGTTCTAAAACCCTAATGTACCTGGAATAGCAGATTTTGACTTCAGGTTGTCGACAGAGCCTTCTTGATCGGCTCCCCTTAAGGCAGGAGCCACAGATCATCAAAATCCCACAAACAAAGGGTGAACCACAGCATTGAGGACGCAGCTTCGGTCCTGGTGGTGCTCGTTGATGATCGGTCGCTGATGTCCTGCAAAGATGAGGCGTGCAAGGCACCTCGATGGTTGATTGTTCAGTACAGCAAAAGAGTCTATGAAGAACTTTGGCCCAGCAAAGGTGTCAAGTCTTCCGGCATCCCTTCTGGTCTTTGGGTGGCACGAAACCCACCGGCGGATGCTCCTCAGTGCATCGGCAGCCTGTCTTTCTCTGGCGGGACAAAGCAGTCGGCTGTGCTGGTGAGATCGTCCGTGAATCAAAAGTCTTAGGCAAAGGAGAGTTGCGGCTCTGGTTGTCAATGGCACGACATCAAGCAGTTCGAGCTTCTGGGCAACTAGCTTTGATGGGCCTCCAGTGGTAATAGCAAACCTGCAAACCCTGGTCAACGACGGTGGACGGAATGTTCGGTGCTTCTCTTCATTCTCCTCTGCGGTCCCCTTCTCCGTTTGACAGTCTTTCATAGGCTGGCTTCCAGGGCGCTTCGGCGAAGGTTAGTGGTGCACAATGGTCCCTCATAGCTCGGTAAGAGGGCGCCTAGCAGGTCCTCTCTTGGATCAGTTTCTCGAAGCACAGCAGCTTTCAGATTGCGTCAAAGGGAAACAGCAGTTAACCTTCGTCCTCGGGATCGGCGCATCAGTTTCGACTTCAGCTTCTGAACGAAGTCAAGCAGTGAGAGGCCCCCAATTATACTAGTTTGACTCTCATTCACTCTACTGGGTCACACTAATGGTAACCAATCACTCATAAGGGCATTCATGCAGGCAGTCAGCCAATCAGGCTCACGGTGCATTCAGGCCATTCTTCTCCCTCCAGACACTCACAACAAGTAATGTGTATTTGGACAAGCATCCAGCCATTCAGCACTCCACACTGCATTTATACCAGTTTCAGGAAGGGCTGTCTCAGTCATTGGGCCTCATCACGACCTCGGCAGTAACCCTTAAATCCGGCGGTAGGGCTATTACCGCCGGATTTAAGGGTCCGCTGAATCAGGGCCTTGGCGGATTTCAACCCAGCTCTGAGCTGGTGTGAAATCCACCGAGAATTCACGCTCATACCGCCGGCGGGAAATCCGCCGCCGGTATGAGCGCGAAATTTCCCCATTGAGCCCAATGGGGAATGGGGCATTCCTGAATGAGCTCAATGGGGAATGGGGACTTCCAAGTCTGCCCAACTCGTGATCCTGTGCTATTAGCGCCGGGGGCTATGGCGGTCACGCTAATAGCCCCCGTGCTAATACCGCCGGCGTTACCGCCGAGGTTGTGATGAGGCCCATTGTCTCGAACACCAGAAACTAGACACCCATAACATGAAGTGCATATTGGTCACACACTCCATTCACCCAGGTCCCAACCCAAGAGTGTATCCACAACATACAGTCTGGCCTGGACTTCCCCATAATACCATATATGGAACTTCCACCAAACATCCAGTCCGGGGAAGGGTCCGAGTCAGGGCTTTCCAGGACTTTGGGAAAAACCAGTTAAGAGGCAATAGAAAGCAAGAGGCCACAGGGGCCTTCTTGTCTCCTGTCAGGAATCAACTGATTCCAATGGCAGGGCCTGGGTATCCCTAAATGGAGGACACCCAGAGCACCTGTTAAATTCAGCATGGAGCTGCCACCAGCCCATGCCCTGCTCTGTGGGCCACACACAGGTGCCCAAAAACATACACTAGGGGCACAGGGTTGTACCCCCACCCATGGGTGACATACGAGTATCCCATGGGCCTGTACACCAAACCAAAAAAAGGAAGAGCTGCACTGCCAGGAGTCCCACATGGACTCCTGTGCAGAAGACAATACAGAACACATATGAAAAGGGAGGCCCTGTCCCTCCAGTGCATTTTCAGCATCACAAGGATGACCTTACATCACCCACCCTGTGCTCCCTAACACTGAGCCCTTTGGAAAAGTTGCTCAATGAACTGCATTTTTCGGCCACTGGGTCATTTCAGCGGACAAATGCCATAGTTGGGGACATTTCACAGCCCAAGCAGTCACGCTGCCTATATCAGGTTGAAAAGGATTCCAATAGGGCGTCACACACCGGACCAGGTCCTTCGCCCTTAGCCTTAAATGTAGCACACAATAAGAATGTTTTTTGTTTATTTTCTACGAATTCAAATTGAGCCGATACCCGACCCATCTCACACCCCCTTTTATAACTACCCCGGGTCACAATGGACCATGAACCAGACCGATGGGTGGTAACACAATATTTATTTATTTTAAATTCAAAGAAAATCACACAATTTTTATATTGGGCAGAAATCACCAATGGGGTGATAATTACAATGAAAACCACTGACATACACTCAGGTGACCTTCTACAAGAACATTTCCAAAGCACAAATGAATAGGAACACTTTTTCAATTAGGATAGATAGCACCCGAGTTAAAGTTTCCCCCTGCAATGTTCTCTCTACCCATAATTAATCAAATTCTGATTGGATAGGAAGAAGCAGCAGGGAGGCAGGAATATGAGGCAGCAAACAGAATCAAAACCTTCCCACACAAAATAAGAGGCAAAAATCATTTGCAATACTCAGTTATGGGGTTGTTTTATGAGGTGCAAAACCTTCCCACAGTCCTTTTTCCCAAAAATCAATCTTAACATAAATTACACGTTTGTAAAGTTGTGGCACTTTAACACATTACATAGGCATATTACATATTTCACACAGAGCATGGCAGTCCAATTCTCACATTTGTAGGACTTTGTGTTGTCCGTTTAATAATTTTTCGTCCTTTTCAGTGAGAATTGTCATACCAAAAATTCTATAACTTTATACATGTGTACATATTATAATAAGGCATGTTACTCTTGAATTTCAAAGTGGCACTATATACACTTTCCTCAGAATATCAAATTCTCTGCCATGTCTGTCCCTTATATGCCACTAAAGGCTACCACATCTTGTTTAAAAGCCACAAAAATTACATTTAAGCGCCTAACGTTTTACATTCCTTCAAAGTCCTGTTGCAGAGATAAAAGTCTTAAAAGTTTATTTATAAATGGGGTTGTCCTTTGTTCTTCATCTAGGCCCATTGTTTTCCAGGTTACCACCAAACATCAGTTCATCCCAGGGTTTCCCAGTTTGATTGAAGGTTAATGGTACCTTCCCCAATTAACATATAGGTGTTCCAGAATCTATTGTCGCAAGCTGAAGCACAGACAAAAGTCTGACGAGCGTGTGATATTTCTTTCTCTTGGTCCAGTCAGAGTTTTCAATGGTGGCAGTTAACAGGTATGTGTCCCCAATCTCCCTTGTGGCTTCTCTTGGGGGTAAGGCACTGCTGTTATCAGCACCCAAATGCCCTCGGGGCATGGCAGAAACCTGCTTGGGCTGATTTCCCAGTACAGCCAAAAACATGTATTTCTTTATTTTATTTTATTTTATTTTGTTTTGAATTCACAGCAAGCCTGATGAAATAAAACCTCCCATATATATTTCCCAGCAAAACCACCTTTACGTTGCTAGGCCAAGACAGGGCCTTCTTTCAACATTACACTTTTAAAACCGGCAATTTTCCTTATTTGCAAAAGCGCATTTTAACTCATGGTGAAGTCTGCTGGGCTGACCATTTCAAAATGTGTTCTCTTCCTTCTAACTTCCCAACATTGTTTTGCCGCCCTAGTCAGTTTCACTTATACAGCAATCTGTTTAAGACACAGGTCCACTGAAATTGACATATGCCCTTAGAGCATTGATTTTTGACATTTTGTAGCCGAAAAGTAAAGCGTGTTCCCATGCGGTGCGACACCCACAGCTTTCTCTTAGGTCTTTCTCTGTGGTGTGGAGCGACACCCCCAGCTTTTCCTCCGGCCTTTCCTTTCCAGGTCCCCGGAGAGGTCGTTCTTGGTCAATGAATAGGCAGAACGAGTATGAATCTAGTGAATAAATTAGAACCAGTTTCTACATTTTCGCACTGACTGCCTTCCCGGAAGGTTAACAACAGTGGGACACACATGCATTGCAAACATTACAGTACGTCAGACGATAAAGACAAATAATCACTCACAAGACACAGATAACTACTGGTGTTACTAGAATTTTTGGGGATCCCTCTGGTATTTTACAATGAAGAAAAATGCTCGCTGTTAAATAATTATACCTATAAACCTACCTGTTCTTTTCTGGTTCTTCTTTTGCTTGTTCTTATTCTCCGGATGTCTTCTCTATTTGACTTTCTCTTGGCTCCTCAATTAGCTGCAAAGTGTGCCTAGGGTGAGAACTCTTTAGCTGATTAATATGGACCCATTTCTCTTCTGCCAACTCTCCTTTGGGGATGCAGATTCTATAGGGCTAGGCCTGCGATGATGACCTCTTCTCTATTTTTGAACATCAACTGCCTATGGTAGCAATGGGGCTGACCGGAAGGCTTTCTTTAGGATTGCCATGGCCCTGGAGGTTTCCCTCGAGTTGGAGCTGGGCTTGGCAATTACTGAGATCCAAATTAATTTTGAGTCGGTTGAGGATGTGACTGCCCATGTAAAAGGCGGAAGGAACACCTGGAATGTCCCAACAATTATGTTCTATGCTTTTGTCACCTATAGAAAATTTGAGCATGCAACTGCTAAGCAGCAGAGGTTTGGAACAGAGAATTTCCAGACCCTATACCCATTGATAAACAGACTCAACAGCGGGTAGGGTCTGGTCTTTTGGGAGTTTCCTGAATAATACTTTGCTGATGAAGCTTTCTTCTCTATTCAAGCCAACTCTGGCGAGAACAGACTCCATCCCCTCATTTAACTGAATGGGGAGGAATAGCTGATCACCCTTCTTCTGAATGCTATGCGTTGAGCCAGTTTCTCATCACTTTTGACTATAGACTTGGGATTTTCAGATGGTGAATCAGTATAACATTTCAAAGTATTTCCTTCCAGTGTGGAATGCCACTTAAAACTGGAAGGAAGGTTGATTTTCAGGAATGGAGAGGAGTTCCCATCACCAGTTTGTTCTCCTACTGCAATTACTGTAACATCAGGGGTGTGATTATTTTGAAGATGAAACTCGATTTGATATGATTTTTGTTCAACCATGTGGCATGTGCCATTTAAACTAACATGGTTGACACTCTGTTTTAATTGTATTGGCCTGTGAGTCCAGAGAACTTTTTTTCACACAATCTACTAGGGGAGACAAGCTGCAGAGGATGTCAAACCCTAATAATAGACAGGGGTTCCCTTTGGAGTCACGACTATGACCCGGTGTTTCATCTTATGTCACCCAATTTTTATTTCCCAATCCGCAGTCCCCTCGACAGGAATGTCATTCCCATCAAAGTTCTGGAGTTGCCCATGCTGAGGGGTTCGAGGGATCTGGTGTCCCTCCCGCCGTCCTGAATGTAGCTGCTCACAGGTCTTTTTAGAAAGAAGAGTGGCTTGGGATCTGGTGTCCACCAGTGCTAAAATTGCACATTGCCCCTGCACTTAGCCGGAGGCGTGGAATGTACCTGCTTTCTCCTCCAATGGGCAAAGGTAATGGGCATTCTGAGCCAGCTGGGTGGTTAACTTCTTTATTTTGGACTCTGACACGTGGGTATTTTGGACATAATTCTGTGTTGGATTTTGGGAATCTGAAAGCAAAATTTGGCATTCTGATATTTGGGGAGTTTCGGTCTCCCTTTTTTCTCAGGGTTCTTTGCGGTCCTCCTGAATTTGTGATGTATGGGAATCCCCTTTTTTCTGATTCTGGTCTGCCCCCCCCCCTTCTTAGATGCAATCCCCAGAATTGGTTTATGACGTTTGGGAATCCCCTTCTTCCTCTGACCCTGGGTTGCCCCCCCTTCTGGGAGGCCGTCACCAGAATTGATTTGGGAAGTTCGGGAATCCTCTTTTTCTGGTTCTGGGCTGCCCCCCCCCCCTTCTGGAAGGCAGTCACCAGAATTGGTTTGTGATATTTGGGAATCCCCTATTTCCTCGGACCCTGGGTTGCCTCTCCCTTCTAGGAGGCAGTCCCCAGACTTAGTTTGGGAAGTTTGGGAATCTGTAATGACATTTTGGCATCCTGAAATAGCTGGGGATTTTGGAATCCCCTGTTTCCCTAATTCTGTGCTGCCCCCTTTTACCTGGAGGCAGTCACGAGGACCAGTTTGTGGGGAGGATCCCTCCTTTATTATTTTACTCTCAGAATGGCACTTCTGGGGTTAAGGGATGGGTTGCTCTGAATCAGTCCCCACACCCACCCAGACTTTATTCGGATCTCTCGGGACCCATTTTTCTTTGGGAGGAAATCCCCATCCCTAAAGGAGAAAATTGTTTTCGCAAAACCCTCTAAGGATTCTTCCCCTTCAAATTGAAGGACACTAACTTCCTCCCCAAAATGGGCCTTTTTGAGGTCTTTATTTCTCCTACTCACCCTCTGTTCTTAGGGTTGCAGTTTTCTGGGGCGGGAGATTTTAGTTCTGATCCCAGGGTGAGGAAAGAAGATTCCTCTAGGGCTTTACACCCCCATCCTCCCATGCTTCCTCCTCTGGAACCAGTGAATTTTCGGGGTTCTCTCCCCCTCATTGTTCTGGGTTGCCAGACCCTGGGGTTGCTTGTCAGAGGTGCTTGGCAAAATCCACGAAGGGCCAATAGGGAAAGGGGCGGGGATGCCCCTTTATAACGGGTGGACTCCTTGCTGCAGGAAACATCCAGCCCCTGCAGAAGGACGCCCGGCCGAATTACAAGGAAGGATTTTGTTTTACTCTTCGTCGCGAAGCACTGACGGAATTATAGGGAACGGCTGGAGGACCAAGGAGCTGGTGGAGCAGGCATTGCTGCAAGGACCAAGGCAGCCAGGACAGCCACGAACAGAAGAGGAGGCAGGACATGGACCAGCTGTGAGGCTGCAGTGCTGGTGCTTCCTGGGGCACCTGTCGGGCAGAAGGAGCAACTAGGAAGCGGAGGAGCATAGCAGAGCAGGCATCGCTGGCAGAGCGTAATGTCAGCCCGAAGCAGCCAGGGACCAACGCAGAACAACAGGCGACACCGGAGCTTGTCAGAAGTGAAAGGCGTGTGCCAGGGACCCACGGAGCATGTGTCGCAGTCTGCAGCAATGCACACCAACGGTGAGAGGCATCGGGGGACGTGAGGCGAAAGCTGGAGCAAGCGAGGAGAATGCACGCAGCATCAGGTAAGGCAGCCGCTGGGGAAAAGATACGAGGTGCCTGCCTGATGGAGAAAAAAAACGACCAGCCTAAGGGTGAAGAAAGAGGTCTGGGCCAGCCTGGATGAAACATTGTGGGGGCACAGCAACATTTTTAAGATAAGGACAGCGGGCAGTTTACACTTTCATCCAGGTGTGGAGCCAATAGTCAAATTAAAGCACGCTGGTTCACTTTTGTGGTCCATAACTGCACAGGCAGCTGCCTTGCAAAGAGAGGGACAGGAAGCTCATTTGTTGAATGAAACCTGCACAGACCAACCTTGTAAACGTGAGTCACAGAGGCCTGTTATAAGAACTGTTTGGATAATAGAAGAATGGATCTAGAGGCATTCATGGCAATGGCCAGGATGGCTGCTGCAAAACAAGGGCCCAATTGAATGGAAGCAATGGTCCCACACGAGGGTGAGGAACACTCTGGCCCAGCCAGAGGGTGGATTACCCTCTAATGTTCCCCAACAGAGACAGTGAGGAGGCCTTGAGAGAGTTTCAAGGACTGGAGGGAGAAGAAAGAAAGAGAGCCATGACCAAGAGGGCTAAAGCAAGCAAGGAACAAGCAGTGACCTGCAAAAAGCCCAGAGCCACTGGGGTGAGAGGGAAAGGAAGGTCGCAGGAGGGTGTAGCTGTACTGGCACTTGCACCTGCTGAGGTTCCAGGGAACCGTGGTTCACCCAGCGCTCCTGTAACCAGACCGGTGGTAGTTGCAGAGGAGGGGCCCACATCCTCGGAGGCAGTGAAAGGTATGGTCATGCATTGTATGCAAGCATGGGGAAATGGGGGCAATGGTCAAGTTTTGAGTGGAAATGTTTGTTCTTTTAATCAATTGGAAAGTAATGCAGCAGTGGTACAAGAGTGTGGGGTGAATCTGGGGCAAGCGGGGCTTGGGCCAAGGGGCTATCAGGCAGTTACTTTATCCAACTCAGGAGTCCCAGGAGGGGTGGTCCAGTTGCCTCAGGTGTGGTTGACTTCAGCAGGGGGGGTATCATGCTATGGCCTTAGCTAACTCAACCTCCTTAGGGGGGGTTAATATGTTGTCCCAGGTGGGAACAGCACTGGCAGGGGCACAGCAGGGGCTGACCTGGTGGGGGCAAGGGTGGCCGGGGCTCGGAGTGAACACTGGTAGTGGGGAGAATCAAGGGGCTCAGACTGCGGCGGGCCCCAATGACATACAAGGGGGAATATCGGGCAATGTTACCCAACATGGGAGACCAATGCCAGGCTTCGCTCCTGTCCGGGTGTCAGTGAGTTCCTTGGTATGGCACATCCCGTGGGCGACCGAGGAGAAGTTGTGGAGAAAATAATTTACTGAAATACTAGACTTGGTAGGAATGGAACCCTCAGGGGAAGGTTTAAAGGATTTGTCAGAAAAAGAGAAGGAAAAGAGGGAAAGGGATAAGCCCAAGGTGGAGCCAACCATCCACAACTGGCTAAAAGCATTCAAAATGTATATGTCAATTATGCCAGAGAAATACCCACAGGATGCATTGTCAATGATTGCTTATGAACAATATATCCACAACCTGTACTTAAAGCATTGTGGGGAGGGTTGGTTGCAGTATGACCAGGGCTTTCGGTTAAAAATGCAAGTCTGACCCCCCATGTCTTGGGATGAGATAGACATTGGGGGGTTCATAGATAAAATGGTGCCCGCAAGTGAAGGGGAGGACAAGGCCCAAGGGGAGAAACCTCAAGTCTGGAGGGGCAGAGGGGGGTATTCTCAATGGGATAGGGCGTCCTTTCGAAGGCACTCCTCCTGGAAGACCCGTGCCAGCCACCAGAGGGAGCAAGCAGAATGCTGGAGGTTTAATGCTGAAGTGGGCTACCCCATTGGCAAAGCATGTCACTTCAGGCATGCACGGGGCAAGGGTGCAGGAGACCGGAGCTCCTCTGCCAGGGAAGGGAAGCAGGGGAGTAGCCCCAAAACAAAAGAGAAAGGAAAGAGGGAATGAAGGAAAAACACTAATGTTAAGGTGTACCTAACCATGGGTGTCTCAGAATGTAATTAAAAATGTTTTCCAACACCGGTTAACCGGCAGGCATTGATTCCCTTTTCAAATTCATACCACAACAGAATGGATGTGAAGCTGCTATGGGACAGTTTCAGGTGGGGTTTCAAAATCCCCTGCACAGGGATTAGGATGGGTAGGGAGGCACTCAATGTACAGTGAGCGTTGGGGATACCAGAGGTGTTTGCACTTAAAATGGACAAAGAAATCAAACTGGGTAGAGTGGCTGGCACTTTCGCTTACCCACCAATGGAGAACTTTGCGGTGTCACAATTAGGGTTGGTTCCTAAGAAGGAGGAGGGACAATATCGCTTGATCCACCACCTCTCCTTCCCAGAAGGTGACTCATTGAATGACGGCATAGCTGAAGAATTGTGCCGGGTTAATTATTCCTCTTTAGATGATGCAGTGGAGATGGTAAGGGCAGCCGGGAGGGGGGCTCTGATGGGGAAGGCCGACATTGAGTCTGCATTCCGGTTACTGCCTATTCACAAAGAGAGTCATCATTTGCTGGTGTTCAAGGTACAGGACCAGGATTTCTATGACAAATGTTTGCCAATGGGTTGCGCCATTTCATGTGCCTATTTTGAGGCGTTTAGCACCTTCTTGGAGTTTGCAGTGAAGCAAGAGGTGCAGGAGGGAGGGGTCTTGCATTACCTCGACGTTTTTTTGTTCATCAGCAAAGAGGGGGCCAGGGAGTGCGGGACACTCATGAGTACATTCCAGGGGTTGATGAAGGGGATGGGGGTCCCCCTAGCAGAAGGTAAGACAGTGGGTCCGGTTACGTGTTTGACATTCGTGGGGATTGAAATTGACTCCGTCAAGGGTGTGTGCAGGCTCCCCCTGGGACAAGGTGACAAGATTAAAATAGGCAATCAGGGGTTTGAAGGGGAAGAACAAGGCTACCCTGAAAGAGCTCCAGTCGCTGGCAGGTAATCTCAATTTCGCAGGGAAAGTCATCCCGGACGGTAAAGTGTTTGCAAGAAGTATCGAGCTCAAAACAGTGGGGTTGCGACATGCCGCTCAGCATGTCAGGCTGGGATCCGAAGTGAGGGAGGACCTTGGGATGTGGGAAAAGTTTTTGGAAGATTTCAATGGGGTGTTACTGTGGAGGGAAGCGTGGACCAGCAGCAACAGGCTCAGGCTATTCACAGACTCATCAGGTTCCCTGGGTTTTGGGGCAATCCTGGCCAACAATTGGTGTGGTAAGGCTTGGCCAGCTGAGTGGCACCGGAAAGGGATCACTAGGGACATCACGCTGCTGGAACTGTTCCCCATTGTGGTAGCCTTTAAAATGTGGGGGGAACATTTAAAGAACAGAAAGGTGTTGCTCTGGTCGGACAACCTAGCAGTGGTTCAAATCCTAAATCAAGGGTCATCTAGCAATACAAGGGTTTTGAGACTGCTCAGAGAAATCAACAAGAGCATGAATGCTCGCATTAAACATTGAGGTCAGAGCTCGGCATATTCCTGGGGTCAAGAACATAGCCGCTGATTCTCTCTCGTTTACAGTGGGAGGAGTTCTGGGGGAACTGTCCAGGAGCAAGCGAGGTGATGATCCCATTCAAAGCTCAGTGGTGGGGCATAATTGGGGCAATCTGAGTTCCCTGATCCACACAGCTCTCATAACTAAACAACACCTACAGACTGTGTGTCCCTATTCGTGTGTCATTCCTCTATGTCCCTTCTCAAATGCCCCATTCCTCCCTATCTGTACTCCAATGCAATAAATTCAGCTTAAAACATAATAGCCCAAACTAAAAATGGACTGTGGGTTTTGAAAATGTACTTTCAAGACTTAAATTATCACAAAACACTGTAAGGTGTGAACAGGTTACTTGTTTGTGTTTCAGTGCTTGACAAAGTCATGCTTCTTATATGATGTTAGGAAAATGTTACATACTAACCAAAACATTATTTTTGGTGTGTTAAATATGAACACATGAACATGTGAAAATAAGGCACATAGTTTAAAACGTGTGTGTGATATATTTCAATTGGCCTGAAAGCGGGCATAGATGTAATGCAGTTAACTTGTGCATGTGTGTCAACAAATTAACAAGGACACGTTAAGAACGTCTTGTCCTGAACAATGGTCTAATAAACGAGCCATCACTTGTACATCCCTCACACTTCAAATGCTCAGCACTCAGAAATAATTATGCAACCTGCAGCGTTTGATGGGTAAACGGGAGGGGTTAATGTGTCTATAAAGAGCGTCATAGGGATTTGGGAGGTGGCACCTTTGCACACTACGAGAAGCAGAACAGAGAGCCTCGTACAAAGGAGCAGCTCCTAAACGTGAGCAATACTTTTGTCAGGTAAGAGTTATGTTTAAGTTTTCTTTCATTTCCTGCATTGATTGTAAAGGGTTTCTGTTGCATGTTGGGGTTGATTAAACGTCCCCAGTGCCATGTATCTCTTAATGTTAATTCCAGTGCTCGAGTGATGTGTCCAGGTGAAATCGTCATTTTCAGTTTTTGGACGATGCTACAGCGGTTTTTGGTGTGGGATCAGGGCGGTCCTAGGATTTGCAGGGCCCAAGGTGCCAAAATATGCCGGTCCCCCTTATTTGCATAAATAGTGACATCAGTGGTTTTATAGAACATTATATCAAAGCATTAATCTTTCATAAGCAAAAGCATAATGTTAGGATACATTAAAAATAGTTACTATCAGTATGTCTGTAAAGTGTGATCTGGAGAACATGAGATTCATTCTAACTGCTAATATTTCCCTATGTGACAATATCAAGTGTCAGGCTTTTTTTGAAGTATCAGACAGTGTGAGCTGATTACCTTGTGCATTTGTCTAATTTTGGCAGATAAGGCATAGTGAGATAAAAGGATTTGCCTGGATGCACACACTTTGGTTAAGTGGCAAAGCCAGGATTTGGGACCAGACTGCAATTCAGGCACTTGAGCACATCTCATCATCATGACAGAAATGTTGTTTGCAAAAGGACTCTTTGAAAATGATTTTGGAAAACACCACCTGGTGATATGGTGACTTTGATTTGCTAACTGAAGTTAACCGCTGATTGTTTCACATTTGTTTTTATTTTTATCGTGTGGATTTATTCGACCATATTGCATTGTAGCAATATGCTTTTATTTCAGAAGTTTCAGATAAGGAACATGTGGATTGTGAAATAAAACGAAACTCCAAGCAGCTTCCAAGTCTGTCATGTCAGGGTAGGAATTGTTCCTGGGGCAGACCATGCAGTATGTGTCTAATGCAGAATTGCATAATAGTGTGATAGAGCGTGTATACCTGAGAGGTCTTGAGACAGTGATAGGAAGCAATTGTGCTGGTCTTTAAAAGCTAACATAATTAACAGAGCTCAAGTTCTAAAGAAAGTGCGGGCGCTCAATAATATACACTTTGGAATCATAACATGGGGCAGAGGGCACTATTCCACGCATTTTCCTTGAACAATTAGGGCAGAAATTTAATTTTGCCTCGCAGAGATTGTGCAAAGTATTTGCATGGGGTGTTCAAACACTGGGCGTGGTTGGGTTTCTGCCTGCTCTCCTGCTGGGTTCAAGCTTGTTGGCATCAGCAGGAGTGTTGCAAAATGAGCAAGTTCTGCTCCCATCAAAATTGGAAGGGAGCCTCATAAGTGGACTGCCTGAAGCGGTCCAAAGCTGTTTTGCAGGCTCGGGTGTGGAAGGGGGAAGGAGAACCTATAGCAAAATGCTGCATAGACAATTCATCATGCTAGGTGACTGTTGCTGAGATGTTATATTTTTATACCTTCTTGCAAATGATATGGCTTTTTTCTGATTCCTGCTGCAACATGTGCTTTGAAATGTGTTGTTCTGACCTGGGCTTGCATAAGGCTCCATAGTTTCACTTGCTGTGGGAATTTCTGCCTCATTTATGTTTTAATTTATTTTAATTCTTAATAACTCGCCCGCAGGCCTCAGGGTACGTCCCACCCAAAATGAAGAGCTAGCATCCATAGATATGTGCAGAACATCTTAAAGTGAAGTATACACATTTAGTTCAACTGACCATTCCCCCTGGGAAGAAAGGTGCAAAAGTCAAATGAGCATTGTTCTTTCAAAAAAATGGATCACCTGCGGAAAACCTAACCAGAGAGAGGAGATTTTCCAATAACTACGCTGGCAAAATATAAAAGGTGCCCACTTTTGATTAAAAAAAAAATATTCTTGGAAAACTAAATCATAATGCGAGACGTGCTTTAATGAAAGGTGATTGAGGTCTTGTGGGTATGTATCTGCACTGGCCACATGACAAGAACAATTTATTTTAATGCCATCCAAAAATAAAAAAAACATCGGAGGGTTTACGTCCGTCCTCTGAAAAACGTGGACGGACACAGTCCACCCACAAGTATCTGTCACTTGTGCTCTGAAAATCAGTACAGTGTTAGAACAAGGTGAAATAATGTTCTGAGTTTCGAGTACTGCAGCCTCTCTTTCCATGTCCTGGGCAAATATTCATGACTCACTTTTCCCATGCTCAACACTAAGTTGGGCTTTCAACAATACTCTGTTTTACAAAGATGACATAAAAAAGCAAAGAAACCATAAATGTACACACACAAACACATAAATCCTTATAGAAATATGCTAGGTAAAAAGTGTACATTTGTGGCATAACTCCCCCAGCTTCAATAGAAGACTACAAATACCAGAATGCATTCCATAGCAGGTGAAAAACAGCATGTGGGTTTTGAAAATGTACTTTAAAGACTCATAACAAAAGGTAATGTTGGACAATTTACTTGTTTGTGATTCAGTGTTTGACAAAGGCATGATTTTTATATGATGTTAGGAAAATATTGCATTCTACTAAAAACAAACACTTTTTGATGGGCTAAATATGTACATGTGAAAATAAGGCAGATAGTTTAAACTGTTTTGTGTCATAAGTTTAAATTGACCTGCAGGAGGGTATAGATGTAATTCAGCTAGCTGATGCTTTATGCCTGTTTTCTGAATGAAAATGAGCCTTTACATTTCATGACTTATAAGTCACTTACACTTTAAATTATCTGCTTGAAGAAAGAACATGATAAGCAGGAATTATGGGGCACCCATGACAGAGTGGCACTGGGGAACGGGGCACAGTCCGCCTATACCTCGAGCCAGAGATGCCTGGGAACTATGTGCATAGGTCAGAGTGTTGCATTGCACATATTTGTGTGATGTGTGTGTGGGATCTAGTCACTTTCAGGAACAACCTGGGTTACTATGATTCTCAAGCCCCAACAGGGTATGGGGTGGGCATGGCTGGTAACAGCCTGCCAGCCTGAGCCATGGTAGTGCTGAGCAAAGCCAGAAACTCAGGGAGGACTGTTGTCCTTTACCGGCCATGTCTGCCCCCAGTCCATGCTAGGGAGAATTCTCATTCTATGGCTAATTTCCCTTCCCTAGTGAGTCCTCAGCAGCTTTGCTGGATTTCTGGAGTTTAATTTTTTTCCACCTGGGAAGAGTGTGAGCTTTTCCCCCACTATTGTGGACCCTGGAGTACACCACTTCAGTAGCCCCACTCTTTGTTACACAGCACCTTCCGTGCAGTGACATAGGGGTTGTCTCTTAGACTTCCCACCAACTCAATTTTCTGGGGCTGACTACTGTCCCCCAGAAAAGGGTAAAGTTGCCATCAACTTTACCTAGTCACTTTTACCACGGATCCAGTACACCCCATCTTATATGGAGTATTGGAAAAGATTAATTCATAGCCCTTTGTAACTGTGCCTCTTGGAGCATTGTTTTGCTCCCTTAACATTAAGACTTGGCTGGTGGCAGTGGTATCTATACTAATATTCCTACCGCGGTTAAATTACATAACATGGTAACATTTTAGGCTATTTTAGCAGCCTCGAACTTTAAACCGACTTGCCCAAATACTTTTTATTTCGGCTCTGGTTGGGTTTAAACGCCATTTCTTTTTGTTAACATCCTTCTTGGGTCTTTCTTTGCTCGGCAATCTAGGTTAGCCGACCTTTGGCGGGCTTCTGACCAGCCCTCTTTTGGTGTCTGGGCATCTAGGTGGGCTGAATGTGAGGGAGGGGTGTAGTCACCCCCTGCACAGGGTCTCCTTGAAGACCCAAGTCGCACTTTGAGTTGATTGGCTGAGGTGGTTGTCTGAGCTGGACAACCCCCGTACTGAGTTATTGACAGCCAGGCTGTGTGAAAGGGGAATTTGGCATAAAAGGCACGACTCTTGGGCTAGAAGGCAGAGTCGCCACTGGAACTGCAAAGAATCGAAGAGAAACGGAGAAGAAGACGGCTGCTGCAACCCTGAGTCCCGGTGAAGCCCTGCTGCAGTCCTGAGCTATCTACCTTTCAATGACAAGAGAAGATCCAGTCCGGAGTCTTCTTCACTTGAGTCTGGTGGGATCAACCAGCTCACCCTTTCTTCAGTCAGAGAATCCTCTTCTGGGTCGAAAACACTGCTGTGCTGTAGTGGTCCAGATAGCCATCAGCAGAGCCCTCTCCTGATTTAAAAGAGCGCACATTTTATTCATTGTTGTCTTTTTTGCTGCTGCTGACCTCATCACTGGGTAGTGCAGATCGCTCCAGAGGTCCTCCTTCTTGTCTGCACGACTGAAGCCGCAGGTACCGTGCGTCTACAGGAACTACCAGGAACAACTGCCGTGGCACCAGCTTTTCTCCAACGGAATAAGTTACTGTGCACATTTGGTCGTTCTCTCCGTCTGACCATCCGGAATCGGGGTGAACCCTTTTCCTCCTCGAAGATTTGTCCTTTCTCCCTTCCCTCTTATAACTTTTCCTTCCATCTGACAATATCTAAGTACTGTTGGCGTCTCGAATCTCGAACAGTTCAACGTGTGATCCTCGGTACTGAGCATCTGCTCCAATGACACTGGTGCAGGCCTATTGACTGTAATCTGTATCTTTGAATGAGTCCTCCGATTCCCTTGCCTTGACAAAAGTATTGCCTGTGATTTTATCCACTTTTCCCTTGTTTGAAATTATAATGTACAAAGTGTGTTTTAACTTTGTGAGCATCTCTATTCGCGGGTACGTGTTAGTATCGCAACACTGGTCTGTCAAATTCTAATGTACTTACCTTGAATTTGCTGGAACAAGTGGAATTGGCTGTGTGTAGTGTATTTTATGTGTGGTTTTGAATTTATAGAAGTGAAGTGTTTTGTGAACAGATGGTTTAAAATAAATGTACTTATATTTTTTACCTGAAACCTTGAGTCAGTGTTTGCTTGAGTCACAGGAATTGTGGTCCTTTGTGTAATCTCTACTACTGCTCATTTACTCTTGAGATAAGTCTGGCTGCTCTGCTACTGCTACCATTTCAACAGTGTAGTATGTACCAAAGTTTAACTTGTATTACCACTTGTAGTCTTAATTGTGTGTAGTGGTCCCTAAGGGCACTGCACAGGATTCTGCCTAACAGTCCCCCAGCCGGGGCGTGAAAGCCATTTGCAACCCGGTGTTCATCCGGGGTGCGAATGGCTTTCCTTTTTTGCCTTCAGGGGATTTGTGCTGCTTGCGCAGTCAAACTCCAAGTGGAAAAAAAATGAAATAAAGATGGCTGCTGCCATAAGGAAAAGGAAATACGTCTAAAACAGGCTCCCTGTTGCTTCCCTACATAAAGAAAAGATATTGCGCCACCCAGCAAAGGGCCTTGGGTGGCTGGAACAGCATGCTAGGAATGTGTATTTTCTAGTGCTGTTCCAGCCACCTCATTGGCCAATGCCCCCTCCCCCCCAGGTGTGAATTTCCTTTATACCAATCTAATTTTTTCTGATATTGCCTGTGTTTGTCATTGCCATAAGCAAGTGGCAGAGCTGCGAGGTTATGAAGTATTCTTTTCTTGAATACATGATTTTCATTAATGATGCATAGGGTTAACTGCTGCTCTTTTTTAGAAATGTTTCCTTTGGGTTGGCTGAAATTCCTAATTGTTCCCAACCAAAATGTATTTTCTGACAGGTTTTAGTGTTTCCTGTATCTGTTTTATGGGTTTCATTATCAGTTGGGCAGCAATGGTGGAAACATGCATTCCACAAATAGGGATGGAAATGTATTTTTACTGAAATACCAAATATAAAATGTAAGAACTTGAAGGGCCTATTTTAAAATAAGAAAAAGTGTAACTTTGTACTGTTGTCCCCTCCATGCAATGTTCGTCATTTGCTCGTTCAAGAAAGTGTTAACAGGCAAAGTTGCCTACACAGTTTTTACTCAATCTTATCTAAGTGAGATTCTTGACTTTCCATTGTGTGGGCTCAATGAGGACCCCTAACAAGCTCTCCATCTCTTGAGACTCCAGGCTTGACAACTCATCCATCTACCTTGAACTGGTTTGGCTACATCTCCCAGAGAGGTCTCTTTCACTAAACTAGTTTGGCCTTCCATACATCTGTCCACCAAGCCAGAGTATAGAAAATGTACAGCGGTGGGATGACCCTCTCCACTTAACAAGCAATTGTTCAGTGTGGAAGATCAGGTATTGGGTACCTCAGTGTTGTCCACTGGTGAAGCATATGAATGACACTTACACAGTACACTGTGATTTGTGATTTCCTTGTAGTTGCTACTATAATTGATAGCATGGAGACAATCACATTCTCTTTCTTAAGTTATTCTAAAGTAGATCACTTAAACAAGTTGTGTGGTGACAAAGGCCCAACAGTCTTTGGCACCAAAGCTGCATGAATTGTTAAGATCCTGCTTTTTCAACAAAAAAAAAATAAGGGTGTACCTCCCCTAACTAATGGTTCTGGTAGTGAAGCTGAGGCTGGACCCAGCATAAGTAATGGAGTTGCTGCCACTGTATCTAATGTTGATCAGGATGAGGAGGAGAAGGGTGAATCTTCTGGATTTTTGTCTGTAGCAACCTCAGAGGCTGAGGCCATTTTTGATCTGAAAAAGGAGAGACTTACGGGGTAATTCATGGAATAAATGTGCAGCGAAAAAGGGGGCGCAAGCGTAAAAATTCCAGCGCACATGTGCGAAACGTGCGCTTGCGCACGTTTCCCTATTCCTGGAATACATTGCGTGTGGCTTACCTGAGACCTGTGCCGAATCCGCACGGCTTCCACATGTCATTGCGACTTCACGGAAGCACTGCGCGAGATGTCCAGAGAAGGCGCACCAATCCAGCGCACACACCTAAAAAGGGGACGGAACACACGGAATGGGGAACAACACGTGAAAATGTGGGTGTTACGGGGGAAGTACCGCTGCAAAATCTTCACAACACCCACACCCGCTAACAGCACGTATTCATGGAATCCAAGAGGGCAAACCCACGCGTGCCAAAAGACGTGCAAAGCCAGAAACATGTACGCCAGGCGAAAGCTGGCGTAAGCGCCCCTGCGTAGCATAAAAGTGCACACAAACAATAAACAAGCATATACAGCTACAATGAATGTACAATTTCTTGCAGCAGTGATCGTGGGACACCGCAGGAGGAGGAGGATAGCCAGGCCCCACATTTTCCTACCCAGGACCAGCCTTATTGTGATGCCTGATGACCAGGTCTATGGTAGGTATAGGTTTCCACCTCATATCATCTTAGACCTGGTCACTGAGTGGGAGGATGACCTCACATCGCCCACCCTGTGCTCCCAAGCACTGAGCCCCTTGGAAAAGGTGCTCAATGTCCTACATGTTTTGGCCACTGTGTCATTTCAGCGGTCAACTGCCAAAGTGAGGGGCGTCTCAAAGCCCACGCAGTCACGCTGCCTACACCAGGTGTTAGCAATCATGACTGTATACCCCTCATTCCGCAGGTACATATACATGCCCAGAACACCTGCAGAAAGGTTGCCATGGTCCAGGACTTTTACGGGGTGGCACACTTACCCAAAGTGCTTTGTGCCATTGATTGCACACATGTGGCCCTATGTCCACCTATGGCTACTAAGCACATCTATCGCAACTGCAAGCACTGGCATTCCATCAACGTGCAGGTAGCATGCAATGCCAAGGGATTCATCTCCTCTGTCTATGCAAACTATCCAGGGTCCACCCATGACAGTTTTATAGTCAGAATGTCAGCCCTAAACCGGGACATGGAAGCTGGGAGGCATGGCACCACATGGCTCATCAGTGAGTACAAATGCCTATGCATGTTTATTTTTATGTTTATTCATTTATATTGCGCGCCAGACCCGAGGGTATGAGGGCGCAGGAGCATCAAGGATATTCTCAGCTTGGTTACAGTGCTGTACAGTAATTTACATTGTGTACAAGGGTTAGGGCAGTTGAGATAAATCCAATGATAAACAGTTTACCAGTATACATATTTACATAATTTGCAGTGGCAAGGTACATTAACGGTGATTATTCTTTATCCACTGAATGTAATTGTGTCTGAAGTGGGGGTAGGTTTGGGGTGTCCTTAAGGAGGGTGGCAGGGAGTTCGAGTGTTGGGCTGCTTTCACCTGGAAACGGTTACTGCCCGTTTTGATTTGTTTGAACCTGGGAACTGTGAGCAGGTTGGCATTAGCAGTTCTGGTGGGCCTGTTAGGGGTGTATCTTTTTATTCAGTCGGCCAAGTAGTGGGGGGCTGCATTGTTGAGACATTTGTGTGTTAAGGAGGCTACTTTGAGCAGGATTTTGTCGGTGGTAGTGAGCCAGTTATGGGCTCTCCTGACGTTGGAAATGTGTTATCTCTTGGGGATGCTAAGGGCTGCTCTGAGAGCATTGTTTTGCAAGGTCTGGATTTTCTTTGTAACATATTTGTTGGCTCCTACGTAAAGGGCATTACAGTAGTCCAGTTTTGATAGTACAAGGGTTATGGTTAGGGTAATGCGGGTCTGGGTGGATAGGAAGGGTATAGTGGCTCTTATTAGCTTACATGTGTGAGCTGTAGAGGAGGCCATGGAACTAACCTGTTCGAGGAAGGAGGGGGAACAGTCTAGCAAGATTCCAAGGGTTTTCACTTCCTTGGCTACCTTGATAGAGTTGCCATCTATGATGAAGCTGGTGTAGTTGTGATCCAGTTTGTTTTAAGTTCGGGGTAGATCCGAGGATGATGAGTTTGGTCTTGTCATCATTCAGGCATAGACTGTGGGAGGCCATCCATGCCTGGATGATGAGGTACACAATGTTCACCAAGGCCAAATCCTTGTTGTAATCTCCCGTCAACGGGATGAGGATCTGGGTATCATCGGCATAATTGGTGTAGGTGATTCCCAGACCATTAGGATCATCAAACAGGGGCTTTGTGAACACATTGTACAGTGTGGGAGAGACGCATGATCCCTGAGGGACACCGCAGGTGATAGGGATGGGGTCAGCAGATGCTGAAGAGGAGAAGACGTGCATGGATCTGTTACTCAGGAACAACTCAATCCAACCGAGTCCAGGTGGTTACATAGAATTTTATGATCTACTAAATCAAATGCTGCAGAGAGGTCTAGTAGGAGCAGTAGGGCAGTATACCCATTATCTCTCAAGATGTCGATTTGATTGTCAGATTCCCATCAGATGGTTTAGTTTGAGGTATTTTTGTATTTGAAGATAAGCTGTCTTATCTAAAATTTTGAGCAGGAAGGGGACAGTGGTGATGGGTCTGTAGTTAGTGGGTATAGAGGGGTCTAGGGAAGGTTTTTTGAGTGGAGGGAGAACCCAGGACTCTTTGAGATTGTGGGGGATGATGCCAGAGGAGAAAGAGGCGTTAATGAGTTTAGTGATGAATGGTGAGAGGTCTCTTGCCGCATCTTTAATGATTTGTGAGGGGCAAGGGTCACCCTGGCAATTTGACGGTTTGAGACTGAGGATGATTTTTCTACTTCTAACATGGAGACTTTGGAGAAGCTGAAGCGTGTGAGTGGGTTGGGTATAGGGAACTGGGGTGTAGGGCAATGGGGAGAGTTAGTGGAGTTAGTTGGGTTAGTTAGGGATGCTTTCTTGTTGATTTTGATTTGTAGGCCTGCAACTTTGTTGCAGAGGGCATTTTGGACACTAGTGCACCATTGTTTGTCTTTCACACGTGTGTCTAGGATTGGGACAGGTGTTTCTAGCTCAATGATGATGGTAAACAATTCCTTAGTACTGGATTTGGCTTGAGACATTCTCAGGTTATATGATTCTTGTTTAGCAAGCATGATTTCTTTTTTGTATGTGGAGGCTATTTTATTGAGGATCAACTTGTTATTGTCTGTGGGAGCTTGTCTCCAGGCTTGTTCCTTTTTGCGTTTCTCTAATCTAAGAGCTTTTAAGTGTGTAGAGAACCAAGTGTTCAAGTGTTTTTTCGATTTGCTTTTTCTTTTTAGCGGTGCAATAGAATCTAAGGTCTGAGTGCATGATTTTGTTGTAGCCTTCTACAAGATGGTGTGGATAAGCGGTAGCTGAGAGTTGGTTCAAAGTCGGGAGAATGAGCGGGATGAGTTTTTGCACTGTGATGTCTTTTTTGTTTCTCGTAGGGATAGCTGTGGCGACTAAGTTGTTGGTGATGGGGCTTGAACCTTCGAGGGTGAAGGTAAGGAGATGGTGGTCTGACCATGGTTGAGGAGAGTTGGCGGCGAAGTGGGCCTCACAGTTATGGTCCGCTACCCAATCAAGGGTTCTCCCTTTGTTGTGGGTAGGGTTGGACACTCTTTTGGTGAAGCCTAATTCTGACAGGGTATTGTTAATGAGGGTGGTCTGGGGGTCTTTAAGGTCTTTGAGGCCTAGGTTAATGGCACACACAGACAAATAGACAAACCCAACTAATGACAACCATTCTCAACTCCCAAGGGGACAGTGCCTACCCTCTGAGCACCTACATGATGACGCCAATACAGAACCCCACCACACCACCCCAGGTAAAATACAATGCAGCCCATATTGCAACCCGGGGCATAGTGGAGCACACCTTCGGAGTGCTCAAGTCACGTTTTCGCTCCCTTGACAGCTCTGGTGGACAGCTACTACATGCACCCCCAGTGGTGTGCAGTATCATTGTGGCAGCATGTGTCCTGTTAATGTTAATGTTAAAGGACATTTGTACCGCGCACTATCACCACCGTAGTGGTACCTTGGCACTCTGGCAGCTCTGAAAAGGGAGAGGGGGGGTTGAGTTAGTGGGAGGAGGCAGGAAAAATGCAAGAGAGCAGTGATGTGCTGTTGGCGGCCTCAGCCCGGTGAGTCCGTAGGCTGGGCCTGGGGTGTTTGCGGCCGGTAGTCGTCGTGTACTGTTGTGCAAGGCTATGTGTGTTTTGTTTTGTTGTTGCAATGTAGTGAAGTTTGTGCGGTTTGTAGTGCTGTAGGTTTTGGTTGTGCTTGGTTTTGAGTTTGAGAGGTGTATGCAGAAAGGGAAGTTGTTAGTAGGGTTGGCTAGTTTGCATCTCTATCCTGAAATGAAGCGCTCGGCTTGCGTAGTCTCCCCTGTTCCGGCTCTGTCCTGATCTGGGTCTGACTGGTCTACAGGTTCCTTACTCCTCTGGCCCCCACCTTCAACATGCTCTCTCGTGGCTCCTCTTATCCTCCATTTAGACTCTAGTGGCCAGTGCATCTGCTAATGACAACCTCTCAGGTAGTGTGGGGATTGTCAATGTCTCTATAATTCCACCCCAACGTGCTACTTGGCGGTAATTAAATTACGGTGCGGGCGAAGGAGTTGCTGGGATTGTCTGGGTCAGTTGACTCAGTCTCCGTGTGTGCCGCCTGTGTTCCTGTCTATCCGATGTCACCCCTCCAGCTGCCGTGGGCTTTACTCTCCCCGGTCAGGGATGTCCACATCTTTTTGGTTTAGTTATCCTTTTTTACCAGTTTCGTTTTTCAGGTTTAGTCTGTGGTGTTACAGAGCCAGGTTTTTAGTGATTTCCTGAATTTTAGGTGATCTTCAGTGTTTCTTATTTCCTTTGGGATGTTGTTCCAGGTTTTTGCGGCTAAGTGGTAGAAGGAGATGCCTCCAAGTTTTTTCTTGAGGTATGGTTTGAGTTCCAGGAGGGGTCTCGTTGGTTTGTAGACTGTTATTTTCTTTTGTAGGGATTCTGCTCCTTGTCCACTGATTGCCCTGTGCGTTATGCACATTGTTTTGAAGGTGATGCGATGTTTAACTGGGAGCCAGTGTAGGGTTTTTAGGGCTGGAGTGATGTGATCTCTTCTGGATAATTTGAGGAGTAGTCTTACTGCTGCATTTTGGATCCGTTGCATTTTCTTCAGGAGGTATTCAGGTATTCCGAGGTAGAGGCTGTATGCATAGTCCATTTTAGACATGATTAGGGCGATGATAGTGAGTGTTTTGTGCGCGAAGGAGAGGAAAGGTAGAATTCTTCTTGCCGTCCGGAGGAGGTAAAAGCATTTCTTAACTGTTGCATTTATTTGTGGCTCCAGGGTTAGGTTGTTGTCCATTAGGACTCCCAGATTGTTTACTACCTTCGATGGTGTTGGTGTGTTTCTCGTTTCCGTAGGCCATGGGATGGTGGTTTCGTTCTCTTGGTCTTTGGATACGATCATGATTTCTGTCTTTCCTGGGTTGATTTTCAGGTTGTTGGCATCCATCCAGTCGAAGGCTTCTTTTAGACAGTCGGTAAGGGATGAATGGTCGGCATCAGTGTCTTTGGTTTTGTATATGATCTGAGTGTCATCTGCGTAGTTGTAACATGTAATGTTGTATTTTTTGAAGATTCTGATGACTGGAGTCTGGTAGATGTTGAAATATAGTGGAGATAGTGAGGATCCTTGTGGTACTCCACAGTTGTTAACTCGTGGAGTGGATTTGAAAGGTTTTATCCTGCACAACGTTGCAACATGGCAGGGCGTACCGGTGGACATGGTGGTGCCCCCACATCCCCAACCACACTCACGGCCGCTGCGCATGGGAGTGCAAAGGGCAAGTGGTGAGGCAGCCCGTACCCAGCTTGTGGCTACATTTGTCAACTAAAATCCCACCCCTGCAGAGTGCACACAGGCCTGGCACATTCCAGTTGACAATCGATGATGACAAATGGAAGGACAGTCAACTGTCACAACCATACCACCCTGAGAAGGTGTCCTTGGAAGAGCTACATTGTGTGCATCCCTAGCTACTTAAACAAAAACAATCCTGCATGACCAAAAGGCACACATGCAAGGTACATAATCTACCACCCCCATGCAAAACAGCACATCCAAATCCATGTATGTCTCCTAAACCCTCCCAAACCCTATGTCACCCGCCAGACACACAATGCCATGGCATGCAATGTGAAAACTCCTAAATAATTGCACAACACATGATACAACTGTCACAAAGTGCACCGTGACAAATGGAAACAGGCCGGAGACAATTCCCTCTGACACAGAATCTGACGAAATGACCGACCAAAAATGTCCGACCCATACTAAAACGACGTAAATACATGCCACCAAAGATTCAAACACCCACATTTTGAACCTTTGGTGGAATGCCTTTGAGGTAATTAAAAAAGAACACAAAAAAAATGTGGATGCTGCGGGGATGTCCCATGCAACACCCCACTCACTACACTACACAGTATAGTGAGCAGGGGTTGTGGGGTGGAACCCTCTGCACCTGCCAAAAAAAAGAAAAATAAAGGAGCCTGCAGCACTGATCCCCGATCAGGGAAGTGAAAGTGAACTGGTGCTGCAAGGACACATAATGTCTCAGAAGATAAGTAGGGTGTGCGTGGGGGTATAATGGGGTGGTGTCGGGGGTGGGGGTGAGTTGTGTGTGTTTTGTGGGTGTGGGTGGCAGTGTAGGATTGTAGGGGTATTCAATGCATATGTCCATGGGAAATGTATGAACCATCAGTGTTGCGTACATTTCTCATTAGAACTTCTCAGCAACGCAAAAATCACACTGATCCCCTGACACATCAAAGCAAACCCAACACAGGACTATTTACTCACCAGCATAACATATCATGAACACAGGACCCAACAGTGACAATGTCCGACAGTGGCCAATCACTATAGCACAAGTGTCTCAATGTGACATTGCCACCAAACGGCCACCTTCCATCTTGAGTGTGTCTCTGACAGCTAAAGGGGGCATGGTACTACATAAAGCATGAAGTGCATCAACAATGTAGACATGCAAGGCAATACATGAATAAGGAACATGAAACATGCACATTTAACAATATATAAACCACAATGCAGGCCAACCATGCCCTGGAGAAACCATCATGAATCCCCACCAGGGGTGTATACACAGGTTGGACTTCAGACTGGCCACAGATATGACGGAAGCCCAATGCCTTTGTGTAAGTTACTGTCACACAGTGCTATCCATGCGAGCCCATGGAAAGGGGAAGCAGGAGTGGAATATGTGTCTGGACCCCAAACCACCAACACGCGACAAGCCTGTATGGGCCCAGCTGGAGCACACAGTGGATGCCTTTGGCTTCCACACAAAGCAACATACTGTTACATGAATGCACAATAGACAAAATAAGAAAAAAGAAAAATGGTGTTAGGCAGAATCACCTGCAGTACCATTTGGGAACACTACAGGCAATTAAGACTACAAGTGTAAGCACAATTTCACCTTTGGTACAAGCCTCTACTACACAGTAAAGTGGTAGCGATGGCTGAGCAGCCAGACTGCTCTCAAGAGTTTAAGTGAGCAGTAGAACAAGTTACACAAAGGACCAACCAATACAGTGTTTCAAATATACACTTACTCATGGTTTCTTGGTAAAATAGTATACATTGATTTACTCAGTAAGTTAGAAAACATTACACTAGCATAAGCAGCTCAATATCACACACTAATAAACCACAAAAATACAACCGGTAAGTAAATGAACAAGTTTAGCTCCAATGAAGTGGGAGCAACATGGCACTTCAGATACTTATTAAAGGAGTAAAAATACAAGTTTATAAAAATAGACAGCCTAATTACATTCATAGGCAGGACAAAGGGTTTCAGTTATCTACAACCAGCAATTCTTCTCATAGGCCTGGCCCAAAGTCAATGTTTCAGAGGCTTTGTATAGGATAGCACAGTTCTGGTAGATAACGGTTAAGTCTTTGCCACTGAGTTTAGAAGAAATTGGCTCGGCGAAAAGTTTGACAAACATTTAGGGAAGGACAAGCCTTCATAGTTGAGGAAAGTTTCATGCACTTTCTCCATGGCCAAAAAGATTTACGGACCGCGTTTGCACAGTACCTTGTTGATGAAGAAGAGCTGTAGCTGAGGTAGTTGTTCCTGGCAGTTCAAGCAGATCTCGCTGTTCCTTAGCTTAAGTCGTGGGGACAAGAAGGAGGACGTCGGAAGATTCCTGCGCTGCCCAAGGATGTGGCCAAAAGCGTTAGCAAGACATCGGTTTAAGGTGTGAGTGCCTTAAAGTCCACAAGCTGGTTTCCTTCCCTCTGGCTATCTAATTTTCAACAGCACTCTGATGAAAAGTCGACCAGTTGGCGACGGTTTCTAGGTGGCGTGCAAGTTGGTTGTTCCCACCAAACTCAAGGGAAGAAGTTAACCTTGAAGGGCTTCTATGTTGATTAAGTTTCAGGCAATTCGGACCTGCAGCAGGACTTCACCGGTCAATATACACTTTCTCATGGTTTCTTGGTAAAAGAGTATACATTGATTTACTCAGTAAGTTAGAAAACATTACACTAGCATAAGCAGCTCAATATCACACACTAATAAACCACAAAAATGCAACCGGTAAGTAAATGAACAAGTTTAGCTCCAATGAAGTGGGAACAACATGACACTTCAGATACTTATTAAAGGAGTAAAAAGACAAGGGTATACGAATAGACAGCCTAAATACATTCATAGTCAGGGCAAAGGGTTTCAGTTATCTACAACCAGCAATTCTTCACATAGGCTTGGGCCAAAGTCAATCCTTCAGAGTCTTTGTATAGGATAGCATAGTTCTGGTAGTAACAGTTATGTATTTGCCACAGAGTTTAGAAGAATTTGGCTAGGCGAAAGGTTTGATGAATGTTTAGGGAAGGACAAGCCTTCAAAGTTGAGGAAAGTTTCACACACTTTCTCGATGGCTGAAAAGATTTCCGGACCGCGTTTGCACAGTACCTTGATAATGAAGAAAGCTGTAGCTGAGGCAGTTGTTCCTGGCAGTTCAAGCAGATCTCGCTGTTCCTGAGCTTCATTCATGGGAACAAGAAGGAGGACGTTGGGAGGTTCCTGCATTGCCCAGGAACGAGGCCGAACGCTGTAGCAAGACGTTGGTGTAAGGTGTGAGTCCCTTAAAGTCCATGAGCTGGTTTCCTTCACTCTGGCTATCCAGTTTTCAACAGCACTCTGATGAAAATTCGACCAGATGGGGACTGTGTCCAGGTGGCATGCGAGTTGGTTGTTCCCACCAAACTCAAGGGAAGAAGTTAACCTTGAAGGGCTTCTCTGTCAATGGAGCAGGGCTTCACCGGTCGTCCAGGAGTTGCAGCAGTCCTCTTCCTTCAGCTCATCTTCAGTTCCTTCGTTCTAGTGGTCGACTCTGCTATCCAAGCCCCAGAGATCTGCTTTTAAACAGCTTTCCCCCATTCATTACAGCTGGCTGTCACTCACACAGCAGGGTGGCTGTCCTTGCCGGACAGCCAACTGACCATTAACGCCAGAGTGCATTGAGGCCTAGGAGACTAAGCACAGGGAGTTTCGGGCACCTCCCTCACATCCTGTCCACCCCAGACACTCAGGCGCCAGAGGAGGGCTTCATCACTGAAGCCCGCCAAAGGCCAATGAACAAAGGGACCAAACCTGGTTTGGCACGCAGAGACAAACACAAGAAGGACTTTTCCGAAAAGAAATGCAGAAAAAAGATGACCAGACTCTGTTTTTACAAACAAGTCTGGGGCGCCATATTGAAAAACATGGCTGACCCGTTTTTTGCTACCGTTGTTAGCGGTCGGGAAACATCATGGCAGTTGATCTAAACCACTGCCACCAGCCATTTAAAGTAGGAAAAGGTAACATTTGACTGTTACATGAGTGTTTTGATTCAGGGGAAGCTAGGCAACCCCTCCAGGACTCTATAGGAAGATATTGTGTGCTGGGTCAGTAAATTTAAAGAAACTAATAAAGTCAATTTAACTTTACATGCTCTGGGAGATATTAGTCAGTCCCAGAGAAGGTATTTAAACCTTGGGAAGTCTGAAAGACATCCCTGTGCCACTGCACTGAAGGTGCTGTGTGACACACAGAAAAAAGATGATGCAACTGGAGTTGTTTTAAAACTCCATAACCAAAGAACACAAAAGTAAAATACACATCAAAATACATCGAAGAGTGGGAAAAAGGTCGCACTCTTCCCAGGTAGAAAAATCAAATCCTAGAAATCCAGCAAATTTGCTGGGAGTCTCAAAAGGTAAGGGAAATTAGGACATGTTGAGAATTCTCCCTAACAAATGGCCATGAAAAAGTGCAGCTAGAGTAGTTCTGAGGGAGATGTTCTCTTTCCTCAGGGCTTCCCTGTGGGCCTCTGCCTCAGCAGCAACAGCTGTCCAGTTAAGCCCGTCTGTCCCTGTTGGTGGCCAACATGTCCAGTCTGTGTGAGCGGCACGTGGACTGCGTTGTCTGCTGCTGGAGCTCCTCTTGCCTTTGTAGGGCGGAGAATGGAATTGGCCACACGTTCCACGCCCTGAGCCATCATCTCACATGATGCCCCGTGTTGCTGTGCAATGGCATACATGGGATTCTCCCACACAGTGTTCCCCGGTGGTTCACGGGCACCGCGGTGCCAGACAGCACACCTGCCCTTGCCACCTGCCCTTGCTGCACTGGCGCTGCCCGTGGCTGCAGGACTGCATTCCTCCGTTAATCTGCTGCCCCAGGAACAGGAGCAACTGGTGTGGAGCATGGCCCTGCATCCATAACCACCACAGGCGGACATACCAACACTGACTGGCCCCTTGAGGGGTATACCCCCACTGCATGTGTGTTGGACAGAACAGTATCCACCGCAGAATCACTCACCTGCGATGGCATGGATGGATCAATATCCGATTCGACATCAGAGGCAAAGAGATCCTCAGAGGTGTACCCAGAGCCAGCCCAGGACAGGATTGTCTGGAGCAACAATGGATGCTCATGGGCTACCACACCACACCCTCCACTGGTGCCTGGTTGGTGCCCTGAACCCTCTACCCTCTCTGCCATCTCCTCATCCTCCTCTGCTCCCAGCGCTTCATCACCTGCAAATAACCAAAAGCACACATGAGCACGCGTGTCAAATGTGAATCCAACACATGTACTGCATGTTGCATAGCAACTGCATCACACACAAACTGCTGCCTGGCATAGACCTTACACAAAAATTACAGATGCCAACAAACAGATGGCACATAGCATAGGCATGGCAGAACTGTCAATCAGCCCCAGATGGAAGTTAAATGATACTGTCCGTGACCCATGTAAAATGCATTTCACCATACAGTACATGTAAATCACTACGGCAAAAAGGACACATGCTACAGTGAAGGAAGGCACATGGATACAGTAATGCTAGGTGACTTTGACATCACACAAGTGACTAGGCATGTAGAAGGCTGAAACAGGGCACAGACGTGTGTGGGTGCAGTGCAGTACATGTGTACAGCCTCAACTATCAATAGAAACACAAACGCAGTAATGTCAATGTTGTGTCATGATGGCACTGTAAGGGCAAGTGCAGTCATCATGTGCAATGTGTTTGCAGTGGGTTGTAGGTATACAGTAAAACCCCCTAATCCCCCTGTCCCCTTTTTGGGGAATGAATGGGAGGCAGTGCATGGATCAGACTGGTGGATCAGAGTACTGTATCGTAGCAGATAGTGTGGGCAGGTGTCAATTGCATCATCTCAGCCATCTGAGACTACAGCAGATGAGAGGACAGAAAGCACAACACATGAGGAATTATCAGAAGTTCACCCAGACACGGAGAAGCTACAACACCAGTTGCAATCATCTCAGCCATCTGAGACTACAGCAGATGAGAGGACAGAAAGCACAACACATGAGGAATTATCAGAAGTTCACCCAGACACGGAGAAGCTACAACACCAGTTGCATAGAGGCAGGGAGGCTGTATCAGAGGGAGGCTTACACTTGACACAGACGAAGACACCCGAAAAATGGCCATGATGAGGAACTGACCCTGAGTGAGCATGAAAGGGATGATTAAATACCATGATACGGATGAAATACCGGAGATTAGTAGCCTGACACGTACCCATAGGGGCCCGCTGGGAATGCACATGGTCCATGAATGAACACTCATGTCCACTGTGAGCCTGTGCCATCTGCACAGTCCAAGTTAGACACCCTGCATCAAGGATAAAGGATGTACCACACAGAACAGGTCTGGCAGAGTAGCAGAGGGAAG
The DNA here is from genome assembly GCF_040938575.1 of Ambystoma mexicanum. Lineage (NCBI taxonomy): Eukaryota > Metazoa > Chordata > Amphibia > Caudata > Ambystomatidae > Ambystoma > Ambystoma mexicanum. The sequence continues at coordinate 477,995,331 of NC_090932.1, read as the reverse complement.
TGTGCATATACACAGAATCTGGGGACGGGCCATTGCAGTAGTCCAACATGTTAATCACCAGTACCATAGAGACAGTAAGCTGCTGGGGGACAGAGAGGCAAGGAAGCATGCCTCTCCAAGTTAGACACCCTGCATCAAGGATAAAGGATGTACCACACAGAACAGGTATGGCAGAGTAGCAGAGGGAAGTGTGCATATACACAGAATCTGGGGACGGGCCATTGCAGTAGTCCAACATGTTAATCACCAGTACCATAGAGACAGTAAGCTGCTGGGGGACAGAGAGGCAAGGAAGCATGCCCCTGCAGGGGGCCAGCTTGCAGGGTAACCTCACAGAGATGTCAGCCATGTGACGACATAGACCGAGTGTTGAGTGGAAGATCATCACAGGCTATCCACAAACATATATGGGAGCAAGGATAGGGACAAGAGAGGCTGCCGAGTATTTGGCATGTAAAGAGGGTGCAGTTGTGGTGATGAGAATTGGCTCTGTGTGCAGCACATGGCCTGTATGCAGACTGCACCACAACAAGCACGTATCAGTCAAGTATCACATGGGTCACACATGGCAGTCACAACTACATAGCCTGAACTGGCTGTCAAACACAACACATCACCCAATACACATGGGCTGGACACACATGCATCAACACTCACCGGACATTGCATCATAATCCATCATGTCTCCTACTCCTTGTTAGGAAAGATTTCATAGTTGTATGTAATTTTCCCTCTATGTGTCAATCCCCCAAACTTTTTGCTGCTGTTTAGACACCATTGACTGACTTTGCCAGAGAAGCAAAGCCTTCAGCTGCACTCCTCTGGGCTTTCACTCACTTTTTACGGGGAAACTGACATGCCCTTAAGACAGTCAGTACTGGGAGACTGTGTTTCCCTTAGTCCTTTTCTCATGTTGCAACTTTTGTGCAACATGTAACAAGTGTGCAATGTATTTTACCATACAGCAAACTTTGGTGTATAGTAATTTCCAAAGGCCCTAGACACTCTTGCTGGACTTTTTATAAATGGTGCAGATGTGTCATAGATAGGGCTGGTGGCAGCTATTGTTTCACATTATTTTTAACCCTTTCTTGCCATTTTAACCACGTTAACCGCATTTGGCACAAATAGGTGGCCTGGCTCCAAAATGGCCATGACACAAAGTTCTTTGTCCTGTCCTTTGGCCATCTTGCCCCTTCACTTTCCCCAGGTCGAGTCGACCCGGGCCTTTCCTTATTTGGTCATGCACTTTCCCGCGAATCCCAAAGTTTTTGCAGACTTCTGCATGCCTTGGGTGTCTGCCTCCAGGATGTGGGCTTGGATGTCTGGTCCCAATACACATCCTGGGTGGCAGAGAGTCTGGAGTGCCCTGAATGCATGAGACCACCGTGGTCTGTGATTGGTCCACGTATGGAGTGTGTGTTTGTGAGCAGATCTCCAATTGGGTCCTCTCCATTTTGGTGTGAAGGGAACTTTGGATAAGAGGAGGTTAAAAACACCACTACCAGGTCGATCTCCTGAGTTCTGACTGAAGAAAGGATAGAATACAAGTATCTTGCAACTATGAAACTGAGTCGAGGAACCGCTGGTGACCCGCTGGAAGGTTTGGCACCCTGAGCCCGCTGTCCTCCCACGGGACCCCTCTGCATCTGGTCATCCAAGAAGGTCTGCGATGACACTTTGCCCATTGGAATAGTGGGACCAACTACTCTCGGCACCTTCACCAAACCCTGCAAGTAAGCTTTCTCAGAAGTGTCCCTGGGCCAACCAATGAGCTGACCAGCTTGCGCAGGATCTTTGCTATGTCTCTGCCATTGTTTCGAGGAGGCCCTCAAAACTTGGTATACTGCCAGCCCTATCTCCACAGCACCCTCACACCGAATTTAGTACACTTGGCATTCCCAGGTCTGAAGTGAGACGAGTGCGCCCGGACCTGAGTAAACACGGTTATTGTGTTGCCCTGCTTGTGGCAAAGTCCTTTGAAAGTCTGCTGCATTTGTGATCCTCTTGCCCCTGACGCCTGCTGCAGTGAAGCTGGGTTGATTCATCCACCCAGAGCAGAGAAATTGCCACTGTCCCATTTGAGAATAACCGCTGTATCTCAGGAACTAAAAGGTGCCGAGACGTCCTTTTTGCCACATTCGAACCTGCAAGCGAAGTGGACTGTCCTGCTGAAGTTTGGGTCTCCTTGCATCAGGGACCAGTGATAAATCAATACCCCAACCGGTGGCCCCTAGCGCAAGAGCCAATTTTTATGCATGAGTGGCCCCTGGGGGCCTCTCTCCTGTCCACCGCTATTGCAAAATAGCGACTCCATCCTGAACTATCAAACTGCCTCTGCCTTCAAGTGGAGGTCCTTCTTGAATAGTGGGAACCTATTCTTCATCTCCTCATCCACCTTCCCGAGCTGCTAGAGACCCCTGAAGAGACACTGTTTTGCCCATTGGAACAACTGCATGCGTTTGCATTGCATGTACTATTGAGCACAAGGATCCCCTCTTCTTCGGGCTTGGACTGCCTCTTAGTTATGTAAACTGTCGATGTCGAACTGGGCCTAAAGATTAACTGCACTGCCTGTTTCCTTCCCATCCAGGTTGTCAACATATTTCGTGCAGTCACCCCTTTATATCCTCCTGGTCTTGTTTATACATTGCATTGATAGTGTTGTGTTGATTTACTTAGTATTGCTGTGATTATTGTGCTATGGTCTGAATTACAATGGCCTTGTAATAAAGGTCTATATTTTTGATATAACACCTGTCTGGGAGTAATTTGTAAATGTCCTTGCTCTGTGTGCTCATTGAGGTTTTTAAGTCACCCTCATCGCTCCTGAGACTTAGTCTAGACTGCCTGCCATAGCTACCTTGATTGGTCTGGCTTGTCCAGAGGTTATCCTGTTCAAAGAAACTAGGTTGGCCTTCTGAACATCTGCTCCTCCTGGTCAGAGTTCAGAAATCCTTTTTAACACTCCTTGGAAATGACCCTCATCGATGAACCCTACAACCTGACTGCTTGGCGCAGCAGATGTCACAACTGCTTCAGATACACGTGGCTTGGCCACAGCATCCTTAGCCACACACGCCATGCCCTTCCCAGAACGGAAATCTGCCTGGGAGTCTTCCTGTGCCAATACAGCCAACAGTGGCTGACACCGAGCCTGGGTGGTGGTAGCCACAGCTGCACCTGCAGCTTCCACAACCTGGGGGCTCGTGACAGCAGATGACAATGCCGGTCGGGTCAGACGAGCGCTGGGGATGTCCACAGAAGCTGCATCACCCTGACACGCTGGGGGAGGGGAGGCATAGCTGTCCCAGCATGTGCCTGGACATCCTGCCCCCGTGGACCACCCTGCACATGTCTCCCTATGCAGCCACCTTGGCCTCCCTGGCACATCCCCCACCATGGCCACCCTGACCACGTGCCCCACCGCGACCACCACAGTGAGGTCGCCCAGTTTTGCCACCCTTACCACTTGGTGGCATCCCAGCCATATCACTGATGGACTAGTGCGAATGAAAGGTGCACTTAACAATTGTCCTGAGCAATTGGGGCAAAGGGGGCAGGGTAC